>NC_140995.1:188414269-189014269 GCF_052327205.1 Somniosus microcephalus | reverse complement strand
ACCAGGAAAAAATTAACTAAGATTAAACTGTAACCTTACATAGAATTTACAACACAGAAACAGGCAATTCGGCCCAAAAGGTCTATGCCGTTGTTTATGATCCACAAGAGTTTCCTCCCACCTCACTTCATCTAACCCTATTGACATATCCTTCTATTTCTTTCTCCCTCATGTACTAATCTTCTTTCTACGTACTTATGCCAGATGACACTGTTGTGTGTTAAAAGGTAATAATATGGAGTCACGCTATTGAGGCAATGCCTGCTTTGCTTTTTTATAGACTCCAGTTCAAATTAGTAGCGAATGACACTACTAATTTCAACAGCTGATGACTGGGGCCTTCCATTGTAGAGCAGAGTGTCTATATGCAGTTGATTTACTGATCCGTATCTCCCAATGCTCATTACATTATTAAGCATAATAAAGTGAGTCACTCTCCCGGTGAAGGGGAACTATACCATGGTGTGTTATAGGAAAATATAAATAATCTAGAATACAAAAAACTTAGCAAGTACACAATAGATAGGGTTTCGAACACCGTATATGGAGAAGATCCTACTTTGGAATCATAATTTCACATGCAAATCAAAACTACTGGAAATACACAGCCGGTCCATCAGTGTGTGATAAAGGGAAAAGGTATTTCAAATGCTTAGACTTGCTCTGTATGACCATATTTTCTGTTTTCAATTCAGATCTTCAACATTTGCAGTTTTTTAAAAAAAAAACAATGTTTTGAAATTTTGGCCAAACCTTTATAATAAAATTTCTTGCCTTTGTCATGTGCATTGAGCTAGTGCTGCATGTTGTGTCTGCCTCTGTATTTTCTTCTTTCTCATTGGTTAAGTGTTTAATCCTTTCTAAAGAAATAGGTTCTACTTTTGTGAGTCTTCAATTATATAGTATAAAACCTTCATCCCCAATTTCAATTTTGATTTTAATAAACAATCCACCAAAAATAATTCTGCACAATAAAATCTATCTATTATCGATGAAAAATGCTGAGTGGGTCCCAACATTCTGTTACAAAATCCATAAATCACACTACGGAAAGAAATATTCTAAATGTGTCAACCTGAAATAACAGTTACACCACTAAAAATAGCAGATTTCCATTTTAAATCAGTCACAGTGATGGTAGGTGGAAAAGTAGGATGCAACAGTGTAAATCACAGAAACCCCACAGAGCAGATAGAGGCCATTTCGGCCCATCGAGCCTGCACCGACACATATCCCACCCGATCCCCATAACCCCTACACCAACACATATCCCACCCTATCCCCGTAACCCCACATATTTAATCCCCCTAACACTAAGGGTCAATTTATCATAGCCAATCAACCTAACCCGCACATCTTTGGACTGTGGGAGGAAACCGGAGCACCCGGGAGGAAACCCACGCAAACACGGGGGGAATGTGCAAACTCCACACAGATAGTCACCCGAGGCCGGATTCGAACCCGGGTCCCTGGTGCTGTGAGGCAACAGTGCTAACCACTATGCCACCGTGCTGCCCCGTAAAGTAGGATGCAACAGTGTAAAGTAGGATGCAACAGAGTAAAGTAGGATGCAACAGAGTAAAGTAGGATGTAACAGTGTAAAGTAGGATGCAACAGTGTAAAGTAGGATGTAACAGTGTAAAAGTAGGATGTAACAGTGTAAAAGTAGGATGTAACAGTGTAAAAGTAGGATGTAACAGTGTAAAAGTAGGATGTAACAGTGTAAAAGTAGGATGTAACAGTGTAAAGCAGCTGTTGCGAAATGTCCTGCAGTTCCAGACTGTGATAACTGGGAAGCTCTGCATCTTCCTTTTATTCCCAATCGTTTAGGCTAGGAAGCCCAAAAATGAATTGACCTTCCTGTCAGGACCTCAGCATAATTGAACAGTCACATAAATGTAATGATGCTTCTACTACCCCACTCCCACAAACACTCCCTGCCTCCCCCAATTCAGAGATGGCCAACACTCCACAGAAATCTCAGATCAAAATTCTTAATAACACCTCATCAAGGAAAAATCTTTTCAAATATATCCTTTCCGTAATGGCCCATTGCTTTTTGGCCTTCTCCCATCGTCTCCTCCACCCAGCAGTGACGACATTGCAAGCATGCCCAAACGAATCAGCCTTCTGATTGTACTGTTAATTCAAAGGCACACCCTTCCATCAAGTTTTTTTCGATCTGAATGTTTTGATAAAGTACCCAGACTGCTTGGGAGTACCAGTCTCAACTCCTCTCCCCTTCCCAGAGAGGATTTTCAAGCCCTGAATAGCAAGGAATTTGGGAGGATATGTGTACACGATCTTCCCCTTCTGGCATCCTCCTCCTAATCCTCCCCCTCCCTCCCTCCTCTCACCCATCCCCCTCCCTCCACCCTCTGTCTGTGTTACACTAGCCCCGCCCTCTAATCCTGCTTGACCTGAATACTGCACTTGGTCCTGATTCACTTCACCATTTGCATCACCACAGAACAGCGACTTGTTGGATCAAAAAATTGAACCCAATTATATTCCATCAAAAAAAAATTATGCGCAATACAAAGCCAGTTCCTTGCCCATCTCACTATTCCACCCACCTCCCAAAAAGAAAAAAAATCCCATAATAAACACACACAGAAAAAATTACTCCATTTTTTAAATCCCCACTGTTTATGAAATTCTAAATCCATTATCTATGCCTGGAAACACTCCTTAACACTAATACAAAAAAATGCTTTAAGTGGCACTACAGGGAAATTAAATTGCCTGTACCTCTTGGGTAGAGATTTTATTTGACAAATCAGCCACTTTGGAGGAGGAGTGTTCCAGTGCATGCTGAGTCAATATCCGTTCTACTTCTTGCTGATGAGCTGCTTTTAATGCTGCAACATGCTCAGAAACACCTCCTTGTGCTCTGCAGAATAAAGAAAGAGAAAAACATTGAAATGTGCTGCTTTACATGAACAACTATTATCAAAGAGTGATCAAAAATGTGTACACATTAAAAAAACATCCAACAACATATTTAAGACTGTAATTTCTCACTATTTTTCACCGGATGTCAGTTTGGCTCAATTGGTAGCAGGTTGTGGGCGCAAGCCCTCATTCCAGGACTTGAGTACATAACCCAGGTTGCCACTTCAGTGAAGTACTGAGGAGGTTCCATTCTTCAGAGGAGATGTTAAACGGAGGCCGTGTCTGCCCATTCCTGTGGTTCTGGTGGACCGTAAAGATCCCAAGGAACCATTTAAAAATAGTAGAGATATTCTTCCCATGTCCTGTCTATTGCTTTCCATTGATACCTCAACCAACACCACCAAATGTAAAGTAACTGTGGGATCTTACTGTGGAAAATGGTGGTCATGTTTCTCTACACAACAGTCACTTCTCTTCAAATTAATTCATTGTACGTGAAGCCCTTCGAGATATTTTTGAAAGGTACAAGATACTACAGCCTAGAAATTCAGGCGCACCTGAATAGTGAGGCCTGAGGTGCCCCTGGGCCGACCTTACAGCAAGCTGCCAAGAGCAACAGGCATTTTGCAGCTGAGGCACAACTGAAGATCGGGCCGCTGCTCGCATTACAGCGGCCCTCAGGTAAGTGAGGACAACCAGGTCAGGAGGTAGCAGCGGCAATCGGGAGGAGGGTGGGTGGCTTGGACCTTCCTCATGTGCATGCCTCCGTACCACACTACATTTACTGACCAAATTGCAGTTTCAAGGAAACAAATTAAAAAATTGTTTAAACCCGGCTTTACCTCCTTGCTTCATTTTCAAATTGGGCTAATTTTACTCTTTGCTGGTCCATTTCCAAAGACAATCTTTCTATGTTCTTCCTCAGCATTTCATTTTCTTTCAGAACCTCTGATATATGAGAACCAGAAAAGTCATTTGGCTGATAAATCTTTTCATCTAAAGTTGCTGGGAAAGGTTCTGTAGACTCTTTGTCCTTTTTGGACTTCTTGGTTGACTTCTGTCGTGCATCATATTTGTCAGCCAGTGTTTTATTATTCAGGAGCACCCTCCTCTCTCTCTGGAGGCGTTCCAATGTCTTTGAAAGCTCTTGTATTTCTCGGTTTTTAGCAGCCAGTTCTAAATTAAGTTTCTCAATCTTGGCTTGCTGATATGTATGTTGCATATGCTGGTCAACCATTCTAAGGGAGCTTTCTTCTCTTTCCATTAACTTTAATTCTGCCTGGTAAAGTTGGTTTTTCAGCTTCTCAATGTCACCCCTGAGACGACTTTCCTTGGACTTGTAGGCCTCTTTTAACTTAAAAATTTCCTCTTCCAGTATCTTCATTTTTGGATCAGGGTCATCTAACTTTTCTTTTTCATGAATTAACTTGTGTACTAAAAGCTGTTCAAGTTCTGAGACTCTCTGTTCATACTGAATCTGGAAAACATACAAAATAATAGTTTATTAAGCTTTTTGTGGTAAGAATAGGAGTGATGCATAAGCGGGACTCAGTGCAGAATATGAAATGGGTAGCAGAATTTTGGATGAGCTGAAGTGTTAGGAATGTTAGCAGGAATTTATTAAAAAAAATTATTTTATGCTCAGGACTCCATTTTGTGGTTAAAAAGTTTTTTGCTTAATCTGTTGAAACAAACGATATCTGTAGAATTTCACAAGGCAGATCAAATCATCAAGGCTGCTTTGCAAGGCTGTGCCGATGGTCATATAAAGGTAGCCTTGTGTAACTTTGACCTTCTAATAGATAGTTTGACTATTATATATAATACAAAATACAAAAGCAAAATACTGCGGATGCTGGAAATCTGAAATAAAAACAGAAAATGCTGGAAATGCTCAACAGGTCAGGCAGCATCTGTAGAGAGAGAAACAGAGTTAACGTTTCAGGTCAATGACCTTTTGTCAGAACTGGAAAATGTTAGAGATTTAACAGGTTTAAGCAAGTGCAGGGGTGGAAAGTGGGGAGGGGAGGAAAGAACAAAAGGGAAGGTCTGTGATAGGGTGGAAGGCAGGAGTGATTAAATGACAAAAGGTATGATAGCACAAAGCAAAAGGAGATGGTAATGGGTTAAATAAAGAAACAAAAGAGGAGTCTAGAAGAGGTGTAAATGGGAATGGCAGAATCATCATCAGCTGCCATGTGAAAAAATAGGGGCAGAGGTTATGGTCTGAAATTTTTGAACTTGACGTCGAGTCCCGAAGGCTGTATAGTGCCTAATCAAAAGATGAGGTGCTGTTCATCAAGCTTACGTTGGAACAGTGCAAGATCCCGAGGGCGGAGAGGTCAGAGTGGGAGTGCAGCAGAGAATTTAAAGATGGAATTTTGCTGGTGCCCAGCGGACAGGATCGGTGGTGGGTTGGTGTTAAATGTGAATTGATTGACAGCGGGTCAGGAACCCGCTGCCAAATCATGAAATACTTGCATTTCCCGATGTTGGGTCTGCCAGCGCTGAGCAGACCTGACATGCAGCAGTGGGGAGCCAATTTAAATGATTAGTGGCTTATTTACAGTGACTTAACAATGGTTTTAAACTTACTTTTTGAATTTGACAGCTCGCCCATGGGTTTCATGCTGTTGTTAGACCACGCACGTGAAGCTGAGGCAGGAGGTCAGTTGCCATTGAATCAGCTGATGAGTTGACAGCTTCAAATGTCAAGTAAAAGCTCCCACCTTAGAGGTATCTTCCCTCAGCCACAAGCTCTTCCTCATTGCATATCCACAACAGATTTACCAGCTGCAAGTCTTTACACAAGGCTCCATGCACGCATTACCTCACTACTGACAGATCGCTTCTGTCATCTCTACTTCACCTGCCATCTATTCCATCCGCATGGGTGCCCTTTATAGTCTCTCATCTTGGTCCTCAGAATTCTACCATGATCAGCCCCACCAGCAGCACCAACACCACCCTTCTCCGCAATCAACTGATGCTGCACAGGACAGAGGGCATCAGCACCCGACCACATTGCTGCTCAGGAGGCCAGGGATGGTCTCACCATGGCCAGATTTACTTCACTTGACGCTGTACAGCCTGGCTGCCACATGATGCACCAGGTTGGCACCATCCCACACCAACAACATAAAGCATCCCTACAATGCCCAAGCCATTCCTTTCACACTCATCAGCATTGCGGGAGCTACCGTTATGTCTCACCATTCACTGCAACGCACTAAGCCACTTCCAAAGGTGCACACAAATTTGTCCAAGAACACAGAGTTGCAAATAAAGGTTTCAATGTTTGACACCACATTAACAGAAACTTTACATGGACATTGCATAAAACACCAAAGTGCCTACCCCTGTGTGTTGTTAGTTGGTATACATGCACTAGGATGAGGGTGAATGTGAGGGGTGGCTAGTGAGATGGGGATGTGATAATATAGATAGAGGGAGAGAGAGGGATGGGTGGAGGTCCAGTTTGGTGTGAGTAAGGATGTGCAGGAGTAGGGCAGGGAAGGCAGAGTGATGGGGATGTGATGAGAGGCACAGCAGGAAGAGGTTGAGTGTGGCTTTGTACTAACGTTTCGTGATCTACTGAGATAATTGAAAGGTTTGAGGCACTGCACCCAGGTCCTCCTGATGACATCCCTGCTTGTGTCCTCCTCCACAATGTGCAACCAGGGATGGTTGATCTCCTGGGGAGGTCTCTTCCGCCCATGCGAAGGGAAGAGGACCTTCCTGCATGCTGTGACTCCCTCCATAAGCATATGGAGGGAGTCATGGGAGAGCCTGGGTGCAGTCCTATGCTTCATGCAGTGCTTGTCAGTGTTTGCAGCACCTCAATGCTGTAGAACACTAACAGCACAAATGTCAAAATAAATTTGGACATGGTCTCTTTAAAGAAACCGGCTGATGGCGCGGCATCAAATGACGTCACCAGACCTGCTTCCTGTAATTGGCCAGGAAACACGCTGGGCGGGCTTAACAAGCCCCATCAAGGGAAATTCATTTCGGATAGCGGGATGGAGCCAGCAGTGGGGTCGGGACACACCGCCGAAGTCATCTGCCACAATCAGCAAAATCACGGCTAAAGTGACAGGCGACCGGAAGCTCAGGGTAACGCTTACGGACTGAACAAAGGTGTTCCGCAAAGCAGTCACCCAATCTGCCCTTTGGTCTCCCCAATGTAGAGGAGAGCACATCGTGAGCAGCGAATACAGTATACCAAATTGCAAGAAGTACAAGTAAATCGCTGTTTCACCTGGAAGGAGTGTTTGGGGCCCTGAACAGTGGGAAGAGAGGAGATAAAAGGGCAGGTGTTGCATCTCCTGCGCTGGCACGGGAAGATGCCGTGGGAAGGGGAGGGGGTGTTGGGGGTGATTGAGGAGTGGACCAGGGTGTCACGGAGGGAGCGGTCTCTTCGGAATGCTGAAAGGGGAGGGGAGGGGAAGATGTGTTTGGTGGTGGGATCATGCTGGAGGTGGTGGAAGTGGCAGAGGATGATCCGTTGAATGTGGAGGCTGGTGGGATGAAAGGTGAGGACAACAGGAACCCTATCGTGGTTCTGGGAGGGAGGGGAAGGGGTGAGCGCAGAAATGCGGGAGATGAGACGGACACGGTCAAGGACCATGACAGTCATGGTAGAGGGGAATCCTCGGTTGAGGAAAAAGGAAGACATATTGGAAGCACTAGTATGGAAGGTGGCATCGTCAGAGATGGAGAAACTGGGAGATAGGAATAGAGTCCTTATAGGAAGCTGGGTGGGAGGAAGTGTAGTCCAGGTAGCTGTGGGAGTCAGCGGTCTTGTAGTGGATGTTTGTCGATAGCCTATCCCCAGAAATGGAGACAGAGAAGTCGAAGAAGGGAAGGGAAGAGTCAGAGGTGGACCATGTGAAGGTGAAGGAAGGATGGAAATTGGAAGCAAAGTGAATGACATTTTCTATTATATGTTTATCTTTTCTGCATATGAAAAGACAGCTATTGTTATCAGACCCACTATCTGGAATACTGAGCTGATGCAAGTTAGTGTAAACCAACAGTGAAGGTCATGGAGGAGAGGCATGATGTAATTGCCTTGTAGCTGAGGATAAAAGCGAGACTATTGTAAAAGAAACAGGGAAGACCTGGGTTAATCATCCTGGTGACTGAAGTCAACTGTAACGCGAGGTCTTTTGCAATCTTCACATCGCCATGTGCATTGTCTGCGAGTATCATTTCCTCTAATAAAATCTATAAGCAAAGACTTTGCGTCTAGAACTTCAGTTCCTGGCACAAACACAACAGCTCCAAGCTTGTCTCTCTCGCATTATTAATCAACAGAAGCTTATGGAGGGTGGAAGATGAGAGGTAGACCAGGAGAAAACTGGAGTAACCAAGTCTGGAGGTGACAAAGGCACAAATGAGTTTCAGTGGCAGATGGGCTCAGGTAGGGGTGGAGGCAGGCAATGCTACAAGGTAAGCAATCTTTGCGATAGACAGGGTATGGGGTCAGAAGCTCAGCTTGGAGTTGAATAGGATGCTAAGGTTGCAAACAGTCTGGTTCAGCCGGAGACATTGGCCAGGGAAAGGGGGTTCAGTCAAGTAGTGAAGGTACTGAGTTTGTGATAGAGGTTGGAGATGACGGCTTCAATCTTTCCAATGTAAAACTGGATGAAACTGCAGGCTGTCGGGCAAGCAGTCTGACAGTACAGAGACAGTGGAGCAAGTCGAGAAAGGTAGTTAGTGTCCTCAGCGTACATGTGAAAGCTGATCCCTTGACTGCGGATGATGTAGTCAAGGTGTAGCATGCATACAAGGGGGAGGAGGGGACCAAGGATGGATCCTTGGGGGATTCTGGTGGTAAAGGTGTGGGGATAGAAAGAGAAGCCATTTCTGGAGCTGCAACTGACCATGCATTTGTGTTCCCCACATAACCAAAACATTCTGTTGTTTTGTAATGCAGAAATCTTAATTGCTCATTGTCTTTTTAGCACACGTTGAGGTTTTCACTGTTTAATGGCTTTCAGTGTCCCTGAAAGACATTCACCCCAGCAGATAAGAACATATGAAATAGGTGCTGGAGTCAGCCAAATGGCCCCTCGAGCCTGCTCCGCCATTCAACAAGATCATGGCTGATCTTCTACCTCAACTACACCTTCCCGCACTATCCCCATATCCCTTAATTCCCTTTGTTCCCAAAAATATATCGACCTCTGTCTTGAATATACTCAACGACTAAGCATCCACAGCTCTTTGGGGTAGAGAATTCCAAAGATTCACAACCCTTTGAGTGAAGAAATTTCTCCTCATCTCAGTCCTAAATAGCCGACCCCTTATTCTGAGACGGTTCTAGATTCCCCAGCTAGGGGAAACATTTTCCCAGCATTAACCCTGTCAAGCCCCTTAAGAATTTTGTATGTTTCAATTAGATCACCTCTCATTCTTCTAAACTCTAGGGAATATAGGCCTAGTCTACTCAATCTCTCCTCATATGGGAAATCCCCTCATCCCAGGAACCAGTCTAGTGAACCATCGCTGCACTCCCCTTAAGGCAAGACCAGAACTGTACACAATACTCCAGGTGTGGCCTCACCAATGCCCTGTATAACTGTAGTAATACTTCATTACTCTTATATTCGAATCCCTTTGTAACAAAAGCTAACATACCATTTGCTTTCCTAATTGCTTGCTGTACCTGCATGTTAACTTTTTGTAATTCATGTATAAGGACACCCAGGTCTCTCTCAATGCAAACATTTCCCAGTCTCTCAGCATTCAAAAAAATATTGGCCTAGAAATTCAGTATCGCCACGTTTGGGGCGCTACAGCTGAGCGTTCGCTAAATTTAGCGCCCGGCGCAACTTAGTGCCACCTTCGCCGAAATTGAGTTGAATCGCCCCAAGAGGCTGCTGCTGCGCTAAAGCAGGCGCTGCACGACTATCATAAGGCGCTAAGCGGCGAGCCGAGGTGCTAACACCGAGGGCGGGCGCAGCGCAGGTGCGGCGAATTTCTGAATGAAGGCAGACACGCTGGTGCTGGTCAGCTCTTAAAGGGGGAGGGTCGACTTGTTTGGCTGCCATGCCCTGCACACGGCAGCCCTGAAGCAAGGCCTGACCATTGCTGGTTCATCAGTTCTACGCCCAGGACTATGGAGAAGGCTAGGGAGCGAGCGGAGCGCTTCAGCGAGGATGCCCTGAGGCTACTGGTTGGCGCAGTAGAGCGCAGGCAACCTGTCCTCTTCCCTGACAGTGGGAGGAGGCCGCTTCCCAGCGAGTACCGAAAAGCCTGGAGGGAGGTGGCAAACAGGGTGACCACCAACAGCATGGTTGCCAGGACTGCACTTCAATGCAGGAAAAAGTTCAACGACCTCACTCGGGTTGTCAGGGTGAGTACCTTTTCCAGTATCCTCTTCATCCCTGCATGTGCACCTCATTTTCTGGCCAAAGGGACCTGAAAGCCCCAATGCCCAGCCCTCATCCAAGAGCTATAGGACTCTCATGAAAAGCACTTGCACATTCAGCACTTTACACACTGTCAGAGCTATTCCACCATGGGAGGCAGTGCAGGCAAGATCAGGGCTTGACACTGTCAGGGCTATTCCACCATGGCAGGCAGTGCAGGCAAGATCAGCGCTTGACACTGTACTTAGAGGCCGTCCTTTCTCTTACAGGGCAAGCTGCCCCACAATCGCAGGCAGCAGCTACGGACCGGGGGAGGCCGTCCTGACCTGAAAGAGCTCAGCGACCTGGAGCAGCGTGTGGAGCACATTATGGCAGGCCGGCTGATTGGCCCCATCGCCAGTGGAGATGCCGACCCTGTTCTGGACAGCAATGGTAAGGTCATCACCTTTTTGACCTCTCTCTTTCCACTTGTGCCTCATACCAGCATCCTTTGCCACTATCGAACCAATGCAGTGCATAGCAGCACTCATGCCTCCCTCGCTGCCGCCCTGTCCTCACTCTAAAGCAACTCTTCTGCCTCCCTGCTTTCAGATGCTGATTCGCCAGGTGAGGAGGCGGGCCCTCAAGCTGCCACTGTCAGTGATTCTGAATTAGAGGAGGAGGAAGAGGAAGCCGGCCCATCAGGGCCACCCTCAGCCAAGGCAGCCCATGGCCATGATGGGGACACGTCTTCCCTGGAGGGGAGCAGGGGAGTAGGGTCTGAGGAGTGAAGCTCTGGGGCCCAGCAGGCTGCAGCAACGCGGGAGGGGTGGGGAAGCTCGGCGGCCTTCTCCCCGGAGGGTGAGTGCGGCCTCCAGTCCTGCTACGGTGAGCGCAGAGGAGGTGCGGCTCCTTGGTGAAATGGGCGCCCAGGCCGAGCGCAGGCACACTGAGCTCATGGCTGCAGTGGCAAGGATGCTTGACTCCATAGAGTCACTGGCAAGGAGTGTTCAGGAATTTGGGGCAGCACAGGCCAGGAGTCTGCAGGACTTCGCGGCAGCACAGGAAGCTTCCAGCCAAGTGCTCAGTCGTGCCGTGCATTCACTGGCTGGTCTGATGCAGACACAGATCAGGGCCACACGGGCACTAACTGCTGCCACCCTCGTTGGAGTGGCCAGGCATTGCCAGGGCCCTCGCCGCGCCGCAGCAGCCCAGCTGTCTGTGCTTCAGCAGATTGCTGCGCATGCTGCAGTGCTGGCCCGTGTGAGTGCTAGTGTATCAGCCGACCAGGGAGTGCCTGTGCTCTGTCAGGTTGGCAGCATTCCTGCACTGCAGCTGCCACCACCCGTAGGACAGACTGCTGCCGCCCAAGCAGAGTTGGAGCAGTCAGCAGCCGGGCCCTCGAGGCCCAGAGCTGGTCCAGGCCTTCCCCCAAGGGCATCTGCCATCTCACCATCTGACCCTCAACAGCCTTCCCCCAGCCTTGCTGCAGCCACTGGGGTCCCATTGTGGAGGAGCTGCAGGGCGGGAAGGGGCCATTCGCGGAAGCGAGGCGGATCACCCTCGCAGGGGAAAAGTAGAAGGTGTGGCCAAATGTTGTGTTTATATATGAAGGCCGAGAATTTTTTTTTATATATGAAGGCCGAGGATCATGGTCATTTTTGTTTAACGTTTTTTTTCATTTTCTGAAGGTTGTGAGAGCCAGTTATGTCTGACTGTTTTTTGGGGGGGTTATCTGAATTAGTTTGTCATGCGGGAAGGGCACAGAGTTTGCACAATAAAAAATTTTCTTTATTCACATTGTCCATGTTTGCACTTTGAAGTATTTGTTGCCTCGACCGGCTGAGGGTTTGCGGAGCGGCTCCATTCCCTGCGAGGGGGCCTAGAACCGAGTTGCAATAATCCTCCTCCTCCTCCTCAGTCCTGAGTCTAGCCAGGTTGTGCAGCATGCAGCACACTACAACGAAATGGGAGACTCGATCAGGCGAGTACTGTAGGGCTCCTCCGGAACAGTCCAGACAGCAGAACCGTTGCTTGAGCACGCTGATTGTGTGCTCAATGATGTTCCTGGTAGCTTGATGGCTGTCATTGTATTGCTCTTCAGCAGGGATGCTGGGCACACGGAGCGGGGTCATTAGCCAGGTGCACAAAGGATAGCCCTTGTCCCCGAGAAGCCATCCTCCTGGGTGAGCCTGGGCTTTGAAAATGTCTGCCGCAGAAGTCTGGTGCAGGATGAAGGCACCGTGGCTGCTGCCT
This sequence comes from Somniosus microcephalus, assembly GCF_052327205.1. Taxonomy (NCBI): domain Eukaryota; kingdom Metazoa; phylum Chordata; class Chondrichthyes; order Squaliformes; family Somniosidae; genus Somniosus; species Somniosus microcephalus. The sequence continues at coordinate 189,001,760 of NC_140995.1, read as the reverse complement.
GGAAAGCGGGCACTAACAGCGAGTATGAGCTGCCTGTGGTCACACACCAACTGAACGTTGAGCGAATGGTAGCCCTTCTGGTTGCGGTAATCCTCGGCATTCTCTAGAGGTGCCCGCAAAGCCACATGCGTGCAGTCAATGCGCCCTGTGTAATATATGTAATGTATATATACCTTAAGGGAGAGAACTACTTTTTACAGCTCCTGTATACTGTAGTACCGGCAGTGACCACACCTGTATATAAACCCTGAGTAGTGATCTGTACAATTAGTTCTAGAGTAACCCTCATTCAGTAAACACCTGTTGATCGTTCCCTGCAGTCTGTTGTCTGATTATTGAAGGACACAACATTAAGATACACGGATATAACATTGGCGACGACGCAGATTCGAACCTACCTGCAACTCTGCATCACCTCCCAGGGATTCGCTCCTGGAGAACAGTGGAAGGAGGTCGAGTCCAGAAGCACAGGCGTCGACCACGGGCAACCGCCCAGTCATCCAGCGGCGATTTGAGCATCGCAGGGGAGGCTGTCGAGAGCCAGGCTTGGCTTTCCAGTCACGGTGGTCCAGCGAAACGGGCTGGCAACAGGTACTGCGCAGACCCTTCCCGGACAGCGGCGGCTAGAGCCGACCGAGCGGCACAGAAAAAGGCTGATCAGCGTCGACGGGGGAGAGAGGGCAGAGTGCACAGGGCGCAGCCGGTGTTCAGGACCGAGCGGCGTCAATGGGGAGACGAGAGAGCAGAGCGCAGCCGGTGTTCAAGGGCCGAGCAGCGTCAACGGGGGAGGCGCGCAGGAAAACGCGAGGCGCTGCCATTGCCACGAGGACCGCAGAGAGCGGCATTGGCAGCAGCGCACGAAACCCACAGGGCGTCGCCATTTGCCACGAGGACCGCCGAGAGCGACGTTGGCAGCAGCGCGGGAGACGCCATTGTAAGCCGCAGCGGGGAAGGAAAGCGCGGGAGACGCCATTTTAAGCCGCAGCGGGGAAGAAAGGAAAGCGCGGGAGACGCCATTTTAAGCCAGTCTAACCACACCCAAAAATGCCGAAGAATGGCAGTATCACAGCGTTCGACAATGAAGTTGAAGATTGGACGACATATGTCGAACACATAGAAGTATACTGCAAGGCGAATGAAGTGCCAGATGACAAGATAGCGCTGGTATTGTTGAATTCAATGGGTGCAAAAACGTATGGCTTACTACAAAACCTAGTAACCCCAGAGAAGCCAGTAGAAAAGGATTTTGAAAACATAGTGTCAATCCTACAGGACCACTTAAACCCCACACCGCTGCTGATAGCAGAAAGATTTAAGTTTCACAAAAGGAACCAGCATAAAGGTGAAAGTAATGCTGAGTATTTAACGGAACTGCGCAAGCTATCGAAACACTGCCAGTTTGGAACGGGACTAGCAGATACTTTAAGGGACAAGTTTGTGTGTGGGCTTCAAAGTGAAGGAACCCAGAAACGGCTTCTATCAGAAAAGGATCTTACGCTGGACAAGGCTTTCAGCATTGCAGTATCACACGAAGCAGCAGCACGGGGCGCTGCAGAGATACAATGGAGACCGCAAGAATATGGCACAAATGAAATGTCATACGGAACAGTGAAGTGCTATCGCTGCGGCAGAACAACACACGACCATAATGATTGCTGGTTCAAGGACCAAGTGTGCAGACAGTGTGGAAAAGTAGGACACATAGCAAGAGTCTGCAGGTCGGGAAAGAAAACCAGCAGCAAGAAATCTCCACAGGAGAAGTATAAGAAGGTACATAAGGTGACGGAGAGTAGTTCAGACGAACAGAAGAGTGATACAGACTCCGGAAGCAAGGAGCTGGGTTGTCTGAAACTACATAATGTGATCAAAACGGAGGATCACCAAACTATCTGGGTCACGCTCAAGATAGCAGGAGTCCAAGTGAAAATGGAATTGGACACAGGATCAGCCCTAACAGTCATAAACCGAAGGGACTACAAGCGGCTATTCTCACATATACCCTTGAGAGATACAAAGATTGTCTTGAAGACGTACACGGGGCAAAAAGTCTACCCCAAAGGAAAAATAAGGGTGAACGATATACATAACGGCAAGGAAACACCAAAAATGGACCTATATGTATTGCCAGATGGAGGACCACCACTACTAGGACGTGAATGGATCAGGAAGATACAGCTAGATTGGCATTCCATACAAGCACTGACTGTAGATGCCAAAAAGGATGACGACGTCACACCTGGACGACTGTCAAAAATGCTAACTGACGCACAAGAAGTGTTCCAGCAGGGACTCGGAACACAAAGGCATAACAGTGACGATCAAAATAGAGGAAAATGCAAGCCCAAAGTTTTATTAAGGCCAGACCGGTACCTTATGCAATCCGCCCAGCCGTCGAAGCAGAGCTGGAAGGGTTGGAACGTTCAGGAGTACTGTCCAAAGTGGACTGGAGCGAGTGGGCTACACCCATCGTTCCTGTAATGAAGAGGTCGTTGAGTAATACGCCTGGGGAACCAAAGAAGGTTCGCATCTGTGGGGACTTTAAGGTGACAGTGAACCCAGTCCTTCACACGGTACAATATCCGCTTCCGCAGATTGAAGATATTTTCGCCTCGCTATCTGGAGGGAAACGCTTCACTAAGATTGATCTGGCCCAGGCGTACCTGCAAATGGAGGTAGAAGAAGCCTCGAAACAGTACCTCACGATCAACACTCATAAAGGTCTCTACCAATACAACCGGCTGGTGTTCGGGGTAGCATCAGCTGCGGCTATTTGGCAAAAGGGCAATGGAACAAGTCCTGCAAGGGATTCCAGGGACCCAGTGTTATTTGGACGACATCCTGGTCACGGGCAAAAATAACAGTGATCACCTCGCCAACCTGGAGCAGGTGCTCACTAGATTGAAGGAATATGGGCTCCGAGCTAATCGCCACAAATGCGAGTTTTTCCAGAAGCAGATCTCGTATTGTGGCCACGTTATTGATAAAGAGGGGTTACATATGTCCCCTGAAAAGATTGAGGCAGTAGTCAAGGCTCCAGCACCGGAAAATGTGTCACAACTGAGGTCGTTCCTCGGGCTGGTGAACTACTACCATAAGTTCTTGCCGAATTTGTCTACCGTATTACACCCACTGAACACCCTACTGCAAACTGGGGTACCATGGAAGTGGAGTGACGAATGTAAACGAGCTTTCCAGAAGAGCAAAGCATTGATCACATCAAAAGAGGTGTTGGCTCATTTCAACCCAGCACTACCAATTCGGTTGGCGTATGATGCATCACCCTATGGCATTGGAGCAGTGCTGTCGCACAAATTCCCGGACGGCTCGGAGAGGCCAGTAGCCTTTGCGTCTCGGTCACTAACCTCAGCCGAGCGTAACTACGCCCAGATTGACAGGGAGGCCCTCAGCCTAATGTGGGGAGTGAAAAAGTTCAATCACTATCTGCACGGGCAGAAGTTCACCTTGCTGACTAACCACCAACCACTTGTCTCCATCTATAATCCAAAGAAGGGCGTTCCAGTGATGACTGCGCAACGGCTACAAAGATGGTCCCTTTTTCTAGGGGCGCACCAATATGAAATCGAGTATAAGGGCACGAATCAGCATGGAAAGGCTGATGGGCTATCACGCCTGCCACTGCCTACTGTGGAGGAAGCACCAGCAGTGGATCCTGTCGAAATATTTCATTCGACTATAATTGAATGCTTGCCAGTAACTAACGCTGATATAGAGAAGGAGACCCGAAATGACCCGACACTGTCTCGGGTATATGATTTGACGGTGAAGGGATGGCCAGCACATGGCGACTCACTGTTGCCAGCATTCTCATCCAGAAGAGAACAGCTGTCAGTATGCCAGGGGACCTTGATGTGTGGATACTGAGTGGTAATTCCACCTAAGTTAAGGGAGAGAGTGCTCAATGAGCTTCACGAAGGTCATCTGGGAGGGGTGAAAATGAAAAGCCTTGCTAGGGCTTGTGTGGTGGCCGGGGATCGATCAGCAAATCGAGGACCTGAAAGAGCTGCTCAGGATGCCAGATGGTCCAAAATACACCACCACATGCCCCTCTACACCCATGGGAGAGGCCCTCATCTCCATGGCAACGGGTGCATATTGATTTTGCTGGTCCATTCATGGACTCAATGTGTTTAATAGCCGTGGATGCGCACTCGAAATGGCCTGAGGTGATCAAAATGTCCTCCACCACCACGGAGAAAACTATTGCAGTCCTACGGATCATTTTTGCCAGGAACGGCTTGCCAGAGCAGATTTGCTCTGATAACGGACCACAGTTTGTGTCCGAAGAGTTTCGAAGATTTATGAAAAGGAATGGGGTAAGGCATTACACATCCGCCCCGTATCATCCAGCCACAAATGGATTGGCTGAGAGGTTCGTACAAACCTTTAAAAAAAGCAGTAAAGGCCATGTGAGATGATGACATTCCACTGCAGCATAAGGTGGACAATTTCCTTTTAGCCTACAGAAATGCGACACATGCAGTCACCAACCAGGCCCCGGCCATGATGTTCTTTAACCGAAGGTTGAGATCGCGTCTGGATTTGCTCAGACCAAATGTACTAAGAGATGTTGAGAGTAAGCAATTCCAGCACATCAATGAGAAGCCGACAAGGAACTTCAATGTAGAGCAACCAGTCTTAGCCCGTGACTACCAAACAGAGAAATGGCAACCAGGAACGATATGTACACGGCAGGGGCCACTAATGTACACAGTGGATGTTGGGGAGAACATTGAGAGACGCCATGCTGACCAGATCCTAGAGTCACAGGAATGAGTCAACCCCATGTCTCGGCCATACGTACCTGGTGAGGAACCCGACGTACAGGTTGCATCTACCTCAGAAACAATAGCATTGGAAGCTGATGAATCAACTGACGACAGGGTGCTAGAATCGCCTCCGCACCAAGAGCGAGACACTCGGGAAAGGTGTTATCCAGAAAGAATCAGGAAGCCTCCCCAGAGACTGAATATATGAATGGACTATTTTCATATAACATTGTATATTAAAAATGTTAATTGTTAAATGAGTATTATGGTACTGTTAATCTAAAAGGGGAGGAATTGTAATTTATGTACCTTTAAGGGAGAGAACTACTTTTTACAGCTCCTGTATACTGTAGTACCGGCAGTGACCACACCTGTCTATAAACCCTGAGTAGTGATCTGTACAATTAGTTCTAGAGTAACCCTCATTCAGTAAACACCTGTTGATCGTTCCCTGCAGTCTGTTGTCTGATTATTGAAGGACACAACATTAAGATACACGGATATAACACCCTGGACCATGGGGAAGCCCGCTATTCTTCCAAATCCCATTGCACGCTCTTGTCGCTTGTCCAGGGTCATGGGGAAGGAGATGTACTGACGTCTCCTTCTGAAAAGGGCATTGGTCACCTGGCGGATGCAGCAATGTACCGCGAACTGGGAGATGTTGGCAATGTCCCCAGTAGCGGATTGGAAGGAGCCGGTGGCATAGAAGTTGAGAGCCACCGTCACCTTCACTGCCACCGACAGAGACATCCTGCTCCTCAGCTGTGGCTGCAGATCGCTGTGAAGCAGGTGGCAGATCTCAGTGACCACCTCCCTTCTGAATCGCAGCCTCTGAACACACTGCTCCTCAGACATGTTCAGATATGAGAACTGCTGGCGGTATAGCCTGGGTGGGTAAGGCCTCCTGTGCTGATGCCTGTTGGCCCTCCTCTGTCTGGCCATGACTGGCACTCTCTCACGGCGTCTCTGAGCCCTTTGAATGCAATGCAGAAAGCCAACGTTTCCACCCATTGCAGTCCCCATTACATGTGGTGACTCAAGGCTATGGCACTGAAAGTTAAATCCAAGTGCAAAGCTCTGGCCTGAAGCCAGAAGTACCTGTGCGAGCGCTGAGTCAAAGCAGAAAGCTCTCTCCCTTTGTCTCTATCCAAATATCCGTCTCTCACACAGGATTGGCACAAAATGGCTGCCACTTATAATGCAGGAGGAGTCCCCTTTAAAAAGCGTCCCCGTGCCCCGCAGCGACTGGGAACCATTCCCCTCTACCAGTCGCTGGGGGCGCCAGGCGCACAGAAGGGCGGCGCCACTGAAGTTCCGGTTCAGGGCGCACCAAGGGCGTTGCACCATGAAATTACGTCACAATCTGCGCGCGCAGCTGAGCGGGTGCTGCGGTTTTGCGCCGCCGCTAAATCTTGAGTGAAGTTCGCGAGAGGCGCAGATCGCGCCGCGCCCGGGCGCTAGCCGCATAGCGCCACACTTCTCCTCCTCCTAAGGCGCTAGCGGCTGGCGCTAACAACTGAATTTCTAGGCCATTGTGTTTTTGTTTTTCCTACCAAAGTGGATAAATTCACACTTCCCCACATTGTATTCCATTTGCCATGTTCATGCCCACTCAGTTAACCTGTCTCTATCTCTCTGCAGCCTCTTTGCGTCCTCCTCACAGATTACTATCCCAAATAACATTGCATCAGCAAACTTGGATACGTTACACTCAGTCCCTTCATCCAAGTCATCAATATAGATTGTAAATAGCTGAGGCCCAAGCACTGATCCTTGCGGTACTCCACTAGTTACAGCCTGCCAACCTGAAAAAGTCCCGTTCATTCCTACTCTCCATTTTCTGTCCATTAACGAATCCTCAATCCATGCTAATATATTACCCCCAATCCCATGAGGCCTAATTTTGTGTAATAACCTCTTGTGTGGCACCTTATCGAATGCTTTTTGAAAATCCAAATACACTACATCCGCTAGTTCCTCCTTATCCATCCTACTAGTTACATCTTCAAAAAACTGTAACAGATTTGGCAAACACGATTTCCCTTTCATAAAACCGTGTTGACTGCCTAATCATTACGATTTTGTAAGTGCCCTGTTACCACGTCTCTAATAATAGATTCTAGCATTTTGCCAACTACTGATGTCAGGCTAACTGGCCAAAAATTCCCCGTTTGTTCTCTTCCACCTTTCTTAAATAGCAGGATTATGTTTGCTACCTTCCAATCCTTGGGGACTATTCTAGAATCTAGAGAATTCTGGAAGAATAATACCAGTGCATCCACCATCTCTGCAGCTACCTCTTTTAAAACCCTAGGATGCAGGTAGTCAGGTCCAGGGGATTGGTTTCCACTTAGTCCCATTAATTTCTCCAGTACTATATCTTTACTTATACTAATTTCTTTAAGTTCCTAATTCTCTCTAAACCCTTGGTTCCCCATTATTTCTGAAATGTTTTTTGTGTCTTCTACTGCGAAGACAGATACTAAGGCCGGAATTTTGCCGGTGCTCAGAGTGCGGGTTTGGAGGCGGGACCGCTGTCAAAAATCACAAAGATTGACAGCGGAAACCCGCTGTCAACCTGCCTCCACGTGAGTCTCCCAGGTGTCGGGTGTATCAGCACAGAACTGACCCGACACCAAGGGGCGGGGGAGACAATCCTGGTACTTAAATTGGCTCTTAACAAGCCATTTAAGAGTCTTTTGAGGCTTACTTGCAATTTTACCTTCTCCCCTACTGGTTATCCGCTGTCCGGGGAACACGCCAGCACAACCTGGCATGTTTTGAGTCTGCTCTGATGTTTGTGAAAAGGTGACAGCTGCAGAAGTGGTGTCAAGGATGCCATGTTGCACATGGTGAGTTTCAGAGCCAAGAAAATGTTGTTACTGCATTTTTAATACGTATACAGATTTCTTCAGCTTACAAGTTGTTAAATCCAACTGTATGTCCAATGCTACCTCATTGGGAGAACCTCTCTCACCAGTGACAGATCACTTCTGTCATCTCACCTGCAGCTGCCATCTATCCCAGCAACATCGGAGCCAATGAAACAATCAGACCTTGGTCCTCCGAATCCTTCCATAATCATCCACAACATCAACATCACCAACCTTCTCCGCCATCACCTGATGCTGCACTGGACACAGGGCATCAGCCCCTGACAACATTGCTGCCCGGGAGGCCAGCGATGGCATCACCATGGCCAGACTTTCTTCACTTGATGCTGTAAACCCTGGCTGTCACATGATGCGCCAGGTTGACACCATCCCACACCAGCACCGTGTAGCATCCCTTTAATTTCCAAGCCATTCCATGCACACACATCATTATAGCGGGGTGGGGGGGGGGTGGGGGGGCACAGTTATGACTGAACAATCACTGGAACTCCGTAAGACACTTCTCAATGTGTGCTCAGATCTGTCCAATAAGGGGCACTTTTTGAAAAAGAAATTTCACTGTATGACAACACATTACCAGAAACTTCACATGGACATTGGCTAAACCTTTCAAGTACCCACCCTTGTGTGTTAGTTGGTATGCTTGCAGTAGAATGAGGGTGAGTGTGAGGGGTGGCTAATGAGATGGGGAAGTGATGAAGTAGATAGAAGGGGTTGGGTGGAGGTGCAAGGTAAGTTGGTGTCCTGGGGAGGTCTCTTCCACCCTTGGAAGGAAAGAGAACCTCCTTGCGTACTGTGACTCCCTCCATAAGCATATGGAGGGAGTCATTGGAGAGCCTGGGTGCAAGAGTTCACCTTTGTGCAGTGATCGTCAGTGTTTTCAGCACCTCAATGCTGTCAAACACTGAAAAATCAACTGTCAAAATAAAATTGTGCATGGTCCCTTTAAGGAAATCGGCAGATGATGCGTCATCAAATGAAGTCATCAGACCTGCTTCTTGTTAATTGGCCGGTAAGCCTGCAGGGTGGGCTTAACAAGGCCAATCAAGAGAAAATCACGTCTGCAGAGCGAAGGCAGTTGGGGGAGGGACTGGAACCCAGAAACCAGCTGACCCGCCCCCATCCCGACACTGCTGAGAAAATCGCGGTCAAAGTATTTGTTTAGTAATGTCTCTGCCATTTCCTTATTGCCCATTATAATTTCTCCTGTCTCTGCCTCGAATGGGCCCACGTTTACTTTCACTAATTTCTTCCTATTTACCTACCTATAGAAACGTTTACAATCTGTTTTTATGTCTCTTGCTAATTTACTCTCATATTCTTGTTTCTTTTTCCTTATCAATTTCTTGGTCCTCCTTTGCTGAATTCTAAAATCCTCCCAATCCTCAGTCTTGCTACTCTTTTTGGCAACATTATAAGCCTCTTCCTTTGATCTAATACTATCTTTAACTTCTCTTGTTAGCCACGGTTGGACCACTTTGTGCCTTAAAGGAATGTATATCTGTTGTAAATTATGTATTAATTCTTTAAATGCTAGCCATTGCTTTTCTACCATCATACCTTTTAATGTAGTTTCCCAATCTACCTTAGCCAACTCGCCCATCATACCTACGTAGTTTGCTTTGTTTAGATTTAAGACCCTAGTTTCAGACTTAACTAAATCACTTTCAAACTCAATATAAATTTCTATCATATTATGGTCACTCTTCCCTAAAGGCCCCTTTACTACAAGGTTATTAACACTTTCTCATTGCACAGTACTAGATCTAAAATAACCTGTTCCCTAGTTGGTTCCTCAACATACTGATCTAGAAAACTATCTTGTATACATTCCATGAACTCGTCCTCCACACTATTACTGCAAATTTGGTTTGGCCAATCTATATGTAGATTAAAGTCCCCCATGATTACTGTATTACCCTGGTTACATGTGCATCTAATTTCCTGATTTAAACTCTGCCTTACATTACAACTACTGTTTGGGGGCCTATAAACAACTCCCACCAATGTTTTCTGCCCCTTGCTGTTTCTTAGCTCCACCCAAACTGAATCTACTTCTTGATTTTCGGAGCGGAGATCCTTTCTCTCTACTGTTTTTATCCCATCCTTTATCAGGGCTATCCCTCCTCCTTTTCTATTTTGCCTATCTCTTCTAAAAGTATCCTGGAATATTGAGTTCCCAACCTTGGTCACTTTGCAACCACGTCTCCGTAATGGCTATTAGATCAAACCTATTAATTTCTATCTGCGCTTTTAATTCATCTATTTTGTTGCGAATGCTTCGCGCATTCAGATATGGTGCCTTTAGCTTTGATTTTTTTCTATTTTTCCCTGATGTCACCTTAGTTACTGATGCTTTATTACCTTTGTTACTCTCTCTGTCCCGTCCTGACCCAGATATGGGGACCTATGTGGAATCTGGGCAAGTGAGGAGGAAGGTTTTTTTTAAAAAAAAGTGGTAAACGTGCTGATTTCCACCACCCTCACATTGCCCGTCTCTGCCCCACCTCAGCCCACCCGCTGCCAAAACCCTTATCCATGCCTTCGGCACATCCAGAATCGACTATTCCAATGCTCTCCTGGCCAGCCTCCCATGCTCCACCCTTCATGCACTGCAGCTCATCCAAACCTCAGCGGCCCATATCCTATTTCACACCAATTCCCCCTCACCTATCACCTGTGATCACTGATATGCAATGGGTCCCAGTCCACCAATGCCTCAAATTTACATTTTTAATCTTTGTACTTCTTGATTTTCGGAGCCGAGATCCTTTCTCTCTACTGTTTTTATCCCATCCTTTATCAGGGCTATCCCTCCTCCTTTTCTATTTTGCCTATCTCTTCTAAAAGTATCCTGGAATATAAAAATAGGGAGGTATTGCTTCAGTTGTACAAGGTATTGGTGAGACCGCACCTGGAATACTGCGTACAGTTTTGGTGTCCATACTTAAGAAAGGACATACTTGCTCTCGAGTCAGTACAAAGAAGGTTCACTCGGTTAATCCCGGGGATGAGGGGATGGACATATGAGGAGAGGTTGAGTAGATTGGGACTCTACTCATTGGAGTTCAGAAGAATGAGAGGCGATCTTATTGAAACATATAAGATTGTGAAGGGGTTGGATCGGGTGGATGCGGGGAGGATGTTCCTGATGATGGGTGAAACTAGAACTAGGGGGCATAGTCTTAGAATAAGGGATGAGGAGGAACTACTTCACTCTGAGGGTGGTAGGTCCATGGAATATGCTGCCCCAAAAAGCTGTCGAAGCTACATCATTACATAAATTTAAAACAGAAATAGACAGTTTCCTAGAAGTAAAGGGAATTAAGGGTTACGGGGAGTGGGCAGGAATTTGGACATGAGTCTAGGTTCGGATCGGTCATGGCCCTGTGGGTAGCGGAGCGGGCCCAGGGGCCGTGTAGCCTGATCCTGCTCCTATTTCGTGTGTCTAATTCTGTTAGATTCAGGAGATGGTTCTGTGATAGTGGATTGGCGGTTAGGATCAGATCAGCCATGATCTTATTGAATGGCGGAGCAGGCTCGAGGGGCCGATTGGCCTACTCCTGCTCCTATTTCTTATGTTCTTATGTATTCAAATCCTTGCTCTTCAAAATAGTGCCATGGGACCCGAGAAGGCAGACAGGGCCTCAGTTTAACGTTTCATCCAAAAGATGGCACCTCAAGAGTGTAGCACTCCCTCAGTACTGCACTGGAGCATTAGTCTAGATTTTGTGTTCAAATCCCTGGAGTGGGACTTGAATCCACAACTTTCTGGCTCAGAGGCGTGAGTGCTACTGCAGAGCTATGTCTGACACCTAAAGAGCATAAGGAAGTGCATAATGCAGCACAGTAAGCAAACTGTGTGTGAAAAGGGATTTGGGACTTAAAGCTAAATCAAAATACTGTGAATGCTGGAAATCTGAAATTAAAACAGAAAATGCTAGAAACACCCAGCAGGTCAGGCAGCATCTGTGGAGAGAGACAGACAGAGTTAACATTTCACGTTGATGACCTTTCATCAGACTTAAAGCTGCCTAGAAGAGTTTTATTTTGGCAGGGAATTGCAGCGTTACTTTATTTCTGTTTTTAGGTAAACCACTTTGGAACAACCTGTGATTATCAGAGTGCTGAATGGTGTGAAACAAAATATGAAATTTCACCCACAGTTTGGTGCTACACCAAATTCAATAATGCTTACTTGTATAAGTGATAACAGAATTAGAGCTTGGTCAATTATCAGGAGATTATTCAAATAGATAAGATTTGACCGGCTAAAACCAGAAGGGATTAGCCTGTGGCGAGTGCTCATTTTCTCCGAGTACTTGAAGATCAAAGGTAGTATATCATGCAAGGGGTTTATGACTTCTCCTCAAAGACAGGTTTATCGTTAATTGTAGAAAATGCACAGTCTACATTGGCTAAGTGACACGAAACAGAGGGTAGCGGTGAATGATTGTTTTTCGGACTGGAGGAAGGTATACAGTGGTGTTCCCCGGGGGTTGGTACGAGGACCACTGCATTTCTTGATATATATTAATGACTTAGATGTGGGTCTACAGGGCACAATTTCAAAATTTACAGATGACACAAAACTTGGAAGTATAGTGAACAGTGATAGACTTCAAGAGGATACAGACAGGCTGGTGGAATGGGTGGACACGTGGCAGATGAAATTTAATGCAGAAAAGTGTGAAGCGATACATTTTGGTAAAAAGAATGAGGAGAGGACATGTACTGGCCGCGCTAGACGTGCTCCTATCTAGTTATCCAGCAAGTTAAACATTCTATTCAAAATAATTCTTCGTGAAGCTGTTTGCTGTTTGAAGCCTTTACTTGAACAAATTTGTGAAAAGATATTGCGTTTGGCCTAACATATGAAGTCAGATTACACTGGATTGAAAATCCCTCATGGAATTCTCCATTACTCAAGTCAGGTTCTTCCTGGTAAAACTGCTTCCTGGGGTCAACAGGAAGAAAGGTAAGAAGGTCAAATGACCTCTCACAGGAAGAAAGGAACAAAGGTCAAATGACCTCACACAGGAAAGGAACAGATGACCTTTCCAGCTTACAAACTGTTAACACAATAACCGCCACCAGAGGGTGCTATTGCATGTAAAAATGTCCATCGGTCCAGAACACTCCCCGTCTGGGGTCATTAACGACTCCACATAGTCCGAACTCTACTTGTCACTGGAGTCCTCTGGCGACAAAAGAACCACCTCAAAGACAGTCCGTTGGTGTCGACGATAGGATGCAGCTTCCGTAGACTGCTGTGAGGGGGTAGGTTGCGTTCTGCTACGTACAGTTCCAATCTGGGTATGGTGAGGTCTGGCTGGTGCGCCAACTTGCCTCTATCAAAGACGAAGCCGATTTTGCTTTGTCCTTCTTGAGTGGTGACCTTCAGATAAGCCACACTTGCAATGGCCTTAGCGGATGCGTCTGCAAAGACATAAAGCTCTCTGAATTGGGCATTTAAGGGAGAGAAAGACGAATAGCAGCGAGGTATTCGGATCTCCTGTAAGTCTTGGAGTGAGTCTCTCCATCTGTCCCACTCTGCTTCCATCTCTTCAGGGAGAGGTGAATCCCACTCTTCAGCGCATGTGGAGAGTTCCCCGAGGAGCAGCCTGCCTTGTATGGTGACAGGGGCTAAGAAGCCGAGAGGGTCGTATAGGCTGTTGACTGTAGAGAGCACTCCTCTACGTGTGAAGGGTTTCTTGGCGTCTAGGACTTGGAACGTGAACGTGTCTGTTGCTATGTTCCACGACACCCCTAGGCTACGCTGTAGGGGGAGGTCATCAGTGAAGAGGTCTAGGTCTTTGACGTCCTTAGCACGATCTTCAGGGGGGAATGCCTCCATCACTGCTGGTCTGTTAGAGGCTATCTTATGCAGCCTGAGGTTGGATAGTGCAAGTAGTTCCTGGGCTCGTCCGAGGGTACTGATAGCCTCTGCTTCGGTCGGGAATGACTTCAGTGCGTCGTCGACGTAGAACTCTCGTTCGATGAACCCTCTCACATCACTGCCAAAGTCGTCGTCTTCTTCCTTGGCAGCCCTCCTTAGTCCGTATATGGCGACAGCAGGGGATGGGCTATTCCCAAAGACATGGACACGCATTCTGTAGTCCACAATGTCTCTATTAGGGTCATTGTCCCGATACCACAGGAAGCGGAGGAAGTCTCTGTGGTCTTCTCTCACCACGAAGCAATGAAACATGTGCTGGATATCGGCAGTGATGGCGACGGGCTCTTTCCTGAATCTCATGAGCACTCCCAAGAGGCTGTTGTTAAGATCGGGCCCTGTGAGGAGTACGTCGTTGAGAGAGACTCCCTGATATGGTGCACTGGAGTCAAACACCACGCGGATCTGACTACTGCATGGGGTAAGGTAGCTTGGACGACCATTCTCCAAGATGGAAGTCTTGAGTGTGCTCACCTGAGATGGCTTGTGAGCGCCCTTGAGGCACACATCTCCAACAACAACCCAGCCGAGGTCTAGCCTTTGGGCGAAAGGGGCGTCAAGTGGACCGTTGATCTGCTCCCTTATCTTATGTACCCTCAGGATGTCTCTTCCCAACAACAGAAGTATGCTTGCATCTGGGTCAAGAGGTGGAATCTCGTCTGCAATGCGTCTCAGATGACGGTGATGACGAGCTGCATTCGGAGTGGGAATCTCAGAACGGTTGACGGGGACTTGATTACATTCGATGAGTGTAGGAAGGGGGAGACTAATCTTCCCGTCGACTGACTCAACAACGTAACCGCAGGCCCTCCTGCCGGCTGTCTCTGAAAGTCCAGCACACGTCTTCAACGTGTAAGGCGACGGACTTCCTTTGATCTTGAAGATGTTGAAGAACTCGGATCTTGCTAGAGAACGATTGCTTTGTTCATCTAGTATGGCATACATCTTTTCAGATTCCTGGCGACATCCTGCAGGGTACACATTAACGAGGCATATCTTGGAGCATGCTCTTGCGCTCACTCATTCTCCACACACCTCGGTGCACCTGGATGTAATCTCCGTACCAGCAGCTCCCTCTCTCTCCCCGCCGTGCTCTGATGCGGGAGGAGGCGTTTCTGACTTCCAAGGAGCTGGGCCTGGGTGTAGTGCTGAAACGTGCCGATCACTTTCACATTGTGCATTTTGCATCCACCTTGCAGTTCTTGGCGAGATGGCTCGTGGACGAGCAGCACCTGAAACATAGAGTTCTCTTTAAGATATTGTTTCCGATCTTCCAGGGACATCTCCCTGAAGCCTCTGCATTTCTTTAAAGGATGGGGCATGTTGTGGATAGGGCATTGTTTGCTCATATCCTCCGGTTTCTTCTGAATCTTTGTGTGCTCAGTTGAGGACACTTGCATTCTGTGGACAGATATTGGTGTCTTTCCATGTCTGTCGAACTTGTCTCTTCTGGCAAGTGCTGGTTGGGAGGAGAAGAAGTTGAAGCTGGGGTCGTTCCTGGCTTTGGCTTCTTTACGGATGAATTTAACGAACGCAGAGAATGGTGGGAACGCCACGTTGTGCTTTAGCTTGAACTTTGATCCAAACGTTATCCACTTCTCCTGCAGGTTAAATGGAAGCTTCTCAATGATGGGACTTACCCCTCTGGAAGTGTCTAAGTACGATAGACCGGGTAGGTAGCCGTCCTGCTTTGCGGCTTCGAGTTCCGACAGCAGATCTCCAAGGTCGCGGAGCTTCTGGGGTTCCTTACTCGTCAACCTCGGAAAGTTCGCCAACCTGTCAAAGAGAGCCCTTTCAATGGCTTTGGGCGAGCCGTAGCTTTCTTCCAGCCTCACCCAAGCCTTCTTCAACCCCTCCGGCAGCTGCCCCACATTGGCCGCTTTTACCCTGCAGGTCTGTCCGGCGGACTCTGGGCCGAGCCATTTGATAAGGAGGCCGAGCTCTTCTCCTGCCGACAGGTCTAAGCGCGATATGGCATCGTGGAAGCAGGACTTCCAAGCCCGATAATTCTCTGGCCTGTCATCAAACTTGATTAACCCCGAAGTCACCAGGTGGGTGCGTGCAAGGTATTTGGCGAGGTCGTAGGTGCTGGGACCTGGGCCAGGGTTGCCTTGGCTGGGGGCTCTGTTGGGGGTCTCAAGGGACCGAGAGAGGATTTGCCTCCGACTTTCTCTATTCGGCGTCCTATTCCTTTGCACTGTGTCTTCAGTTCTGCTAGCGGAGACTCTGCGGCTTGAGGCACGCAGTCTGCTTTGACCTTGGTTGGCAACTTGTGGCATGTTATACGAAGTGTTTGCGTCTGTAGAGATGTGCGGGCCTCCATCCCTTTCTCCTGTAAACTGTATGTCGGCATGGTCGCTCACGTAATCTATGGTGCGCTGTCGTGGACTCTGCCATGGAACGGGAATTAAAGGTTTGTAAGCTGTCTCGGGATCAGCTCCCTCCAAAATTGCCTCGAATACTTGTGTCTCGGCTAATGCAGCATCTATCTCTTTTTGTTGCTGCAGAGCCTCTAATGTGGCTTGGAGACGGGCCTGTTCAGCCTGGCGTTCCACTTGGTGATGGGCCTGTTCCGCTTGGAATTCAGCTTGGAGTCGGGCCTGTTCTGCTTGGAGCCGGGCCTGTTCTGCTTGGGGTTCTGCTTGGAGACGGGCCCGACTTACTTTTATTTCTATTTCACTGTCCGTATGCGCAGCTCTGGCTTGAGCTGCTACTAGCTTAGCCCGTGCTTTGGTGATGGCTATGCTTACTCTAGAACCACCCGATGACCGTGAACCAACTTGCGATCTGTAGTAACCGGTGCTTATAGACCGATTGTCACGTTCTACAGTTTCGTCGGCCTGTTTAAGGTCTTCTGACATGTTAATGTGAGGTAGATGTGCTCTACGAGGTTAAGGCTTACTCTGGGCTCCTCCTGCTCCGCTCTTCACAGCTAGCCGTATTGCTATCTTTTCACCGATATCTTTTCACCGACATCTTTTCACTGATATCTTTTCACTGCTAGCCGTATTGCTATCTTTTCACTGTACTGGCCGTGCTAGACGTGCTCCTATCTAGTTATCCAGCAAGTTAAACATTCTATTCAAAATAATTCTTCGTGAAGCTGTTTGAAGCCCTTACTTGAACAAATTTGTGAAAAGATATTGCGTTTGGCCTAATATATGAAGTCAGATTACACTGGATTGAAAATCCCTCATGGAATTCTCCATTACTCAAGTCAGGTTCTTCCTGGTAAAACTGCTTCCTGAGGTCAACAGGAAGAAAGGTAAGGTGGTCAATTGACCTCTCACAGGAAGAAAGGAACAAAGGTCAAATGACCTCACACAGGAAGGAACAGATGACCTTTCCAGCTTACAAACTGTTAACACAATAACCACCACCAGAGGGTGCTATTGCATGTAAAAATGTCCATCGGTCCAGAACAGGACATATAAACTAAATGGTACAATCATAAAGGGGGTGCATGAACAGAGAGACCTGGGGACATATGTGCAATTATATTTGAAGTGCAGTCACAACTGTTTTGTAAACAAACATGGTTGCTGATTTTGCACACAAGATCCCACCAACAGCAAATGCAATGAATGGACAAAAAATATGTTGTTTGAAGAAGAAATGCTGACCAGGTCACAGAGTTAGAACTCCTTCTTCTTATTTGAATAGTGTAAGGTTCGCAAAATTCTACAGATTCCCTCAAACCAAGAAAAGAGGAGATTTTGGACTGTTTTAAAGAATAGTGGGCCGAAAAGGGGCTTAAAGTCAAAGCCCCAGGATTTTGGTTATTTTAAAAGGGACATGTCCAGGCCTGTGGAAGGCTGCAACAAAGGGGTTGGGATGAGCCTCTGTAAAACAAACAGTTTGAGTATTGGCATAGGCCAAACTGTCTGGGAATGTTCTGGGCTGTCTCAGTCATTCCACATAAATGACAATAGGCCTACGGAAGGGCAGTTCCCGCCAAAATTACAGAGCCATCAAGAATATGCATAATGCAGTACATGCACTGATCAACAAAAGGAACCCTGACCCCAGCAGGAAAAGACAAAACTCACTAATGGGACCAAAGTTTAAACAGCCATTAAATGCTAATTTAGGTTTCGACGAACCATCCCGAAACTAGTTTACACCAACTTAAGTCAATTAAAAGTAGATGGGACCAGCCTGGAACCCATTAAAGAATTTTAAACTATTAAAGTTAACGAGCCCGCCAAAATTAACAATGGGCCAGAGAAGATTTGGCAGGCAGATAAGCAAGGCCTCAAACGGTATAATTGAGGCCTGCTTTTCCAGTTAATGGCAGTACAGTTCATTCGGACGAACAGTCTTTTCGGAACAACGACAGAGGCACAGCTCATTCGAAAGACACACCAGCCTCGGGACAATCAATCGACGGAAGGACAACAGAAGGAGAACGGAAAGGAATCGCGGCAACCAAGGGCCCCAAGAAACAAACAACCAACAATATTACCAACAACTGGGTAATATTGGGCCACCGCGACCAACAAGAAACCAACCTGGAAGAAACCGAAGATTCACAAGTTTGTTACAAGCTATCCTGACTTACCCCGGGTAAGATTTGATGAAAAGGACTCTAAACCCTATACCTAACCAAAGGAAATTGGATACTTACCCGATAGAGTCAATATGCACCCGACCGCATCAGCGGACACACGAAGACTGAAAACCCAACGCAGGTGAAGTCTTCTACCACGTCCGGGGTACGGCAGGCCCCAACCGCCAGACCTAGGAGGACCCCGAAATCGCGACCCTCTACGACTGTCAAGAAAGTCGTTTGGTGAGCATTTGCCTGGCCCTCTGGAATCCAACCTAGTTAGTGTAGTGGGATTGGGAGGGGTGAAGTATTTTGTCTATTGTCATTCTCCCTCGTATATTCCAAAGTGTTCCCCCTTTTAGAGTAATAAGATTATTGTGTTGTGTATATTTTCCTGTCTCAAATAAAAATCCAAGTTCTTTTCACCAACTCAGTTCTCTGTTGCAATTTCATTACAACCCCCAAATAAGTCCAAAGTCTAGAACCAAGGGAGTGGGAGCGGTACAAACTGCTCAGGAGTCAGAGTCAAAGCTGACCACACACACCACCCCTTACAATAGGGCCATGGGACCTTTTGGGCTGGATTTTCATTGAGCCATGGAGTCGGGATTGGAGGCGTGTGGGGGTTTAAAATCCCAAAATCGGGGGTCCCGACCCCATGCCAGTTTCAAAGGAGGCGGGTACCTGCCCCGCACTGGGACCCGCCTCCGAGAGGCGGGAAGGGGATTAGTGCCAATTAACTGCCTGTTAACAGGCAGTTTTTAACCTAATCCCTATTTTTATTGTTGAAATGTGGGATTCCCGACGGCTCCAAACCACGCCAAGTTAGCGAGGTGGGCTGTCGGGATGAAGGGCTTGGAAGGGTCGAGATGTCCGGTGTTCAGGTGAGTGATGGGTGCATGAGTGCAGAGGTAAGTGTGTTTGGTCTGTGTAAAGTGTTTAAAGAAGTTCTACTAACCTTTACAGCCTTCCTTCCTTCAGGACTCGGGAGTCCCTCATCTCACCGGCACAGAAAGCAGAATGGCCGCCAGCTGTCAAAATCTGCAGCCTCTGCTTTCTGTTCTGGGGAGATATCTAAATCATCCTGAGAGGAAGGAATTAACCTGGACTACAGATTGTCAGTGTTTGACAGCTTCAAACAGCTGTGAAACGCTGATATTTCATCTGTCAAAAGGTCTTGACAGATGAAATATCAATCTGTGACGTCACCTGTTGCAGGGTGGCCCTTAACTGGCCTGCTGGGCGGGCTCAACAAGGTCAATCAAGTCAAAATCGCGTGGGTTGGCTAGAACTCGATGGAGGCGGGACTACAACCCCAAAAGTTGTAGTCCCGCCTCCTACCCGACACCTCAATGAAAATCCAGCCCTTTGTGTCTATCTGAACAGGCAGACGACACCTCGGTTTAATGCCTCATCCAAAAGATGAGTATAGATTAAGCAACATAAATTTAGTATATATTTTTTTCTCCAATATAGAGATCCATTGCATCAGTGTTAATTGTGAACAAGGTTTGTTAAAATACCATACAAAAGTGCTTTGGTTTATAGAACATATAGGACAATAAGGCAAACCTTCAAAATCATTTTCTTCAGCAACATTGCTTTTTTATCTTTTCTTCAATAACGGCAAAAATGTAATTCTTAAAGAACACTAAAATCACCATAACAATTTACTTACATTATATCTTGCAAGTCCCGAGCCATCCTGCAGGTGGCATAGGCAGGTCTCTGAATGATGTGGTTACCATAGTGATACGCCATCTTTGTGACATCAACCATATGTCATTGAATTTGATACCAAGTTGGGTGGGAAAGCTTCCACTTCCAAGGAGAGTGAAATGTTTCAAAATGTCTAATGTTTATTAATTGGGCAGGTCAATGGTGGAGGCGAGAAACGGTGGAGGACCAGGCAGGTCAAATGTCATACTATAAGCTGCAAGTGTACATTAGGCCTAAAATAACATAGGTATTCATAATGAGTGACCTATCATTAAACAGTGCTACAGGGGGAAAATATAGTATGCATGTTGACTAAACATTGAAAGAAATGAAGAATAAACTAAGAGAAGTTAACTGGGAAGTGTTGCCGACGGGTTCCAGAGTTGAGGGAAAATGGAGCACTTTAAAAACTATAATAATGAAAATTCAAAGTAAAGATTTACCCAAGAAAAATAAATGTACATCAAATAGCAGTGCCAAGATGGGTAAAATAAGGTAATTAAAATAGGAACAAGAAAGAAAGTGTACAAGGAAAAAAGAATGGTGAATTATGAGAGGGGTATAAGAATTTTCTAAAACTTTCTTCCGGTATTGTAACATTAAAAAAAAAGAGGAAGTTGGATTCTGAAAGATAAAAAATTGATACTGAAACCAGAGATGATAAAATAGTTAAAAGAATATTTCCTTGAAGCATTCACCAAAGAAGATAACACTAACCTAACCTGCTGCCCGATTATTGAAATACACTCAAATAGCCTAGCATATTTTGAGGTCAGAGTGGCAGAGACTTACGACTAACAAATTTCCTTGACCAGATGCCTATCTCCTAAGGTGCTGAAGAAGACTAGAAAGGAATATTTTGGAGTACAGGCTATCGTTGGGCATTGCTGAGGTTCTGCCAGGCTTGAGGCAAGGTAATGTAATGCATATTAAAAAAAAAACAGCAAATCTGATCGAGAGAACTACAGGACCATTAATTTATCATTGATAGCTAAAATAATGGAAACTATTCCTAGATGTAGGATAGAAGAGTACCTGTGTAATAATAATTTAAACCAAAACAGCCAACATTATTTTAGAAAAGGAAGATCCTGTCTGATAAACTTCCTCGACTATTTTTCAAGAGGCTGTTCTCCCTACATAACTTATCTGGACTTTCAGAGAGCTTTGACAAAGTTACACATGAAGGATTTCTATTAAACTGAAAGCTACAGGAATCCAGGCTAGAAATGAAGACCAGACTGGATGTTAAAAAGAAGTCGCGAGCACCAAGAGGAATAATGCCAGAATTGGGATGGCAGGGGTGAGAGGGAAAGAGAGGTGGTGAGAAGAGTTGAGTGGGGCCTTACAGTGGTCAGTGCTTGGACCTGTTACTTCTAACCTACATACATGACCTAGATATAGAAATTAAATGTAAACTTGTCAAATTTGCTGATGCGACTAAAGTAGGGAGAACAGTAAAGATGATTCAGCAAAACATCGACAGAATGATTTAGATAAGCTATGCAATTCCGTGAACAAATAAAATTCAACACTGATCAATGATGACACATTGTATATTTACAATGCACATTTTTGTGGTCAATGAATTGGATTTGATGAACAGAGGGAGTCTTAGAAAAGGCCTAGGAGTTATGGTCAACTCATCACTTTCAATATCTGGACAATGTGGAGTAGGAATTCAAAAATCATATAAAATTATAGGTGTCTAGAGATTGTGATGGGCTTTACATTACACTGGTCAGATAACACTCAAGTATTGTGCTTGATTAAGGCCAGCAGGCGAGGAGAAACACTTAAGTAGGTGCAGCAAAGAGCAACAAGAGTGATTCCAAGTATAAAAGGGATGGGGAGCTACGAGGACAATTTAGAGAAGATGAAGCTCTACCATTTAGAAAGAAGATTAGGTGGGGCATTGTTGAGACACACAAAACATTAAAATGGTACAGAATGGGAAACCCTGCCACATTAATTCAACTTAAGCCAGAAAAATAGCAACAGAAAATATCAATTTAAATATGAGAGAAATAGTTTTAAAACAGACTAGGAAGAAATTACTTTATTCAAAGTGTAATAAATCTTTGGAAGAAACTGCTAGGTGTAGTAGTAAAATCAAAAACATTAGAGACATTCAAAATGTATCGTGGCAGGGTTAGGGTGCTGGAGTGATGAGCTTCAATGTGCCAAATTGCCTTTTCTTATCCTTTACTTGTCTTATATTTTTGAGTAATTAGTTACCTAAAATTAAAAGTTCAGAGAATCTATAAATCAAGAAAATGTCACATAATACTGACTGATAAAATGATAATCATAATGTTACAATATTGCATTTGCAAATTGGATTTTTCCCTAAATCCCCTCCAAATTAAAGTTATCTGTAAGAGTTTAGCATTAGATGATAATGAGATATACCTTTATTTTTTGAAATTGTTGCTCCATTACCCTTAAACTCTTCTTTGCTTCTTCATCTTTTCCTTCTAGATCAGCTTCTAGCTTCTTTACTCTTTTTTCTAGAAAAGCTCTTGAATGGCATTTGCCTGCAGTTTCAGAATCTGCATCAGGTACAGAGGCAGCTGCATAAATAAGAGCAGGCAAGGAATTTGGATATCGCCTTCGAATTATTTCTTCCATTTCCTTCACCTGCCAGAATTAGAATGAAAAATAAGCTAGTATTGTGCTTACACATGTAGTCATCAACATGCAATAACCTAGAAGGGCTTTTTTGGTATAAAAACAGAAAATGCTGGAAATACTCAGCAGGGCTTTTTTAGTGTTTTGCTATTTTTCCTTAAGCATTCTCTCAGAATTAATGGGTTATTATTATTGTGACAATGCTATTACAACAGATGGTAATAAAATTGATCTTTTCAGTTGTGATAAAGCTGTCTTGGCCAACCCAGTGAATTGCCATTTATTTTCTTTCTGGTTGCCAGACATATGGGGTGAATTCCTTCTGTTTGCTGGAGGAAACCATGTGCTGCTGATCACCCATTTCAAACAATCATCATCATGACAATGCAGGCACATGGTGCTGCATATGGTCTCCTATAGCCCTGTCACAAAGTTCCAGGATTTGTACCTCTGCACCAGTCTGTGTTAACTTGAAACAAACTAACCAGTTATCACTAATCCTCTTCCCCAAAACTATACCCATTCAGGGCCTGTGGCAACAGATGGGTGGGATTGGGATGTGGGGGAGGATACATATATTTGAAGAATAAAGACCCTACATTTTGCAAGGAATAAACTAAAATAATATAGATTTAGAAGCGGGCTCTGCATACGACCCACAACATCCAATGCCAAGACCGATTTTTACAAAATGTTGCTGCAGTTAGGTCAAGACAATAATATTCAGTAAACATGTGACAATTGCTCCACACAGCAGCCTTACATATACAGTACTAGCAGTAGGAACCTGAATGACATTCCAGTGAAGCAACCATAGAATAGCCCTCAATAACAACAGAAAACGCTGGAAAAACTCAGCAGGCCAGGCAACATTCGTGGAGAGAGAAATAGAGTTAACGTTTCAGGTCGAAACCCTTCTTCAGAACGGAGAAAAAAAGGCAGGAAATGAAACAGATTAAAAGGCCAGTTTGGGGGCTGGGAAATGGGGGAGGGGATGAAAGAACAAAAGGGAAGCGAAGAGACATCAAGAGGTATTCAAGACGAGATGAGATGGTAATAGGACAGGTAAAGAGACAAAAGACGGCTCTAGGTGAAGTGTGAAATGCGCTGGCAGAATGAGAGACAGCTGCCATGTGGGAGAGAAAAAAAGGAAAAGGCACAAACCAAAGGTGTGGATAAAAAATATATAAAAATATAATAGGGGCCGAGGTTATGATCTGAAATTGTTGAACTCGATATTGAGTCCGGAAGGCTGTAAAGTGCCTAATCAGAAGATGAGATGCTGTTCCTCGAGCTTACGCTGAGCTTCTGTGGAACAAGGCAAGAGGCCGCGGATGGTGAGGTCTGAGTGGGAATGGAGCTGTGAATTGAAATGACAGGTGACCGGAAGCTCGGGGTCACCCTTACGGACTGAATGGAGGTGTTCATAAAGCAGTCACCCAATCTGCGTTTGGTCTCCCCAATGTAGAGGAGACCACATCGTGAGCAGCGAATACAGTATACTAGATTGCAAGAAGTACAAGTAAATCGTTGTTTCACCTGGAAGGGGTGTTTGGGGCCCTGGGCAGTGGGAAGGGGGAGGTGTAAGGGCATCTCCTGCGCTTGCACGGGAAGGTGGCGGGCGAAGGGGAAGGGGTGCTGGGGGTGATAGAGGAGTGGACTAGGGTGTCTCGGAGGGAGCGGTGCCTACGGAATGCTGAAAGGGGAGAAGGTGCGTTTGGTGGTGGGATCACGTTGGAGGTGGCGGAAAATAATCCGTTGAATGTGGAGGCTGGTGGGATGAAAGGTGAGGACAAGGGGAACCCTATCGTGGTTCCGGGAGGGAGGGGCAGAAGTGCGGGAGATAGAACGGACATGGTCAAGGGCCGTGTCAACCACGGTAGAGGGGAATCCTCGGTTGAGGAAAAAGAAAGACATGTTGGAAGCACTGGTGTGGAAGGTGGCATCGTCGGAGCAGATGCGGCGGAGACGGAGAAACTGGGAGAATGGAATAGAGTCCTTACAGGAGGCGGGGTGGGAGGAAGTGTAGTCCAGGTAGCTGTGGGAGTCAGTGGGCTTGTAGTGAATGTTGGTCAATAACCTATCCCCAGAGATGGAGACGGAGAAGTCGAGGAAGGGAAGGGAAGAGTCGGAGATGGACCATGTGAAGGTGAGGGAAGGGTGGAAATTGGAGGCAAAGTGAATGAAATTGTCTAATTCAGGGCGAGAGCAGGAAACGGCACCGATACAGTCATCGATGTACCGCAAAAAGAGGTGAGGGCAGGGACCGGAGTAGGACTGGAACAAAGAGTGTTCCACATATCCCACGGAAAGGCAGGCATAGCTAGGACCCATGCGGGTACCCATAGCAACACCTTTGATTTGGAGGAAATGAGTGGAGTCAAAGGAGAAGTTGTTCAATGTGAGAACAAGTTCAGCCAGGCGGAGGAGGGTGGTAGTGGATGGGGACTGGTTAGGCCTCTGTTCAAGGAAGAAGCGGAGCGTCCTCAGGCCATCATGGTTGGGGATGGAGATGTAGAGGGATTGTACATCCATGGTGAAAAGGAGGCGGTTGGGGCCAGGAAACTGGAAACTGTTAAAGTGGCGGAGGGCGTCAGAAGAGTCGTGGATGTAGGTTGGAGGAGACTGGACAAGGGGAGAAAAGAGAGTCGAGATAGCAAGAGATAAGTTCCGTGGGGCAAGAACAGGCTGAAACGATGGGTCTACCAGGGCAGTCCTGTTTGTGGATCTTGGGAAGGAGGTAGAAGCGGGCTGTGTGGGTTTGGGGAACTATGAGGTTGGTGGCTGTGGGGGGAAGATCTCCAGAGGAGATGAGGTCAGTGACAGTCTTGGAAACGGTGGTTTGATGTTCGGTAGTGGGGTCATGGTCCAGGTGGAGGTAGGAGGAGATGTCGGAGAGTTGGCGTCCAGCTTCCGCTAGGTAGAGGTCGGTTCGCCAAACAACAACAGCACCACCCTTGTCAGCAGGTTTAATGACAATGTCGGGGTTGGATCTGAGAGAATGGAGTGCTGCAAGTTCAGAGGGAGGTAGTTTGGAGTGAGTGAGGGGAGCAGAGAAATGGAGACGGCCGATGTCAAGGCGGCAGTTAGCAATGAAAAGATTTAGAGAGGGTAAGAGGCCAGGGGGAGGGGTCCAGGTAGAACGAGAATTCTGAAAGCGGGAGAAAGGGTCAGCCGTGCGGGGGGAAGACTCCTGGCTAAAGAAGTGGGCACGGAGACAAAGGCGGCGGAAAAAGAGCTCAGCGTCGTGCCGAGCTCGAAATTCATTGAAGTGGGGGCGTAAGGGGATGAAGCTCAGGCCTTTGCTGAGGACTGATCGTTCAGGGTCAGAGAGGGGAAGGTCAGAGGGGATAGTGAAAACACGGCAGGGGGTGAGTTTGGGAGAAGGGAGGTCAGAGGAAAGTGAAGGGGAAGAAGGTTCCGGAGGGGCGTTGGTGTTCAAGAGTTGATGAAGCTTGTGATCCTTGACATCGGAAATAGAATAGAACAGAACAGAAATAGAATAGCCCTTAATGTGTTTCTCAACTCCAACATGGCAGCACTGTAGGATGCACGCAAATATCAGTTTAGTTAAATGCTGCTCCGTCATTAGTCTGGCTTAGGTTCTTGAACAATAATTTTAAAAAAAAGTCAAGACTGCTTAGAGTCCTCTGCGAGACACAGAATGACTTGGGGCTCTGCAAACATCTAAACAGTGGAAACAACATTTCAGTACTGACTCACGTGATGATACGTAAAACAATAGGACATAGAAACATAGAAGATAGGAGCAGGAGTAGGCCATTCGGCCTCTCGAGCCTGCTCCGCCATTCAATGAGATCATGGCTGATCATCCAAATTCAGTACCCTGTCCCTGCCTTCTCCCAATATCCCTTGATCCCTTTAGCCTTTAAGAAATATATCTAACTCCTTCTTGAATATATTTAATGAATTGGCCTCAACTGCCTTCTGTGGTAGAGAATTCCACAGGTTCACCACTCTTTGGGTGAAGAAATTCCTCCGCATCTCTGTCCTAAATGGCTTACCCCTTATCCTTAGACTGTGACCCCTGGTTCTGGACTCCCCGGTCATCGGGAACAGCCTTCCTGCATCAAGTCTGTCTAGTCCTGTTAGAATTTTACAAGTTTCAATGAGATCCCCTCTCATTCTTCTAAACTCCAGCGAGTATAAGCCCAATCGACCCAATCTCTCCTCATACATCATTCCTGCCATCTCAGCTATCAGTCTGGTGAATCTTCGCTGCACTCCCTCCATGGCAAGAACATCCTTCCTCAGATACGGCAACCAAAACTGCACACAATACTCAAGATGTGGTCTCACCAAAACCCTGTGCAACTGCAGCAAGACATCCTTGCTCCTGTACTCGAATCCTCTCGCTACGAACGCCAACATACCATTTGCCTTCTTAACCGCCTGCTGCACCTGCATGCTTACCTTCAGCGACTGGTGCACAAGGACACCCAGGTCTCGTTGAACTGCCCCTTCTCCCAATCTATTGCCATTCAGATAATAATCTGCCTTCCTGTTTTTGCCACCAAAGTGGATAACCTCGCATTTATCCACATTATACTGCATCTGCCATGCATCTGCCCAATCACCCAACCTGTCCAAATCATACTGCAGTTTCTCGGCATCCTCCTCACAGCAAACACGCCCACCCAGCTTTGTGTCATCTGCAAACTTGCCGATATTATATCTAGTTCCCTCGTCTAGATCATTTATATATATTGTGAATAGCTGGGGTCCAAGGACCGATCCCTGCGGTACCCCACTAGTCACTGCCCGCCACTCGGAAAAAGACCTGTTTATTCCAACTCTTTGCTTCCTATCTGCCAACCAGTTCTCTATCCAAGTCAGTACCTTGCCCCCAATCCCATGTGCCTTAACTTTACACGCTAATCTCTTATGTGGGACCTTATCGAAAGCCTTCTGAAAGTCCAAATACACCACATCCACTGGTTCTCCCATTATCTATTTTACCAGTTACATCCTCAAAAAATTCCAGTAGATTAGTCAAGCACGATTTACCTTTTGTAAATCCATGTTGACTTTGTCCGATCCGGTCACTGTTTTCCAAGTGCTCTGCTATTACATCTTTTATAATGGACTCTTGCATTTTCCCCACTGCCAATGTCAGGCTTACCAGTCTATAATTCCCCGTTTTCTCTCTACCACCTTTTTTGAATAGTGGGTTAACATTAGCTACCCTCCAATCCATGGGAACTGTTCCAGAGTCTATAGAATTTTGGAAGATGACCAGCAATGCATCTACTATTTCTAAGGCCACTTCCTTAAGTACCCTAGGATGTAGATTATCAGGCCCTGGGGATTTATCGGCCTTCAATCCCGTCAATTTCCCTAACACCATTTCCCTACCAATACTGATTTCTTTCAGTTCCTCCCTTTCATCAGACCCTATGTTCCCAGACATCTCTGGGAAGTTATTTGTGTCCTTCTTTGTGAAGACAGAACCAAAGTATGTATTTAATTGGTCTGCCATGTCATGGTTCCGCATTATAAATTCCCCTGATTCTGACAGCAAGGGACCTACGCTTGACTTCACCAATCTTTTTCTCTTCACCTATCTATAGAAGCTTTTACAATCAGTTTTTATGTTCCCTGCAAGCTTACTCTCATACTCTATTTTCCCCCTCTTAAGTAATCCCTTTGTCCTCCTTTGTTGAATCCTAAACTGCTCCCAATCCTCAGGTTTGCTGCTTTTTCTGGCCAATTTATATGTCCTCTCCTTGGATCTTATGCTATCCCTAATTTCCCTTGTTAGCCATTGCCTATCCACCGTCAACCCTTTGAGTAACATTCCCCAATCAATCCTACCCAACTCGCGCCTCATACCATCGTAGCTTCCTTTATTTAAATTCAGGACCCTAGTCTCGGAGTCAAATACTTCACTCTCCATCTTAATGAAGAATTCTATCATATTATGATCGCTCCACCCCAAGGGGCCTCGCACAACAAGATGGCTAATTATTCCTCTCTCATTACATAATACCCAGTCTAAGATGGCCTGATCTCTAGTTGGTTCCTCGACATATTGGTCCAGGAAACCATCCCGTATACACTCCAGGAATTCCTCCTCCATGGTATTGTTACGAATTTGGTTAGCCCAATCTATATGTAGATTAAAGTCACACGTGATAACTGCTGTGCCCTTATTGCATGCTTCTCTAATTTCCCGTTTAATGCCATCCCCAACCTCCGCATTACTGTTTGGGGGTCTGTATACAACTCCCACTAACGTTTTCTGTCCCTTGGTATTTCTCAGCTCTACCCATACAGATTCTACATCATCAGAGCTAATATCTTTCCTTACAATTGTGTTAATCTCCTCTTTAACCAACAATGCTACCCCACCTCCTTTTCCTTTTTGCCCGTCTTTCCTGAATACTGAATACCCCTGGATGTTGAGTTCCCAGCCCTGATCACCCTGGAGCCATGTTTCCATAATCCCAATCATATATCCGTTTACATCATTAGGACAAATTTCTCGACCTAAATGAAACTTGGAAATGACCTCAATTATGAATTGGGTGCTATCCAGTTGCTTTTACTCATGCTCAGTGCAAAGCACCATACCCACTGGCAAGTTCAGGATGCCTATGAACTAAAACATGACCTCAGTGTGAAGTAATCTGGGAGGGGCAGGCCTGGGGCAAACCATAAAACACTTCTGCTGCCAATGAGCTCACTGTGAACATTAACTCTGGATCTTTCCAATTGATAGACATATAACAGTAAGGCAGTGTACATCTCCACCAACTAATTTGGTTTATTAATATAAAATTAACAGAAACAATAGTTGCAGAAAGTTAAATCATAGTGGTGTATTTGATTTACAATGCCCGTTTCAAATTAACAAAATGTCTCGAAACTTTATTAAAGGGGTTCTCGTCACAAAGCGAGTTTCTCACTCTTATGCTCTTCACCACAAAGACTACTTACTTCCGTAACATTGCCCATCTTCACCTCAACCTTAGCTCATCTGCCGCAGAAAACCTCATACAAGCCGCAGTACCTCCAGACTCAAATTACTTCAATGCTCTCCTTACCAGTCTCCCATACTCACCCTCTATAAACTCCAGCTAGTTTGTATCCTAAGCTGCACAAAGTCCTACTCACCGATGACCCCTGTCTTTGCTGACCTACATTGGTTCCTCAATGTCTCAAATTTAAATTCCTGGAGCTAGAAATTCAATGGCCCTGAATTTGCGGTCGAAGGCTTCCCATGGGGAAATGCCTCCAATCCGCAAATAAAATGCCCGCGTACCTGGGGCCTCGGGATCCATGGAGACTCGTGGCCCTGGGGCTCTCCGGGTACCCATGGGCAGAGGCCCAAGTATTCCAGGAGCGCAGGCAGTTCACGAGCGCCCCTGGGATCACGTGGGCCAGACCAACGAATGAAAGAAGGGAATCCCCATTCATACTTATGGGGATTCCGTATGCAAGGTAACCCCATAAGCATGAGTGGGAATACCCCAAGAAATACACCTAGACATCAAATAAATAAATAATAAACCATCACATATTTAAAATTAATTAAAACTGCAGTTAATAAATATTTAAAACAAAAATTTAATTTTTTGAAAAATTTACATGTTTCAAAGGGGCTGAAAATAAACTTACCTTATGTTTTTAAATGTATAAATTATTGATAACATTTTATGTTCCTGCTTTTACCAGGCGTAAGAATTTCACAGGCATTCACTGGGCAGAAGTTGGGCAAATAGCCTAACTCTCTGCCCACGTATGCCCTTTTCCTTGGGATGCATGCAGTCTGTCAAGAGAATTCTTGACAGATCGCAAGTTCCGGGTTTAAACGCATGCGCAGTGCGTGCCTAAACCCGGAATTTGCGCGGTCCTTACGGGCATGTACGCACCTCATACCCACCCGTAGGGGCCGCAAATTTCGGGCCCATTATAGCAAGGAATGGGCGGTTTCAGTGGAAAAGTTGGAGAATTAGCACCAGGCGCTAATGCTTTAGACTGCACGCAAAATTCGTGCTCACTGCTCAAAAAAATGATTGGAGTCCTAATTCAAGTCTTAAATCCTAAATCTAATTGGCGTTACACTCAAAGGGTGGACCAATATCAGGTCTAATCGCAAGTCATGATTGCCACAGGCTTTTTTCACTACTTAAAGGGTAGGTTCATTGATGCCGCAGCACCTCATTCTCAGCATTGCTGGCTCTGCAGCTGCATCAGCAAGCAGAAGCAGAAGGACAAGGAGAAGGAGGCGGAGGACTGAACCAGGTCTGCTCATGGCAGATCCACACCCCAGGGAGAGCCCGCAGATTCTGCGATAAAGCAGTGGAGGCATAGGTTTTGTTGTGGAGAGATGGAGGGCGGTATAATACCCGGCAAGTGGCAGGAGGCCCTTGCCACAAGTCTTCCACACCATGTGGAGAGAGGTAGCGCAGCACATCTCCAACAACACTGTGCTCCCCAAGATCAGTGTGCAGGAAGAAATTTAACAACCTCACTCAAGTGGTCAGGGTGAGTGAATGCTTCAACAAATGCTACATACCACCATCTGAACCACAATCTTCACACTGCCCAAAGCACCACACCCCCAGCACTCACTCTCCAACAATCTCTACCTACCAACATTCACACCCACATCTCACACCTTGCACACAATGACAGCTATTCAACTATGGCAGGCCCATCACCCAAACACATTGCTCCACACACACACTTTCCTCTCTCTTGCAGGCCAAGGTGGCTCACAACATGAGGGATCAGGAGCGTACAGGCAGGGGACAAGCCGATACCCAACCACTGTCTGCGCTGGAGAATCGAGTGCTGCAGATTATTGAGTGCCAGGTGGTGGGTGCCGTGGCCACCGGCGACGTTGACCCCCTTGGGGACAACAACGGTATGTTCATCCCTACTCCTTCATCTCACATCCCACTTCCCCCTCACCCCACAAGCTTTCTCACTTTCCAGCTAATCATGCTGTATGCATGCATTTCTCCCTTCCTGCCCCACTCCCCTCACATTAACCCAGAGTCTTGCACTTTTATGCTTTCAGATAATCAGCATGCACCTGAGCAGCCTGTCCGAGGGCACCGTAGAGAGCGAGGCGGGTGAAGAGGAGGAGGAAAATCACACCGCGTCACTGCATCTCTCACCCACAGACACCAGCTCAGATACTGGCACTATGCGTTCTTTAGAGGCTAGTATAGTAGCGGGATCTGCACAGGGTGAGGCACCGGGGACGAGTGGGCTGCAGCAAGGTCAGGGGGAAAGGGTAGCTTGGGGGCCAGCTCTCCGGAGGGCGAGTTTGCGCGCGAGTTTTGCTGCGCAGGACTCAAATGAGGACCTCGATGGGGAGGCCTTTAGAAGAAAGGTGATGGGCATGCACATGAAGATGATGGGTGCAATGGCAAGGGAGCCCGAGAGCCTCTCGGCAATGATAAGGAGTGTGGAGGAGTCAGTCTCCAACATTGCACAAGGCTCTGCACACACCATGGAGACCATCATTTCTAGTCTGCAGAGATATTGTGGTGACCCAGACCTGATGCCGCGTGTGATGGGCGCTCTGGCAGCTTCCACTGCAACACAGGCGGAAGCGATGCAACATCATAGTGCTGTAATGCAGTTTATGCTTGGTGGCATCCAATCTCAGGCTGCCCTCCTGCAGGCTCAGCTTTATGCCTCGCAAGCTCTGACTGCTGTTATCGTGGCTGGGTCTATCACCGTTGACCGGGACTTTCACGGTGTCGCAGCAGGCCAGCAATCTGTGCTCCAACAGATTGCTAGGGATGCCGAGGTGCTGCCCTGGGGAAGTGGCAGTGGGTCAGTGGAGCAGGAACCTGCTGTCCTCTCTCAGGATGACTGCACTCCTGCTCCCACCACTGCCACTCTGGCATTGCCCTTCTCACTGCCTGTCATCCAGCCAGCCCAGGTGGTGCCGCCCATGCTGAGATGCTGCAGTTCTACAGCTGAGCCTTCCAGGTCCAGAGCTGGTCGAGGGCATCCTGCAAGGCCATCTGAAGTCTCCCGCACGGGCACTCAGCGGCCTTCCACCAGACCTGCTGCAGCCACTGGGCCAACACTTCGTAGGAGCACTAGAGTAGGCAAAGGCACAGTAACGACAGGCACTAAGGGATTAACACAAGGGTGAATAGTAAATGTTGTTGTAAAGATGTGTTCACTGATTATTGATAAATTTATTAATTCACTTACCATTCTTTTGTGGTGTCTGTCATTTCAGCTTTGCGGTGTGAAACGGCCTGAGGGGGATGGAATGATGGGGATGTGGTGAGCAAAGGGGATCTGTGCTTTAAGTCATCCTGGTTTGAGGCTGGAGGCCTGTTTGGAGGAGGTGGCAGAGTTTTGTGACCACCTCCTTGGTGAGGCGGAGCTGTCTAATACACTGCTCCTCGCTTAATTGTAGGTAGGAGAAATGCTCTCGGAATACCCTCAGAGTGTAAGGCCTCCTGGTGAGAGCCCTGATGTCCCTCATCTCTCTCTGCACATGTTCCAGTCTTTCTCGCTGCCTTCGCCCCCCTCCACCGTAGATCCTGGAGGGCGAGGTCGACTGCCAGTACAGCCTGCATTAATGTTACCAAGTGTAGCAGTTTGATTCTTTGAAGAATAAATGTAGCTACTTTTTAGTTGCCACAAGACTCCAGATATAAAATAACCTTGAAATTACTGGATGAAACTGTTGCAGTAGGTGAAACTGACAAGAAACCACTGAAACTGCACTAACCTGACAGCTGCGAGTGATTATTGATGATCACTTTAAATAACGTCCCTGGAGCCGGCTTCCTGGTGCTTCATGCCAGCTCTCCCTGTCGGTGTTTACTCCAGGCGCTAAGGTAAGTGGCGAGAATCAATTTAGCAGATCGGGCGGTCAGTGAGCATTACACACTCACTGACATCACGATCCACCTGGTGTTGATCCCGGCGATACCTGTTACAGGCAGCGCTACGGGAGTGGGGGTGGGGTGCCGGTGCTACTGGTCTAGTGCCCCTTTAGCAGCATCTGCTGGAGCTAACGGGAGACGCTAAGGGGACAAATTTTTCCCCTGTAATCTTTAATTCCCTTCATCACCTTGCCCCTCCATATCTGTGCAACCTCCTCCAGTCCTACAACCTCCTGAACATTCCACTCCTTTGACTCCAGCCTCGTGCATTCCCCACCATTAGCAGCAGTGCTTTCAGCCGCCTAGGTTCCACTCCCTGGAATTCTATCCCTAAATCCCTCTAGCTCCTCCTTTAACACTCTTCTTTGATCAAACTTTTGACCACTTTCCTAATCTATCCTTCTTTGAGCTCATATCCTGATTCCTCCATGAAGCAACTTGAGAGGTTTTTCTCTGAAAGATGCTATATAATTGCAGTTGTTATTGTTATAATTTGGAAAACACGTCTGAGGAAGAATTATGTGAATGAGACGATTCAAAGTTTTTTGATTTGACAAGAACTGAACCAGTGATCTGGGAGAAGGCTCCAATTTATATCCGTTAGGTCGGCTCGGAAAGAAGGAATTTCCTCTCATGACCTCAGTACATTCAAAACGCTTTTCAGCCAATGAAGTACTTTTGAAGTGTAATCGCTGTTGTAATGCAGGAAAGGTGGCAGCAAATTTGCGCACAGCAAGGTCCCACAAACAGCAATGTGATAATCACCAGATAATCTTTTGGTTGAGGGATAAATATTGGCCAGGATACTGGGAGAATTGCCACCTGCTCTTCTTCAAAATAGTGCCATGGCATCTTGAACGTACACCCGAGACGGGACATTGGTTTAACGTCTCATCTGAAAGATGGCACCTCTGACAGTGCAGTACTCCCTCAGTACTGCATTGAAGTGTCAGCCTAGGTTTTGTGTGCAAGTCTCTGGAGTGGGACTTAAACCCACAACCTTCTGACTCAGACGCATGGATCTGTTAATCAAAACCATTTCCAGACACCTATACCTGAATTTTCCACTCATGAATGCCCATTGTAGTGACATAATCAGGCAGCTGACAGTTTGAAAATGAGGGAAAGTTTCACTTTCCTGGAACACCACCAACCTCATTCTCTAATGCCATTCCCATCAGATAAGGGAGTGCGCACCCATTTTTGAACAGCTCCTTGCAAGGGAGGCAGTAATGACATGGTGGTTCTCGACACTATAAAACAGAGATCCAGGGTTGCTGGGCACTGCAGAAAAGGCAGGGGCAGCGTGAATTTTAAGAGCCCATTAGTTATCTTTGTAGGATTTCCAGATACCTTATCTGAATGGACTTTTATGGCTTTTATTTTGCCGTTACAAATTACTTTCCCATTTGGTCTTGTACCATTTAGTCCTCCCCAATTTCAGATATGGCACAGTGAGTTTCCCATTGGGAATTGCCCTTTATCTTTGCCTTTTGAAAGGAGAAAAGAAGCAGATGATTCCTCACCCTTTAAATTGCTACAGGTCTTGAAATTCTGTGGCAGGACTACATGCCCCAAAAGGAAAGCCCCCAACCAGAGGTGTTTCCAATATTCCAGGAGCTTGCCATAATTATTTAAGTAAGACAGACTCTGAAAATTACGATTGGCTCAGTGCTTGGAATAATGTTGGGTAGATGCCATTCCTGCCCTGCCACACTTCCAGCAGAGATCACAGCTCGTCAGAGAATCCTGGTCCCGACAGAAAGAACAGCTGCAGCAGACTCATAATCCCTGGTGGCTCAGCAACCTTAAAGAAATAGCTCAGTCATCTCCTCGTAGACTGGTAATCAATTTAAAAAAAAAGAATTACACCTTTTTGGACAGAGACAGCATGTATGTGACCTGTTAAGTCCTTTATCCCTTAACTGATAAATTGCCAGATGAAACAGTTGCAGCTGCACCCGAGTATGGTAACAACCTGTGAAGTATAACATGAGAAATCAACATCCTCACATATCCAGCATGAGGTCACACAAAGGGTAGATTTTTGTCTTTACTGCCTAGGTAGAGAGGCAGAGAGGAAAAGTGGTCGCGGAAGACACATGCAGGTTATTGAACCCACGCGATATTACTTCCTTTAATTTAAATGGCAAAAAAATCAGGCAGTTTCTGTTACGGCGTACAATCCCCTGCGCCAGATTTTCCCAAGTCTCCTCCCAGGTGATGTTGAACGCCCAAGCAGTAAAGACGAACATTTACCCCATAGTTTCTTTAAATGTAATAAAAATATTAGATAAGAAAAGGAACTCTAAGATACTTGATTTGTATGGGTATGAGCCACAGATGTGTATATTCCAACTGACCAGTCTGTACACGCAGCGTAGGAAGAAAACCAAGCTCTCTCAAGGAAATATTATGAGATAGAGATAGAGAGAGATATATAGACAGAGATATATATATAATACCCTTTTTATGAAATGAGACGACAGATCACTGACCTTGGGTAAAAGCTCTGGGTGAAACTCAGACTGCCCTGTCTGAATGCCAAATAAAATAAGACTGATCTACCATAATGGCTCGTCATTCACTATGAGACAAAACTAAGGCCAACAACAATATAGTTTTCCATGCAAAAAAATCTACACTCACATATTCAAATAGATTTTAATAGTGGACATTTAACTTGAGAAATACCAACAATTTAAGATCTGAATCAGTACCAGTAACAGCCGAACAGTGCACAATTTCCAAATAGCACACACAAAACAGGACACCCCGAACAATCCAAATACAAACAGATTATGAAAAATTGGAAACCTCTGCAACATTATCCTAAATAAAACTAATTTTGAAATTAGTGCCTGGGTTACTCCAGAATATGTGGGACATGACATGAGACAGGACCAATATGCTTAATATTGCAAAATGACAAGAACCTTTAAAATCCAGAGTTAAAAAACAATACATGCCTGCCGCTCAAGGTCTTGAATTCGCTTGGCTTCAAGAGCTCTCCCCCTTTCACGTTTCTCAGGAGGTGAATGTCTGTCTCTGGAATCAGCTGTAAGCTTTTCTACCTGCCAAAGTTGAAGAAATAATGTTAAAAATTACAAAATCACAGATTTGTGCAATGAAAACAAAGGTCTGAGTGATGCAGGAAATTTTTTTTTTCTTTAAATACATTAATAATTACAATTAGAAACTGAAGTAATAGGGTGCATCCTCTGAATATATATAAAGAAAGAATAAATGTAGATATATCTCCCATGGTATTGTTGCGTCAGACATTATGTGGTTGCAAAAGGCGCCGAGGTGAGGGAATGAGGTAAGCGTACATGTGGCCACTGAAAGGATTTGGAAAGAAGTTGGAGGAAGATATCTACTCAGACAACGGAGTAAAGATTTTTTTTTTTTTTTTTTTTTAAATTGGACCCAGAAAATTTGAACCAACCAGAATCCTCTGTGCAACACACAATGGCGTTTTCATAGCAGAGCAGATCTCCCGTGGTGTAGCTCATGGTGAGTCAGAGGCTACACGGTTGCAAAGAAGTTTGTATTAGATCTCTCCTGACACAATTAAGTGTTTTTTTGTGGTTCTTGGAAAATAAGTAAGTAAGTAATACTTTCCTTGTGGGTAGATAACTCAGCAAATAAATCTCTGCATGAAACATGGGAAATCAGTTCTTTACTGTCTACCCGCTTATATAAACAATTATTTTCATTTTTTCAGTAAAAACAAAAGACAGGCAATTCCTGTAACACTTTCATAGAATTATAGAATGATACAGCACAGGAGGCCATTCGGCCCATTGAGCTTGTGCTGGCTCTTTGAAAGAGCTATCCAATTAGTTCCACTCTCCTGCTCTTTCCCCATAGCCCTGTGAATTTTCCCCCTTCAAGTATTTATTCAATTCCTTTTGAAAGTTATTATTGAATCTGCTTCCACCACCCTTTCAGGCAGTGCATTCCAGATCACAACAACTTGCTGCGTAAAAGAATGTTTCCTCATGTCGCCTCTGGTTCTTTTGCCAATTACCTTAAATCTGTGTCCTCTGGTTATTGATCTTTCTGCCACTGGAAACTGGTTTTGATAGAATAAACTTTCATTATTTTGAACACCTCTATCAAATCTCCCCATAACCTTCTTTGTTCTAAGGAGAACAATTCCAGTTTCTCTGGTCTCTCCATGTAACTCAAGTCTCTCATCCCCGGTATCTAGTAAATCTCCTTTGCATCCTCTCCAAGGCCTTGACTTCTTTCCTAAAGTGTGGTGCCTAGAATTGGCCACAATACTCCAGCTGAGGTCTAACCAGTGGTTTTATAAAGGTTTAGCATAACTTCCTTGATTTTGTACTCTATGGGGTAGTTTCTGCTTTGGCAAATTGCACTCAAAACTGCGCTAGTTTTCTGAATTAAATTTTTTGCTCACGTTTCGGCTCATTTGCACATTTGCATACCGCCGAATGTAACATTTTCCATGAACCAGCTCAATTTTACAATGTAATTTAAAAAAGTCATTAAAAAATATTCCTTGATACATTTAAGAGTGGTAACCTGGTACAGCTTTATTAATACAGCTAAAAATGGGTTTAATCACAAAAAATAAGTATTTTTAACCAGAGTGTCTCATCCACCACCTGTGAGTAAACCATTTTAAATAACTAAAAATTACTTTAAAAAAAACTATACAGAACCAATTGCTACAGTAGTCAGTTTTTTAGTAAATTAAAAAAAATGTAAAAGCTTTAAAAAAGGTGCCGAATGCCCTTGCACCTAAAAAAAAGCTTCATTTTAAGAGCCTCCTCGAAGGCCCACAAATGGGGCACTTAGAGGAAACTTGTCATGGTGATCAATTTGATCTGGGGACGTGGTTAGTTTTGTGGACAGGGCCAGCTTGCAGCGCAATGTTTTTTAAACCAGTGCAAACGATCGCAGAAACTTGATTTACACTGGACATATTTTGCCCTTCAAATTCCTTGATCTTTTGTGCTGGTTTGGCCCAATTGCACTGGAGATACCAGCACAACCTAGTGGAAGCTCTACTCTATGCCTCTATTTATAAAGCCAAGAGTTCCGTATGCCTTTTTAACAACCTTATCAACTTGTCCTACAAGTTTAAAATACATTACTGAAAGATTCCACTTTAACTATTTAAAGTTTCATTTGTCACACATGTAACAAGCTATACACGACCCTTAAATACAGTAACCTAATTATTTCAGGAAAACATACCTCAGAAAAAGATGTTCCCCTTATCTTTGAGGTTTTACATAAAAAAGACATTCCAGTTACTTTTACTGCCCTGAAATGATTTCCTGGGAGTTTAAAAACATTGGGGGAGAAATTGGGTGAGTAGCGCCACTTGTTAGCGCCTAAAGAGGCGGGCAGTGGCTGTAGCGCCACTGGCTGCGCCTCCCGCGATATTGAGTTGGGGCGATAATGGTGGCGTTAGCCTTTTGCGCTGCGCCGCCACCGATGACGTCATCGGTGTGCGCAGCGCCCCATTTGCGCCCCGTTCACGATATTTGGTTGCGAACGCCGCAGTTCCGCCGTTCGCTACCAGCGTCCGGTTCACGGGGCCTTACTGCGCTGGCAGCGGCGCAAGTTAAGGTGGAGGTGCGGGGCGGCCGCCTTTTTCAGCGGACGCCTGCCAGCACCTCCGTCCCCGGCCTCCTGACCCCCCCCCCCCCTCCGCGGCATTGCCGGCTGTTTCCCGAGATTCCCCCGGCACTTCTCCTCGGTGCCGGGCTCTTTTGCCGGCATTCGCGATCGGGGATTGCGCTGTTGCAGGCCCCTCCCCCTTAACAATGGGAGGAAGACCTGCAGTACCGCAGCGTGTGGCGCTGCGGCATGTTGCGCTGCGATATTCAGTTTCAGCGCCCTAAGAGGGACGCGGAGCGCCTTGAGCCTCGCCCCGTCTCCCTCTAGGGGCAATGAAACTGAATATCTGACGCTCGCTGAAGACTCGAACGCTGCGCTAAATCCTGCGCTCAGGCGAACTTGGCGCCAGTTTGGCGTCTCAACCCAATTTCTAGGCCAATTAATTTTCCATCGGAGGGGATCAGGGTTTCCAAAGTGAAGTTGTGGAATGCTCTTGTGTTGTTGAATGGCTAGTCTTGTTGCAATAATGAAACCAGAGAACGTGAATTTTTAAATCTGTTTGAGAGAATCTGAACTCAGTGTAAAAAAAATCTGGAAATAAAAAGGTGGTATCAGTGAGAATAACCATGAAGCTGTTGGTTTGTCGTAAAAATCAACTGGTTCACTAATATCCTTTAGGGAAGGCACCCTGTTGTCCTAACTCGGTCTGGTCTATGTGACTCCAGTCCTACACCAATATGATTGACTCAATTGCCCTCTGAAGTGGCCTAGGAAGCTACTCCGTTGTACCAAACCATTATGTGTTTCAAGAATGTGGCCCCGCCCCACCACCACCACCTTCTCATGGCAACTAGGGATGGGCAATAAATGTCGGCCTTGCCAGCGATGCCCACATCCCGAGAATGAATAAAAACAATCTCCTCAGCTAACATTTGATTCTGAGAATCTGGATGAACTCAAAACCCAGATTTCTTGTATAGACTTAAGCCTCAGATGGAAAGCATTGTTAAAGAAACGGGGCCAGAAATTCGGGTCCCCATGGGTGAGTACGCGCTGTGTACTCACGTGTTGGACCAACGAAAGTGCCGGCTTCGTGCATGCACTGTGCACGCGCTGGAAACCGGAACTTCTGTTCCCTTGAAGGAAGAGATTCACAGGTCAAACGCGTGCGCCGGAGAGGCAGCGCGTACGCCTGGAACGTCCGTTTTTTTTTTTTTTTTTTTTAAACAGGTAAGTCTCTAGCAGCTGCGCGTTTAAAAACCAGTCGCAAGGCCTGCTTTTAACAAGGTAAGTGGTGAATTAAGTAAAATTAAAACATTTTTTCCACAGGTTTATTATTTTTAAATACTTTAAAGAAAGGTAAGTTTATTTTTAGCCCCGTTAAAAAGTGTAATTCATTTTTTCAAAAATTTAAATTATTGTTTTAAATAGTTATGTTATGTAATTTATAGTTATTTTATATAAAAATGTGATTTAAAAAAAAATTATTTGAAGTTTTAGTTAGGTTTTGGGCCGATCTCTATTCATAGATTTAACAGGTCTTCCTGTCAAATCTATGAATAGAGATTCCCTGCTACGATTGGCTCTCCATGGCCCACGTGATCCCAGGGGACGCTTCGAACTAACTGCGCCCCTGGGATAAGTGAGCACTGCGCACCGGCAGCTGGAGGAGGCCCAGGATCGGAATCCCACACGGGCTCACAACACAACAGCAGGCGTGCTATGTAAGTGCAGGTCGGGGGCTTGCACCTGCGGGAAGCCTCCGACCCGAATTTCTGGGCCAATATCAAATGCAATCATTTCCTACAATTTCTCAGAATGCAGAGAAATGCAGTCTATGCTTTTTGCTTATCTCTCGATCATCCCGTAAGCAAGGTCAGTATACTGAACTAGAGTCTCTGCCAGTCTTGCACAGCTCACACTACCAGGAGTTCCCTGGACTGTCATATACTGAGTGACACTCAGTGGATGACTCGTAGCCTTCATTATGCTCAGAGTGTATGCAGCAAGTCTCCTCTCTCCAGACAGTCTGGTCCCTTAGCTGTACTGTGTCTGTGTTTGTTAGGCTCTATTTTCCAGCCTCAGCCTTTTTCCAATTGACTGCTCAGGCTATTGGATTATTGTTTAAATGATTTCCCAACAGAGCACTACATGTGCAAAAGGCACGGATAATCAGTTCATGTCAAAGGGGATACAATTGTTTCTATATTCTTTTGGTGCTTCTTTGTCATGTCCATTATAAGGGTGCATTAAAGGAATTGTGGAGCCACAATTCTTTAGCAGCAATAACCCTTTGCAGTCAGCTCAAATTGTGCACATTTGTTAATTAACTAAAACAAATTGTTTTTTGTTCATAAATAACTAGCACATATAATAGTTTACAAAAACATGGCATGGGGTGGGACTATAATTCAGTGATTTAGTGCTCACATGCATACTTGTGCAACTTGTGAAGGTACGAGCTATACCAACACAGACTCTATGCCTGAGTGATTCACCAATAACCATTCAAAACTGAAGTCAAACTGTTTGGAGAAAAGGCTCAAACAGGCCTAGAGTTCTAGTCCATCAACATTTATCTCAAATATATAAAGTTGCACGTTATTCTGTAGAGTAATTTCTGTACCTGTTCCTTCAGCTTCTCAATCTCTACATTTGCTGCTTTAAGCCGTGCTGCATCCTTATCCAGCATCTCCTGGTTTTCAGCATACCATTGCAACCTCTTGTTGAGACGATGGATTTCTTGCTTGTACTGTTCTTCCATTATTTTCATCTCAAATTCTTTATCACCTGGGTAAAATATTTTTAAAAATTCATGAATATGACTTGTGATCAAAATAAATGCACAAGATAACTACAGATGAGGAAAGCCATTCTACCCCATCTTAATTCATTCATCCAGCCACATCTTCAAGTATCCTCACTGTAGTAGCCACTTGTTTCCCC
The DNA here is from genome assembly GCF_052327205.1 of Somniosus microcephalus. Classification (NCBI taxonomy): domain Eukaryota; kingdom Metazoa; phylum Chordata; class Chondrichthyes; order Squaliformes; family Somniosidae; genus Somniosus; species Somniosus microcephalus. Next base: position 188,959,785 of record NC_140995.1, on the reverse strand, counting down.
AATGAATTCAGGATTTTCGCTGTCACTATTTTATTTGGGTCTATTCCACATTCCGATCTTTGCCTCTTCACCATCCCCCCTCCTTTAAGACCCTCCTTACAACCCACTTCTCTGTCCATGCTTTAGGTCACACCTCCCAATATCCCCATCTTTGGCTCAGCAATCATTTTTTTGATTATGTTTTTGTGAAGTGCCTAGGGATGTTTTTCTATGTTAAAGACACTATATAAGTGCAAATAGTTGTTGCTGAATGGTTAGATGCAAGTTTTAGACAGACTGACGTGGAATTGTCCAGTTTGCACTCAATTTTCTGAAGTTAGCTCATAAGCATAGCTTCAGTTGGAGATGTAAAGACCGCAGAGAGCACACTAGTGGCGAGAGCAGATAAATACATACAAGCGAACCTTAAAGGGATTTTGCCTTTTAAAGGGAAGTAGCAGAAGGAAGAAAGAAATTCTGAAAGCCTTGATAACAGTGGAAATTAAAACCAGGCTGTTTCTTTAATAGGCAGCCAATCCGCAACGTCAGTTTTACGACTGAGGGGTAAGTTGAAAATCTACTCCAGATTGTCTACACTAGGACTGGAGAAGCAGAGAGTGAGGGGGATGGAGGGTGGATTTAACAGCAATCTTTAATTCAATCTGCAGGAGGTATGGAAAATTTAGATCGGGGAAAGTTCTATCTGCAACCAAATTTGAGAATCAAGGAAACACAGTTTAAAGTTAAGGTGGTCGAAAGGAAATAGGAAATTTAAGCAACATATCAGAGGATGCTAGAATTGTGGAACAGATTACCAATGGGAGAACAGAAAACTATATCAAGTTTTTAAAAATGGATTAGTTGAATGCCCATTAGGAAAGGATGTAGAGAGAGATTAGTTCCAGAATAAGAGTAAGGGAACTGTTTTGGAAGCATATGCTAGATGAACCCATGCTCTTCTCCTGCCCAAAACACTGCTTTTTATAGTCTCAAAATGTAGACAAGAGTGCCTTTACATTATTGCAAAATTGTGACACAAAACTACTGATATCATACAATATGCTAAAATTAATTAAAATTCAAGTCTACTGATGGCTTACCGTCTTCCTATAATCTGTTTACCAATTATTTAGCTTTGAAATGCATTAACCCAAGAACCATCTGAGAGCTTCTACATGATCTAAATTGCCCTGAAGGGGTCAAACTGTACAACTGATAACTTGCCTGAAGTATAAGTAAGTTGTACTTTAGCCATATTACACTCTTTCTTCATCTTTTCTAGGTCCACCTCTAATGCTTGCTTCTCTTGTTTAAGTTTTTTAATCTCTTCTGTACGTTTAACCTCTTCTTTCTGAAAGGTGAGAATCAAATAAAACAAATAAAACAGAGGTAGAGCATTAAGCTCCTGTTCAGAAGATCTGCTTGAAACTCAGCCTCTAGCCAGGACCAATTATGGATACAATTTGTGGAAGCAAGCTGCTTCATTCTGGAGGGTAGGAAAAGGTAACAGAACTTTCACTGTCCTGCAAAACAAATGAATTGCCCAATGACATATTACAGAACAGCACTGGCAGCCAAGAAGATCTCTATGATACAGTCTACCCTGTACACCGTCTAAGAGAACGAGCACAACACGGAGGTAGAAATGTGATTCTAACCAAGGGAATGTAGCACAAACTCAAAAAAACCTACAACAGTTTATCAACAATTCAAAATGAACTTTCAGAAACTTTTAAAAAAGTGACCAATATGGGGAGTTGATGTCAATTCTTATTCATCAGGTAACAAGATTACTTTCACTAGGTTTTGAGGTTAACATATACCCCCTAGTTTGCTTCTTTTAAACTATAATTAAAATAAAAGATATAATTTAATGCAAGAGATTAGCACCTAGTAAACAACTCGAGTATTTTTATGGTATACTGAAGCCATCCATGGATAGTAAACTATGAGTGGGGTGATGATGGGATATTAGAAAATGGAGCGATAAACACAAGAGTTTGCGTAGTTTTGCTTTTTGATGCAGTATTAAAAGGAGACAAAATGTCATAGTAAAAAGAGAAACTTTAGGGGAACAGAGACTCTGAAAATGTCCACAGCATGCATAATAGGAAATAAGTGGGTTCTTAAAAGATAAAGGAGTGGAATAATAGCAAAGCCTTTAAATGATTTTCGGACTTGTCCTATTTAAGATGCCCAAGAGATAATTTGAGTAGGGCACGAAAATACTACATTACTAAAAAGAATAAAAGGTAGAATTTGGTGCCAGAACATTTTCTTAAATTCAACTTCAGATAATTCGGAAATGGCTTATTTGATATTACAGAAAAGTTATAAGCAGAAGCCTGTGCAGGTCATCAATTATTGGGAAATACTTGATTCTATTTCAAAGGAAGCAATTCAAGAGCATTTAGCAAGAGTAAAGTAAATAAATTCAAGTAGCAACTCAGCTAGTTAGAGGCTACCTTATCTCTCATCAACCATTTCAGACCATTAAAGACAATTCCTATGATTCTTTGGATACTTCGTGTGCATGATCCCATTTATTTTTGGCATTTATGTACACATCTCAATATAATCACATAATATTTTCATCCATAATTGTCTCCATCACATTTACAAACTGTTTTACTGTAACAGCAAACTAATGCTGTCCAGAAGTTGGATTGTTTCTTAATGGTGCTTTTCACACAATTTTCCCTCATTCACTGCCCCTTGCGACACTTTGCAAAATTTATCTTATAAAGTCAGATAAATATGATGTAGTTTGTTTCTTGTTTTTAAACTAATAATTTGCATGATTATATCTAGTATACAATTGGATAGTTTGCATATTAATGTCTGTAGTAAACTATCATTCATGTTCAAAAGTAGTAAATCATGTGTTGAGTTTGGTGGTAACTGGCTCTTAATACTCTCCATGTGCCACCGTAACACCTTTAGGGGGAAAAATTCAGTTGGTTTGCGCCTCCCATTAGCGCCTTAAGAGGGTGCTAATGGGGCGCAAAGCAACTAGTGCCCGGGCGCAGCGATGTTTGCGCCGCTCGCGAAATTAACTAGACATTTTGCAGCGGCGCTAAACACTACCGCCTGCGCCGGCAGATTGTGACGTCAGTCGAGTGTGCAACGCCCCGGACCGGATATTGAGTGGCCCTGCCTTACCGCCTGCCGCTAGCAACGACAGGTTGAGGGGAGCGTTATGCTGTCAGAAAGGGACTAGGGGAGCGCTATTTAAAGGCGACCGCTTCCTGCCTTTTTTTGTCGGTGACATTTTTGCCCCACACATTCGGAGAGAAAGAGAGACAGACTTCTGGAGAGATGCAACGCTGTGTGAAGGAGTTTTGAGTACTGAGCAGCACTTTGCAGGTTTATTTTGATTTGCCCTTCCTTGCTTCGCCAGCGCTCTGAGGTAGCACCTCGTTCCTCGGCCTTTGCGCCTTAAGACAGGTGTGAAGCGCCTGATTTAGCGCTCCAATCACCTCCAGGGGCGATAAAAGCCAAGTACGCTGTCAGAGGCGATAATTAGCGCCAGGCGCTAAACTTTGCGCACGGCTGATAATGGCACCCCAAAACCGAATTTTTCCCCCTTAGTGTTATACTGCCAGCTGCACACTGAAAAATGAGTCTGCCGACTCCCCTCCCAGGGGTTATTCCTCCTGTGTAAATGTACTCAAAGGTTAGATTATGTTATACTACTACTTTTGAGTTGCTATGAAACAGAAACTCCCTCTTATCAATGCTGAAGTGGCAGTAAAACTACAGTAAGTGTGATTCATGCTTGGTTTTCTTTTTCTGCATTCACTTTTATATATTTGAAACTAGGCAGTTTTATACATTCACACAAAATCAGTTTGCTCTTGTTCTTCACAAGATTCTTTTCACTGAATGCCTATTATCATTTATATTTCAACCCTAGCAGCATTTTCCAACACAAAAGGATAAACCTAAATAACAAAGAAAAAAAGGAGAGAAATCACAAGTTACCAAAAGAAGAAAAAATTGTCCAGAAAGAACAAAGACAGCTTTTTCTTGCACAATCAGACCATACAAAGATTAGTTTCACACTGCTTCTACCTCCTAACCATTCAGAGCAGTGTAATCGGGGACCCCAAAAATGTGTTGCCTCTTTGGTTCACTCCCCCTGTAACTTTGGCATGAGTCCACCAGAAGAACCAGAAATGAGCCCAGGTTCTGACCTTGCACTGGGGTTGCTGGGATGGCCTGATGGAAGTGGAACCTCTGCCTAACCCAAACAAGGTCCTTATTTCAGCAGTTACCACTTATTTCAGTAGTTACCACTTTCCCAGCCTTATTTCAGCAGTTACCACTTTCCCAGCCCTCAGAAGGTCCTGGCACAGGCACACCTGCCAAAACCAGACACATCTACCTGCAAAACAGTGGAAGTGGAGCCCACCTGTGGGATCCAGTTCAGAATTGTGACCTAGACACCCAAATAATTTTTTTTTGTTTTTTAAATTGCCTCCCACAGGCACCTACAACTTATTCCCCCCTGTCCCCCACCCCACTGGAAGAAACCAGCAGCCGTAACAAATTTTCTGGCCTTTCTACCATGGTTTGCATCCCGAATGTGTTCCTACTGGCTCGGGCTCCCTCCACTGGAATGATAACAAAGGGATCTACCCTGAGCCCCGCAAACTTTGGTGGCACATCTCTACGTTTATGCCAGTATGCACCTGCCCCCATGGATATTCGGTGCTATTATAACAATGGCCTTTTCAAATGTTGTGATATAGAAATGACAAAGCTAATAACACATTACCTCATGCTTTTCTGTGGAAATGTATATCATGTTTTGAGACAGGTACTTGCCTGTGTTACTCTCAGCTGTGAAAGCAGGTCAGTAATATTCTGATTTTTAATTTGCTCAGATAACTGTATGTCATGGACTGATGCTTGCTTCACATTATTCTTGTTCGACTGCTCCCTAATGAGGAAAATGTCAAAAAATTACCTTTTCTTTCCAAATGCACTGTCAAAAATGAAATAGAAACTTGTTCTTTAGGATTTGTTTTAAATACAGTTAAATCGAGTCATTCTTGATTGAACAATCCACCAATTTGTTCACATATCTAGTGGCTATTTAGAATTTAATGGTACATTTCAGGTGATGTAGAAAAGGATGGAATCCACCAATAGTGGAGTCTCTTCCTTCAGGATGTCAGTTGTAACACTCTCGCCTCTTAGTCAGAATATCAGGGGTTCAAATCCCAGTACAGCATTGGCTCACATAATTTAGGCCGACACTTCAGTGCAGTACTGTCTTTTGGATAAGAGGTTAAATCAAGTCTGCTCTCTCAGGTGAATACAAAAGATCTCATGGCACTATTCGAAGAACAGCAGAGGAGTTGACCAACATTTATCCCTCAACCAACATAACAAACAGATTATCTGGTTACGTATCTCATTTCTGTTTGAGAGACTTTACTGTGCACAAATTGGCTGCCATGTTTTCCTACGTTACAGAAGTGATTGTACTTCAAAAGTACTTACAGGAAACTTTGTGTTGTCCGGAGGCTAAATGTCCGGCAAGCTCGAGCCACCGGCAAAAATCAGGAGCCGTCTTGTTAGGTTTTTTTCCTTCTTGTGGCTTTTTTTTTTCAACAGTCAGGCTCTGCAAAGTCTCTGTAGCTTAGCAACAGCTTCAGAGACGCTTCCAAGGTACAGGCCGACTGTTTAGAAGCTGTTGCTAAGCAACAGCGTTTGTTGTCAGATACGGAGATGAAAATCTCCGTATGTTTCAACATTAACGCTGGTGTGTCCGGCAGTTTTGAGGGAACGGCAACAGCTCGGTCCCGTCGGTGCCGGATAGCACAAAGTTTCCTGTAATCGGCTGTGAAGCCCTTTGGATATTCTGAAGTCATGAAAGGTGCAATATAAATGCAGGTTCTTTCTTTATTTCATACTGTAGCCTGGTGATTATGTACTGGACTAGCAAATCCAACCATGGCAATTTGTGAAATTGAATTCAATAAATGTGGTAAATTGTGGGCTAGAACCAGAAAAAGTCCCTGAAAGCTGCCAGATTGTCATAATGTTGTTTAGGGAAGGAAACCTGCCATCTCTACTTGATCCAATCTACACGACTCCAGTCCAACAATACGTAATTGACACAAAAGCAAAATACTGCGGATGCTGGAAATCTGAAATAAAAACAGAAAATGCTGGAAATACTCAGCAGGTCAGGCAGCATCTGTAGAGAGAGAAACAGAGTTAACGTTTCAGGTCGATGACCCTTCGTCAGAACTGGAAAAAGTTGGAGATGTAACAGGTTTTTAAGCAAGTGATGCGGCAGGGAGAAGGGGGAGGGGAAAGAACAAAAGGGAAGGTCTGTGATAGGATGGAAGGCAGGAGATATTGGCCTAGAAATTCAGTGGCCTGCGCCACCAGTTTGCGCCCAAAGAGGGCTTTTGCGCCACTGTGCAAACCTACCGTGATATTTAGCGAGGCGCTAATGGCGGCGTTAGCCAGTAGCGCTGCGCCGCCACCGATGACGTCATCGGTGTGCGCAGCGCCCCGCTGGCCATATTTGGTTGCTGCCGCCTCCCCCGCGCCGGCCGCAAACAGCGACCGGTACACGGGGCCTACCTGTGCCGGTAGTGGGGCGAGTTAAGGTGGAGGTGCGGCCGGCCGCCTGCCTGCACCTCCGTCCCCGGCCTCCTTCACCACCACCCCCCCCCCGCGGCATTGCCGGCTGTTTCCAGAGAGCCCGGCACTTCTCCTTGGTGCCGGGCTCATTTGCCGGCACTCGCGAGTGGGGATCGCGCTGTTGCAGGCACCTCCCCATTAAGACTGAGAGGAAGGCCTGCAGTACCGCAGGCTGCCGTGCCGCAGCGGGTGGCGCTGCGGCACTTTGCACGCTGATATTCAGTTTCAGTGCCCCAAGCGGGGCGCCGAAACCCTTGTTTAGCGGCCGGCTTCCACTTGGGGTGCTGAAACTGAATATCCCGCTGGCGCAAGTGGCTCCGCGCGCAGCGGTAATTCCGGCGCCCAGGCGAGCTGGGCGCCCCTAACTGAATTTCTAGGCTATCAAGTGACAAAAGGGATGATGGTGCAAGGCAAAAGGAGATGGTAATGGGACAAGTTAAGAAACAAAAGATGACTAGATGAAGTGTAAATGGCAATGGCAGAATGATCGACAGCTGCCATGCGAGACAGAAAGAAAAAATAAATAAATAAACAAATAAATAAATGATAGGGGCAGAGGTTATGGTCTGAAATTGTCAAACTCGATGTTGAGTCCAGAAAGTTAGCAGACTCTATTAAAACTGATCATTTCTGAATATCTCAAAGAATTTAAATTAAGTTTAAGAAAAATTACCAAAAAATGGTGGTTCAGTCATCTGATAATTTAAGGAAAGCCAATGTATTAGGCAGTGACAGTCTGTAAAAGCAATCAACAGTGAGTCTACTGGAAAAAAAGGCTGCTCAGGAGTTGTACCTGTGCACAAAGGTGTTGCACTCAGTCTTTGCAAGGATCTTGAAATACTGCAACAGTGGATTATGTTAAATATTACCATAGAAGAGTACAGCAGTATAGTGATTGTGTTACTGGGCTAATAATCCAGACAATGCGAGTTCAATTCCCATCATGACATTTGAAAATTTGAATTCAGTTTAAAAAAAAAAAAAATCTGGCAATAAAATGAGACCAAGACGCCATCAGAACCAATGTTCCCTGTAAGCTGCGTGGCCAGGCAGCGCTCCAGGGACCCCGCGCAACTGGCTTTTTAATGTAAAAACCACACAGGCACGGTATTTTGAATGGCCCGCACAGCCTGGTGCCAAACAAAATTACAGAGAACATTGGTCAGAACCAGTTGGATTTTTTTTGTTATAAAAATCCTATTGACTCACTAATGCCCTTTAGGGAATGAAACCTGCTTTTCTTGCTGGTCTGGACTATATGTGACTCCAGTCCCACATTAATGTGGTTGATTTAAGTGCCCTCTGAAGTAGTCAAGCATGTCACTCAGTTACATGAAACCAGTGCAACTAGGGATGAGCAATAAATGCTAGCCGTAGCAGGGTTGCATCACGAGAATTAATTTAAAAAAATGATAATGACATATACATACAAGGCAGTGTCAATTCTCAGCAAATCACATTGGTATTTTATCATCTTTTAAAGCTTGTTTGTGAAGGAATAAGCCACATAACCTACTTCGAAAAATACACTATCTTATGAAAGAATTCTGGCCTTATTAAAACATGACAAACTGGGTTTGGAAATTTAGAAACCGAACGATGAAATAACTGTGAAAGAATTCTGGCTATTGAGATAAGATAGTTGTTGACACTGAATAAATAACATTACTGAAACAGAAGGTGATGGGCTCCGACAGGCTGACCTTTGGGAACAAAAACAATGGTTCACCCTGGATAAGGTGTTCGAATTTAAACCGCGTAAAGATGGCACATAAGATGAGGAACATCTGCTCTCGTAAAGATGACATAAAATAAGGAACACCTGCCCTTCACACCGTTGTATATGGTGACCCTAGAACACCTGGAGATGAGACAAAGTTCTGGCTGATGTAGCAGTAAGAATTGCAGAGGTCAGCAGAAAGATGAATATGGATAATTAACTTGCATCAGCAGAAACTTTAAAGGAAATACCACTGGAAAAGGGTATAAATATTGAAGTTTCAAATGGGATATCAGACTCGCTTTAATCGGGCAAAGCGATTCTCAGCTACAGAGGCAGGCGCTGTAGTCTCCAACTCTTTGTACTTTGGGAATCAAAGGTATTTGATATTGATGAATATCCTGTATAGAAACCTTTAACAACTGTAATACTGTAGCGAAGTTAAGATTTAAAAGTAAGATTCTGTTAAAAAGATAGCATTTTTACTCTAACTGTTAATGTTGCGATTGACTGATTCACCAACTGTAAATTGCATGTCAGTTCTTTTAATAAATCTCTATATATTTTTAGAATTGTCTCACATAAGTCTTCTGTATCAATAACTCGCAAATTCAATTTCTGTACACTCTTGGGTGAAGAGTTACAGAATTCTGAGGGCGTTTTCCGACCTTCATAATATCCGGGACGTTACACTCTAGCTAAACTTATTAAAAGCGCTATCTGGAGGATGGTAACATTCTCCGGTTGCTCCTTTCCTTTAGGGAGAGATAGCCCGGACCTTTAGATCCAATTAGCATCTTTAGGATTCGGCTACCTCAAACTTTAGTTGAAAGTGAATGTCTGAGAATTACGCCTGATCCGGGGTAGCCCTAAAGGGGCTAGGATTAGTAAATATCCCTTCATATTAAAATGGCAAGATATGCTTTTGTGCCAGTTTTCCTCTCCCAGAAACTTGCAAAATGCCAGACAATACGGTAGCCTGCATTTTACAGCAGTCTTTTGTGCTTTAAGAAAACTGCACATATTTTATAACTGTAGTCTTTACCCCCTAAACAAGTCATTATGGGAAGTGAAAGGGCACAGAATAATCATAGAAAGACTTGCATTTATATAGCGCCTTTCACGACCACCAGACGTCTCAAAGTACTTTACAGCCAATGAAGTGTGGAGGCACTGTTGTAATACATAGATACATAGAAGATAGGAGCAGGAGTAGGCCATTCGGCCCTTCGTGCCTGCTCCGCCATTCGATGAGATCATGGCTGATCCTTTAATTCAGTATCCCGTCCCCGCCTTCTCTCCGTAACCCTTAACCCCTTTTGCCCGTAGAAATATATCTAATTCCCTCTTAAATATATTTAATGAGCTGGCGTACACTGCCCTCTGTGGCAATGAGTTCCACAGGTTCACCACTCTCTGAGTGAAGAAATTCCCCCTCATCTCTGTCCTAAATGGTTTAGCCCTTATCCTTAAATTATGTCCTCTAGTTCTGTTCTCACCCGCCAAGGGAAACATTCCTTCTGCATCCAGTCTGTCTAGACCTGTCAGAATTTTATACACTTCTATGAGGTCCCCTCTCAATCTTCTAAACTCCAGTGTGTACATCCCTAAACTACATAGTCTCTCCTCATAGGTCATTCCCGCCATTCCTGGTATCAGCCTGGTGAATCGCCGCTGCACCCCCTCCATGGCAAGAACATCCTTCCTCAGATGAGGCGACCAAAACTGTACACAGTACTCGAGGTGTGGTCTCACCAGTGCCCTGTACAGCTGCAGCAAGGTATCCCTGTTCCTGTATTCTAACCCTTTTGCTATGAAGGCCAGCATACCGTTTGCCTTCTTGACCGCCTGTTGCACCTGCATGCTCGCCTTCAGTGACTGGTGTACAAGAACACCCAGGTCTCTCTGTACTTCCCCCTCTCCCAATCTATTGCCATTTAAATAATAATTTGCCCTCCCGTTCCTGCACCCAAGGTGGATAACTTCGCACTTGTCCACATTATAGTGCATCTGCCATTTATCCGCCCAATCGCCCAGTCTGTCCAAATCGCTCTGGAGCTTCCTGGTCTCTTCCTCTGAGCCCACCCCCCCTCCTAGTTTAGTGTCGTCTGCAAATTTGGAAATGCTGCATCCGACTCCCTGATCCAGGTCATTAATGTAAATTGTGAACAGCTGGGGGCCCAGGACAGATCCCTGTGGTACCCCACTTGTTACTGCCTGCCATTCAGAAAATGAGCCGTTTATTCCAACTCTCTGTTTTCTATCTGACAGCCAGTTCCCTATCCACGCCAAAACTTTCCCCTTTATCCCATGAGCCTCAATTTTCCATGCTAATCTTTTATGTGGGACCTTATCGAAGGCCTTTTGGAAGTCCAGGTACACCACATCTACTGGCTCTCCCCCATCTATTCTACCAGTTACTCCCTCAAAAAATTCCAATAGATTAGTCAAGCACGATTTACCCTTTGTAAATCCATGTTGACTCTGTCCTATCCTGTCCCCATTTGCTAAGTGCTCCGCTATTTCATCCTTAATGATGGACTCCAGCATTTTGCCCACAACTGATGTAAGGCTTACAGGTCTGTAATTACCTGCTTTTTCCCTACCCCCCTTTTTGAATAGTGGGGTAACGTTAGCTACCCTCCAATCCATCGGCACTGTTCCCGAGTCTAATGAATTCTGAAAAATCATCCTTAGTGCATCCGCTATCTCTAGGGCCACCTCCTTCAGTACCCTAGGATGCATGTTATCAGGCCCTGGGGATTTGTCCACCTTCAATCCTTTTAGCTTCCTTAACACCATATCCTTAGAGATATTGATTTGCGTCAGTTCCTCCTTTGCCAATGTCCCTATTTTTCCCGATATCCCAGGGAGGTTTTTTGTGTCTTCCTTCGTAAAGACTGACCCAAAGTATGCATTTAGTTGATCTGCCATTTCCTTATTTCCCATTATATATTCCCCCGTATCTGACTGCAATGGACCAACTTTGGTTTTCACCAGTCTTTTCCTTTTGATATATTTATAAAAGCTTTTGGAGTTAGTTTTTATATTTTCCGCCAGCTTGTTTTCGTAAGCTATTTTGCCCCTCTTGATCATGCCCTTTGCCCTCCTTTGCTCTATCTTAAACTGTTCCCAATCTTCCGCTCTGGCGCTTTTTTTGGCTATTTTATACGCCCTATCTTTGGATTTTATGCTGTCTCTAATTTCCCCTGTTATCCACGGTTGAGTCACCTTTTTAGATTTCCTTTTATGCCAGATTGGTATAAACAATTTTTGCAATTTTGTCATTCTATCTTTAAATGTTTGCCATTGTTTATCTACCTCCAGTCCTCCCAGGAACGTTGTCCAATCAGACCTACTCAGTTCCCGTCTCATGGCATCATAATTCCCCTTGTTTAAATTCAGGACCTTAGTCTCTGAGTCAATTTCTTCGCTCTCCATTTCGAGTGAGAAATCGATCATGTTATGATCGCTCTGACCCAAGGGTCCCCGTACAACAAGATTACTGATTAGTCCCTTCTCATTGCACAGTACCCAGTCCAATATAGCCTGTTCCCGAGTTGGTTCCTCGACATATTGATCCAGATAACCATCCCTTAAACACTCAAGGAATTCCTCCTCCTCATTATTTTTACTGATTAGGCTAGTCCAATCTATATGTAAGTTAAAGTCACCTATGATGACAGCTGTGCTCTTATTGCACGCTTCTCTAATTTCCCTCGTGATGCCCTCCCTAACCTCTATTTTACTATTTGGAGGCCTATATACCACTCCTATTAATGTTTTTCGCCCCTCGCTATTTCTTAGCTCCACCCATATAGATTCTGTATTAACTGAGTTAATATCCTTCTTTTCAATTGCATTTATCCCCTCTTTTACTAGCAATGCTACCCCTCCTCCCTTTCTTTTTTGTCGATCCTTCCTAAATACTGAATACCCCTGTATGTTAAGCTCCCAGCCCTGCTCACCCTGCAACCATGTTTCCGTAATCCCAATTAGATCATAATTATTAACCTCTATTTCCACAGCTAATTCATCTACCTTGTTCCTGATGTAATGTGGGAAACGCGGCAGCCAATTTGTGCACAGCAAGCTCCCATAAACAGTAATGTGATAATGACCAGATAATCTGTTTTGGTTAAGGGAGAAGTATTGGTCAGGACACCGGGGAGAACTCCCTTGCTCTTCTTCGAAATACTGCCATGGGATCTTTTACGTCCACCTGAGAGCAGGCGGGGCCTCGGTTTAACGTCTCATCCGAAAGACGGATAATAGAAACACGTGAAGCAGCACAAATATAATGCACATCTCCAAAACAGTGAGGCGTGGGACAGCTTGCAATAGCTTTCAGCAGGAATTATGCCACTTTCAAGGGCTGCACTGCAGTGATAAAAGTACTTTTGCTGATACTGTTGAGTAAGACTGTATGGCACTTAAGGTATTTGAAAGAAAGAAAGACAGACTTGCATTTATATAGCGCCTTTCACGGCCACCGGACGTCTCAAAGCGCTTTACAGTCAATGAAGTACTTCTGAAGTGTAGTCACTGTTGTAATGTGGGAAACGCGGCAGCTAATCTGCGCACAGCAAGGTCCCACAAACAGCAATGTGAAAATTACCAGATAATCTGTTTTTGTTATGTTGGTTGAGGGGTAAATATTGGCCAGGACACTGGGGATAACTCCCCTGCACTTCTTCGAAATAGTGCCATGGGATCTTTTATGTCCACCTGAGAGAGCAGACAGGGCCACGGTTTAACGTCACCTCCAACAGTGCAGCACTCCCTCAGCACTGCACTGGAGTGTCAGCCGAGCTTTATGTGCTCAAGTCCCTGGAGTGGGACTTGAACCCACAACCTTCTGACTCAGAGACGAGGGCGCTGCCAACTGAGCAACAGCTGAAATTTGGTATTACAGGTTGAGCGTCCCAAATCCGGAGTTCCGGAATCCGGGACGATTGGTGGCAGGGGTCCGGAATCCGTAAAATGTTTCGGAATCCGGACACCCTGAGGGAGGCTTACCAAAAACCGGAAATAGCGCAACCTGGGCATTTCTGGACTTGGCACATGTTTCTGATGTCCGAAGTCCGGAAATATGGCAACCTGGGCTCGGGCGTTTCCGGACTTCAGACATTAGAAACACGTTCCGAAGTCCGGAAAAACCGGAAAACCGGCTCGGCCTCGGTCCTAAGGTTGCCGGATTCGGGACGCTCTACCTGTATTACTTTAAACAAACAAACAAGTCATTTAGGAATTAAGACCATCAATGCACACATGAACTTCTAAACAGGGAATATTTAAAGCCTTACTTTACTCGACGCAGTTCAGCCATTAAGTGCTGAGTTTCTGTGAACATTTTCTCTTCATTTCTTTTATTAAGGACCTGAAGCTCTTTCACCTGTGTGTAAAGTCTTTCATTTTCCTGAAATAATAAATGCTCTTAAATGCACTAATAGAAGATATTCTTGTTATATCAAATAATCTGTAACTTATAAACCCAAGAATACTTTTGAAAGTAGAGTTCTAGTCCTAAAAACAAAATACTGCTTTCCAGTTAACACTTGAATTATTACCCATCATGAGAAAGAGGAGCACACATTTAAGTCAAAAGCAAAATACTGCAGATGCTGAAAATAAGAAATAAAGACAGAAAATGCTGGAAACATGGCTAACATTTAAGGAACGAATGCATGAATTGCAATAGTTATACATTCCTTTCTGGCGCAAAAACACAAAAAGAAAAGCGGCCCAACCATGGCTAACAAAAGAAATTAAGGATAGTATTAGATAGTTGGTATTAGATCCATGGAGGAGTCATATAAAGTTGCCAGAAAAAGTAGCAAGCCGGAGGATTGGGAGCAGTTTAGAGTTCAGCAAAAAAAAGGACCAAGAGATTGATTCGGAGGGGAAAAATAGAGCATGAGAGTAAACTGCCAAGGAACATAAAAGCAGATTGTAAAAGCTTCTACAAGTATGTAAAAAGAAAAAGATTAGTGAAGACAAATGTAGGAGAATTTATAATGGGGAACAAGGAAATGGCTGAGCAATTAAACAAGGACTTTGGTTCTGTCTTCATGGAAGAGGACACAAATAACTTCCTAGAAATGCTAGGGAACCAAGGGTCTAGCGAGAAGGAGGAATTAAAGGAAATTAGTATTAGTAAAAAGAAAGTGTGCTGGAGAAATTAATGGGGTTGAAAGCAGATACATCCCCTGATAATCTGCATCCCAGAGTACTAAAAGAGGTAGCCATGGAAATAGTGAATGCATTGGTTGTCATCTTCCAAAATTCTATAGATTATGGCACAGTTTCTGCAGGTTGGAGGGTGGCAAATGTAACCCCACTATTTAAAAAAGGAGAGAGAAAACAGGGAACTACTGACCGGTTAGCCTATCAGTAGTGGGGAAAATGCTAGAGTCTATTATAAAGGATGTGATAACAGGACACTTAGAAAATATTAACGGGATTAGACAAAGTCAACATGGATTTATGAAAGGGAAATCGTGTTTGACAAACTTACTGGAGTTTTTTTTGAGGATGTAACTGGTAGAATTGACAAAGGAGAACCAGTGGATGTGGTGTATTTGGATTTTCAGAAGGCCTTTGATAAAGTCCCACATAAGAGGTTAGAGTGCAAAATTAAAGCACATGGGATTGGGGGTAATATACTGGCATGGATTGAAAATTGGTTAACAGACAGGAAACAGAGAGTAGGAATAAATGGATCTTTTTTGGGGTGGCAGGCGAGGACTTGGAGTACCGCAGGGATCAGTGCTTGGGCCCCAGCTATTCACAATATATATCAATGATTTGGATGAGGGAACCAAATGTAACATTTCCAAGTTTGCTGATGACACGAAACTAGGCGTGATTGTGAGTTGTGAGGAGGATGCAAAGAGGCTTCAAGGCGATTTAGACAAGTTGAGTGAGTGGGCAAATACATGGAAGATGCAGTATAACGTGGATAAATGTGAAGTTATCCACTTTGGTAGGAAAAACAGAAAGGCAGAGTATTATTTAAATGGTGATAGATTGGGAAATATTGATGTACAAAGGGACCTGGGTGTCCTTGTACACCAGTCACTGAAAGCAAACATGCAGATGCAGCAAGCAGTTAGGAAGGCAAATGGTATGTCGGCCTTCATTGCAAGAGGATTTGAGTACAGGAGCAAGGATGTTTTACTACAGTTATACAGGGCCTTGGTGAGACCACACCTGGAGTACTGTGTGCAGTTTTGGTCTCCTTACCTAAGAAAGGATATGCTTGCCATAGAGGGAGTGCAGAGAAGGTTCACCAGGCTGATTACTGGGACGGCAGGATTGTCGTATGAGGAGAGATTGGGTCGACTAGGCCTGTATTCACTAGCGTTTAGAAGAATGAGAGGGAATCTCGTGGAAACGTATAAAATTCTGACAGGGCTAGACAGACTGGATGCAGGGAGGATGTTTCCCTTGGCTGGGAGTTCTAGAACGAGGGGTCACAGTCTCAGGATATGGGGTAGGACATTTAGGACTGAGATGAGGAGAAATGTCTTCACTCAGAGGGTGGTGAACCTGTGGAATTCTCTACCGCAGACAGTTGTGGAGGCCAAGTCACTGAATATATTTAAGAAGGAGATAGATAGATTTCTAGAAACAAAAGGCATCAAGGGGTATGAGGAGAGAGGTGGAATATGGTATTGAGATAGAGGATCAGCCATGATCATATTGAATGGCGGAGCAGGCTCGAAGGGCCGAATGGCCTGCTCCTGCTCCTATTTTTCTATGTTTCTATGAAACACTCAGCAGGTCAGGCAGCATCTGTGGAGAGAGAAACAGAGTTAATGTTTCAGGTCAATGGCCTTTTATCAGAACTGGAAGATGTTAAAAATGAACAGCCCTTAAGCAAGTACAGAGCCAGGAAAGTGGGGGCAGGAAAGGAACAAAAGGGAGATAGGCTGGAGGGCAGGAATGATTACATGGCAAAGGAGATGATGATGCAAGGCAAAAGGAGATGATAATGAGACAAATATAAAAACAAATGGGTCCAGAGGAGATGTACATGGTTACAGCAGAATAGCAGAGCGGGAAGGAAGCATGAAGAGAAGGCTGCCATGGCCCGGGAATGTGGTGGAAGAAAGGCAGATAGACCCCAGGGGTGCAGAATGTCCCACCGGCTGTGTACGGATAGGGATCCCCACCCCAAGGACCAGCCCACACCCAGTGGCTCTAGTGCAGCCATATTCCATTATCAGCACCTGCTGTCCGAGAGAAAATGGGAGCAGTGATTAATATCTAAAGTTGATGAACTCTTTCTACTAGGCACTTTATAGCCTTCCGGCCTTAACATTGAGTGAACCTTAAAACCATTTCCTGATACTTCTGGTTGTCCATGGAGAAAGTGATGAAAGTATTTCATTTAGCAAACATGGCTTCAGTTACCTAATGCAAGCATGAACTGCAGACTGACTTATGTTGCTGATTACCCTATGGCAGCCTGAAAGGAGCCGCAGGCAAAGAAGTTGAAGGTTGCAGTTACCTTGATTGCAACAGGCAACGCAGTGCCAGCTGTGGTAGTTGGTGTCAGGTCTTGTTGCAGGAGGTGACAACTCTGCATCAGCCTCCTTGGAGAAACTCAAGGCTCCTTATGCATTGCTCCTCCGAGAACTACAGGTATGCTGTCCTGCGCTTCTACACTCTATTGGGAGGATAACCTCTGCAGCATTTTAGATGAGAGCATGTGAGGATCCCTTTGATACCATAGAAATGGCCACATTCCGACTTGTACCACCCAGGGTTTGTGGGTCGGTAGAGGAACTGGCAGTAGCAATGTGGGCAGAGATGTAAATAGCATCAGGGTCTTAATTGCATCATTTGACCCAATGTAAATACATTAATGAAACCAGTTTCCAATGGGAACTGGGGTTACCTAAATTGAGGTCTACCCGAAAATCGGACCTCCAGCTATCGGTTGGTTGTTCAATTTCCTGCAATTTTGGCCCAATTTTTAGGCGTAAACGGTGTGGTAACGCCATGACAATCGGCCCAAAAGAACGCAGGTCTTTGCCAGCATCTAGATACTGGAAGCAGCTTTTCTTTTTCTCTCTAATCTTTCTGTTTTGTTGCCCATCACAATCAAGTGAAACTACTTTTCACTATTCCTTTACACGCTATATTAATGGAAGTATGATTTTTGCTCCCCACACATTATGACATTTTTTTTACAAAATCAAACTGAGAACAATGACATCAGGTATTTGCAAAACATCAACAATCTCAATGGCCTTTCAATATTCAATTTTTAAAAAATACAAGACTAATTTTGCACGGCCTCTATGTTTGCCACTCTGTTTCACAATTCTCTCCATACATCTCACTGTTTTTTCCTGTATCTTGGGGCTCTGGCTAGGAAAGAGTGGGCATCAGGTCCTGGAGGCTGGGTTTAGAAATCACAAGGAAGCAGGGGCTTGGTTGCAATGATAGTTAGGTCGGAAGCATGGAGATTTGTTCCTGGTAATCACATCTGTTATAATGCTTTAACAGTCTTGTGCTAATCGTGAATCAATCAGATCTCCGAGATACGATGCTGCACTGCGGACACAACCTTTTTGTTTATATATAGATACTGTATAAATTAATTATGCCAAAATTACAAATGATAAAAACACCCATCAGCTAAATAAATACAATTTTACATGTACTATACAGAAATCTCCAAAAGATGATTGCATAAATATAAATTATATATAAATATCCAATGGATGAATGAGTCTGATATTATAAATGCAATCTGTCTGGGAGAGTATAGGAGCAGAGCAAAGACTGGGTCTAGTCCCAGACCTAAACCAGGACATAACAGTGCAGGTGAGTCCAAGAGAAGGGGAAAGTCTGCTGCTGAGGCAGGATGAGAACGTGAAAGCTGACATGGGGAGGTTAAGGACAGCCCGAGGAGCATGCGAGAAGTAACAAGAGGACAGTGAAGCCAACCGTCTGAGACTCCTGAAGAGGACACTAGAAGCCTTAGGGTGGAGGGAAGAATATGGCATCTTATTTCTTCATGCACAGAGAAAAGGTCAAGCCACAAACTATAAGGTGGCGTGTATACCTGAGATCAGTAGTATTCATAAGGTGCAGCAAGTTGTGTTGGGGCAGATACAAGAAATGTTTTTATAAAAATTTCTACCCATCTAATTTTTCCACTTAATAACCAAATTGAAACATTGATGCAGCATTCACATAGTAGACAAACCAACAACTTTGTTCCAATACCTGATGGTAGCCATGAATAAGGGTTTCTTGCTCCTGAACTTCCTTCTCAATTAACTTGAGCTTTTCTTCAGTCACAGGGTCCAATGTTCCTCCAAATATCAATTTCTTCCTGCTTGTCTCCAGGCTACACAGCTTTGAGAAAAGTATTTGTACCATTAATTATTTTTTTTAAAGTAGCTCTCCTGTGGCATTAATCACAGGTGGCGATAGACCTGGCTACAGAATTGGGTCAAAGTATGCGTGTCATGGCTTTAGAGTAGGTTGGGAACAATTGTGGAGGCTAATGAGTGGGATTGGGTTGGCAGCAATGCTAATTTAGGCCACTTCAGCTGAGGAAGCTGGTATCACACACACGCCAGGATTCCCAATCGTGATCATCATCCAGTGACACCTGCTGGAGGTTCAGGTCTGTATTCTAAATCAGGATAAAGTTGGGCTTGTCTGTGATAGGCCCATAATTCAATAACCTACCAACAACCAGAGTCCAGATCAAAATATTAATAGCCATTTGGGGAAGCCTCAAAAAGACTGAAACTCACAATGAAATGTATCTCCTTGAGTCACTACTTTCAGAAGAGGAGGGGTAAAGGCAAAAAATCAGAAGGAAAAACATACAAATGCAAAATAAGTTAGCTTTAGTATGGCATAATGGTTTTGTTTCAGTCTCATTCAGATTACTCCATTGCAACATAGCACACTGATTCTGCTAGGCTAACGCAGACTTTATGGGCTGGATTTTCATTCAGCAGTCGGGAAGGAGGCGGGACTACAACTTTCAGGTTTTAGTCCCGCCTCCATCGACGTCCGGCCAATCGACGCGATTTTCCCTTGATTGACCTTGTTGAGCCCGCCCAGTGGGCTCAGCAGGCCAATTAAGGGCCACCCGGCAACAGGTGACGTCATAGACTGAGTTTTTGACAGATGAAATATCAGTGTTTCACAGCTGTTTGAAGCTGTCAAACACTGACAGTCTTACTTCTAACCCGACTCCTTCTACGCAGACTCAGTTAGAACTCTCATCGGCTCTGAAAGCTGAAGACTGTCACTTTTGACAAATCGCAGCCATTCGGCTTTCAGTGCCGGCTGAGTGATGGACTCCCGACGCCTAGAGGAAGAAAGGCTGTTAAGGTAAGTACAGGTAATTTAAACTTCTTTACACACTTTAGACACACCAAACACACTTACCTTTGCACTCATGCACCCATCACTCACCTGAACACCGACATCGCGACCCCTCCTTCAACCCGATGGCCCGCCTGCTCTAACCTGGCGTGGTTTGGAGCTCTTGGGAATCCCACACGACACCCCTCAAAATAAGGATTAGGCTAAAAACTGCCTGTTAACTACCTGTTAACAGGCAGTTAATTGGCACGAATCCCTTCCCGCCTCGGGTCGGCGAGTCCCAGTGCGGGGCGGGTACCCGCCTCCTCTGAAACTTACGTGGAGGCGGGTTTTGGGCGGGATGGTGTTGGGACCCCCGAATTCGGGATTTTGCCCCCCCCGCATGCCTAAAAGCCCGCCTCACGGCACACTGAAAATCTGACCCTATGTATTCAAGTTTCCCATTTGAAACTGAAGAGATCACAGAAGTAATGCATTTGAATTTTACATATAACGGAAAGTGATCTTTGAATAAAAATATGCTTCAGTAGGATCATGTTGCAATGTATAAATGTACTACTAAATGATAAACACACAACAGCTTTAAAAAAGTATAGGAGAGCATTCATTTTATAAATAGACGCACTGGGCTCGATTTTCAATGGGCCGTGGAGTCGGGATTGGAGGCGTGTAGGGATTAAAATCCCGAAATTAGGGGTCCCAACCCCATCCCGCACCCAACCCGCCTCCATGCCAGTTTCAAAGGAGGCGGGTAACCGGCCCGCACTGGGACCCGCCTACCCGAGGCGAGAAGGGATTAGTGCCAATTAACTGCCTGTTAACAGGTAGTTAACAGGCAGTTTTTAGCCTAATCCCTATTTTTAATGCTGAAGTGTGGGAGTCCCGACGGCTCCAAACCACGCCAAGTTTGCGAGGCAGGCCGTCGGGTTGAAGGACTTGGAGGGGTCGAGATGTCAGTGTTCAGGTGAGTGATGTGTGCATGAGTGCAAAGGTAAGTGTGTTTGGTGTGTCTAAAGAAGTTTAAATTATCTTTTCTTACCTTTTCAGCCTTCCTTCCTTTAGGTCTCGGGAGTCCCTCATCTCACCGGCACAGAAAGCAGAATGGCTGCGAACTGTCAAAAGTGACAGCCTTCTGTGCAGGAGAGATTTCTAACTGAGTCTGTGGCGAAGAACTCAGGTTAGAAGTAAGACTGTCAGTGTTTGACAGCTTCAAACAGCTGTGAAATGCTGATATTTCATCTGTCAAAACCTCTAGACAGCTAAATTTCAGTCTGTGACGTCACCTGTTGCCAGGTGGCCCTTAATTGGCCTGCTGAGCCCGCTGGGTGGGCTCAACAAGGTCAATCAAGTTAAAATCGCGTGGATTGGCCACATCTCGATGGAGGCGGGACTACAACCCCGAAGGTTTAGTCCCGCCTCCTGAATGAAAATCCAGCCCATTGAGTACAAAAGCAAGGAAGTTCTGCTAAACCTTTATAAATCGCTGGTTAGGACTGAGCTGGAGCATTATGCCCAATTCTGGGCACCACACTTCAGGAAGGAGGTTCCGTTCTTAGAGAGGGCGCAGAGGAGATTTACAAGAATGATACCAGGGATGAGGGACTTCAGTTATGTGGAGACTATAGGAGCTGGGATTGTTTTCCTTAGAGGAGAGAAGGTTAAGGGGAAATTGAATAGAGATGCACAAAACGATGAGTAATTTTGATAGAGCAAATAGGGAGAAACTGTTTCCACTGGCAGGAGAGTCGGACCCAGATTTAAGATACAGCAAACTTTCGTTTAACCGGAGAAGCTCTATCTACCGGGAAAATTCAGGAGCTGTTTCCTATAAGTTTTTTTTACTTCTCGTTGCTTTTTTTTTCCAGTCAGGCTCTGCAAGGTCTAGCTGAAGCTGTTGCTTAGCTACAGAGACGCTTTTAAGCTGCAGCCGACTGTTTTGAAGCTGTTGCTAAGCAACAGGGTTTGTTGATTCACACACAGCTCAAAAGCTCCGTATGTTTTAACATTAGCGCTGGTTTCTACGGCAGTTTTGATGGTACGGCACCAGCTCGGTCCCGTCAGTGCCGGATACCAGAAAGTTTCCTGTAATTGGCAAAAGAACCAGAGGGGAAAGGAGGATGATTTTTTTTATGCAGCGAGTTGTTATGATCTGGAATGCACTGCCTGAAAGGGTGGAAGTAAATTTCATAAAAGGAATTGGATAGATACTTGAAAAGGAAAAATTTGCAGGGCTATGGGGAAAGAGCAGGGGAGTGGGCTAATTGGATAGCTCTTTCAGAGAACCGACATAGGCACGATGTGCTGAATGACCTCCTTCTGTGCTGTTATGATTCTATGCTACATGGAGGCAAACTCATTGACACCCTGGACTGTTTTATTCTAAAAGCACACATCTTTTGTTTTTCATCACGTTTAAAACCATTTTGGTTGCTGTGTAAAGCTCAGCATATTTTGTGCGTTTCTTCCATCTACAGTATAAGGCTTTGTAGTAAAAAAAAAATCAGCATAAACAGGTTTTATTAAATCACATTTTTAAACAATAAACACCTTCCCCTTTACACAATAAAATAGTTGAATTCATTTAGTGGATATGGTCACATTTATCCAATGTAACATTTCAGTGTTTCACAACTTGCCAGTAGTTTTTGAACATTATCTAAACGAAAACCACAACTGATCTAACTGTAACTATGGCTACCTATAGCATATTTTAACACTGAATAACAGATATAAAAATGTTTATCATGGCCTTTTTAAAAAAAACAAACTCTCCTTTATTATGATATAAAAGGCATGATGTAATTGATTTTGAATACAAATTAGCCAATTAACAGTGTAATTTTTAAAAAATTATTATAATTATAATATAGATATATTAAAAAAAGGAAAATATTTTATATTTTAAACCAATGTAATGGTGAGTTTTCATGACTTGATAAAATAGGGCTCAGAAAAAGACTCTCCTGACATCTCTGCAATCTTCCATTACAATTCAGGAACAGAATCTGAAGTGGCGTGAAATGTGAAGTTCTCAGATGAAAGTTTGGCAAGGTGGGCTAAAATGTTGCAAAACTAAAAGTAGATGTTTTTGTGCATTCCTCAGCAATTAAGCTTTGCTACAATCTGCCCATTGGGATATCCTTTAAGCAAGACCAGATTTTAAATTATACAGCAGCAGTTATGCTACTATATTTGCAGTTGGAGAGACAGTTTTCTTCTGCGCAGCTGGATTATTTGCATATTCATACAAAGAAGGAATTACATTATTCATGAGACACAGGAGTTTTATACTGCAATAACAACAGCAAATGCTGGAAATACTCAGCAGGCCAGGCAGCATCCATGGAGAGAAACCGAGTTAACGTTTCAGGTCTGGGACCCTTCATCAGTTTTATACTGCATCAACTTTAGTCAAATCCAAAAATAGATCGAATTAATGCCGCAATAGGAACCAAAAACGGGATGAGGTCCTAAAAGTTGAATATAGGGAGTTAGGAGGTAAATTAAAAAACAGGACCTCAAAGGTAGTAATCTCAGGATTGCTACCAGTGCCACGTGCTAGTCAGAGTAGAAATAGAAGGATATTTCAGATGAATACGTGGCTAGAGGAATGGTGCAAGGGGGAGGGAGTCAAATTCCTGGGACATTGGAACCGGTTCTGGGGGAGGTAGGACCAGTTCAAACCGGACGGTTTGCACCTGGGCAGGGCCGGGACCGATGTCCTAGGGGGAGTGTTTGCTAGTGCTCTGGGGGAGGGTTTAAACTAAAATGGCAGGGGGTTGGGAACCTGAGCAGGGGGACAGAGGAAAGGGAAGCGAGGATAAAAGCAAAAGATAGGAAGGAGAAAAACAAAAGTGGCAGTCAGAGAAATCAATGGTTTAAATCAAACATGGCCACAGTAAATAATAATTCTAATAGGTCTAAGAGCATTAAAAAAACCAAGCCTGAAGGCTTTGTGCCTTAATGCGACGAGCATTCGTAATAAGGTGGCTGAATTAGCTGCGCAAATAGAGGTAAACGAGTATGATTTGATTGGGATTATGGAAACATGGCTCCAGGGTGGCCAAGGCTGGGAGCTCAACATCCAGGGGTATTCAATATTCAGGAAAGATAGGCAAAAAGGAAAGGGAGGTGGGGGAGCATTGCTGGTTAAAGAGGGGATTAACACAATTGTAAGGAAGGATATTAGCTCTGATGATGTGGAATCTGTATGGGTAGAACTGATAAATACCAAGGGGCAGAAAACGTTAGTGGGAGTGGTATATAGACCTCCAAACAGTAATGCAGCGGTTGGGGGTGGCATTAAAAGGGAAATTAGAGAAGCGTGCAATAAGGGCACAGCAGTCATCATGGGTGACTTTAATCTACATATAGATTGGGCTAACCAAATTAGTAACAATACTGTGGAGGAGGAATTCCTGGAGTGTTCACGGGATGGTTTCCTGGACCAATATGTCGAGGAACCAACCAGTGATCAGGCCATCTTAGACTGGCTATTATGTAACGAGAAAGGATTAATTAGCAATCTTGTTGTACGAGGCCCCTTGGGTCGGAGCGATCATAATATGATCAAATTCTTCATTAAGATGGAGAATGAAGTAGTTGACTCAGAGACTAGGGTCCTGAATTTAAATAAAGGAAACTACAAAGGTCTGAGGCGCGAGTTGGGTAGAATTGATTGGATAATGTTACTCAAAGGGTTGACGGTGGATAGGCAATGGCAAACATTCAAAGAACTACAGAATTTGTTCATCCCAGTTTGGCATAAAAATAAAACAAAAAAGGTGACTCAACCGTGGCTAACAAAGGAAATTAGGGATAGCATAACATCCAAGGAGAGGACATATAAATTGGCCAGAAAAAGTAGTAAACCTGAGGATGGGGAGAAGGAGGACAAAGGGATTAATTAAGAAGGGGAAAATTGAATATGAGTGTAAGCTTGCAGGGAACATAAAAACTGACTGTAAAAGCTTTTATAGATATGTGGAGAGAAAAAGACTGGTGAAGTCAAGCGTAGGTCCCTTGCAGTCAGAATCAGGGGAATTTATAATGGGGAACAAAGAAATGGCAGACCAATTAAATACATATTTTGGTTCTGTCTTCACAAAGGAGGACACAAATAACCTCCCAGAGATGTCAGGGAACATAGGGTCTGATGAAAGGGAGAAACTGAAAGTAATCAGTATTTGTAGGGAAATGGTGTTAGGGAAATTGATGGGATTGAAGGCCGATAAATCCCCAGGGCCTGATAATCTACATCCTAGGGTACTTAAGGAAGTGGCCCTAGAAATAGTAGATGCATTGCTGATCATCTTCCAACATGCGATGGAATCTGGAACAGTACCCATGGATTGGAGGGTAGCTAATGTTACCCCACTATTCAAAAAAGGTGGTAGAGAGAAAACGGGGAATTACAGACATCGGTAGTGGGGAAAATGCTAGAGTCCATTATAAAAGATGTAATAGCAGAGCACTTGGAAAACAGTGACAGGATCGGACAAAGTAAACATGGATTTACAAAAGGTAAATCGTGCTTGACTAATCTATTGGAATTTTTTGAGGATGTAACTGGTAAAATAGATAAGGGAGAACCAGTGGATGTGGTGTATTTGGACTTTCAGAAGGCTTTTGATAAGGTCCCACATAAGAGATTAGCGTGTAAAGTTAAGGCACATGGGATTGGGGGCAAGGTATTGACTTGGATAGAGAATTGGTTGGCAGACAGAAAGCAAAGAGTTGGAATAAACCGGTCTTTTTCCGAGTGGCAGGCAGTGACTGGTGGGGTACCGCAGGGATCGGTCCTTGGACCCCAGCTATTCACAATATATATTAATGATCTAGACAAGGGAACTAGATGTAATATCTCCAAATTTGCAGAATACACAAAGCTGGGTGGGCGTGTGTGCTGTGAGGAGGATGCCGAGAAACTCCAGGATGATTTGGATAGGTTGGGTGATTGGGCAAAAGCATGGCAGATGCAATATAACGTGGATAAATGTGAGGTTATCCACTTTGGTGGCAAAAACAGGAAGGCAGATTATTATCTGAATGGCAATAGATTGGGAGAAGGGGGAAGTGCAATGAGACCTGGGTGTCCTTGTGCACCAGTCGCTGAAGGTAAGCATGCAGGTGCAGCAGGCGGTTAAGAAGGCAAATGGTATGTTGGCCTTCGTAGTGAGAGGGTTTGAGTACAGGAACAAGGATGTCTTGCTGCTGTTGTACAGGGCCTTGGTGAGACCACACCTTGAGTATTGTATGCAGTTTTGGTCGCCTTATCTGAGGAAGGATGTTCTTGCCATGGAAGGGGTTCAGCAAAGATTCACCAGGCTGATACCTGCGATGGCAGGAATGGCGTATGAGGGGAGATTGGGACGATTGGGCTTGCACTCGCTGGAGTTTAGAAGAATGAGAGGGGATCTTATTGAATCTTATAAAATTCTGACAGGACTGGACAGACTAGATGCTGGAAGGATGTTCCCGATGGTCGGGGAGTCCAGAACCAGGGGTCACAGTCTAAGGATAAGGGGTAGGCCATTTAGGACAGAGATGAGGAGGAATTTCTTCACCCAGAGAGTGGTGAACCTGTGGAATTCTCTACCACAGAAGGCAGTAGAGGCCAATTCATTAAATATATTCAAGAAGGAGTTGGATATATTTCTTAAGGCTAAAGGGATCAAGGGGTATGGGGAGAAAGCAGGGACCGGGTACTGAATTTGGATGATCAGCCATGATCGCATTGAATGGCAGAGCAGGCTCGAGGGGCCGAATGGCCTACTCCTGCTCCTATCTTCTATATTTCTATGTTTCTATGTAAACTACTAATCTGCTACTGGCTGTGATCTAACCCGAGACAAGTTCTGAACATCATGTTATTCACAGTAGGGGATCATTTAATTATAGGGTTAATTTCCTTCAAATAGTGCAATAAAATTTTAAAATGCTAGCAATCTGACAGAAAAACAGTGCCGACCTGCTTTTTCTTTTTTCCAGGAGTGGCAGATCCCCACTATTTGACCATCATTTGCTGTTTTAATTTGAAATCTGATCTGCAAGCTTCCTGTATTTTCAAAGTCACCCACCTCTCACCTTTTCCTTGGGTCTACCTCTCGCTGCCTTAGGTACACACACACATTCTTTGTTTCTCTAATATCTTTAATGCTCCTTTCCACTACCTGGCAATAGGTCATCTCATGCAACAATGTCCTATTTTCCTTTTAAGCCAGTCATTCCTGGAAGGCTAGCAAAATACTGCAGATGTTGGAAATCTGAAATAACAGAAAATGCTGGAAAAACTCAGGAGGTCAGGCAACATCCGTGGAGAGAAATTTGAGTTGACGTTTCGGGTCGAACCCTTCTTCAAAAAGACCCGAACTTCAACTCAAATTTCTCTCCACGGATGTTGCCTGACCTGCTGAGTTTTTCCAGCATTTTCTGTTGTTATTCCTGGAAGGCTTCCTGACTCCTCCCCCCCCCCCCCCACCTCCCCTTCTATTGATTCTGATTCTACTATAAAACTTGGCACGGTTTCATTTTTCAGTTCTGAATGTTCTCTGGTCTGTTCTCTCCACAGACGCTGACTGCCCTGCTGTATGTTTCCAACATTTTGTTTTTGTTTCCTTTCAATTAATGTTGGTGCCACAATACGAGAATGTGCTTGAACTGTACTAACAGGAGGATGGCTAAACTGATACAACATCCAGACAGTTTATAGATCAGCAGTGCCTCTCATGCTGAAATTCATCAAACATTCTAGCTAAATAAAAATGATGGTAATTTGCATAATTGGGAGTAGCGAGCGATTCCAAATGGAAAGTAAATTCTTTAAAAGTAAGGCTTTTTTTCATTACAACCTCAACAATCCATTCCTGAATTGTTTTTCCTTCTCAAAAAGGGTGCTAACGTATGGAGGAAATTTAAGTTATGATCAATTTGTAACTACTTATAGATCAGCAGACTGAACTGCACAATCAATAAGTTAAATAACCAGTTAATCTGTTTTTGAACGTGTTGACTGAGGGAAGACTGTTTCCCAAACACTGGGAGAACTTCCTGCTCTTCATTGAATAATGCCATGTAATCTTTCACATCCACTGGAAGAGGCAGCTAGGACTTTGGTTTAACATCTCATCTGCCACAGTGCAGCACTCCCTCAATACTGAACTGGAGTACCAGCCTAATGTATGCATTTAGGTCCTGTATGGGAATTGAATTCAGTGTTCGGAGTGAGAGGCGAGAGTGCCATCAACTGAGCCAAGCTTACAGACAGAATTGGAAGAGGTGGAGTGAGGAGAATAAAAAAAGCAAACGTAGGCTGGAAAGAAAACACAAAGTGACTAATCTAAAAAAAAGTACAGATTACCAGTAAGTATTAATATGATGAATTAAAAGCAGCAGAACATAGTTATATAAATTGCTGAAACATGATTCACCCTAGATGATGAGAAAACATTCTAAGTGCAGGTGGGTAGGATGTTCACAAAGGATAGAAAAGCAGAGGCAGCAGTTTTAGATGGTAATGAAAATTTGGAAATTAAGGAAACTAAATTGTTATCCCACGAGAAGAAACTCGTTACATAATGGTACTTCAATTAACAGATTTGTAGAGCATGAATTAACAATAGGGCCTGCTACAGATTCCTCAGGGCAGGATATGAATATTAAAATATGAGATTGGGAAAATATAAATCATAATAGAACTGGCAATTTCAAATCAACCCAACATAAACTGGGAATTACATAATGGAAGCGATGCAAAAGAATCAATAAATATGGTACAACTATGTTGGTTTTTAAATTCAGTAGGGCTGATATTATGAATGCATACTCCCATGTGGGAGCCTCATCTGCCAGGCACACACATTGGGAAAAATCACAGGCACACTCCCACGATTCTCCGTCAGTTAAAAATGAATATTTTAGCTCATTGTAATACATTACAACAGTAAGTCCACTTCAAAAATACTCAAATGGTTGTCAAGTGCTTCCTTTGAGGATGTGAAAAGTGCTATATAAATGCAAGTTCTTTCTTTAATGAAAAGAAAATCATAGAGACCATGCCTGTAATTTCCGAACATGTGCTTCCAGTGAGTGAGACAGCCCACCAGAAGCACTATTTCATAAATTTGGTGTTCACGTGTCAAGGACCCCAGTAGACATATGGGGGGGAAAATTCAGTTGGTTTGCGCCTCAAGAGGGCACTAATGGGGCGCAAAGAAACTAGCGCCCGTGCGCGGCGATGTTTGCACTGCTCGCAAAATTAACTAGACATTTTGCAGCCACGCTGAACACTACCACCACGATCTCCTGCGCCGACAGATCGTGACGTCAGTTGAGTGTGCAACGCCCCGGTAGCGCCCTCGGACCGGATATTGAGTGGCGCCCCTGCCTTACGGCCTGCCGCTAGCAACATCAGTTTGAGGGGAGCATTTTGCAGTCAGGAAGGGGCTGGGGGAGCGCTATTTAAAGGCGACTGCTTCCTGCCTTTTTTTGTTGGTGACATTTTTGCACCACGCATTCTGAGAGAGAGATTCAACGCTGTGTGAAGGAGTTTTGGGTACGGAGCAGCACTTTGCAGGTTCATTTTGATTTGCCCTTCCTTGTATTGATTTAGAAGAGACTGTGGGGGCTGCACTCTGAGCTCTTCCCCTGGGCCTCTCCATTGTTCTTTCCAGCAGATTTGATGTACAGGTCTCTCCAGGCCGAGATTCAAGGCTGCAATGGATGGAGAGCAAGATCAACCCTCCCCTTTAAGAACTGGCCGGCGCCATTGTGTCTGTGTTCCATTGCTGATCATGACATCACATAAGCTTCGCCAGCGCTCTGACGTAGTGCCTCGCTCCTCGGCCTTTGCACCTTAAGAGGTGTGTAGCACCTGATTTAGCGCTCCAATCAACTCCGGGGGCGATAAAAGCCATGTTTGCAGTTGGAGGCGATAATTAGCGCCAGGCGCTAAACTTTGCGCACAGCCGATAATCGCGCCCCAAACGGGGCAATACTGAATTTTTCCCCCATGGTTCCTTTAAATGTGGATACGGTAGCGCAGGGGTTATGTTACTGGACTAGTATTCCAGAGCCCTGGATTAATAATCCAAAGAACATGAGCTCAAATCCTACCAAGGCAGTTTGAGAATTTAAAATCAATTAAAAAAATATCTGGAAATAA
This sequence comes from Somniosus microcephalus, assembly GCF_052327205.1. Classification (NCBI taxonomy): domain Eukaryota; kingdom Metazoa; phylum Chordata; class Chondrichthyes; order Squaliformes; family Somniosidae; genus Somniosus; species Somniosus microcephalus. The sequence continues at coordinate 188,929,891 of NC_140995.1, read as the reverse complement.
TAAGCTGGTATCAGTAAAATTGACCATAAAGCAGGCGGACTGTCATAAAAACCAAAGTGGTTCACTGATGTCCTTTAGGGAAGGAAACCTAGTGTCCTTACTTCAGTCCCACACCAACATGGTTCACTCTTAACTGCCCTCTGAAGTAGCTTGCAGCGGTTCAAGGCGGCAGCCCACCACCACTTTCTCAGGACAACTGGGGATGGGCAATAAATGCTGGTGAAGTCCACATTCTGAGAATGAACATTAAAAAAAAGTGACAGGGCTAGCATCCATCATAACTAGGGACTACAATATGATCAGATTAACATTACTGGGCAATCAGCACCAGGAACATTTCAAAGGAATGAGGAAGAATTAAAAGAAATGAACTGTGAAAGGTATCAGTTGAGGAAAATAGGATAATATTGAATCAAGATAAATATATATCCAAGAAAAGTAAGTATTCCCAAAAATAGATGAAAAGGGAAATTAAAAAGAATACAATGCATATAGGGCAAAAGGAATGATAGGAAATTCCTATACTCCGCCCAGCGTTCTAACAGATTAAAAAGAGTATCAGAAAGCGGAAAGAGAATCTTGAAATGAGAATAGCTAAAAATGATAAATATAGTAAAAGGTTTGTCCAATCGTAAAACCGTAGTTGGAGAGGAAATTAGAACTTTATAAGGCAAGATCAAAGTGGCAGTTGAAGATAAAATAGTTGAAATATTCAAATCACTATTTCAAGAAGTATTCATTAGAGAAGAGAACAATAACTTATTATCGCTGTAGTGTAGTGATCAATAGCATGTCATTCTATAGTGGACACTAGGTGGAGCCGTAGAGCTGTATATAGCTGTATGTATATAAGACTACACTACCCAGCTGTATAGATATTAAGACTACATTACCCATGAGGCACTAGGCTACCCACAAGGCAACAGTCAAGATGGCAGCCTGCACACAGGCTGCATCTCTACAGATACTGTACCTAGAGAACGTGTACTGAATAAATGACTAGCTAGAAGCTAGCTGTGTTCATAATAAGAATGTCTAGTTATTAATGAACATAACATGTAGTACAGCCATATCCTCAAGAGCTTTGAAATTGGCATGGCAAACTTGATAAATTTTGGGTGAGTTAAGACCAACAATACCTCTAGGCTAGATGGTACATAGGCTTGGGTACTGAACAAGACTACAGAGGAAATACATGTGTATCATGACTAAGCACTAGTGAGGTTCAGCAGAAAATTTATAAAGGGAACAAATTTGATGGAGGCAACTGGAAGTCCATTAAAACCAACTGGTAAAATAATTCTGTTCTCTCCGATCCAACCCCAACATTGTCATTAAACCTGCTGACAAGGGTGGCGCTGTTGTTGTTTGGCGAACTGAACTCTACCTTGAGGAAGTTGAACGCCAACTCTCTGACAGCTCCTCCTACCTCCCCCTGGATCATGACCCCACTACCGAACAGCAAGCCATCGTTTCCAAGACTGTCACTGACCTCATCTCCTCTGGAGATCTTCCCTCCACGGCCTCCAACCTATAGTCCCCGAACACACACAGCTGGCTTCCACCTCCTTCCCAAGATCCACAAACAGGACTGCCCTGGTAGACCCATCATTTCTGCCTGTTCTTGCCCCATGGAACTGATTTCTTCCTATCTCGACATTATTTTTCTCCCCTTGTCCAGTCTCTTCCCACCTACATCTGCGACTCTTCCAACGCCCTCTGCCACTTCAACAGTTTCCAGTTTCCTGGCCTTAACCGTCTCTTTTTCACCATGGACGTCCAATCCCTCTACACCTCAATCCCCTACCAGGAAGGCCTGAGGGCGCTCCGCTTCTTCCTTGAACAGAGGCCCAACCAGTCCCCATCCATCACCACCCTCGTCCGCCTGGCTGAACTGGTTCTCACTTTGAACAACTTCTTCTTTGACTCCACTCACTTCCTCCAAATATAAGGTGTTGCTATGGGAACCTGCATGGGTCCTAGCTATTCCTAGAAGTTGAAGAGACAAATGGAAATCCCGTTTAGTATACTGTATTCGCTGCTCACAATGTGGTCTCCTCTACATTGGGGAGACCAAACGCAGATTGGGCGACCACTTTGCAGAACACCTCCGTTAAGTCCGTAAGGGTGACCCTGAGCTTCCGGTCACCTGTCACTTTAATTCTCCGCTTCACTCCCACTCTGATTTCTCTGTCCTCGGCCTCTTGCATTGTTCCAATGAAGCTCAACGTAAGCTTCACGAACGGCACCTCATCTTTCGATTAGGTACTTTACAGCCTTCTGGACTCAACATTGAGTTCAACAATTTCAAACTATAACCTCTGCCCCCATTTTTTATGCTGTATATTTTGCCATTCCCATCTGCAACATTTTATCTTTCCTGCCTCTTACCTAAGCACAGTATGTTCCTTCAATTCCTTCCCCCGCTCCCTGTCTCTGCACCTGCTTAATATCTGTTACATCTCCAGCTTTTTCCAGTTCTGATGAAGGGTCCCAGACCTGAAACGTTAACTCTGTTTCTCTCTCCACGGATGCTGCCTGGCCTGCTGAGTGTTTCCAGCGTTTTCTGTTGTTATTTGGGTCCTAGCTATGCCTGCTTTTTCGTGGGATATGTGGAACATTCTTTTTCCAGTCCTGCTCAGGGCCCCTCCCTCACCTCTTTTTCCAGAACAGCGATGACTGTATCAGTGCAGTTTGCTGTTCTCGTCCCGAAGTATAAGATTTCATCAACTTTGCTTCCAATTTCCACCCTTCCCTCACCTTCACATAGTCCATCTCCGACACTTCCCTCCCCTTCCTCGACTTCTCTGTCTCCATTTCTGGGGATAGGCTAACGACCAAAATCCACTATAAGCCCACTGACTCTCACAGCTACTTTGACTATACTTCCTCCCACCCCGCTTCCTATAAAGACTCTATTCCATTCTGCCAGGTTCTCCATCTCACCTATTCTGATGATGCCACCTTCCATACTAGTGCTTCAGATGTATCTTCCTTTATCCTCAACCGAGGATTCCCCTCCATCGTGGTTGACAAGGCCCTCGACTATGTCTGTTCCATTTCCCGCACTCATCCCTTCCCCTCCCTCCCAGAACCATGATAGGGTTCCCCTTCTCCTCACCTTCCACCCCACCAGCCTCCACATTCAACAGATCATCCTCCGCCATCTCCACCGTGATCCCACCACCACACATCTTCCCCTCCCCTCCCCTCCCCTTTCAGCATTCTGAAGAGACCACTCCCTCCGCAACACCCTGGTCCACTCCTCAAATCACCCCTAACACCCCATCCCCTTCCCACGGCACCTTCCCGTGCAAGCGCAGGAGATACAACACCTGCCCTTTTACCTCCTCCCTTCCCACTGTTCAGGGCCCCAAACACTCCTTTCAGGTGAAACTTGTACTTCTTGCTGTTTAGTATACTGCATTCGTTGCTCATGATGCAGCCTCCTCTACATTGGGGAGACCAAACACAGATTGGGCAACTGCTTTGCGGAACACCTCTGTTCAGTCCGCAAGCATGACCCTGAGCTTCCAGTCGCCTGTCACTTTAATTCTCCACTCCCACTCTGACCTCGGCCTCCTACACTGTTCCACTGGAGCTCAACATAAGCTCGAGGAACAGCACCTCATCTTTCGATTAGTCACTTTACAACCTTCCGGACTCAACATTGAGTTCAACAATTTCAGATCATAACCGGTTATCATAATTGTACAGGGTCTTGGCGAGACCACACCTGGATACTGTGCAGAGTTTTGGTCTCCTTATCTGAGGAAGGATATACTTGCCTTAGAGGTGGTGCAACGAAGGTTCACTAGATTGATTCCTAGGATGAGAGGGTTGTCCTATGAGGAGAGATTGAGCAGATTGGGCCTATACCCTCTGGAGTTTAAAAGAATGAGAGGTGATCTCATTGAAACATAAGATTCTAGGGTGGATAGATGCTGAGAGATTGGCTGGAGAGTCTAGAACTAGGGGTCATAGGTTCAGAATAAGGGGTCGGCCTTTTAAGACTGAGATGAGGAGGAATTTCTTCACTCAGAGGGTTGAGAGTCTTTGGAATTCTCTGTCCCAAAGAGCTGTGGATGCTCAGTCGTTGAGTATATTCAAGGCTGAGATAGATAGGTTTTTGGAATCAAGGGATATGGGAATAGGGCAGGAAAGTGGAATGAAAGTTGAAGATCAGCCATGATCTTACTGAATGGCGGAGCAGGCTCGAGGGGCCATTTTTTTGGACGGCAGCTGTTGATGATTCTGCTATTCCCATTTACACCTCTTCTAGACCCATCTTTTGTTTCTTTCCTTGCCCCATTACCACGCCCTTTTGCCTTGCATCATCATCCCTTTTGCCATTTAATCTCTCCTGCCTGCCACCCCATCACAGACCTACCATTTTGTTCTTTCCTCCCATTCCCCTTTCCCTGCCTCTGTACTTGCATAAAACCTGTTAATTCTGTAACATTTTCTGTAACAGTTCTGATGAAAGGTCATCAACCTGAAATGTTAACTTTGTTTCTCTCTCCACAGATGCTGCCTGACCTGCTGAGTATTTCCCGCTTTTTCTGTTTTTATTTCACATTTCCAGCATCCGCAGTATTTTGCTTTGGTAAAATAATTCAATTTATTCAAAGAGATAGGCTGTAGGAGACCTATATAGAAATAGGTCATAGCCAACATTGATTTGAAGGAAAAGATTGTGCCTAACAAACCTACTTAACTTTTTTGAGGATGATACAGATAAAAGTAGATAGTATGTAGACTTTCAGATAGTTTTGGACAATGTTCCAAGTGAAAGACAGCTAATTAAACTAAAATTAGAAGTTGTTCCACAGAATGAAAAGTTACAAGAATTCAATGTAGATCATGGTATTTGATTTTTTTTTTTTTTAAGTAGATATAGGAAACCTATAGGATTTGAGAGAGGTGTAATATCAGACTGGGAAATGTGCAAAGTGGAGTCATGAAGACAACAGTTTCTCTCTCCACAGATACTGCCTGTCCTGCTGAGTATTTCCAGCATTTTCTGATTTTATTTTATATTAGTGATTAGAGCCCTATTGTTTTCAAACTACTTGTAATAAATGACCTGTTTACTGAAACCAATCAAAGCTGGTCAAATTTGCCAATCACACAGAAATAGGCAAAGCAGTAGAAACAGGACTCATCAATACATTTGAAAGAGGATTTAGATCAGCTATAGGATCGATACATACAAATTCAATTTATGACTAATTAAACTATTACATACTGCCTATTTAAAAAAATGTACATCAAAAATATACAATGAATGGGATTTAATTGGCTGAGGGAAACTTAAAAAAAAAAAATTGGGCGTGTTGATTTCTGGTAAATACAGCACACGAGAACATGCAGAAAAGAGCAATAAAGCTGATTCAAAGTGTAATTAGAGTTAGGGATGAGGTATAACAAAAGATCAGAGAAGCACAAGTTTCATAGTTGAGAAAGAAAACAGCTAAGAGAACCTTATCAAGATATATAAGATATTAAATGGTATAGATAACATAACCCAGGATACAAGTTAAAGTAGGAAAGTAGACCCAGAATACTTAAATTCAAATTGGTGAAAAGCAGATTCTAGGACTCCGTGATAAGTGTTTAGACTAATCTGCCAGGCAGGGAAGTGGAGACAAAAACATGCAACTGAATGCTACAAAAGGAGAGTTAGGCTACTAGAGGGATGAATATTGATGGGCAAAATTCTCTTTTCTCATGATTGATTCTTCCTATGTTCTTAAACTACATCATTTTAATTTTAAAGGTCTGGTTTTATTGCTATTTATGATTAACATGTGCACAGTTGCACTGTCAAGCTATTTTACAAATAGCTGAATGACGAATTGTTTACTAGTACACCATGAGCCTAAAATTGCAGACGGAGGTCCGACCTGCAAAAGAATTACGCACCTACCTGATGGCGGCGAGGCTGCCAAAATTTGCGGTCTCAGGATGCGAGGTGTAATGGCCCATGGATCCCAGGCAGTGCGGAAGCGTACCTGGGATCACATGGGCCTGGTCCTCCAATCACATAGTAGAATTCCACCAACCTCACTAAAAATTTATTTTTTTGGTAATTTTCAACATCATTAAACTCTAATCTGGGCCAATATTTGCAGAAACTCATTTGATACAGTGTATGTGTATCATTTCTGATATGAAAATGTTTTAATCATGCTTGAGGTATCCCCTTACACTGATGCAAAAAGGCCCTGTCTCTGTTTGCATCAACCGTAACATTTTCATGCACAATTGCTAGCCAATCAGTGGGAAAATAGCCCAAGGCTGTGCCAGCAATTGCTTTTTTGTGGCCCGCATGGATGGCTTGTCAATGCGTACGTGGCAGACCGCAAGTTCCGAATTTTGTGCATGCGCAAGCACATGCGGAAATCCAGAACTTGCAGTGGATTCCAAAGGAGGTATGGTGGCGTACTCTCAGAGTATGCCGCCATACCAACCGCAAAATCCGGGCCAATGTATTGGTGTGAAGTCTTTGATGTCTTCCAAGTGAGCAAAGAGCAACTTTGTCAGTGTTGCATTATGCTCATGTTGCTTGTTGGCTGTGACTGTCTTTTTACTTGAGTTGGTTTTATGTAGGGCAATTTAGAGTCTAAATATCCCTAAACTCTAAATCCATCCATATCTCCTACACCACAAATAACCCTGTTTAATCGGCTCTGACTGAAACTGTAGATGTGCAATGATACAAATTTATACAATCCATCATGTTTCTGGTACATTTCACACAGCTTCTTCTGCTCATATTGTAGTTTCCGAGAACTCTGTGAAAACCACATTTACCTTTGTTTGAAGAATATAAATCTCCTCGTTTAGTTGAGGAAGTTTCTTCAGCTCTTGGTCTTTGCCATCAAGTTCCCTTTCTTTCAATACCAATTTTTCTTTCAACTTCTCAACCAGGCTGTGCTCTGTGCTCCATTTCTCATGTGCTTCTTCCAGTTTTTGTAGCAGGGAAAGCTCTCTAGTTACATTACTGGGCTCTGGTAAACTCTGTCCATATCCTTTTGACATCTCTTCTTCATCTCTTGTAATTAACTATCAAAATAAGGATCACACTTTAGGAAATATACAGAGATCTCCTGTGGAGTCAGAGGATACACCACTTTATCTCAGGTAATATAAAATATAATATAGTTTGCAGACGACAAAGCTAGGTGGGTTTGTGTGCTGTGAGGAGGATGCTGAGAAACTCCAGTATGATTTGGACAGGTTGGGTGATTGGGCAGATGTATGGCAGATGCAGTATAATGTGGATAAATGCGAGGTTATCCACTTTGGTGGCAAAAACAGGAAGGCAGATTATTATCTGAACGGTAATAGATTGGGAGAAGGGGAAGTGCAACGAGACCTGGGTGTCCTTGTGCACCAGTCGCTGAAGGTAAGCATGCAGGTGCAGCAGGCGGTTAAGAAGGCAAATGGTATGTTGGCGTTCGTAACGAGAGGATTCGAGTACAGGAACAAGGATGTCTTGCTGCAGTTGTACAGGGTTTTGGTGAGACCACATCTTGAGTATTGTGTGCAGTTTTGGTCACTTTATCTGAGGAAGGATGTTCTTAGCATGAAGGGAGTGCAGCGAAGATTCACCAGACTGATACCTGGGATGGCAGGAATGATGTACGAGGAGAGAGTGGGTCGATTGGGCTTATACTCGCGGGAGTTTAGAAGAATGAGAGGGGATCTCATTGAAACTTATAAAATTCTAACAGGACTAGACAGACGAGATGCAGGAAGCATGTTCCCAATGGCGGGGGAGTCCAGAACCAGGATTACATTTGTGTTTTCCATTCATTGAATTGTTTTTGTGATGGAGTCCAGAACCAGGGGTCACAGTCTAAAGATAAGGGGTAAGCCATTTAGGACAGAGATGAGGAGGAATTTCTTCACCCAGAGAGTGGTGAACCTGTGGAATTCTCTACCACAGAAGGCAGTAGAGGCCAATTCATTAAATATATTCAAGAAGGAGTTAGATATATTTCTTAAGGCTAAAGGGATCAAGGGATATGGGGAGAAGGCAGGGACAGGGTAATGAGTTTAGATGATCAGCCATGATCTCATTGAATGGCGGAGCAGGCTCGAGGGGCCGAATGGCCTACTCCTGCTCCTATCTTCTATGTTTCTATGTAACAGGGTGACTGATTTGCAGTGATTGTAGAAGCTGAATTGTGTTTTATTTTAAACTCAGTATTGTGGGAGTCTTAGCAGTATTTTGGGTTGATTGTCATGATTAGGTGTATATTTGTAAAATGGACATTGTAACTCAGTGGCCTTGATTATTACTATATATTCCTTTATTAAGTACATGGTTAATTTTATTTCAACTTTAAACAAAACAAATGTCCAAAACACAGAAGATGGAAAAAATATATTCCAGGATGCAGCAGATAAGAGGTAGGTGGTAAGTACTACATGGAGCAGTACTGGGGAGTGTGGTCAGTTTGTTTTGAGGGGGTGATCCTAGGATCTGGGAGCACTGGGATTGGGTACAGAAATGGTAGGAATGGAGAGGTGTTGCAATCTGGGAGCATGGTGGTGCGGAGCATTCACTGGCTGAGAGAGCAATGATAAAGGTGTTGGGGTCGACAGTGGTGGGATAGGTGGTGCTAGGCTGTGATGTAGGGGGCAATCTCAGGGCCAAATCACCCTGGTTGGCTCACACTCATGCCTAGCTTTGGAGCACCATCAGCAGAGGCCAGGGAAGAGGAAGATTCCATGTTTTGAACCCCAGTCTGTGCTAAATTAGCTGATGTGTTAGGATGTTGATGAGGTTGCTAGAACTGGCTTCACTTGGGTGGTCCTTTTTATCATTTTTCATTCTCCTCTTCTCCATTCATGATTATTCCTAGTTTAGTGTTATGTGAAAACTTGGATATGCTTCCCTTGTTCCAAAATCCAAGTCCTCAGCAACATCCAACTCTATTTTCCACAACCACCGTTAACACCAAGGCTATTGCTATAGTTTCTTAATCCGTTTCAATTATTGAATCATGAATGAGTCAAAATTACCTTCAGTTCTAGGTTGGTAAAATCAAAGTCATCCTTTTCAGCTCCTGCTAATACCGATGCGTCTCTGGCCCTGAATCCGCTGGTGCTGCATCTTAATGTCCTCTTCAAATCTGAGCTAAGCTTCCTATTCCACAACTGGTCTGTCACAGTATTACATTTCATCTGCAGAACAATACCCACCGCTGATAAACCCTGTACATTGTTTCATCACCTTTCCACATTCATCTGTCACAATCAACTAATCCAGAATTCTGCAGGTCCATGTCCCCTCTTGCACACCCATTATCCCTGTTCTTGCTAAGTTTCTTGTGACCTTGCAAAGAAGAAATAAGAGCAGGAGTAGGCCATACGGCCCTTTGAGCCTGCTCCGCCATTCAATAAGCTCACGGCTGATCATCGACCTCAACTCCACTTTCCCGCCCGATCTCCATATCCCTGGATTCCCCTGGAGTCCAAAAATCTATCTATCCAAAAAAAAATCTATCTATCTCAGCCTTGAATATACTCAAAAGACTCAGCATTCACAGCCCTCTGGGACAGAGAATTCCAAAGATTCACAACCCTCTGAATGAAGAAATTCCTCCTCATCTCAGTCTTAAATGGCCTACCCCTTATCCTGAGATTATGCCCCCTAGTTCTAGACACTCCAGCCAGGGGAAACAACCTCTCAGCATCTACCCTGTCAATTCCCTTCAGAATCTTGTATGTTTCAATGAGATCACCTCTCATTCTTCTAAACTCCAGAGTATAGGCCCATTCTACACTATCTCTCATCATAGGACAGCCTCTCATCCCAGGAAAATAGATACCAAAATCAAGTTCAAATCATGCCTTGCTCCACCCTCTCTGAATGATAGTCTTCACCCTAAGCCCCTGTCTACTGCTCCCAATTCCTGCATGCTTCCTGTGCTCTCCACTCCACCACTGGAAGCTGATCACTCATTCAGTATGATACCAAATTTTCTTCACAAACCACTTCCTCCTTGATCGCAGAAGCCTCTTAAAATTTCTTCTCTTTGACCATGTGTTCAGTCTCCCCCACCTCAATTTCTTCCTTTTTCCTATTTGGTATCCCCCTTTCCACACTGGTAAGCACTCAAGCATTTATTTTACCCAAGAATGCTATATAAATAGTTACTGTCGTCAAAGTAGATAGAATACTGACTATGTACAACTGCTTTAAATTTTACCTGTTCTGGCATGTGGCCACCGAGTAACTTTGCATGGCTTGGCCTACTGTTGATCTGCTGCTGAAGGTATGAAGTAAATAACGGCACCGAGGTAAATAACTGACTTTCAAAGTCATTTTCAGCAGATTTGTGCTTTGATGATCTGATCATCCGGGTTGCAAATAACTGCCCTGTTTGAGCAAGGGTGAAAGGTAAAGTACAAATTATGCACTATGATCAAGTTATCGGCCCAGAAATTTGGGTCTCCACGGGCGAGTACGCACGGGGTACTCACCCGTAGGCCCGATGGAAGTGCCGGTTTCCTGCATACACTGCGCATGCACGGGAAACCGGCACTTCCGTTCCTCTGAAAGCAGGGGTTCAGAGGTTGAACGCGTGCGCGGGAGAGGCTGCGCGTGCACATCAAACTTAGGTTTTTTTTTTTGTTTTTTTTTTTTTTTATATACAGGTTTTTCCGTGAGGTTAAGTCTGCAGAATTTACACATAAAAAGCAGGCGTTAGGCCTGCTTTTCACAAGGTAAGTGGTGAATTAATTAAAATTAAAACATTTTTTCCACAGGTTTATTATTTTTAAATACTTTAAAGCAAGGCAAGTTTATTTTTAGCCCCGTTAGAATATAAAATTATTTTTTTCAAAAATTTAAATTGTTTAAAATAGTTATTTCATGTAATTTATAGTTTATTTAAAAAATGTGATAAAAAAAAAAATTATTTGAAGGTTTAGTGCTATTTTGGGGCTGTAGTATTTATAAGTCTTGACAGCACTTCCTGTCAAGACTTATGAATGGAGCATTCCCTGCTCCAATTGGCTGCCCATGGCCCACGTGATCCCAGGGGACGCATTGAACTAACTGTGCCCCTGGGATACACAAGCACTGCGCGCCAGCAGCTGGACCAGGCCCCGGATCGGAATTCCACGGGGCCCTGCAGCTCAACGGCCGGCACGCAAGGTAAGTGCAGGTCGGGGGCTTGCACCCGCGGGAAGCCCCCGACCCAAATTTCTGGGCCATCCATTTTTGCATAAAAGAACATGGTTGACGGTTTGAGTTACTGTTGCTAAAAGAGGGCAAACAACTGTAGTTGGCAAAAAAGTCAGTAATGTTATACAAATTATTACAAAGAAATGACCATAGTCAGACTAAAAAATAAAGATGAAGTAAATGATCAGCCATGATCTTATTGAATGGCGGAGCAGGCTCGAGGGGCAAAATGGCCTACTCCTGCTTCGATTTCTTATGTTAAGAACACTGAATCAAATGGTGCTACTTTTTAAAAAAACATCCTGTGCAGCACATCCTAAGATTGCATGCAACAAGCACTTCAGCAGAGGCAAACTACCAGTTAATGTTGCAAAATAATGTGCCATTATAGAGTTTTAAATAACCTGATTAAAGACATTCATTTGTTCTCAACAGTAAATATTTATTTGGGCTTTCAAGAACATCAGTTCCAGCCACATTGATTGGTGTACATACAGGAAGATTAATGCTGGTAATTCTTGCATCTAAAAATACTGCTCCTTGAAATATTTTGACTTAAATATTTTATTAAAATAAATCTCAACATGGTCATATATCGTTATTCCTTCATCGTCACTGAATCAAAATCCTGGAACTCCCTATGTGGGAGTACCTTTATCATATGGACTGCAGCGGTTCAAGAAGGCGGCTCACCACCTTCTTCACAAGGACATCTAGGGATGGACAATAAATGCTGGGCTTGTTAGCAATGCGCATATCCCCAAAATTAATTTTTTTTAAATCACCACTTCTCTCAGGTTAAAAACATTTCAAAATAAACGCTACAATCTCTCTGCAGGAAACTGTGTGCTGTCCGGCACCGACGGGACCGAGCTGTTGCCGTTCCCTCAAAACTGCCGGACACTCCAGCGCTAATGTTGAAACATACGGAGATTTTCAGCTCCGTGTGAATCAACAAACCCTGTTGCTTAGCAACAGCTTCTAAACAGTCGGCAAGTGTCTCTGTAGCGTCTCTAGCTGAAGCTGTTGCTTAGCTACAGACCTTGCAGAGCTTGACTGTTGAGAGAAAAAAGCAACAAAAAGGAAAAAAATGGCTCCTGATTTTTGCTGGTGGCTCGAGCTTGCCGGACATTTAGCCTCCGGGTAACAAAGTTTCCTGTATATTGTAAACATTTTACAATAAAAACCCTTACCTTTTGATTTGCCTTTTGTATGATTAGATGGGGATCTGGCTTTAGTACCCATAATTGTCGTAGTTTGCTTTGGTGGAGTCAAATGAGTTTGTCTTTCACCAGCACCAAGGGGTTCTTTCTTTGATGGACTGACTTTGCCATAGCCTGAACTTTTGACAGATGCATAGCTCCCACCAAAGGGCTTCTTCTCTTTAAGTTTAGGGCTTTTGGTCTTAGTAGAAATCTGTACATCAATAACAGTAAGTAGGATGACATTATCCCAAGAATAAGGAAAATGCATAAATGCCCGCAAGTGGAAATGAAAGCCGTGTTTTTTTCAATGGAGGCGGGTTGGGTGCGTGTCAGGTGGTTTCTGGCTTCCAGTCCCGCCTCCAACTGCATCCGGCCCACAGACATGATTTTATGTTGACTGACCTTGTTAAGCCCGCCCTGCGGGCTTGCCGGCCAATTAAGAGGAAGTCGGTCAGATGACGTCATTTGATGACGTGTCATCTGCCGGTTTTCTTAAAGGGATCACGCACAATTTATTTTTTGACAGCGGATTTTCAGTGTTTCACAGCATGGAGGTGCTGCAAACACTGACAATCACTGTACAAAGGTTACCTCTTGCACCCAGGCTCTCCAATGACTCCCTCCATAGGCTGGAATAGATAGCAGCTGTAGGTGAGATGGCAGAAGCAATCTGTCACTGGTGAGAGAGCTTCTCCCAATGAGGTGGCACTGGACATGGATTTTAAAACTTGTAACCTAAAGAAATGTATAAATGTATTAAAAATGCATTTCCCAACATTTTCTTACCTCAGACTCACCAGTGCAACATTGGATCCTTCACACCACTTCTGCAGTTGTCATCAATCCACATACATTACAGCAGACTCACAACACGGCACACTTACCTGGCGTGGTGTCTGGATGTCAGGAAACCCGAGCGAGAAGCGGCAAAATTCAAAAATAGCCCGTCAACTACTAGCAACTACCAGCAGGTAATTGCCTTTAATCCTCTTCCCGCCGCTAGGTGTCGGGTCTATGCGCAAATTGGCCAATTCATTAAATATATTCAAGAAGGAGTTGGATATATTTCTTGAGGCTAAAGGGATCAGGGGATATGGGGAGAAAGCAGGGACAGGGTACTGAATTTGGATGATCAGCCATGATCTCATTAAATGGCGGAGCGGGCTCGAAGGGCCGAATGGCCTAATCCTGCTCCTATCTTCTATGTTTCTATTAAATCGGGACCCGACACTTGGGAAAATTGTTTGGAGGCAGGATCGCAACCCGCTGTCAATCAAAATGATTTTAACCTTTGACCCGCCTCCAAACCCATCCTCTGAGCGCCGGCAAAATCCAGCCCGGAGTGCTATTAGAATATATTCATCCAGTCAACTGAATTTTATGCCTACAAGCTAGTCTATTGATCAGCAAATCTGGTAAGAACGAACACTAAATAAATCTTTAGATCAAACTGTTCAATTATAAAACAATATTTTTTTTTTAAGTTACTGTTTGCCTGAGTGGGCTAAGCAGATCTGACCACTTTCCTTGTATATTAAAAATAAACAATGGCTCAGCTGTGTAAAAAAATAAATAGCTGTACTGTATAATCCTGGTTACTTTGATGGGTGTTGGGGGGGGGGGGGGGGGAGGGGAAGATGGTCGGATCGTTTTGGTTTTCAATATTGTGAGAGATGGTAGTTCTTACAAATGGGATTTTTTTTACGCTTGGTACTTAATGTTGGCATCAAATCAATAACACTGACTTTTACTACACTAGTGTTCATTTTTATTTCTTCATGCTGATCATCCTTATGGCTTCTGACTAAAACTTGGTGTCAATTAGTACTGCATTTTGAGTAGTTTGCTGCTGTGCGCCCAGACCCATTTGGAACCAATTAATTTTTCTTCGGCACTTTACAGCTAGCAGGGAGAAAAGTAACTTACAACAGCATTTACACGACAACTTTAATTTAGAAAAACATCCCAAGACACTTTAAACTTGCACTCCACCCATCTGTGCTTGATTCAAACTCAGCTCCAGAAGTAAATGGACAATATTTAATCCCACTGCATTACCCATCTCCTTATTCAAGTGAATAGTTCATGAGTAACTTACTAGTTTGTAAAATGTTATCAAAGGCTATTAAAAGTATACTCAGTAACAAATTCTGTTGAGGGTTTGTTGAATAGTAACAGGAGTAGGCAATGCAGCCCTTAGGGCCTGCTCAGTCATTCAATTAGATAATGCTGAGCTGCACCTCAACTCCACTTTCCCATCTTTGCTCCATATTCCTTTTGATGCTGTTACCTAGCAAAAATCTATCTATCTCAATCTTGAAAGCTCAAAATCTCCTAGCATCCACAGCCTTTTGAGGGAAAGAGTTCCAAATTTCTGCCATCCTTTAGAATATTACATAAGAATTAGGAGCAGGAGTAGGCCATATGGCCCTTCGAGCCTGCTCCGCCATTCAATAAGATCATGGCTGATCTTCGACCTCAACTCCACTTTCCTGCCCGATCCCCATATCCCTGAATTTCCCCTAGAGTCCAAAAATCTATCTATTGCAGCCTTGAATATACTCAATTACTCAGCGTCCACAGCCCTTTGGGGTAGAGAATTCTGAAGAATTTGAGTCCATTGTTCACTAAACCTGACATTTCAAATGATACACATCAGTCTTAAGGTGGCGTTTTAATCAGTGTAGCTGCTTGCTTTGAACCAATTGTTGTGAAGCATTTGTCCTTCTCACCATTTCTCAGGGAACAAAGCATGTCTACAATAAAAATAATCTCAAAAGACAGCTATTGTCTCAGAGGTTTTGCAAACTTTAGCATTCAAAAATATTCAAAGTATAATTATAATAAATACAGAAAGTTCTTCTGTGGTCTTATAATTAATTTCCAATTATTGTAATTCTCAGATTCATGAGACCATTGAGAGATAGCAGATAAGTGGTTACCAAAAATAGTGGGGGTTTTATATCTGGTTTTTCGCCTCTCCTGGGAGATCACATGGGTTTGGGTGGGATGGAGAGTGATAGAAGATTTGAGGTTAGGATCAGATCAGCCATGATCTTGTTGAATGGTGGAGCAGGCTCGAGGGGCCGATTGGCCTATTCCTGCTCCTATTTCTTATGTTCTAACCAAGGGTCTAATGAGGGTGCGGAACTTAACGTAATTAATAAAAGTAGAGAAAAAGTACTAGAGAAACTAATGGGATTAAAAGCCGACAAATCCCCGGATCCGACAGCCTACATCCTAGGGTTCTAAAAGAGGTGGCTGAAGAGATATTGAATGCATTGGTTTTGATCTTCCAAAATTCCCTAGATTCTAGAACGGTCCCAGCGGATTGGAAGTTTGCAAATGTAACACCGCTCTTCAAGAAAGGAGGGAGAGAGAAAAGAGGGAACTACAGGCCAGTTAGCTAGACATCAGTCGTCAGGAAAATGCTGGAATCCATTAAGGAATTGATATTAGGGCACTTAGAAAATCATAACATGATTAGGCAGAGTCAACATGGTTTTATGAAAGGGAAATTGCGCTTGACACATTTATTTGAGTTTTTTGAGGATGTAACTAGCAGGGTAGATAAAGGGGAACCACTGGATGTAGTATATTTGGATTTCTAAAAGGCATTCGATAAGGTGCCACATAACAGATTATTACACAAGATTAGGGCTCATGGGGATGGGGGTAATATAGAAGCACGGGTAGAGGATTGATTAACGGACAGAAAAGAAAGAGAGAGTGGGGATAAACGGATCTTTTTCAGGTTGGCAGGCTGTAACTAGTGGGGTGCCACAAGGATCAGTGTTGGGGCCGCAGCTATTTATAATCTATATTAATGACCTAGATGAAGGGACCGAGTGTAATGTATCCAAGTTTGCTGATGATACGAAGCTAGGTGGGACAGTAAGCTGTGAGGAGAACACAAAGAGTCTGCAAAGGGATATAGATAGACTAAGTGAGTGGGCAGTAAGGTGGCAGATGGAGTTTAATGTAGGGAACTGTGAGGTTATTCACTTTGGTAGGAAGAATAGAAAAACAGAATATTTTTTAAATGGTGAGAAACTTTAAAATGTTGGTGTTCAGAGAGATTTGGGTGTCCTCGTGCAAGAAACACAAAACTAGTATGTAGGTACAGCAAGCAATAAGGAGGGCAAGTGGCATGTTGGCCCTTTTTGCAAGGTGGTTGAAGTATAAGAGTAAGAAAGTCTTGTTACAATTGTACAGGGCCTTGGTGAGACCACACCTGGAACACGGTGCACAATTTTGGTCTCCTTATCTAAGGAAGGATATACTTGCCTTGGAGGCGGTGCAACAAAGGTTCACTAGATTGATTCCTGGGATGAGAGGATTGTCCTATGATGAGAGTGTGTGTAGAATGGGCTTATACTCTCTGGAGTTTAGAAGAATGAGAGGTGATCTCATTGAAACATAAGATTCTGAAGGGGATTGACAGGGTAGATGCTGAGAGGTTGTTTCCCCTGGCTGGAGTGTCTAGAACTAGGGGGCAAAGTCTCAGGATAAGGGGTAGGCCATTTAAGACAGGGATGAGGAGGAATTTCTTCACTCAGAGGGTTGTGAATCTTTGGGATTCTCTGCCCCAGAGGGCTGTGAATGCTGAGTCTTTGAGTATATTCAAGGCTGAGATAGATAGATTTTTGGACTCCAGGGGAATCAAGGGATATGGAGATCGGGCAGGAAAGTGGAGTTGAGGTTGATGACTAGCCATGATCTTTCTGAATGGCGGAGCAGGCTCGAGGGGCCATATGGCCTACTCCTGCTCTTATTTCTTATGTTACAAATTACAGCTCACAGGGATCCTAGCTGGTAAATATTGTAGTTCATTGTGTGGTACCTTTCTCCAATACTGGCATTAAGGTAATTTGTTAGAGCACTGAATTCCATCAAACTCAATTATTATCTGTCTATGGAGAACTTGGCATACGAAGAGCATAGGATGGAAAAAATAAATTAGTCTCATTCTGCAGCACGGTCACTGCATGAACACATGCCGGAGCGGAGAAACTACGCCATGTTCTTCGCAGCCTTCAACATGTCATCGATGACGACGAACACCTCGCTAAGGCCATCCCCACGCCTCCAATACTCGCCTTCAAACAGCCGCCTAACCTCAAACAGACCATCGTTCGCAGCAAATTACCCAGCTTTCAGGAGAACAGTGACCACGACACCACACAACCCTGCCACGGCAACCTCTGCAAGACATGCCAGATCATCAACACAGATACCATCATCACACGTGAGGACACCACCCACCAGGCACATGGTACATACTCATGTGACTCGGCCAATGTTGTCTACCTCATACGTTGCAGGAAAGGATGCCCCGGAGCATGGTACATCGGCGAGACCATGCAGACACTGCGACAACGGATGAACGGACACCGCGCAACAATCGCCAGGCAGGAGTGTTCCCTCCCAGTCGGGGAACACTTCAGCAGTCAAGGACATTCAGCCTCCGATCTTCGGGTAAGCATTCTCCAAGGCGGCCTTCGAGACACACAACACAAAATCGTCGAGCAGAAACTGATAGCCAAGTTCTGCACTCATGAGGACGGCCTCAACCGCGATCTTGGGTTCATGTCACGCTACATGTAACCCCACCTGACGTAGGGTCACCCAGACTCGAGTCGTCGTTGGCTTGTTCTCTCTACACAGATGCGGCCGGACCTGCTGTGATTTCCAGCAAAAAAAAATGTTTTTTTGTCTGTTTTTTGTTTTTCATACAGACCCCAGCATCTGCAACATTTGACCCCTTGTGACCCCACCTCATTGTTCTTTGATGACTAACCTGTTTGGACACCATTCACACCTTTGATCGCTGTGATTATCTCTCTGCCGAGGTGTGATAAATGGCAGTTAGAAAGATTACCTGTAATCATCTGGCATTATTCTCTGACTATATAAGCTGTGACTTTATGCATCTCTCCACTTCACCTGATGAAGGAGCAGTGCTCCGAAAGCTTGTGATTTCAAATAAAACTGTTGGACTATAACCTGGTGTTGTGTGGCTTCTTACATTTGTCCACCCCAGTCCAACTCCGGCATCTCCACACCACAAAATTTATCCAAAAAGGAACACGTAGTACTAATAAAAATAAAATAGATGAATACAAATGACCTCATAACACACTACTGACAGTACCTAAAAACATCCAATTACTAAAATGGGTCCAAATTAAATGTCTGTATAGCACATAAATGGAATCACATGTACCTGATCATCTCGGTGAGGAACAGCTTGTGTAGCAGAAGCTGTGAGACTGTGTTTGGTTGCAGAATCATATTTAACTTCATTAATTAAGGCCTCCACATGATCATCACAAATTTTACTCATGTGGTTTGTGTTTTCCTTGAATGATCTTTCAGATAATTCTTTGTATGTGTTTAGTCGTTCAGAGAAATGATTGGAGTCCAGCTGTGATTCAGAAGGAACAGCATTGTTGGAGTCCTTCGACATTAGTTTTCTGAATATTTCTGCTGTTTCACTGTCCTGCTGTGCATTTGTACTGCAAAAGGGAAGATGATGAAAATACTGATGTTTCATTTGTGTCATTTGCAAACAAATGCTTAATAAGTAACAATATTTGCCACTGATCTCTTACAGCAAAAAAAAACAAAAAGTATTATTGGCTAAATAGCCTCTTTTCATGTGGAAATTTCTAGATTTTATCAAACTTAACTGAGATTTAAAAAAAACAAATACTGAAAATTGGAGTAGAAAATGCTGCAAATACATAGCAGAACCATTAGCATTTGAAAAAAGGCTTGTTATCATTTCAGGTGGAGATCTTTGCCAGTACTGCACCTCTGTAGCACATGCAGTGGTACAAAGAGGCAAGATAGATCTGTCCCGATGCTAATGGTACTCCATGATTGAAGCATTGTACTCAAGCACATAACTGAGAAAATGAACAGTGTAGATTTAACAAGAGAGTGGAGAATACATGGAAAAGATTACAAGGAGATAGTATCAGTAAATTCAAAAGGAAACCAGGCAGATATTTGAAAGATAAAGCAATTGAGGGGTATGATAAATAGGAGTCCTGCATGGACCTTTGGGATTGGTCAATTAAAACATAGTTGTCTCTTCTAGTGCTATCCTTTCCTGTTTTCCTAAATTGAGTTGGACCATTCAAGGCACTAGTGAAGCTAGTTTATTATCTACAAGCACGCAAATTTTTCAGAACCTGCGGTCAGAGCCTCTGCAGAAGGATAATGCTGACTACCAGCAAAATATTTGACATTCTGGTGGAACATTTCAACAGAACAAGACACCGTGTAATGTATTCAAGATAATAAATTATCACTATTTGCACTTAACATTGTCCAAAAGACCTTTAATTCAAAATAAACTTACAATACCTTACTGGATGCAAGTCAAATCCTCTTGGAATTAGAGCTTCCCCTTTAATAGGTTTCATTAGTTCTTCTACAGTGAGCAAATCTGAAAAATAATATGCAGATTAATTGGTCATCTTTGATCATTAGGAAATAGGAGAAAAAGATCATGTTTTTTTGTAGGTATAGCACTTGCTTAGACATTCTGGCATCATGTCTCTTTTGCTCCTTTTCCTGTCTTTTAATTTCTAACCCATTTCAGGTATTAATATATTTTGAAGAAAGAACCTGCATTTCTATAGCATCCTTAACCTGCTCAGGACATCCCAAAACAACTTATAGCTAATGAATTACTTTTGAAGTATGCTCACTGGTTATTATGTATGTAAACAAAACAACTAAATTGCAAGGCTCCCCAGCAGCAAAGAAAAGGGACCGACCAATTAATTTGTTTTGAGATGTTGTTTGATGGATAAGTGTTGCCAAGATACCGAGAGAACTCCATGCTCTTCTTCAAACAGTGCCGTGGGATCTTTTATATCCACCTGAGCAGGCAACTTCAATGGCTCATCCAAAAGACAATGCAGTACTGTCTCAGTACAGTACTACAATGAAGTGTCAGCCTACATTATGTTTCAGCCGTGACTCAGTGAGTAGCACTCTCGCCTCGGAGTCAGAAGGTTGTTGGTTCAAGTCCCACTCCAGAGACTTGAGCACAAAAATCTAGGCTTCAAAAAGTACTTCAGTGGCGCTTTGGAACATCCTGAGGTCGTGAAAGGCGCTATATAAATGAAGATCTTTCTTTCTTTTATGCGTTCAAGTCTTGAAATGGAGCTTGAACCCTTGATCTTCTGACTCAGTGGTGAGAGTACTACCAAGTGAGCCAAACTGGCACTCAATGTATTTTAAAATATTAAGGATCTCTACAAAAGCTAAATAGTTTTAACTACAATTATATGCGAAGTGTTCTGTCCCAATTACACAAGCTGTACTGAAAATTTATATTTAATTAAAAAAAATATTCAAACTAAAAGCCAGACATAAAATTAGCATGGTAAACCTAACACTGCAGTCATGGTCGAGTTAATATGCCAGGCACGAGTAGTAATAAATTAAATTTAACTAGCTCTGTATGGTATTCTCCATTTCTTCCAGTTGATGGAAGAAATGTAGTAGCAGATGGCCACAATGCAGATTTGGTTATTGGCAATAAAATCTCCAACTGGATAAGTTTATGCTAATATGCAGTTTACTGGTCCAGGGCCAGGAGCCAACGGCAGCCCTGACCACTCCAATCTCCCAAAGACAGCAAGCGGACAAAGCAAACAATTGAAATTAAGATAAAATAATAATTAAAAAACAGCAACATGCATTTATATAGCACCTTTAACACAGGAAAAATATCCCAGGGACTGCACAGAAATTGAATTTTTTAAATGTGGATGCCGCGCCAAAGAAGATATTATGGAGGAGGGGTTTAGGGAGGGTATTGGAGAGATGGCCGAAGGCTTAGGCGCCAATGGTGGGCAACATGAGGGGAATGAACAAGAGGTCAGGGTCACAACAATGGAAAATTGGGGCGGGGGCATGTTGGAGGGATGGAGGAGGGTGGAGTGGTCAATTGTGTCAAAAGCTGAAGATATCAAAAGGGATAATGTACAAGGGCTGCAGTCACAGAGGATTTGTGACTTTGATTGGTGCTGTGGCGGGAGCAGAAACCCGATAAGAAATACAAACAAACAGAATTGTGGGAAAAATGCACACGAATTTGGGAGGTCACTACACGTTCAAGGAATGGCTTGATAATCTGGCTCCAAGCCAATCAGAACATGTGCAGGTACCACACCCCTCTGACTTTCTCAATGCTGCTGCTCCCTCTTGCACACAGACATTTCACCTTCCCAATTTTTTTGGGTCTGTGTCAAAAGAAATGGCCTTGATCATGAGTGAACTGGCATTCTGGAGGGAAATGTGGAGAAGTGGCAGTGATTGTACGCTTGCAGTCCAAGGAGACAGTGGTGGGTGGGGTGAGTGGGATGGGAAGCAGGTTGGTGAGGTTAGCACCCAGAGGGTGTTTTGGACAAGATTGGTGAGGGAGGAGGATGGGGAAGTTGGTTGTTATTGCTCTTAAGCAGGCAGGCATCGATAGGTGCCTTGATGGGACCTTTGGGAAAGGTAGCCGTGAGCTTAGTCAAGGAGGAGGCAAACCTGGAATGATGGTAGGAGAGTTGGAAAGCAGTGGAGTATTGATGGGTTGAGGTAGGGATTGAGGGGGCAAAGTACCTGAGGTGGGGAGAAATGAAAGGTGGCATGAGTGGGTGCCAGGAATAAGAACATGAGTGGGTGCCAGGAATAAGAACATAAGAACTAGGAGCAGGAGTCGGCCATTCGAGCCTGCTCCACCATTCAATGAGATCATGGCTGATCTTCTGACTCAATTCCATTCATCGGCCCTATCGCCATATCCCTTGATGCCCTTACTAGTCAGAAATCTATCGACTTCTGTTTTGAATATACCCAATGACTGATCCTCCACAGCCCTTTGGGGTAGAGAATTCCAAAGATTCACCACCTTGTGTGTGAAGAAATGTCTTCTCATCTCAGTCCTGAATGGCCTACCCTTTATCCCGAGGCTGTGGCCCCTGGTTCAAGACTCCCCAGCCAAGGGAAACATTCTCCCAGCATCCACCCTATCAAGCCCTGTAATAATTTTGTATGCTTCAATGAGATCACCTCTCATTCTTCTGAATTTAAGAGAATACAGACCTAGTTTACTCAATCTCTTCTCATACGACAGCCCCGCCATCCCAGGAATCAATCTCGTGAACCTTTGTTGCACCCCCTCTATGGCAAGTATATTCTTCCTTAGGTAAGGAGACCAAAATTGTACACAGTACTCCAGGTATGGCCTCACCAAGGCCTTATATAATTGGAGTAAGACTTCTTTACTCCTGCACTCAAATCCTCTTGTAATGATCTTGTAATGAAGGCCAGCATACCACTTGCCTTCCTAATGGCTTGCTGCACCTGCACATTCACTTTCAGTGACTCATGTACAAGGACACCCAGGTCCCTTTGAGCATCTGTATTCCCCAATCTTTCACCATTTAGGAAATACTCTGCCTTTCTGCCAAAGTGGATAACTTCACATTTATCCACATTATATTCTATCTGCCATGTTCTTGCCCACTCACTGAGCTTGTTCAGATCCCCTTGAAGCCTCTTCACATCTGACACTGCCACCTAGCTTTGTATCATCAGCAAATTTGGAAATGTTACATTTAGTCCACTCATTCAAATCATTGATATAGATTGTGAATAGCTGGGGCCCAAGCACCGATCCTTGCGGTACCCCACTAGTCACAGCCTGCCATCCTAAAAAAGACCCGTTTATCCCTAATGTTGAGAAAAAAGTTGAGAAGGACCCGAGAGGGTCCAAGAGAAAAAAAAAGGTAGAAGTAAAAGGCTCGGGTCCAGAGTGGCAGTTAAAATGCACATGTGAAAAGACAGAGGGAATTCAGATTATAGAGACATGGCAGAGATTAGAAGAGCAATGCTGTTCATAAACAGCAGACAGGGTGGAGACAATATGAAAGAGTCCAAAGTTAAAGTCAGATCTGGGGTGGGATGAAATCGACTTGCATTCAATTTGGAGTGAAACGCGAAGAAGTCCAAGAACAGAGATATTCGGGGAGCCAAAGAAGGGTGAAAGATAAATTATTAGTGCAAATTAAGGGGCTGGTCCAAGGAACAGTGAAAGGAAGGTGAGGAGCACACAAGATCAGAGCAGAGGCAAGAACTTAAGGAGCCAGTCCAGTGAAGAGTGATGGATGAGCTCTGAATGATGAGTGGAGCAGAGCAGAGTCAATGGCCATGGGAAGCATGGATAGCAGCAAAGTAGGGATCATTCAGAAGCATGGGAGCAGAATCCAGAGCAAGATGGAAAACAAGAGGAATAAATCAGTGCTAGCTCCAAAGAGAGAGAGAGAATGAAAAGTCCCAGCGTAGGAGCAGAAAATGAGCCTGCAGAAGCAGGTGGGATAGTGGAATAGAGGTAGTTCTACAGAGAATACATTCTGAATAGAAAGTGGCGGTAAAGGTGAAGGTCACATTAAAGCCCAGAAGCTATCCGAGAAAGCGGATTTATTTCCAGGGTCCAACAGAATAAAGCTGGGAAGTCAGAAGTGCACGGAAGTAAGGTGATTGGCAGAAGAACCAAAGGCGACATGAGGAAAAACTTTTTTATTCAGCGAGTGGTTAGGATCTGGAATGCAATGCCTGAAAGGGTTGTGGAGGCAGACTCAATCACGGCTTTCAAAAGGGAGTTGGATAAGTACCTGAAGGAAATTTTTTTAAAGGGCTACAGGGATAGGGCAAAGGAGTGGGACTAGCTGAAATACTCTTGGAGAGCCGGCACAGGCTCGATGGGCCGAATGGCCTTCTTCCATGCTGTAACCATTCTATGATTCGAAGTACAGTCCCCAAGTCCAGCAAGTAACAGCAACAGGTGCAGAATAGGCACTGTAGATTGGATGTATCCATTATTTAAAGAATAATCAGTTATATTTACAGGTAACAAATCATTCACTTTGAAAGAACTTAATGATTTCTAGTTTAGGATTTTCTTTAACCTCGCGACTAATGGTTTACAGTAGCTGCCACACAAGAAACTCAATTGCTTCTCTCTGATTTCTATACTGCTGGAAAAGGAAGGAATTACTTTTTCTTTACAACTACTGTTCACAAGTTCTAACCTACATGAAGTCAATATTTACCTTTGTAAGATACACGAGTTGTGTATACATATATACGTAGGGTTAAGATTTGGTTTAATCCCATATTTTTGGGGCTTTTGTTTTCTTTTTACTTCGAAATGGCTTGTGGATTTGTACTATAGCTATAAGTAATGAAATGGTTAAAGTTGTTCATTCTCAGGATGCTTTAAGGTTTAATGTGCCAGGGTACAATTTAGCTAACGGCGCTGTTTAGCTTCTGCTGTAAGTGCAGGATGTGAGATTTGTGCCTATTGACTACCTTTTGTCACCACATTGTGAAACGAGATAGCCAAGGCAGTTTAGAGATAAGGAGATGGGACAATAAGCTCAGGATGGTTAGTTATATCCTAGATGATAAACAAGTTGGCATCTGGTGTTTTGTAAGAAATATCTAATTTCTGGGGTCTTGTTCACAATAACTTATCAGGATATAATGAATCATCTAGGACATTATGCGTGACTAGAGGCCTATATAGATTGAGCTTTCCTTCACAATCTGTAGAGAGTTGGGATTGAAAGGATCGATGAAGGTTACGTCTCTATCCAGAGGAAAAGCGGGGTAATTGCATTTATTTCTATAATAAAAGTACTAGGCAAACTAATGGGACTAAAGGTGGACAAGTCCCCTGGACCCGGTGACCTGCTTCCTAGAGTCTTAAAAGAGGTGGCTGCAGAGATAGTGGATGCATTGGTTGTAATCTACCAAAATTCCCTGGATTCTGAAGAGGTCCCAGCGGACTGGAAAACCTCAAATGTAACGTCCCTATTTAAGGAAAGAGGGAGACAGAAAGCAGGCAACTAACGAACAGTTAGCCTAATATCTGTCATTGGGAAAATGCTGGAGTCCATCATCAAGGAATTGATAGCAGGACATTTAGAAAATCATAATATCGTCAAGGAAAATCAGCATGGTTTTATGAAAGGGAAATTATGTTTGACAAATTTGCTGGAGTTCTTTGAGGATGTAACTGTGGTAAACCACTGTTATTGCATATTGTTACCTCTGGTTGGCGCTGTGTACCAATGCATGCCTCAGCTGGCTCTGCCCACATGACCAGGTATAAAGGTGGGTGTTTCGGCAACCCACTTCCTTCTTGGAACCAGTCGTCCACGAGAGGCATGCTCTGTTCTTTAGTTAATAAAAGCCTTTTCATTACCTTCCTAATTCATCGCCTTTTATGGAGTAATCGATAAGCGTGTCAATTTTATTAACTAAAAGTAAAATGGCGACACCTGAGCAGCAACAACAACAGCAGGCGTTGCTGCGAGCCCTCAGGCCAGCATGCCTGGACCTCGACCCTCAAGCAGCGGGTTCATCGACCAATTTCGAACACTGGCTGAGCTGCTTTGAATCCTTCCTAGAAGCCTCCGCCGTGACATCGGAGGAGAACAAACTAAAAGTTTTGACCGCCCAGGTGAGCCCTCAAGTATATACACTCATCCGGGACGCTGCTACGTACACGGCGGCCCTCGAACTACTAAAAGGGCAATACACGCGCCCAGTGAACACGATTTACGCCAGACACCTCTTGGGATCCCGCAGGCAGCAACCGGGGGAATCGGTAGAGGCATTTTTACGGGCGTTACAGACACTCTGCAGGGACTGCGACTGTAAGGAGGTAATGGCTGCAGGGCACACGGAGGGACTTACCTGTGATGCCTTCGTTAGGGGCCTCCAGTCCGACTACTCCCGGCAGAGACTGCTCGAAAGCAAGGAGCTCGACCTGAAGACGGCCGTAGCCCTTGCGCTCTCGTTAGATGCGGCCCACCGAAACCTCGAAGCATACTCACGTAACGGCGCCGCGCCATGGCCATCGCGACCTTGGGACATGGGACCGCCGCCCCCGGTACCAACTGCTGCAGCGATGTCCCGAAATCAACTGGGACCGCCGCCCCCGGTACCAACTGCAGCGATGCCCCGTAACCAGGCCCAAAAATGCTATTTCTGTGGCCAGTTAAAACACCCTAGAGCGCACTGCCCGGCTAAGACCGCTACCTGCTCGGGCTGCGGGAAGAAAGGCCATTACGCCAATGCCTGCAGGGGGAAACCCGCGAACGCCAGCAGCGCCGCGTGCGAACCGTGGGGGCAGCCATCTTATCCACCATTTTGTGCACCTCCGGCCGCATGGCCGCCGCCATTTTGTCCGCCGCACTCAACCGCCAGTTTGTTTCCGGACTCGACCACCGTCTCATCGGACGACCATATCGACTCACTAAGCCATACACTGGCCTCCGTTACGCTGGATCAAGCCCTCCCTCATCATCTGTCCAGGTCCATGATGGACATCACGGTAAACGGCCGCGCCACCACTTGCCTATTTGACAGCGGGAGCACAGAGTTTTATTCACCCCGACACGGTACGTAGCCACTCCCTCACGGTCCTGCCAACGCGCCATCGGATTTCTATGGCGTCTAAGTCCCATTCAATGGACGTCGGCGGCTACTGTGTGGTGACCCTTTCGGTTAGGGGCACAGAATATAAACATTTTAAACTTCTAGTCCTGCCCTGTCTTTGCGCTGCCGTGCTGCTAGGGTTGGATTTTCAGTGCCACCTTAAAAGTGTCACATTAGCATACGGTGGACCCCTCCCCCCACTCACAGTCTGCAACCAACACCTTTTAAATCGCCCGCCGCACACCACTTGCAGCCTTTCCACACTCAAAGTCCCCCCCCCTCCCTTGTTCACTAACCTCACCCACGACTGTAAACCCATCGCTACCAAGAGCAGGCGGTACAGCGCCGGGGACAGAGCTTTTATTAGCTCTGAGGTGGAGCGGCTCTTGAAGGAGGGCATTATCGAAGGGAGCACCAGCCCCTGGCGAGCCCAGGTTGTAGTCGTTAAAACCACCGATAAACGCCGCCTGGTCATTGACTACAGCCAAACCATAAACCGGTACACTCAGCTGGACGCATACCCCCTTCCTCGCATATCTGATATGGTCAATCAGATTGCGCAATACAAAGTATTCTCCACCATTGACCTTAAGTCAGCATACCACCAACTCCCCATCTGCCATGAGGACCGCCAGTATACTGCCTTCGAGGCGAACGGCCGCCTCTACCACTTCCTTAGGGTTCCCTTCGGCGTCACCAACGGGGTTTCGGTCTTCCAAAGGGAGATGGACCGGATGGTTGACCAGAACGCGCTGCAGGCCACCTTTCCCTATCTGGATAACGTCACCATCTGTGGCCACGACCAGCAGGACCATGACGTTAATCTAGAAAAATTCCTCCGTACGGCCCAACGGCTGAACCTAACGTACAATAAGGAGAAATGTATGTTTCGCACCAAGCGCCTTGCCATTCTCGGCTGCGTAGTGGAGAACGGAGTCATCGGGCCCGACCCCGACAGAATGCGCCCCCTTATGGAGCTCCCCCTCCCCCACTGCCAAAAAGCACTGAAGAGATGCCTGGGGTTTTTCTCTTACTATGCCCAGTGGGTGCCCCACTATGCGGACAAAGCCAGACCCCTCATCAAATCCACCTCCTTCCCCCTGACACCAGAGGCGTGTGCAGCCTTCACTCTTATCAAGAGCGATATTGCGAAGGCCACAATGCACGCAGTGGATGAGTCCATCCCCTTCCAAGTGGAGAGCGATGCATCCGACTTCGCCCTAGCTGCGACCCTTAACCAGGCGGGGAGACCCGTGGCCTTTTTCTCAAGGACCCTCCAGGGCCCCGAGACTCGACACTCCTCTGTCGAAAAGGAGGCCCAGGCTATTGTGGAAGCGGTGCGTCACTGGAGGCATTACCTGGCCGGAAAACGGTTTACCCTTCTCACTGACCAGCGTTCAGTTGCTTTTATGTTTAATAATAAGCAGAGGGGCAAAATCAAGAACGACAAGATCTTGAGGTGCAGAATCGAACTCTCCGCCTACAATTACGATATCTTGTACCGGCCCGGGAAACTCAATGAGCACCCAGATGCCCTATCACGTGGTACATGCGCCAACGCGCAGGTTGATAGACTGCAGTCCCTCCACAATGACCTCTGCCACCCGGGGGTCACCAGGTTCTTCCATTTCATCAAATCCCGTAACCTGCCCTACTCCATCAAGGAGGTCAGGACCATGACCAGGAACTGCCAAATCTGTGCCGAGTGCAAACCGCATTTTTATAGGCCAGACAGAGCAAGCCTGATCAAGGCCACTCGCCCCATCGAGCGCCGATTTTAAAGGGCCCCTCCCCTCCTCTGACCGCAACGTGTACTTCCTCAACATAATTGATGAGTACTCCCGTTTCCCGTTTGCCATCCCTTGCCCAGACATGACCAGTACCACGGTCATCAAATGTCTGAATGACCTCTTCGCCTTGTTCGGGTTCCCTAGCTATATACATAGCGACAGGGGCTCATCTTTCATGAGCGACGAACTTCGGCAGTACCTGCTCGCGAGAGGTATTGCTACGAGTAGGACCACCAGCTACAACCCCCGGGGGAACGGCCAGGTGGAAAGAGAGAACGCGACGGTTTGGAAGGCCGTCCTCTTAGCCTTAAAATCTAAGGGCCTTCCGACCTCTCGCTGGCAGGAGGTCCTCCCTGCGGCGCTCCACTCCATCCGGTCACTGCTTTGTACTGCCACTAATGCCACCCCTCATGAGCAAATGTTCGTTTTCCCCAGGAAGTCCACATCGGGAACCTCGCTACCGACATGGCTGACTTCTCCTGGGCCCGTCCTACTGCGGAGGCACGTGAGGACCCATAAAACGGACCCCCTGGTCGAGAGGGTGAACCTCCTACACGCCAACCCCCAGTATGCCTACATGGCATACCCAGACAGGCGGGAGGACACGGTCTCCATAAGAGACCTCGCACCCTCGGGTGCCCCTGAACTACCACCGTTATCCCCCACCACCCCTCCCAACCCAACCCCTGTAGACGGCATGCCGGAGCCCCAGGACCCTTCGCTGACCACCCAGACACCAGATTCGACGTTGGATACTGCACCACCGCCGCCGCCACCACCACGACGATCAGGACGTCAGACAAGGCCTCCTGATAGACTTACCTACACGAACTTGTAGTACACTTCACCCCGCCGGACTCAATTTTAAACAAGGGGTGAATGTGGTAAACCACTGTTATTGCATATTGTTACCTCTGGTTGGCGCTGTGTACCAATGCATGCCTCAGCTGGTTCCGCCCACATGACCAGGTATAAAGGTGGGTGTTTCGGCAACCCACTTCCTTCTTGGAACCAGTCGTCCACGAGAGGCATGCTCTGTTCTTTAGTTAATAAAAGCCTTTTCATTACCTTCCTAATTCATCGCCTTTTATGGAGTAATCGATAAGCGTATCAGTAACAAGCAAGGTGGATAAAGGAGAACCAGTAGATGTTGTGTATTTGAATTTCCAGAAGGCGTTCAATAAGGTGCCACATAAAAGGTTACTAGACAAGATAAGAGCTCACGGGGTTGGGAGCAATATATTAGCATGGATAGAGAATTGGCTGACTAACAGAAAACAGAGAGTCGGGATAAATGGGTCATTTTCAGGTTGCAAACTGTAACTAGTGAGGAGCTGCAGGGATCAGTGCTGGGGTTTCAACTATTTAAAATCTATATTAATGACTTGGATGAAGAGACCAAGTGTAATGCAGCTAAATTTGCTGATGATACAAAGATAGGTGGGAAAGAAAATTGTGTGGAGGACACAAAGGCCTAGAAATTCAGTGGGCTGCGCCACACGTTAGCGCCTTAAGAGGGCGCTAAGTGGGTTGGAAGCCACTGGCCACGCCTCCTGCTAAATTTAGCGGGACGCTAATGGCGGCGCTAGCCGTTAGCGCTGCGCCGCTACCGATGACGTAGCGCCCCGCTACCGCCCCGATCGCGAAATTTAGTAGCGCCCCCTGCTTTAGCGCCGGTCGCTAATTGCGACCGGTTCAGGGGGGCCTACCCACGGTGGTGCGGGGTGGCCATTTTTCTTGCTGGCTGCCTGCTAGCACCTCTCCGCGCCGCCGTCCCTGGCCTCCTGAGCCCCCCACCCCGCGGAGTGCCGGCTGTGTCCCAAGAGCCTGGCACTTCTCCTCGGTGCCGGGCTCTTTCGCCGGCACTCGCGATCTTGGATCGCGCTGCAGCAGGCCCTTCCCCTTTAAGAAGGGGAGGAAGGCCTGCAGTACCGCAGCGCAGCACGTTGCGCAGCGATCTTTAGCTGCAGCGCCCCAAGAGGGATGCGGGGCTCCTCGAGTAGCGCCGCGCTTCCCTCTGGGGCGCGCAAAGTGAATTTGCGGCGGGCGGCTACTTCGGGGCACTACTTTTAGCGCCCTGGCAAGGCTGGCGCCCCGGCAAGGCTGGCGCCCCAAACGGGGCGCCACTGAATTTCTAGGCCAAAGAATCTCCAAAGGGATATGGATAGGCTAAGTGAGTGGGCAAGGTTATCCACTTTGGTAGGAAAAATAAAAAAGCAAATTATTATTTAAATAGAGAGAGATTACAAAATGCTGAGGTACAGAGGGATCTGGGGGTCCTTGTACCCAAATCACAAAAAGTTAGCATGCAGCTACAGCAAGTAATTAGGATTGCAAATGGAGTGTTGGCCTTTATTGCAAAGGGAATGGAGTATAAGGGAAGTCCTGTTACAACTGTACAGGGCGTTGGTGAGACCACACCTGAAGTACTGCGTACAGTTTTGGTCTCCTTATTTAAGGAAGGATATACTTGCATTGGAGGCAGTTCAGAGAAGGTTCAAGAGGTTGATTCTGGAGATGAAGGGGTTGTCTTATAAAGAAAGGTTGAGCAGGTTGGGCCTATAATCTTTGGAGCTCAGAAGAATGAGAGCTAATCTTATTGAAACATAAGATTCTGAGGGGGCTTGACAGGGTAGATGCAGAGAGGATGTTTCCCCTCTTGCGGGAATCTAGAACTAGGGGGAAGGATTTCAGAATAAGGGGGCACCCTTTTAATTTGGAAATGAGGAGGAATTTCTTCTCTCAGAGGGTCGTGAATCTTTGGAATTCTCTACCCCAGAGAGCTGTGGAGGCTGCGTCATTGAATATATTCAAGGCGGAGATAGACAGATTTTTGAACGATAAGGGAGTCAAGGGTTATGGGGAGCGGGCAGGGAAGTGGAGTTGAGGCCAAGATCAGATCAGCCATGATCTTATTGAATGGCAGAGCAGGCTCGAGGGGCCGAATGGCCTATTACTGCTCCTACGTCTTATGTTCTTATTTCTCTGCAAATGCAAGTTGTCGTTGTTGTTACGTGTCTACTGCTAGAGACATTGCGTACATCAAAGACTTGGTCGAACACAATAAAAGGATCAAGTTGCAAACTATATGGTTGCCAGTTTCAAATATTATTTTACCTTCCTAGTCACAAAGCTTTAGGCTCTGTTAAATATTGGGAAAAAAATCCTTACTACACTCATGGGAGTATTTTTTGAACAAGCTACAAAGTTGGTAGATAAGGGAAGTCCAGTAGACAATGACCTCTGGGCAGAACTCTCCACCTGCCGATGTCCTTTTCCCGGGGATGCAGATCATCTGCCAAGAAAATTCCTGACAGATCGCAAGTTCCGGGTTTTAGCGTATGCGCAGCGCATGCCTAAACCCAGAACTTGCGAGGCCCCTACGGGCGCGTACATACCTCATACACATCCGTAGGGGCCGCAAATTACAGCCCATTGTCTACTTATACTTCCAGAAAGCTTTTGATAAGGTACCACAAACAAGAGGCTTCTCTATAAGATTGAAGCCTCTGGTATTAGTGGTAATATATTGAGCTGAATTGAGAACTGGCTGGCAGGATATAGTCAAAAATTAGTTACAGATGGATTTGGATGTGTTTGGAGACTGGTCACCAGTGGTGCCCTGCAGGGTTTGGTGTTGGGACCATTGCTCTTTACTATTTTTATTAATGATCTGGATGTAGGTGTTGGGGGCACGATCTGCAAATTTGCAGATGATACTGAGATCTGTGCGAGTGTTAGGACTGTAGACGATGCTCATCTGCTTCAGGCAGATCTTAATGTGTTGGGAGATTGGGCTCGTGACTGGCAAATGATATATAGCTTGGATAAGTGCAGTGTTATGCACGTGGGCAAGGCAAATGCTCAATATTCATACACCCTTTAGGAAAAAGCATTGAAGAAGATGGAGACAGAAAAGGATTTGAGCATTCTAGTGCATACATCTCTAAAGGTATATGAGCAATGCCATGAAGCGATAGCTATAGCAAATAGGTTTTTTTTTTAATTCATTGATGGGATGTGGGCGTCGCTGGCTAGGCCTGCATTTAGTGCCCATCCCTAATTGCCCTGGAGAAGATGGTGGTGAGCCACCTTCTTGAACCATTGCAGTCCATATGGTGTAGGTACACCCACAATGCTGTTAGGGAGTTCCAGGATTTTAGCCCAGCGACAGTGAAGGAACGGCGATACAGGTCCAAGTCAGGATGGTGTGTGGCTTGGAGGGGAACTTGTAGGTGGTGATGTTCCCATGTGTCTGCTGCCCTTGTCCTTCTAAGTGGTAGAGGTCGCGGGTTTGGAAGGTGCTGTTGAAGGAGCTTTGGCGAGTTGCTGCAGTGCATCTTGTAGATGGTACACACTGCAGCCACAGTGCGCCGGTGGTGGAGGGAGTGAATGTTGAAGGTGGTGGATGGAGTGCCAATCAAGCGGGCTGCTTTATCCTGAATGGTGTCGAGCTTCTTGAGTGTTGTTGGAGCTGCACTCATCCAGGCAAGTGGAGAGTATTCCATCACACTCCTGACTTGTGCCTTGTAGATGGTGGAAAGGCTTTGGGGAGTCAGGAGGTGAGACACTCGCCGCAGAATTCCCAGCCTCTGGCCTGCTCTTGTAGCCACAGTATTTATATGGCTGGTCCAGTTCAGTTTCTGATCAATGGTAACCCTCAGGATGTTGATA
This sequence comes from Somniosus microcephalus, assembly GCF_052327205.1. Taxonomy (NCBI): domain Eukaryota; kingdom Metazoa; phylum Chordata; class Chondrichthyes; order Squaliformes; family Somniosidae; genus Somniosus; species Somniosus microcephalus. The sequence goes on along the minus strand of NC_140995.1, from coordinate 188,896,496 downwards.
GTGGGGGATTCAGCGATGGTAATGCCATTGAATGTCAAGGGGAGATGGTTAGAGTCTCGCTTGTTGGAGATGGTCATTGTTGGGGTATATCCATAGGACAATTGAGTAGAAGACGAGGCATACTATTTTGTCCTTGTACAAGAACTTAGTCAGGTCGCACTTGGAATACTGTGTCCAGTTTTGGTCTCCTCACATGGTGGGTGACATTGAGGCTTTAGAAAGGGTACAGAGGAGGGCGACTAGACTAATTCCCAGTTTAAAGCATCTTAGTTATCAAAATAGACTAAGAGTTGGGACTCTACACTTTAGAGAAACGTAGACTTAGGTGTGATCTGATGGAGGTTTATAAGATAATGAAGGGAATAGATTGTGTTCCAGTTGACAGTTTGTTCAAATTAAATAGGTTAGGGAGGACCAGGGGTCACAAATTTAAGTTGTATAAGGCCAGATCTAGGTTAGCTGTCAGGAGGTAGTTATTTTCCCAGAAAATAGTGGACCTCCGGAACAGACTGCTGTGTTCTTGTAATGGATGCGGATTCACTGAATTCCTTCAAGCGAGAGCTGGACCTGTTTCTGGCTGGGGTGGAGATCACCTCTTACAGAAGGTAGGTACTGCAGGGAATTTAGGGCCAAAGTGATCTCCTGGACTAATTTCCATTGCCTAGATGGGTAGGAGAGGAATTTCCCAAATTTTTCCCCCCAAATTGGCCTGTTTTTTTGCCTCTCCTGGGCGATCACATGGTTTTGGGTGGGGTGGAGATTGTATATATTGTGATATACACAAGGTAGGACAATTGTGTGGGACAGGCTCGATGGACCAGAGTGTCTTTACCTGTCCATCATTGTTCGTATGTTCGTATGAGTAATCATCGAAAGAACCCCATAGCATTTTATCCATGTGATTATATTTACTGCTTATGAATCAACTCAATTAGCATTTGTGATTTCACAGCTCAAATTCCAATTCAATTTGGTGCTTACCAGATTCTGCAGTAGAAACATTCTTTGCTGAGTCCTTAACATGGCTCTGAAGACCTAGAATGAAGTTGGTGCTTTTTCCATTTAATGTACCTTGCCCTACATCTGTGCCTTCCAGAGATTGATCAATATTACGATATGCCTGATGTAAGGCCTCGATATCGCTATTAGTTTGCCCATAGGAAATACCTGAAAAGAGAGAACATAATTATTGCTTTCCAAATTTGATGCAGTAATGTTTATGTTGACGTCAAAAGATAATGGCATATTGGCTACTCTACTTAATAAATTATTTGATAACAGCAATTTTATCTAAGCATATATTTCTTTCAAAGTCTATGCAACTAAATTCTTTCTAATATATAAGCTTTTCCACTTCTAAGTAATTTTTTGTTTCCAGCTGTACTATGACCTTCTGTTTTGGAATGTCTAGTTCCTATCCAAAGACTGAGGTCCACTCAGGCACTTAAACAAAACGAAGTTTAATGGAAACTAACAGGTTTAAACAAGTAACTGCAGGAGAACATCGAGTGTAGGTCTATTCAGTTCGGAGGCTCCACGAGGGCTGACTGGCTGGTCCCGTGGTTGACGTCATCACGTTCTTCCCGCCAGTGGGGGATCACGTGATGTACGGCGTGACGTCATCGCGTTTACCCGCGCTGTTAAAGTAATCACGCTCTATACAAGTAAACAGTATAAATAAAGATACAGACTCAGGCTGTAGCTAACATGTTGTTAAAGGGAATTAAATACAAACGGTCTGAGTCCTTTAGTGGCTCCGCCACATGCGCCCCCCCAGAATTGTCTTTAACAGCAAAAGTGAGACGGCAAGGAGGCCTGACAAGCCTGTCCGAGCGACTTCTGTAACCCTGAAGTGGAAGCTGATGGCCGGTGGTCGAGCTGTCGGGCGGTTGTGGTGGAGCTGGCACGACGACTGTGGGCGGTCGGCCCCGTTTTGGTGGTTGGGCGATTTCGACTGGGCTGTCCAGGTCTAAGTGCGCCGGCTTCAGCCGGTCAACCGATATGTGGTCCGGTTTACCTCCGATATCGGCCAAAAAGGATTTGTCTCCCGGCTCTGTGACGCGGAAGGGACCAGTGTAAGGAGGCTTGAGCGGGTCCCGGTGAGCATCATGGCGGATAAACACGTACTCTGCGCTTTTCAGCTCAGTTGGGACGTGGGAGCTCTGTAAGCTGTGATGCGACGTAGGCACTGGAGCGAAACATCTGGCCGCTTCCTGGTGGCTGACGAGTTGCTGGGATGCGGACCATGGCTCTGTTGGAGACGGGAGGAAATCCCCTGGTACTCGTAGTGGTTGGCCATATACGAGTTCCGCCGAGGAGGATTGTAAATCTTCTTTGGGTGCCGTACGAAGGCCCAAAAGGACCCAGGGAAGTCTGTCCACCCATCCCGCGCCTTGAAGACTGGCCCGCAGAGCGGCTTTGAGCGACCTGTGGAATCGCTCGCACAGGCCGTTCGCTGTGGATGATAGGCGGTGGCGCGATCTAGTTTGGTGCCGAGCCCCTGAGCCACAGCGTTCCAGAGCTCAGAGGAAAACTGCAGTCCACGATCGGAAGAGATGTCCGCCGGTACGCCGAAACGAGCAACCCAAGAGGAGATGAAAGCTCTGGCCCCGTCTGCCGAAGTGGTGGAAAACAAAGGAACTGCCTCTGGCCATCTAGTGGTGCGGTCTACCACTGTGAGGATGTGTGTAAAACCTTGAGAAGGTGGAAGCGGCCCCACGAGGTCCACATTCACGTGGTCGAATCGACGCTCCGGAACAGCGAAGGTGGCCAATGGAGCTTTTACATGACGCTGTACCTTGGCCTTTTGGCAGACCACGCAGGTGTTGGCCCAGTCGCGGACATCCAGGTGCATACCTTTCCAGACGAACTTTGACGACATCAGCCTTTGCGAGGCCCTCATGCCAGGGTTTGACAAACAGTGTATGGCATCGAACACTTTTCGGCGCCAGGAACTATAGGGCGGGGAACTCCCATGGAGACGTCGCAAAGTAGCGTGGTGCCTGCGGCACGGAATTTGACGTCGGCCGCTTGGAAGCTAGAGGGGCTGGTCCTGTATGCTTGGACCTCCGGGTCCGAGGCTTGATCTGCAGCCATGAGGGCATAGTCGATTCCGAGTTGGACTGCGTGCACAGTCGCGCGGGAGAGACAATCCGCCACCAGATTGTCTTTGCCGGACACATGCTGAATGTCCGTGGTGAATTCTGAAATGAACGTCAGGTGACGTTGTTGCCGAGCTAACCGCGGTTCGGCGGTCTTCGCCATAGTGTACGTTAGTGGCTTGTGGTCCATGTAAGCCGTGAACGGACGTTCCTCTAGTAAGAACCGGAAATGGCGGATGGCTAGAAAAAGGGCCAGCAACTCCCGGTTGAAAGTGCTGTACTTTCTTTCGTTTCGCCGTAGTTGACGGCTGAAAAACGCAAGCGGTTGCTGTAGTGTATGTACCTTTAAGAGCTCCTGTGTACTGTAATACTGGTAGTGACCACTCAGGTATATAAGCCTGTATAGTGTCTTGTATCTTTTAGTTCACCTCCAGACTTTGTTCAGTAAACACCTGTTAAACCAACTCCTGCATTCCGTGTCTCCATTAATACACGGATACAACAGTGGCGACGAATTGGAAATGGACTTACCTGCAATTCGGCAGCACCTCAAGGAGATCGATTCCTCAGACGAAGGTCGAAGAAAAAAAAAACAAAAGAAAAAAAACTGTGGTTTCACCAGCTAGCCGGGCTGGTGGCAGGTACTGCACTAATCCTTCCTGGGCGGCGGGCTGGGGCTCGATCGGGTGGCTCTGCAGCGGGGCCGAGCAGCGAGTCGGAAGGCGGAGGCAAACAGAGACGGAGGGTGGAGCACTCGGGAGACGGCCGGCGCTGCAAAGCAGGTCGGCGTTCGGACCAAACAGAGAGGGGAAAAATCCCAGAGAGTTCGGCGGGAACAAATCTCCAACTATTAAAAATATCTGTGTAAATAAAAACCGCGGAGAACAGCGTTGTCAGCAGCGGCAGCGGCGGGAAACCGTGGGAGGCGCCATTTTTTCTCGGCAGGGAAGAAAGGAACGCGCGGGAGGCGCCATTTTTGATTTTCAGGATGCCTAAGACTGGCAATATTACTGCTTTCGATAGTAATATAGAGGATTGGACCACATATGTGGAAAGAGTGGAGGTATATTGCACAGCGAATGAAGTAGAGGATGATAAAAAGGCATCGGTACTTCTAAATCTGATGGGCGCAAGGACATACGGGCTGTTACGAAACATAATCACTCCAGCCAAACCGATGGACAAGAATTTTAAGGAGATTGTTGATACCCTACAGGAGCACTTAAACCCAACACCGCTGCTGATAGCGGAACGATTCAAATTCTTCAGGAGGAATCAGCACAAGAATGAAAGTAACGCTGATTACCTCACCGAATTAAGAAAGCTGTCAAAGCACTGCCAATTCGGGGCAGGACTGGCAGATTCACTACGAGACAAATTCGTCTGGTGTCTCCTAAGTGAAGGAACACAGAAAAGGCTACTTTCTGAGAAAGATTTGACACTGGGCAAGGCTTTCAGTGTGGCTGTATCATACGAAGCAGCAGCAAGAGGAGCTGCAGAGATACAGCAAAAGCCACAAGACTTCGGCACCCATGAAATGACACGGGGTTTCGAGAGATGTTATCGCTGCGGCAGATCCACCCATGACCAGAGGGACTGCTGGTTCAAGGACAAAGCATGCAGGCAATGCGTGAAGATGGGACACATTGCACGTGTATGCCGATCTGGAAACAAAAAATCCACCGACAGAAAAAAAATCAATAAGGAAAAGTACAGAAAGGTACAAATGATGACGGACAGTAGCTCCGAAGACCAGAAGAGCGATAGCGACTCCGGAAACAAGAGACTAAGCTGTCTCAAATTACATAATGTAATTGCCAAAGAAGATTACCAGACCATTTGGGTTACCCTCACGATAGCGGGGTCCCCAGTTAAAATGGAGCTAGATACAGGATCAGCTCTGACCGTCATAAGTCGACGGGATTGCGAGCGGCTATTTCCGCATATACCTTTGAAAGACACATCCATTATCTTGAAGACATATACGGGGCAGAAAGTATACCCCAGAGGGAACATAAGGGTGCCTGTTGTATACAACGGCAAGGAAATACAGAAGTTGTATTTATACGTTCTGCAAGATGGTGGTCCACCGCTGTTGGGACGTGAATGGATCAGGAAGATACGTTTAGACTGGCATTCCATTCAGGCACTGACGGTGCCCAGTAAGAAAAAAAATGATGATGACGTCATACCTGAACGATTAAAAGACATCTTGGCCAACGCCAAAGAAGTGTTTCAACAGGAACTAGGAACCTTGAAAGGCGTCACCGCCTCAATAAAAGTGGAAGATGTGGCAATTCCCAAGTTTTTTTTTTAAGGCAAGGCCGGTGCCATACGCAATTCGTCCAGCAGTCGAGGCAGAGCTGGAGAATTTGGAAAAGGCAGGCGTGTTATCCAAGGTAGATTGGAGCGAGTGGGCAACACCCACTGTCCCGGTCATGAAGAAAACGTTGAATAATGATAAAGCTGAAGAACAGAGAAAAATTCGCATCTGTGGGGACTTCAAGGTGACTGTAAACCCGGTCCTTCACACGGTACAGTATCCTCTTCCGAGGATAGAAGATATTTTCGCCTCACTATCCGGAGGGAAACGTTTCACCAAAATTGACTTGGCACAGGCATATCTACAGATGGAGGTTGAGGAGGCCTCTAAAAAGTATCTCACAATAAACACACACAAAGGCCTGTACCAGTACAATCGACTGGTTTTCGGAGTAGCATCAGCTCCAGCTATCTGGCAAAGAGCTATGGAGCAAGTCCTCCAAGGGATTCCGGGGACTCAATGCTACCTAGACGACATCCTTGTAACAGGAGAAAACGACAATGAGCACCTTGCCAATTTGGAGCAGGTGCTCACTAGACTGAGAGAACGGGGCCTACGAGCAAATCGCCACAAGTGCGAATTTTTCCAGAAACAAATATCATATTGTGGCCATATAATTAACGAAGAAGGGTTGCATAAGTCACCTGAAAAAATTGAAGCGGTCATAAAAGCCCCAGCACCTGAAAATGTCTCACAATTAAGGTCGTTCCTGGGATTGATAAATTACTATCATAAATTTTTACTGAACTTGTCAACTGTTCTGCACCCTCTTAACGCACTGCTACAAACGGGAGTAATTTGGAAATGGAACGAAGACTGTAAACGTGCCTTCCATAAATGCAAAGGCTTGATCACGTCCAAGGAAGTGTTGGCTCATTACAACCCATCACTGCCAATCAGACTGGCGTGCGATGCATCCCCTTACGGCGTAGGAGCGGTATTATCGCATAGATTCCCTGATGGCTCGGAGCGGCTGATAGCTTTTGCGTCACACTCATTGAACTCAGCTGAGCGTAACTACGCCCAGATCGACAGGGAAGCACTCAGCCTGGTGTGGGGAGTGAAGAAATTCAACCATTACCTACACGGACAAAAATTTACCTTGTTGACTGACCATCAACCCCTCGTCTCCATATTCAACCCTAAAAAAGGCGTTCCCATTATGACAGCGCAAAGGCTACAGAGGTGGTCCCTTTTCCTAGGGGCACACCAATATGACATAGAATACAAAGGATCAAAACAGCATGGGAATGCTGACGGTTTATCGCGCCTACCGTTGCCAACGGTAGAAGAGGCACCTACAGTGGACCCAGTGGAGATGTTCCACTCAACCATAGTGGAATGTCTACCGGTAACAAATTCTACCATTGAAAAGGAAACGAGAAATGACCCGACTCTCTCACGAGTCTACGATTTAACGGTGAAGGGATGGCCAGCACATGGCGAACAACTGTTGCCAGCATTCTCGCAAAGAAGAGAACAGCTGTCAGTGTGCCGAGGAACCTTGATGTGTGGATCCAGAGTGGTGATTCCACCCAAACTCCAGGATAAAGTGCTAAAGGAGCTTCACGAGGGGCATCTGGGTGGAGTGAAAATGAAGAACCTAGCCAGAGCGTTTGTGTGGTGGCCAGGTATCGATGGAGACATCGAAGAAATGACCAAGAGCTGTCTAGGATGCCAGAAGGTCCAAAACGCCCCACCACAAGCCCCTCTACATCCATGGGAGTGGCCCTCACCTCCATGGCAAAGGGTACATATCGACTTTGCTGGTCCATTTATGGACTCAATGTTCTTAATCGCGGTTGATGCACACTCCAAGTGGCCGGAGGTAATAAAGATGTCCTCCACCACCACGGAAAAAACCATCACAGTATTAAGGACCATATTTGCCAGGAATGGGCTGCCTGAACAGATCTGTTCTGATAATGGACCGCAATTTGTGTCCGAAGAATTCAGGAAGTTCTTAAAAAACAATGGGGTTAAGCACTACACGTCCGCCCCATACCATCCCGCCACCAATGGATTAGCTGAAAGGTTTGTCCAAACCTTCAAGAAGGCCATGGGTAATGAAGACATAAATCTACAACATAAGGTAGATAACTTCTTGTTTGCGTACAGGAATGCAACACATGTGGTTACAAACCAAACTCCCGCCATGATGTTTTTCAATAGAAGACTAAGATGCCGGCTGGATTTGATCAAGCCAAACATCAGAAGGGACGTAGAGAACCGGCAATTTCAAGGCATGAATGAAAGGCCAACTAGAACCTTCCAGATAGGTCAACAAGTTTTGGCCCGGGACTACCGTACCGAGAAATGGCAGCCTGGAACTATTTGCACACGACTAGGACCGCTGATGTATACCGTGGACATTGGTGAAAGCATAATAAGGCGCCATGCTGACCAGATCATAGAGTCATCCGAAAAGGGACAACCTACACCACAACTCTATACGCCTAATGATGAAGCAGAGATACCCATAGTATCTACCTCCGATCCGGTGATACTGGAACCAGATGAACCCGACACTGGCATTCAAGCCGAATCGACCTTGCCAAAAGAACCTACTGCACCACCGAAAACTACTACACCACCGAGGCGTTATCCGGACCGAGTCAGGAAGCCTCCAGAGAGACTGACTTATAATTGATTAACTGCAGCAAATGTGTAGATTATTGTTCTTGTAAACATGTTAATTAATGATCTAAAAGGGGAGGAATTGTAGTGTATGTACCTTTAAGAGCCCCTGTGTACTGTAATACCGGTAGTGACCACTCGGGTATATAAGCCTGTAGTGTCTTGTATCTTTTAGTTCACCTCCAGACTTTGTTCAGTCAACACCTGTTAAACCAACTCCTGCATTCCGTGTCTCCATTAATACATGGATACAACAGTTGCCACGTCCCATTCACCCACTGTTCCTGCACTGCGCCGATTGCGTAGTCCGACGCGTCGGTGGTAAGGGCAATGGTGGCACCTGGAAGCGGGTGCGCCAGCATGGTTGCGTTGGCCAAGGCGCCTTTGGTGTCGACGAAAGCCCGGTCCATCTCGGCCATTCAGCTGATCGGATCCTTACCGGACTTGGCCTTGAGGGCCTCGTACAAGGTCTGCATAAGCAGAGCCGCCTTAGGGACGAACCGATGATAAAAATTTACCATCCCGAGGAACTCCTGTAGGGCCTTGACGGTCTGCGGGCGCGGGAAAGATGTAACCGCCTCGACCTTCGTCTGTAAGGGAATTGCGCGTCTGATGTAATGCGGTGGCCCAAGAAATCAATCCGCTGCAGGCCGAACTGGCACTTGCCCGGGTTGATAATCAAACCGTGTTGACTGAGGCGTGTGAAGAGGGTACGCAAATGGCAGAAGTGCTCCTCTTTGCTAGGGCTGGCGATGAGGATGTCGTCGAGGTAGACGAAGAGGAATTTTAGATCCCGAAGCACGGAGTCCATTAAGCACTGGAAAGCCTGTGCAGCATTCTTTAAGCCAAATGGCATCCGCAGAAATTCGAACAGGCCGAATGGAGTGATGACTGCGGTTTTCGGGACGTCTTGCGGGTGCGCGGGGACCTGTTGGTAACCGCGGACGAGGTCGACTTTCGAAAAAAAGGTATTTCCCGCCAAATGGGCTGAGAAATCTTGGATATGCGGGATTGGGTACCGATCAGGAGTAGTGGCATCATTCAGGCGTCGGTAGTCGCCGCATGGCCGCCATCCGCGTTTCGGAACAATGTGGAGAGGCGAAGCCCAGGGACTTTTTGACTGGCGAATAATCCCCAGCCGCTCCATCGTGTCGAACTCCGCTTTCGCAGCCGCGAGCTTGCCAGGTTCGAGTCGTCGGGCCCGTGCGTAAACTGGGGGGCCGGTGGTGGTGATGTGATGTTCCACACCATGTTTAGTAGCCGAGGAGGAGAAAGTGGGCCTGGTCAGATCTGGGAACTCTCCGAGGAGCTAAGTGAAGTTGTCTGGAGGTGGGAACGCACAGAAGACAGTGCCCGGCACGGCGTTACCGTGGTGGCATGGGATGGAGTGGAACGTGGCCACATTGATCAACCGGCGGTGCCTGACATCGACCAGGAGGCCGTTGGCGCACGAAAAATCCGCCCCAACAATGGCCTGCGTGACTTTGGCCGTGATGAATTCCCAGTGGAAACGCTGGCCGCCAAAACACACCTGGACCTGCCGCCTGCCGAAGGTCCGAGCGGCCGCGCCATTAACCGCCGCGAGGGCAGGGCTGTGGCCCCCAGCTAGTATATCGATATTTGACACAGGTAGCATGCTACACTGCGCCCCGGTGTCGCAAAGGAAACGTCGACCAGAAAGGGAGTCGGCGATGAAGAGAAGCTTCCCTGAGTCTCCGATGGCCATCGCAGCCGCGGGGCGCTTGTTAGACCCAGTCCTCTTTCGCCAGGGTGTCTGGAGATTTTTTTTTGTGCGAAAAACTGCAGGGAGGGCGGCAGCATCTTGCTTTCGCGCCAAAACGGGCGTGGTAAAAGCACAACCCCGCTGATTGCGGAGTTGGAGCAGCGTCTGTGGGGGAGGGGCACCTCGTGGCCGCACAGTGCTGTTGTGTTACCGCGAAGATCTTGTCCGCTTCGGCAGCAAGCTCCGCGCAGTCTGTGACTTCGGACCTGGCTAGGGCAGCCTGAACTTGCTCCGGGAGTAGGCTGAGGAATAGCTCCCTGAAGAGGAAGCATTCTGGCTCGGACCCGAGGAGCATGAGCATCTGGCTCATGAGCTCGGACAGCTTGGAGTCCCCGAGGCCGGGCATAGCGAGCAGCCGGCGAGCGCGCTCCGACTTAGTGAGCCCAAAGACCTGCAGCAACCGCGCCTTTAAGGTGTCATACTTGCGATCAGTAGGCGGACTACCGAGTAGGCGGACAGTCCGCGAGGCTGTGGCGCTGTCGAGGGCGGAGACCACGTAATACTAACGGGTCTGATCCGCAACGATGTCCCTGATGGCAAACTGGGCTTCAGCCTGGATGAACCACGCGGCTGGTTGTTGCTCCCAGAACTGCGGTAGCTTCAAGGTAACGGCGTTCATTTCCATGTTGATTATCTTCTGCGAAAACCGTTCGCATCACGTCAGGGTCACCAATGTAGGAATGTCTAGTTCCTATCCAGACGGAGGTCCATTCAGGCGCTTAAACAAAACGAAGTTTAATGGAAACTAACAGGTTTAAACAAGTAACTGCAGGAGAACATCGAGTGTAGGTCTATTCAGTTCGGAGGCTCCACGAGGACTGACTGGCTGGTCCCGTGGTTGACGTCATGACGTCATCACGTTCTTCCCGCCAGTGGGGGATCATGTGATGTACGGTGTGACGTCATCGCGTTTACCCGCGCTGTTAAAGTAATCACGCTCTGTACAAGTAAACAGTATAAATAAAGATACAGACTCAGGCTGTAGCTAACATGTTGTTAAAGGGAATTATATACAAACGGTCTGAGTCCTTTAGTGGCTCCGCCACACTGTCCCATTAATCAACCATTGACAGGCTATATAACAAAATAAGCTGATGTGCCATTTTACAAAATATGCAACAGTTGCAACATCTTCTTTGTGATTTCTTTTACCATTTAGAAAATTCAACAGGAATCAAGTGTTTCTCAACCGTCCCTATAAGCAAACTCTTGGCTTTTGTTCAATACTTCCTTACAATCGATATAACAAATTGCGAACTCATCATGTGAACATGAATATGATATGACAAAATGCAGGGTTTCATCCATGGCGTATTATTTTTTGTTGGTTGGTCATAGAATCATATAATAGTACACTCATTATAGTACCTTTGGGGTTAAAACCAGGATAATTTAAAGAAAATAATTTAATTTGTTTAATACTCAATTTCCCACAAAGCAGAAGGAAATTACTCTCGCAGGTACAGAGAACCATTAATATGTAAATATTTTAAATTGCATCATTCTTTACTTGTTATTAGTTCTGTTGTTGTGTTTCAGTAGGGAGATTTAATTTTGATTTGTTATTCTTTTATGAAAATGCAGAAGATGCTTTGAAACACTGATTGTGTCTGGATTACAAACCCAGATCCTTTACAATATTGTAATGCTCAAACTCCAGAGTTATAGGGTTGTCCAGTTTATCCATGCTTAACAACTGCCTTATAGCATTCAGCAAAAATAATCAATTGTTTTTGCAATCCTTTAGTAAAGAAATTTGCCTGAACTACCCAATACTTTAGTAGGTATAAGCAGAACATGGTACTGGCCTAAACTGGTCAAGAGGCCCCAGATTTGACTCTTTGGCCAAGAGTTTCCACTTTGGGAGCAATCGACGATCCGGGCGCAAATTGTGCTCAAAATTGTGCTAGTTTTGATACTTTTTTCCCCAAGTTTTCTCTCAAACTCATTTGAACGGAAAATCTGCCATGAACCAGCGCAATCGGGCAGCGTTTTAGAACGTCATTTTTTTTTTTTTTTAATTTTGCATTAAAAAATATTCCTTGATATATTTAAGAGTGGTACTCTGGTGCAACTTTATTAATACAGCTGAAAATGGATTTATCACAAAAAAATTCAGTGTCTAGTCCACCACCTGTGAATAACACGATTTTAAATAAGAGAAAATGACAAAAAAAAACTACACAGACCACATTTACTAGTTACATTGGTGTACAGCAGTCAGTTTCTTAGTAAATTTCAAAAAAAAAATTAAAAGCATTTAAAACATGTCTATTAGTGTCCTTGAACCTAAAAACAACAGCTTAATTTTATGAGCCTCCTTGAAGGCCCGCAAACAGGCGCAAATTAGCGGAAACTCGCAATGGTGATTAATTCGATCTGGGTGCATGGCCAGTTTTGTGGGTGGGGCCGGCTTTTAGCACAATGTTTTTAAACTTGTGCAATGTTTTTTAAATTAGTGCAAAAGATCGTGGAAACTCGATTTGCGCTGAACATAATTTGCACTTAAAAAATTCTTCAATTTTTGGACAATTTCGGGTGAATTGCACTGAAAATAAAAACAGCACAACTGAACGGAAACTCCTGCCCTTTGTCTATGTTGAGTTAGTTGACTACAATGAGGGCAGCAATGGAGTTGGTTTCAATTTCATTGGGTTAGGCTGGCTTGCAACACAATACAGCCAGGATGGCCTCATTCTATGCTTTATTTTTAAGATATTTTATATATCAGCCGGAGTCCTTTCTCGTGTATACAATCTGATAATCCCTTCTAGAAAGTATATATAAATGGGCATCAATGGGTATATACGTGTAAAGTTAAGCAAAAATTCTCTTTCTTTTGTGGAAGTTGATAATAGGTTAGTACGATAATTTTCTTTATTGTGCAGACAGACACAATGGTAGACCAGATCATTATTATTTATTACTTACTAGTGGCATACATTTGAGATCCTGTGCCTTGCTGTCCATGTTTTTCATCCGTTGTATTTTTTTTCATAGGTCTGTCATCCCCAGATTGTAATAACTTTTGTGTATCCAGTGTTGAATCAAGTGAATCTAGCAGTACGACTACAAATTGCAAGAACAGAAATTTACAGCTCTGACTAAAGAGAAACTTGTTTAAAAAAAAAATCAAGCAATTTCAAATCATTTTAATTCTAAAGTACTTTCTCACATTCAGTGAAATGTTTTCAAACAAAATCTTTTCTTGCCAACAACATACACATGTAAAATCTGGCTTCAAGCAGGAACCCAGACTCCAGTATGAAAATGTAATGCAATTAGAACAACAGACCTTGGATGCACTCTTGTGATCTCTGCTGCTGTTGTCTTTAAGATATTAATAGCTGGGTAAAGCTTTTAAATCGCTCAGACTCAGTAAGTAATGTGTTCTATAGCCTGCTAAAGAGAGAAGCTTCCTTATACCCTAACAATCTCAGGTTGCAGTGGGGTTCTACAAGATCTTTCCCCTAATCATGTTCTGGCTCATCGGTAGGTAAAAAAAAATGCATTGCACAGAAACTGAGGAGGAGGAATTGCCAATATCAAACAATAATTAGAAGATAGTGGTGGATTTCTATTCAAACAGATTACAAGGGGTACTCATACTTTGAGGTAATTAGCCACAGAATGAAGACTGTTAAACAGGTAAGAAGTGTGATCACACATTCTAGTTGTTGCAGATGGACATGAGGATTGTTCAAATTTGTTCTCAATTGTATCAATTTGCCTACCTGGCAGTATGTAATTGTGGCCTTGAGACAAAGTGAAAGTTTTATCAAACTTTTAGTCAAGCTCCATGATACTGGTTTATTGTAGTTAGGAGGAGTCGATTTTCCCTTTGAAGAGGAGTTGGGATCTCACACAGATGTCAATCTAGAATATCAAGATTGTTTCCATCTGATTAATCTCAGGAAGAGTGGGCGGTACTATTGGCTCAGGACCTGTTGCTTACCAGCACTACTGATTGATCAACCTCCAAATTGCCTAGGCTTTATTTTATCTGTCGGCAAGCCTCCCTGCTGATCTGTTCTCTCTCTTTGTGGAGCTGCTGGATGCTAACAACGTTGCCAGCATCTTTTGGTTATATTTCAAATCTGTTCTAGGTTTTCTATGTTCCCATCCCTCTCGTTTTTGCATTTTTCTAAGACCACCTTAGTTATTCACATGTCCTTTGTTTGTTTAATGTCTTAGTTCTTTAATATCTCTAATACTTGACTGATATGATCTGTAACATCATCTACCAATAATTCCACTGATACTTGTTTGCATGCTCATTTTATTTGTTTCTCTCCTCTCCCCCCTTTTCTGATCCGAATACACTCGTCTGTCTCTTATTCTTCAGAACTGAAGAATGGTAAGAAAGCAAAACGTTGACTGTCTATTCTCTCCACAGATGCTGATTGACATGCGGTGTGTTTCCAGCCTCTCATTTCAGATTTCTGGTATTTTACTTTTTATCCCTTATCTGTTCAATCTGCCTCCCTTCTCTCTATCTCTCTCTCTCTTCTCCTCCTCCTCCCCCCCCCTCTGCTGGAAGCAAATGAAAAGGTCAATTTATACAGAAGGCTCCAGAATTATTTCTAGCCCAGCTGTGGAAGCAATCTCATGTTAGGCAATTTCCCCCACTGGGCATGGAAAACATCTAAATAAAAATGTTGCAAATAAAGCATTGGTTATCAAGGTAAACATGCAATTGATATCGCCTCTTAAAGGGGAACAACATACAGCATCATTAATGTAAAAAATATCCCAATGCACTTCAGATGGAACATAAGAAATAGGAGCAGGAGTGGGCCATTTGGCCCCTCGAGCCTGCTCCGCCATTCAATAAGATCATGGCTGATCTTCTACCTCATCTTCACTTTCCTGCACTATCCCCATATCCCTTGATTCCCTTAATATTCAAAAATTTATCGATCTCTGTCTGTGTTGCCTGCCCGGTGCCAGGGTTAAGGACATCTCCTCTGGGCTGGAGAGAAACTTGGAGTGGGAGGGGGAGGATCCAGTTGTCGTGGTCCATGTTGGTACCAACGACATAGATAGGACAAGGAAGGAGGTTCTGCTGAGGGAGTTTGAGCAGCTAGGGGCCAAATTAAAAAGCAGAACCACAAGGGTAATAATCTCTGGATTACTACCTGAGCCACGTGCAAATTTGGCTAGGGTAAATAAAATTAGAGAGTTAAGTGCGTGGCTCAAAGACTGGTGTGGGAGAAATGGGTTTTGCTTCTTGGGACACTGGCATCAGTACTGGGACAGGAGAGAGCTGTTCCGTTGGGACGGACTTCACTTGGCCAGTGCTGGGACTAGAGTCCTGGCGAATCGAATAACTAGGGCTGTAGAGAGGGCTTTAAACTAATTAGTGGGGGGGAGGTTTTAAGAGAGCGAAAAATAAAAATGACAGCGGAGAAGGCAATAGAGCAAGGTAGCAGTGGGGTCATTAAAAACTAGAGCGTGTCAGGAAGGGACAGAATGTATATAATGATAAAGGTAAAGTAGTAAAAGAGGTAAAAGCAGGAAAAAATTGTCAGAAAACATATTTGAAAGTTCTTTATCTGAATGCACGCAGCATTCGTAACAAAATTGACGAGTTGACGGTACAAATAACTACACATGGGTATGATCTGGTGGCCATTACGGAAACATGGCTGCAAGATAATCATGAATGGGAACTAAACATACAAGGGTATTTGACAATTAGGAAGGTCAGACAGGAAGGAATGGGAGGTGGGGTTGCTATGTTAATCAAGGATGGAATCACTGCAATAGTCAGAAATGATATTGGGTCAAAGGATCAGGATAGTGAAATAGTTTGGGTGGAGATAAGGAATAATAAGGGGAAAAAGTCACTAGTGGGCGTAGTCTATAGGCCTCCTAACAGTTGCAACTCTGTTGGTCGGAGTATAAATCAGGAAATAGTTGGGGCTTGTAATAAGGGAACAGCTATAATCATGGGGGATTTTAACTTTCATATTGACTGGACTAATCAAATTGGGCATGGCAGCCTTGAGGAAGAGTTCATAGAGTGTATTAGGGACGGGTTCCTTGAGCAGTATGTAACTGAACCAACCAGGGGGCAGGCAATCTTAGATCTGGTCCTGTGTAATGAGACAGGATTAATAAAAAATGTCCTAGTAAAGGATCCCCTTGGAATGAGTGACCATAATATGGTTGAATTCCAAATTCAGTTTGAGGATGAGTGAGTTGGATCTCAAACCAGCATACTGAGCTTAAATAAAGGAGACTATGAAGGTATGAGGGTAGAATTGACTAAAGTGGACTGGGAAAACAGATTAAAGTGTAAGACGGTACAAGAGCAGTGGTCTACATTCAAGGAGATATTTCACATCTTTCAAGATAAATATATTCCACTGAGGAAAAAGGGGAATAAAAGAAAAGACAGCCATCCGTGGCTTAGTAAAGTAATAAAGGATAGTATCCGACTGAAAACAAGGGCATATAAAGTAGCCAAATCTAGTGGGAGGATAGAAGATTGGGAAGCATTTAAAAGCCAGCAAACAATAACTAAAAGGTTAATTAAGAAAGGGAAGATAGATTATGAAGGTAAACTAGCAAAAAATATAAAAACAGATAGCAAGAGTTTCTACAGCTATATAAAAAGAAAAAGGGTGGCTAAAGTGAACGTTTGTCCCTTAGAGGATGGGACCGGGAAACTAGTGGTGGGGAACATGGAGATGGCAAAGACGCTGAACAAATATTTTGTATCAGTCTTTACAGTAGAGGACACTAAAAATATCCCAACACTGGATAAACAGGGGGCAATGGGGGGGTGGGGGGGGGAGGAGCTAAACACGATTAAAATCACTAAGGAGATGGTACTCAGTAAAATAATGGGACTTAAGGCGGATAAATCCCCCGGACCTGATGGCCTACATCCTAGGGTCTTGAGAGAAGTGGCGGTAGGGATTGTGGATGCATTGGTGATTATTTTCCAGAACTCCCTGGACTCAGGAAAGGTCCCGGCAGATTGGAAAACTGCTAATGTAACACCCTTATTTAAGAAGGGAAGTAGACAAAAAGCTGGAAACTATAGACCAGTTAGCCTAACATCTGTGGTTGGCAAAATGTTGGAGTCCATTATTAAGGAAACAGTAACAGAGCATTTGGATAAACATAATTTAATAGGACAGAGTCAGCATGGTTTTATGAAGGGGAAGTCATGTTTGACAAATTTGCTCAAATTCTTTGAGGATGTAACATACAGGGTGGATAAAGGGGAACCAGTGGATGTAGTGTATGTTAAAAAAAAAAAAAAAAAATTTTAATTTTTTTTATTCATTGATGGGATGTGGGCGTTGCTGGCTAGGCCTGCATTTAGTGCCCATCCCTAATTGCCCTTGAGAAGATGGTGGTGAGCCACCTTCTTGAACCGCTGCAGTCCATATGGTGTAGGTACACCCACAATGCTGTTAGGGAGTTCTAGGATTTTGGCCCAGCGACAGTGAAGGATCGGCGATACAGGTCCAAGTCAGGATGGTGTGTGGCTTGGAGGGGAACTTGTAGGTGGTGATGTTCCCATGCGTCTGCTGCCCTTGTCCTTCTAAGTGGTAGAGGTCACGGGTTTGGAAGGTGCTGCTGAAGGAGCTTTGGCGAGTTGCTGCAGTGCATCTTGTATATGGTACACACTGCAGCCACAGTGCGGCGGTGGTGGAGGGAGTGAATGTTGAAGGTGGTGGATGGAATGCCAATCAAGCGGGCTGCTTTATCCTGAATGGTGTCGAGCTTCTTGAGTGTTGTTGGAGCTGCACTCATCCAGGCAAGTGGAGAGTATTCCATCACACTCCTGACTTGTGCCTTGTAGATGGTGGAAAGGCTTTGGGGAGTCAGGAGGTGAGACATTCGTCGCAGAATTCCCAGCCTCTGGCCTGCTCTTGTAGCCACAGTATTTATATGGCTGGTCCAGTTCAGTTTCTGATCAATGGTAACCCCCAGGATGTTGATAGTGGGGGATTCAGCGATGGTAATGCCATTGAATGTCATGGGGAGATGGTTAGAGTCTCGCTTGTTGGAGATGGTCATTGCCTGGCACTTGTGTGGTGCGAATGTTACTTGCCACTTGTCAGCCCAAGTCTGAATGTTGTCCAGGTCTTGCTGCATATGGACACGGACTGCGTCAGTATCTGACGAGTCTCGAATGGTGCTGAACAGTGTGCAATCATCAGCGAACATCCCCACTTCTGACCTTATGATGGAGGGAAGGTCATTGATGAAACAGCTGAAGATGGTTGGGCCTAGGACACTGCCCTGAGGAACTCCTGCAGTGATGTCATGTGGTTGAGATGAATGACCTCCAACAACCACAGCCAACTTCCTTTGTGCTAGGTATGATTCCAACCAATGGAGAGTTTTCCCCTTGATTCCCATTGACTTCAGTTTTGCTAGGGCTCCTTGATGCCACACTCGATCAAATGCTGCCTTGATGTCAAGGGCAGTCACTCTCACCTCACCTCTTGAGTTCAGCTCTTTTGTCCATGTTTGGACCAAGGCTGTAATGAGGTCAGGAGCTGAGCGGCCCTGGCGGAACCCAAACTGGGCGTCAGTTAGCAGGTTATTGCTGAGTAAGTGCCGCTTGATAGCACTGTCGACGACACCTTCCATCACTTTGCTGATGATTGGACTTCCAAAAGGCATTTGACAAGGTTCCACACAAAAGATTACTGATCAAGATAAGAAATCACGGGATTGGGGGTAATATACTGGCATGGGTGGAAGATTGGCTGTCTAACAGAAAACAAAGAGTTGGGATAAATGGTTCATTCTCGGGCTGGCAATCAGTAACTAGTGGTGTTCCGCAGGGGTCAGTGCTGGGACCCCAACTCTTTACAATCTATATTAATGATTTGGAGGAAGGGACCGACTGCAACATATCCAAGTTTGCTGACAATACAAAGATGGGAGGGAAAGCAGTGAGTGAGGAAAAAACCTGCAAAAGGACATAGACAGGCTAAGTGAGTGGGCAGAGATTTGGCAGATGCAATATAATGTTGGAAAGTGTGAGGTTATGCACTTTGGCAGAAAAAAATCAAAGAGCAAGTTATTATCTAAATGGAGAGAAACTGCAAAGTGCTACAGTACAAAGGGATCTGGGGGTCCTGGTGCATGAAACACAAAAAGTTAGTATGCAGGTGCAGCAGGTGATCAGGAAGGCCAATGGAATCTTGGCTTTTATTGCAAGGGGGATGGAGTATAAAAACAGGGAAGTCTTGCTGCAGTTATACAGGGTATTGGTGAGGCCACACCTGGAATACTGCGTGCAGTTTTGGTTTCCATATTTAAGAAAAGATATACTTGCTCTCGAGGCGGTTCAGAGAAGGTTCACTTGGTTGATTCCGGAGATGAGGGGGTTGACGTATGAGGAAAGGTTGAGTAGGTTGGGACTCTACTCATTGGAGTTCAGAAGAATGAGAGGCGATCTTATCGAAACATATAAGATTGTGAGGGGGCTTGATCGGGTGGATGCGGTGAAGATGTTTCCACTGATGGGTGAGATTAGAACTAGGGGGCATAATCTAAGAATAAGGGGCTGCCCTTTCAAAACTGAGATGAGGAGAAACTTCTTCACTCAGAGGGTAGTAAATCTATGGAATTTGCTACCCCAGAGAGCTGCGGAAGCTGCAACATTAAATAAATTTAAAATGGAGATAGACAGTTTCCTAGCAGATAACGGAATTAGGGGTTTCGGGGAGAGGGCAGGGAAGTGGACGTGAGTCTAGATTTGGATCAGCCATGATCCTATTGAATGGCGGAGCAGGCCCGAGGGGCCGTATGGCCTACTCCTGCTCCTACTTCTTATGTTCTATTGAATATACTCAACAACTGAGCCTCCACAGCCCTCTGGGGTAGAGAATTCCAAAGATTCACCACCCTCTGAGTGAAGAAATTTCTCCTCATCTCAGTCCTAAATGGCCGACCTCTTATTCGGAGACTGTGACCCCTGGTTCTGGACTCCCCAGCCAGGGTAAACATCCTCCTCGTCAAGCCCTGTAAGAATTTTATATGTTTCAATGAGATCACCTCTCATTCTTCTAAACTCTAGAGAATATAGGCCTAGTCTACTTAATCTCTCCTCATAGGACAATCCCCCCATCCCAGGAACCAGTCTGGTGAACCTTTGTTGCACTCCCTCTATGGCAAGTATATCCTTCCTTAGGCAAGACCAAAACAGTACTCAATACTCCAGGTGTGGTCTCACCAGGGCCCTATATAATTGCAATAAGACGTCTTTACTCGTATACTCAAATCCTCTTGTAATAAAGGCCAACATACCATTTGCTTTCCTAATGGCTTGCTGTACCTGCAAATTAACTTTCAGGTGATTCATGTACAAGGACACCCAGGTCCCTCTGAACACCAACTTTTCCCAATCTCTCGCCATTTAAAAAATACTCTGCTTTTCTATTTTTCCTACCAAAGTGGATAACTTTACATTTCTCCACATTATATTCCATTTGCCATGTTCTTGCCCACTCGCTTAGCCTATCTATATCCCCTTGAAGCCTCCTTGCATCCTCCTCACAACTTACATTCCCACCCAGCTTTATATCAGCAGCAAACGTGGATACATTACATTTGGTCCCCTCATTCAAATCATTGATGTAGTTTGTGAATAGCTGAGGCCCAAGCACTGATCTGTGCAGTGCCCCACTAGTTACAGCCTGCCAACCCGAAAATGACCCGTTTATTCCTACTCTCTGTTTTCTGTCTGTTAACCAATCCTCAATCCATGCTAGTGTATTACCCTCAATCACATGAGCCCTAATTTTGTTTAATAACCTCATGTGGCACCTTATTGAATGCCTTCTGAAAATCCAAATACACCAAATCCATTGGTTCCCCCTTATCTACTCTGTTAGCTACAACATCAAAAAACTCTAATAGATTTGTCAAACACGATTTCCCTTTCATAAATCCATGTTGATTCTGCCCAATCCTAGTATTATTTTTAAGTACGTCCTTAATAATAGATTCTAGCATTTTCCCTACTGCTGATGTCAGGCTAACTGGTCTGTAGTTCCCCATTTTCTCTCTCCCTCCTTTCTTAAATAGTGGGGTTACGTTTGCTACCTTCCAATCCGCAGAAACCATTCTAGAATCTATGGGCCCAGAAATTCGGGTCTCCATGGGCGAGTACGCACGGGGTACTCACCCGTAGGCCCAATGGAAGTGCCGGTTTCCTGCATGCACTGCGCACGCGCGGGAAACCGGCACTTCCGTTCCCCTGAACGAAGGGGTTCAGAGGTCGAATGCGTGCGCGGGAGAGGTTGCGCGTGCACATCAAAATTAGTTTTTTTTAAAAACAGGTTTTCCCAGGAGGGTAAGTCTGCAGAAGTTAGACATGTAAAAAGCAGGTGTAAGGCCTGCTTTTTACAAGGTAAGTGGTGAATTAGTTCAAATTAAAACATTTTTTCCACAGGTTTATTATTTTTAAATACTTTAAAGCAAGGTAAGTTTATTTTTAGCCCCGTTAGAAAATAAAATTATTTTTTCAAAACTTTAAATTATTGTTTAAAGGTTATTTCATGTAATTTTTAGTTTATTTAAAAAATGTGATTTAAAAAAAAAATTATTTGAAGATTTAGTGCTATTTTGGGGTCGTAGTATTTATAAATTTTGACAGCTCTTCCTGTCAATCTTATGAATGGAACATTCCCTGCTCCGATTGGCTCTCCATGGCCCACGTGATCCCAGGGGACGCATCGAACTAACTGCGCCCCTGGGATACGCAAGCACTGCGTGCCGGCAGCTGGACCAGGCCCCGGATCGGAATTCCACGGGGGCCCACAGCTCAACGACCGGCGCGCAAGGTAAGTGCAGATCGGGGGCTTGCACCCGCGGGAAGCCCCCGACCCGAATTTCTGGGCCAATGAATTTTGGAAAATGACAACCAATGCATCCACTATCTCTACAGCCACCTCTTTCAAAACCCTAGGATGTAGGCCATGAGGTCCAGGGGATTTATCGGCTTTCAGTCCCATTAATTTCTCCAGTACTATTTTCTTTTTACTAATACTAATTTCTTTCAGTTCCTCATTCTCGCTAGACCCTTGGTTCTCTACTATTTCTGGGAAGTTTTTTGCGTCTTCTTCCGTGAAGACAGACACAAAGGACAGGAATTTCCCAGCGGAGGTGGGGTGGCAGTGGAAGAGCTGGTTGGCGGGTTCTGGTCCCGCTCTGTGAAAAGGATTTTCTGTAGATTGGCGTCGTTAAGCCCGCCCTGTGGGGTTCCCAGCCAATTAATAGGAAGCGGGTCTGCGGAGGTCATTTGATGACGCGTCATCGGCCTGTTTCCTTAAAAGGGACCATGGGCACATTGATTTTGACAGTTGTGCTGTCTGTGTTCTGCAGTACTGAGGTGCTGCAAACACTGACAAGCACTGCACAAAGGTGCACAGCTGCACCCAGGCTCTCGCATGAGGCTCCCTTCCCTTCCCATGGGCGGAAGAGACCTCCCCAGCACACCAATGCAGCCTGGTTACACATTGCACAGGAGGGAAAAAGCAGGGATGTCGTCAGGAGTACCTGGCTTCAGTGGTGCAAACCTTTCAATGATCTCAGTAGATCACAAAACGTTACTGCAAAGCCACACTCAACCTTATCCTGCTGTGCCACTCATCACATCCCCATCACTCTGCCTTCCCTACTCTATTCCTGCACATCCTTACTTACACCAACTTACCTTGCACCTCCACCCATCACTCTCTATCTAAATTATCACTTCCCCATCTCACTAGCCACCCCTCACACTCGCCCTCATCCTAGCCCAATCATACCAACTAACAATACACAAGGGTAGGCAGTTCGGTGTGTTATGCAATGTTCATGTAAATTTATTGTGTTGTCAAACATTGAAATCTTTATTTTCAACACTTCGCCTTATTGTACAGATCTGCGTTCACCTTTGGAAGTGTCTTTGTCAGTTGCAGTGAATGGTGAGACATAACGGTATCTCCCGCAATGGTGATGAGTGTGAAAGGAATGGCTTGGTCATTGTAGGAATGTCTTATGGTGCTGGTGTGGGGTGGTGTTAACATGGCGCATCATGTGGCAGCCAGGGTGTACAACGTCAAGTGAAGTAAATCTGGCCATGGTGATGCCATCGCTGGCCTCACGGGCAGCAATGTGCTCGGGTGCTGATGCCCTATGTCCTGTGCAGCATCAGGTGATTGCGTAGAAGGTTGTTGTTGTTGGTATATCTGGTGATGTTGGTGTTAGGAACGATCGTGGAGGGATTCAGAGGACCAAGGTGAGATATTTTTAAGGGCACCGATGTTGCTGGAATAGATGGCAGCTGGAGTTGAGATGGCAGAAGCGATCTGTCAATGGTGAGAGAGCTTGCTCCAAGGAAGTGACAGTGCATATAGATTTAACACCACACACTTACAGCCTCCAGACAGATCAAATGTGTCTTCCAAATCCTGAAATCAGCAACCTCTGACATTTGAAAGTAAACAGATATGAGTGTTCCGCTTTTATACTGCAGCTGCGAACTATGCAGCTCGCTGCTACTCCCAACATACTTACCGAACGTGATCTCCGAACGTCTTGAAACCCCTTTAAAATGTGGGACAATAGGAAAAGGCTGTCAAAATAGCAATTAACAAGCACTTAACAAGGAGTTAAGTGTCTTAAATCCACTGCTTGGTGTCGGGTCTGTTCCGAGATCCCAGACCCGACACTTTGGAAACTCACACGGAGGCGGGATCGCGGCGGGTTTACAACCTGCTGTCAATCATTGTGAATTTAACAGCTGACCCACCTCCGAACTTGCCCTCTGAGCGCCGACAAAATCACAGCCAAAGTATTTGTTTAATTTCTCTGCCATTTCCTTATTCCCCATTATAATTTCTCCTGTCTCAGCCTGTAAGGGACCCATATTTATTTTTGCTACCTAAAAGTTTTTACAGTCTGTTTTTATGTCTCTTGCTAGTTTACTCTCATTCTATTTTCCCTTTCTTTATCAATTTCTTGGTCCTCCTTTGTTGAGTTCTAAAATCCTCCCAATCCTCAGGCTTACTACTCTTTTTGGCAACATTATAAGCCTCTTCCTTTGATCTAATACTATCTTTAACTTCTCTTGTTAGCCACGGTTGGACCACTTTTCCTGTGGGGTTTTTGTGCCTTAAAAGGAATGTATATTTGTTGTAAATTATGTATTAATTCTTTAAATGCTACCCATTGCTTGTCTACCATCATACCTTTTAACGTAGTTTCCCAATCTAACTTAGCTAACTCGCCCCTCATACCTACGTAGTTTGCTTTGTTTAGATTTAAGACACTAGTTTCGGATTTAACTAAAATCACTTTCAAACTCAATATAAAATTCTATCATATTATGGTCACTCTTCCCTAAAGGCCCCTTTACTACAAGGTTATTAATTAACCCTTTCTCATTGCACAATACTAGATCTAAAATAGCCTGTTCCCTAGTTGGTTAGTCAACATACTGATCTAGAAAACTATCGTGCATACATTCCATGAATTCGTCCTCCACACTATTACTCCACACAGAGAGAGAAATGGATGCCAATCCATAGAAGGAAAGATTAGGAAGAGTGACTGAAAACGTGGTCAAAAAGATCGGTTTTTAGAAGGTCTCTAAAGGTTGAGAGAAAAGGCGAGTGGTTTCAAGAGGAAATTCCAGAGTGTAGGGCTGAGATGGCTGAAAGTACAATCAATTGTGGGACGAGGGGGGTGCACAAAAGGCCATTCAGAGTTGGTAGTGGAGGGAATGGATTGAAGAGTGGAGGAAGGTGCAAAGAAAGGGTGGGGCAAGGGCATGAAGGGATTTAATGGCAAGGACAAGAAGTTTAAAATTCAGGGACACAGTGTAGGTCAGCAAAGACAGGAGTGATGGGTAAGCGGACAGGAGACAGGCAGCTGTGTTTCAGAAAAGTTTGAGTTTGTGGAGGATAGGAGGCCAAGAAGTTGGAGTAATCGAATCTGAAAGTGACAAAGCATGGAGAAAGGTTTCAGCAGCAGAGAGACTGAAGTAGTGGGTGGAGGTGATCAATGTTACGCATGTGGAAATAGGTGGCCCTCTGATGAACAGTTTGTGGGGTTGAATAGCACACCACTGTTTTGTAATCTGGTTCAGCTAGAGCAAGTGGCTGGAGGAGATGGAATTAGTGGCTAGTGAATGGAGGCAATAGCAGGGCCTGGAAACGATAACTTTGGTCTTTCTCATGTTCTGTTGGAGGAAATTATAACATCACAATAAGATAACAATCTTAGAATCTGAGCTACAGCACTTAAAAGCAAATCAAATAAACAAACTTTCTCCACATAAACGGTTCTGACAGTGTGGAACACACTGCCTAGAAAGCCATAGATGCAAAGTCAACTTAGGTATTTGAAAGGAGATAATACCTTTACTTCCCAAGTAAGAATTTAAGGGAGAAGGAGAAACGTCAGGGAATTGGGATTTAAAACATTGCCATACAGACAAAAATGAAAAAGCAAGCTCAATGGGCTAAATATTCCTGTATCCCAGCTAGGATTCTCCTTTGATATGAGGGATGCTCAAATGACAAAGAAAGTAAGATTACCTACCTGTCGTTGCCCTATCATTCTTTGAATGAAAGCAACCACCACACACCTAAATTCCTCCCACACATGCCCTTCTGGAGTCACTGGCGTTTTATGGTAAGGGTTTTAAAAGAAGCTGTCTTCAGGAGATGCAGATCATAAAGAATTGAAATATCTTGCAGAACCTGGGCCTTTACACAGGGTGGGGAACCAGGGGCCCGTCCCAATGACACCAGGACAAAAATAACATGCAATTTCCCAGAACCAATTAAGACTGGGCATGTTCTTACAGTCTGTGAAAATAGCTATCATTCAAACTACTGTAGTAGAAATGTCCTACAAGTTAGGCAAACTTATTTTGTACATTTATAACACTTTGGCCAATGTTTGAAAATGGCTCCTTAGATCAGTAAATATATTTTTTTTAAAGACTATACAGTACTAAGAATTGAAACAATTCTCTCAGACCTAAATGATTCTTCAAACATATGAAAAGAGATAGCACTTACCTTTTGCTAGCATGCCAGGCTCTGCTTCCTAAAATAAAAGTACAGTATAGCAGATTAACTTGATTATTCCAAATTGCATTTAGTCTTTTAAAATACAATATTAATTTTGAAAACTTTAATTCTAGGCCTAGCTTTCAATAGACTCCTGATACACATTCTGGTAGTTAACTTAGAGGAACGTGGAAGATATGAAGTCATGCATGATCAAGGGAGATGTAATGATGTGTGGGTAGGGGGAGGAGGGCGAATGGTGAGGTGGAATAACTCATTTCAAAATTCAACATCACAACAAATCTTTACAATTCAAAACATTCCTTGTGTTTTTTATTTTAGGTATACATGTTATGTTTAAGAATTTTCACTTTTCTTTTCCACCATATCTTCATAGATTGAAAGATGCTTCACAGATCTAAGTTACCTCCCCAAAGCACTTAAATGAAAACTGTGGAGACTCAATAAAAAAACAGCAGCACTTGCGGATTAAAAAGTCAGACCGTTCTGCTATCTGAATCCATGACCAATCTGGAAAAGTGTCGTACTCAAAATTCAAACCACAGGGATCCAAGCTATATCTGCAATCTATATTTGACAGATGAACTCTGGCTAGTGAAGCTACATTAATACCTCTGCAATCTCTACTCCAGCACTATTGACCATTGACTTTCTATCTCCTATTCCATTATCATGGCAACACAGTAGCTAGACCTGACTTGTTTTCATATTTTAAGGTTATATATCGTTTATGCCACTGGATTCGCCTGCTTGATTTTGAGTCTGCCATCAGTGTCACTCTCTTATAGGTGGATTCCATCTCACTTATGTCGTGGGTCACAAGACTGCAGTATTTTTCTCTCACTGATTGATATTTCCAGCTCAATTGCTAGCACTCGCCTCTAATTCAGGTGGTGTAGGTTGAAGCCCCACTCCAGGACTTGAGGACAAAATCTAAGCAGACAGTTTAGTGCAGTACAGAGAGAGTGCGGTGTTGTTGGTGCTGCTGTATTTTGGATGAGGAATTAAACTGAAGCCCAATCTGACTTTGGGACTTCTTTACTCTAGCTATTTTTGGCTTCTGTGTTTTCCTAGTTTCCTATGTCCTAGAAGACAGCTTTCACTTGCCCAGATAGCTAGATAAATATATAGTGTAGCCAGGAACAAACAAAGTACACTCTTCAGTTTATTACAGGGCTGGCTTTATCATGTTATTCTTATCTTCAGAAGGGAGAATAACAACACTACACTAGATATTTATTTAGGCTTTAACAGTCAAATTATTAACAGTAAAAGAACAAGTGAACAGTAGCAGTCACACATGTAATTTTACAATAATTATCAAGCTTCGTTAACTTTTCATATAATAGCAAGTAGTAAACGGTTCACACTACTGTGGTATACTATCATACAAGTAATTTTTTTTTTTTTTTTTTTTTATAAACATAGCAGCTCTTTGCCTTTTCTTACAATCTACAGAAGTTACTTCATTTGACTATTCCTCTTTGAAGGTCAAACAGACATTGATTTGAAATAGGCTAATACATCCCTTCTAAAACTTGACTGGGACTGAACAAATTCAAAGAAGTCTGTTTTTAAAGCTGCCATACATATTTGAACAAATCCCCAAATTTGTTTTTATTTGAATTGAATAACATTGTCCCAACCACAGACAAGCCAAATGACTGTAGCAACAAGTTAGGCTGGGATATCATTTCCATGAGTGAAGCTTTTTTTAAACCCATTATGTGTGTTATATATAAGAATTATAAAGAAGCAATACCAAGCTAAATCTTAGGCAAATGCTTAATTTCTGTTACATCTATTCAGATGAACATTAAAAATCCCAATGGTACTATGTGAAGAGCAGGAAGCTCTGCTGGTGTCCTAACCAACATTCCTTCCTCAACCAACACCATCAAAAAGAGTGTCAATGGTCATTCATCTCATTTACTGTTTATGGGATTACTGTTCATCACTGTGCACAAACTGGCTGCTGTATTTGCCTAGATAACAAGTGACTGCACTTCAGAAAGTAATTCATTAGATGTAAAGCGCTCGAGGATGTCCTAAGAGCATGATAAGTGCCAAATAAATCACAGAAATCACAGAAACCCCACAGTGCAGATAGAGGCCATTTCGGCCCATCGAGCCTGCACCGACACATGTCCCACCCGATCCCCGTAACCCCTACACCAACACATATCCCACCCTATCCCCGCTTTTTTTTTTTCCCTTTTCATTCTTCCGCTCAAATGTCTGGCTGTGCACATGGCTAGAGGATGCTTCCAAGACCTAGAGCTACAGCAGTAAAATCACATCCTACCAGTTTTAACCAATCATATTTTAAAAATCCTCGAGAAGCAATGAGTTGTAGAGCTGGGTATTTCCAACTAATTCAATGACAAATAACGAAGATGCACGGTGCTTAACGTAAATTTTGACCTTAATCCCGAATGATCAGGTTTATTTTTATTTCGGTTGTTGGCTGGAACCATTTTCTTTCCAGACAGTTGCTTCACTTTGGCTAGACAGGTTGTTGTGATTTCATTTGTAACTTAGCTTGGGGAGAAGTACTTATTTATTTAGTATATACAGAATCATTTCTTCATTTTAAATATGCTAGGGACTGAGGCTCAGATAAGAGATTTACTCAATGACACAGGGATTTACTCTGTTTAGGTGTGGTTTGTGGAGCTCAGTGTAACTAAGTGGCCCATTAACATAAGAAATAAGAGCAGGAGTAGGCCATAGGGCCCCTCGAGCCTGCTCCGATAAGATCATGGCTGATCATCGACCTCAACTCCACTTTCCCGCCCGATCTCCATATCCCTTGATTCCAAAAATCTATCTACCTCAGCCTTTAATATACTCAAAGGCTCAGCATCCACAGCCCTCTGGGGCAGAGAATTCCAAAGATTCACAACCCTCCGAGTGAAGAAATTCCTCCTCACCCCTTATCCTGAGACTATGCCCTCTAGTTCTAGACACTCAAGCCAGGGGAAACCTCTCAGCATCTACCCTGTCAATCCCCTTCAGAATCTTGTATGTTTCAATGAGATCACCTCTCATTCTTCTAAACTCCAGAGAGTATAGGCCCATTCTACACAATCTCTCATCATAGATTGTGTAGAAGACACAAGGTTGATAAGACAAAAGGGTTGGACATTTGTAGTTTAAGCAACACTGCATTTTCTTAATAATCCTAATAATATGTATAGTTAGTAATTTCTCACATTCACTCCTTGTTCGGTTTCTGCTTTAAAGCTACTGTATAAACAGACGCAAACAAAAGGAGCTTGCTACCAAAAGGAGCAAAACACCCAGGATTTATATATGCCCGAATGAAGGAAACTCAAGACTGTTTTGCAAAGTGCAAAGTTGGTAAAGGGAGTGTTCCTAGGTGATTTGCATGCGATATAACACCTATTTCACACACACCCTGAGTGACTTAAATTAAATCAGACAAAGTGCCTACAAGTCAAAAGTAAACTCTTAATATTCCAATTAGAAGTAAGCTATGAAAAAGCAGAGACAAATGCGCAATTAGCCTAGTGAAGCTTGTCATTCTAGTATCCTAACTCTCAATCATAGGATCTTGAAGTAATTTTTGCTCCTTTACCAAGTTTGGCAGATTATTTCAAATATTTCTCATGCTGAGTGAGAAAGTTCTGCTATCCGTCTGAAATTTCCTTGTCAATAACTTCCATTTATGTCCCCTACTGTCATCTTACTCTGAAGTAATAATTCCACTTGGGTCATTTTTACCATTGGTATCAGTCTGGTTCTTCTCTATACTCTTTACAGTGAAATTGTGGTGTGGTGGCCAAAACTGAACACAGTAGTCAGTCGTCTGACCTGTGCCCTTTAAAGCTCCAGCATGCTTTACCTTGGCTCTAATTGGCTGGTTCTTTCGGTGTGACCTCTGGTCATCTTAGTTACATTATTGCATCACCTGCCTCCCCTAACATTATAACTGGATGTCTGAGGCCTTTGATTAAATTTGCTGGCTTCCTGATCCACAGCCAGTAAGTATTTAACCACCTGGTCTATCTGCTTTTTTTCCTTCAGCTGGTCTCCCCACAGGTTTGCCCCAAAATTTCCTCTATGGTCCTGGCCTGGCCTGTCTTGCCTACTTGGTCCTTCAATTGCCTGGCCTTCCACATATTCCCAGTCTTGGTCCTAGGCTCTCTGTATTTTTATTTGGCTGCCAGAACCGTCAGTTCCCAATCGCCATCCCTAAAAGTTTTCTTCTACTGCTTCTAGTAATAATAAAAATATTTTGTATGTGTGTACGATCAGTCAAGTAAAATTAACTTTTTGTCCCACTTTACGATCACACTCATTTTCATCATGTTTAAACTCACTTGTTCATTTTACTTCCCTCTAATTTAAGGCTGGCTTCCCTCATCCTGCTACCATCTCTCCCTCCTCAGCACTACCAAATACCCACCCCACTGTGACTCCACGGCCCAAGGTCTTTGCCCTCCCCAGAGTGACAAATCCATGTTCCCAGATGTTGCTGGAACTAGCTTCCAAGTTTACTTATTGGTGCTGTGTGCAGTCGTTAAACATATTTGGGGGTGGGGGGGAACTGAGTTACACCATCGCCAAAAATTAAAATTACACCCCCACCCAGGACTCTAACTTTTCAGAGGAGGGGGGGGGGGGGGGGGAAATTTCATCCACTTAGTGCCTCCAGTTAGCGCCAGCAGATGGGACTCTAAAGCAGTATCACTGGGGCAAGGCGAATCCAGCGCCGCACGCCAAATCCTGCCCCCCCCCCCCAATAGCGCTGCCGGTAAGTTATCGCTGGAAACGTCAATGCCTGGTGGATCGTGATGTCAGTGAAACGCTCACTGACCACCCGATCTGCTAAATTGATTATCACCACCTACCTTAATGTCTGGAGGAAACATCGACAGGGAGAGCTGGCATGAAGCACCAGGAAGCCGGTTCCAGGGACGTTATTTAAAGGGATCATAAGTAATGACTCGCAGCCGTCAGGTTAGTGCAGTTTCAGTGGTCTCTTGTCAGTTTCACATACTCCAACAGTTTCATTCAGTAATTTCAAGGTTCTTTTGTATCAGGAGTGTTGTAGCAACTAAAAAGTAGCTACATTTATTCTTCAAAGAATCAAACTGCTACACTTGGTAACATTAATGGGGACTGTACTGGCAGTCGTCCTCGCCCTCCAGGATCTATGGCAGAGGGGGCAAGAAAGACTGGAACATGTGCCCAGAGGGAAGAGGAGCTCTCAACAGGGCTCGCAACAGAAGGTCTTATCCTCAGAGTATTCAGAGAGCACTTCTCTTACCTCCAATTAAGCGAGGAGCAGAGTATTAGAAGGCTCCGCTTCACCAAGGAGGTGGACACAGAACTCTGCCACCTCTTGCAACCAGACCGCCAGCCTCAGCCGAGGGCGACCACGGCTCTCCCAGTGGCAGTCAAGCTCACCGTCGCCCTCAATGTCTTCGCCAACGGATCCTTTCAGTCTGCAACAGGGGCCATAGTTAACATCTTGCAGTTCACTGTCCATCACTGCATCCGGGATGTGACAGGCTCTGTACAGTAGGAGAAAGGACGACATTTCCTTCCCCATCACCAGAGAGAAACGGGACGAGCATGCACGTGGCTTTGCCACGATAGCGGGAATCCCCATGGTGCAGGGCGCCATTGACTGCACCCACATGGCTTTGCGGACACCGCATAACAATCCTGAGATCTTCCGTAACCGCAAAGGCTACCACTCACTTAATGTGCAGTTGGTGTGTGACCACAGACAGCGAATCCTCAATGTCAATGCCCGCTATCCTGGCAGCAGCCACGATGCCTTCATCCGGTGCCAGCACTCTTCCAGCCACCACTCTTCCAGCCACAATGTCAAGCTCTCGGCTGGCTGCTCGGAGACAAGGGCTACCCACTCTCCACTTGGCTCATGGCGCCCCTCCGCAACCCCAACACTCGTGCCCAGCACTCGTATGAGAGCCATGCTGCCACCAGGAACATCATCGAGCAGACCATTGGCCGCTAAAGCAATGGTTCCGCTGACTTGACCGTTCAGGAGGAGCCTTCCAGTACTCGGCTGAGCGGGTATCCCATTTCATGGTGGTCTGCTGCATGTTCCACAACTTGGCTATCATGAGAGCCCAGCCCTTGCCACCAGGGATTGCGGGACCACCTCAGGAGAAGGAAGAGTGAGGAAGGAGGCAGCCTCTCAATCGGCCTTCCGGAAAGGTGGTCTGTGACCACCTCATCAGACTGCGGTTCGAATAATTTAAACCCCAGATTCCCGTTGCACACCACAAACCCATCATTTCATCCCTGTCCCAGGCCATATCACAGCGCAAAGCTGAAATGAGACACATCACAAAAGAATCCAAACTGAATTAATAAATTTATCAAAAATCAATCATTAACTATTCAACCTTATGCAATCCTTTAATGCCTTTCGTTACTGTGCCTTTGCCTAGTCTAGTGCTCCTACTAAGCGTTGGCCCACTGGCTGCAGCAGAGCTGGTGGATGGCTGCTGAGTGCCCATGCGGGAGACTTCAGATGGCCTTGCAGGACGCCCTCGACCAGCTCTGGACCTGGAAGGCCCAGCTGTAAACTGCACCACCTCAGCATGGGCGGCAGCAGTCTGGGCGGGCAGCAACAACGGCAATGGCGGAGTGGCAGTGGTGGGAGCAGGAATGCGGTCATCCTCAGAGAGGACAGCAGGTTCCTGCTCCACTGGCCCACTGCCACGCCCCCAGGGCAGCACCTCAGCGTCCCTAGCAATCTGTTGGAGCACAGATTGCTGGCCTGCTGCGACACTATGAAAACCCCAGTCAACGGTCGACCCAGCCACGATGGCAGCAGTCAGAACTTGCATGGCATCAAGCTGAGACTGCACGAGAGCAGTCCGAGATTGGATGCCACCAAGCATAGACTCCATTACAGCACTAAGACGTTGCATCGCTTCCATTTGTGCTGCAATGGAAGCTGCCAGATCGCCCATCACACACGGCATCAGGTCAGGGTCACCACGGTCTCTCTGGGAGCCTACCATCCTTTGCAGACTGGAAATGATGGGCTCCATGGTGTGCGCAGAGCCTTCTGCAATGTTGGAGGCGGACTCCTCCACCTCATCATTGCCAAGAGGCTCTCGGGCACCCTTGCCATTGCACCTATCATCTCTGTGTGCATGCCCATCACCCTTCTTCTCAAGGTCTCCCCATCGAGGTCCTCATCCGAGTCCTGTACAGCATTACTCACACGCAAACACGCCCTCCAGGGAGCTGGCCCCCGAGCTACCCTTTCCCCCTGGCCTTGCAGCAGCCTACTCGTCCCCAGTGTTTCACCCTGGGCAGATCCCGCTACTATACTAGCCTCTAAAGAACACGTAGTGCCAGTATCTGAGCTGGTGTCTGCGGGTGAGAGATGCAGTGACGCGGTGTGTTCTTCCTCCTCCTCTTCTCCCACCTCGCTCTCTACGGTGCCCTCAGGGACAGGCTGCTCAGGTACTTGCTGATTATCTGAAAGCATAAAGGCACAAGAGTCGGGTTAAGGTGAGGGGAGGGGGGCAGAAACGGAGAAATGCATGCATACAGCAATACTAGCTGGAAAGTGTGAAACACTTGTGGGGTGAGGGGGTAGTGGGATGTGAGAAGAAGGAGTAAGGATGGACATACCATTGTTGTCCCCAAGGGGGGTCAACATCGCCAGTTGTTAGAAATTAGGTTAGCCAAAATATATGGGGTTATGTGACTAATACTGTGCTTAGATGCTTGTATTAGATCTTGGGACAAAAAGACCCTTCAGACTAGTTTTAGAATAACTGGATAGATGCTTAGAATTTGTTTATGTTTTTGTTTCCTACGGATGTTATAACATTCTGCACCGTGGCAGTGACCTTGTTTCCAGACTAGCTGTCTGCTTTTTGTGTGCTAGAAAGGTTGTTGACTGTATCTTTGATTTGACCAACCGAGGCCCAACGCCTATGTTTCTTCCACTATTGCTAATAACCATATTATAATGCTAAGTTAGGATTTTGACTTTGTTTAACAAAGCTGCTTTAAATTGCGTAAGTTAATTAAGTATAACGACATAGAATAGAAGATATCTTTGGGAATTTAATAATTCATTCCATGGTAGAATAGTTGCATGAACATAAATAACTGATAACAAGCAGTTACGAACATCTGAAGGCTGAGAACGGCATGTCGGACTCCAAACTAGGGAGGACAGGGACAAGGGAGATGAGAGAAATTCCGATGGGTAGGCCTTCAAAGTGTATAAACAATAAAGCAGGTATGATGATTGTGAAGACCCCTCCTGGAGGGAGGATCTTCATCTCGAAGTTGAGACAAAGAACTCGACGTGTCATTGAGCACCTTGGTTTAGGAAGAACCCTTACAAGTCAGATAGCCCTGTCCATATCCTAGTTTAGGCCCACGTTAAAAAGAGAATAAAAGACTAAGGGAGCTTTTTCACAGAGATGATGAAGGGGGGAGCTTCCAGGATTCATGTTGACCTAAGTTAACACTCTTAGAGGTTCCAGACGAGACAATGAATGGCCGTAAACCGGAGAACTGTTCACGCACGCCAGTCGTCTGTCCAATCGGGTCCGGTACCAGCTGCTTGTCACGGTTGTATGTTTTTGCTGTATAACTAGTGTGTTATATTCCATCTTAAGCTCTGATTAAACACAATATTCCCACCATATTGGTTTGCAATCGATCCTAATTATTTGAAAGACTAGAGATGCTAATATCAACAAATTGGCCATGGCACCCACTACCTGGTGCCCAATAATCTGCAGCACTCGATTCTCCAGTACAGACAGTGGTTGAGTGTCGGCTTGTCCCCGCCTGTGCGCTCCGGCTCCCTCCTGTTGAGCCACCTTGGCCTGCAAGAGAAAGGAAAGTGTGCGAGTGAGTGTGGAGCAATGTGCCTGCCATATTTGAATAGCTGTCATGTGGAAGGTGCGAGATGTGGGTGTGAGTGTTGGTAGCTAGAGATTGTTGGTGAGGTGTTTTGGGCAGTGTGTGAAGATTGTGGCTCAGATGGTGGCATGTTGCATTTATTGAAGCATTTCACTCGTCCTGACCACCCGAGTGTGATTGTTAAAAAAATTTCTGCACTTTGTGTGGGTCCTGGGGACCACAGTGCTGCCCAAGACATGCTGCGCTACCTCCCTCCACATGGTGCAGAAGACTTGTGGCGAGAGCCTCCTGCCACTTGCTGGGTAGAGCCTTGCCCTCCATCTCTCCACAGCGAAAACCAATGCCTCCAATTCTTCATTCCAGAATCTGCAGGCTCTCCCTGTGGTGTGGATTTACCATGAGCACACCTGGTTCAGTCCTCCGGCTCCTTCTCCTGCTTGCTAAGGTAGCTGCAGAGCCAGCAATACTGAGAATGAGGTGCTGCAGCATCAATTAACCTACCCTTTAAGTAGTGAAAAAAGCCTGTGGCAATCATGACTTGCGATTAGACCTGATATTGGTCCACCTTTTGAGTGTAACGCCAATGAGCTTGGGCTTTAAGACTTGAATGAGGCCTCAAATCATTTTTTTGAGCAGCGAGCACGAATTTTGCGGGCTGTCTAAAGCATTAGCGCCTAGCACTAATTCTCCAACTTTTCTACTGACACCGCCCATTCCTCGGCTATAATGAATTTCTAGCCCTCTAGAGTCTCTTCACCACATGGTTTTATTTTCAGATAAGTTGAAATGACCAGAGAGCAACATTCCTGCTAAGCTGCGCAGCCGCGCAGCAGTCTGAATGTCCCGCACAGGCCGCTCACTGGCTTTTATATTGAAGAAACCGCGCATGCGTGAAAATTTGAATGAGTCGTGCAGCCAGTTAAAGGGCCCATGCAAGGAATAAAAAATTAGAGGGAACATTGCTGGAGAGTAGCTTATACACTTAAATGTCTTTTCTAATAACCTATAATTGTATTGTTTCCCTGCTTTATCTGAAACAGAAGAATGTAGGCACATTACACCAAATAACTGGAACACGGTACCATGGATTTTGGGTTAATAAAATGTGCATCAGAAAGGAAGCATATTGTGTAACTTCACCGTCATCTAATAGCTGGTGCCTTTGCACGTTACAAAACATTTTAATTACAAGATATAAAACATAATACAAAGCCCATCCATCAGCGAATATCCAGTACAACTGAGGTCTGAATAACAGACTATATGAAAGCATAAACAGTAACTGTGAAATAAAATGTCAGTCATTAATCAACTTTATTTGGAGGATTATTTGGCTGGTTTTATTGCTTTCTTGAATGCAATTGATTATATAACACCTCAACAAAGACAGCAAATAATTAGAAGTGATAAAATACACAAAGCATCAATAAATATTATCTCTTATACAACCCAAATCCTCCTTTAACATTGGATGTCGTGAGTCAGCTTTTGCTTTAATATTGTTCTCTGCCTAAATGAGAAAGTGGCTGTCCATAGAAAAACAAGATGATACCTAAAAGATTCCCAGGAGTATTCATATTGTGCTAAATATTTTCCATTTTGTAATATACTAAATATGCTATGTACGTCACATACTCTCATTTGAGCATCACCATTCGGTTAGGTGGCGTTTTGATAAGATTTTCCCTAGCTACCTGTCATACAGCTGCACACTTCTACCACTAGATGCAGCTTCAGCAACTCCAGAAGCTGCAGATTCCAATACCTACACCTGCAGCATCACTAAATGCACAATGAGGGAAATTCACTTTGTTCTGACTTTAAAAATTCTGCCTATACCAGCATGAATATACTTGAAAGAGAAGATGACTTAACAGTAAGTACTGTCACTGGTTACTTACCAACTTCCAAGAATCCCTGGCCTTCCTGAATTTTGTTTTCTAATAACTTTCATTTATAGGGCTTCTATACATGGAACTGGCTAATGATTTTGCTTAACTTATTTTCATTGCACTGAAGAAGTTAGAGAGGGGACATGATGCTGGCCTTGAAAGGGAAGAGGGGCATGCATGATGTAAATACAAGGTGGTTATTTAACTTAGTGATTAGAGAAAGAAAGACTTGCATTTATACAGCAACTTTCACGACCATCGGACGTCTCAAAGCGCTTTACAGCCAATGAAGTACTTTTTGAAGTGTAGTCACTGTTGTCAGAAACGCGGCAGCCAATTTGTGCACAGCAAGCTCCCACAAACAGCAATGGAATAATGACCAGATAATCAGTTTCAGTGATGCTGATTGAGGGATAAATATTGGCCAGGACACCGGGGATAACTCCCCTGCTCTTCTTAGAAATAGTGCCATGGGATCTTTTACATCCACTTGAGAGAGCAGACGTGGCCTCAGTTTAACGTCTCATCCAAAAGACAACACCTCTGACAGTGCAGCACTCCCTCAGTACTGCACTGGAGTGTCAGCCTAGATTTTTGTGCTCAAGTCTCTGGAGTGGGACTTGAACCCACAACCTTCTGACTCGGAGGTGAGAGTGCTACCCACTGAGCCACAGCTGACACAAATGCACAATGAGGGAAATTCACTTTGTTCTGACATGTTTGAGAGAGAAGAAACGAATACAAAAAATACTTGTTTCCCTACAGTGCAATGTATTTTTGGAATAAATTCCCAGA
The DNA here is from genome assembly GCF_052327205.1 of Somniosus microcephalus. Lineage (NCBI taxonomy): Eukaryota > Metazoa > Chordata > Chondrichthyes > Squaliformes > Somniosidae > Somniosus > Somniosus microcephalus. The sequence continues at coordinate 188,858,991 of NC_140995.1, read as the reverse complement.
AAAGCAGTTAATGGTGTGCTGATTATTTCCTTTAAAAAAAATCTACTGGTTAAATACAGGATTAAAGATTCTAACAATGAACAATGAGCAGAGAGACACAATTCTCAATGTTTCCTGTGCTACTCAGTTTATGGTCGAATCATCTGTGCAATGTAACTAGTTGGGGGTCGAATAATGTGGGTTGTAAGGTTGGATTAATGTCCTGAAACTTTACTTGATTATCTTCGGGAGTCATGGAGAAACGTCAGTGATTTAAGTTAGAAACATACAAACAGCAGGCCATTCAGCCCCTTGACCCTGTTCCGCCATTTAATTAGATCTTGGAACTTTTACTGGTTTGTAGCCTCCCTCAGGAAATCTAGTGGATTGGATCAAGGTTCACGACAGGAATTGTACACAGCATATAGTGGAAGCTGGATTAATGAGCCATAGGGTCTTTTCTTACTCCATATTTTATAAGTTCGTAGGAGGCAGTGTAGGGCATGCATATTGGCGAGGCATCAGCCCGAGGATCCCTGTCTGTTTCACAGAAGAGGAATCGTGCCATACTTAGTTATAGTCTGGCCATTGACAAATTGCATCATTCTTTTCCAAGACATTTTTTTAAACTTACGCCCAACATAAATCAACTTATATTATTATTCCTCATATCAAGAGTCAAGTTTACAAATTAATTACCTGCTCTTTGGTTTTCCTTTCATCTTCAACGTTTTCTAGAATACATTTTGTCTCGTCATTGTCATTATCTGATCCAAGTTCTTCACCTACAAACTTGTCATCAGAATCATCTTCAAAATCTTCACTGTAGTGTCTTGAAGCTGAAATCCAAAGTTTAATACAATATTAATTCTGTAGGAACCTTTCAAATTAAAAGGTATGTACAGCTGTATTGTATATACATCTGAAAACAAATTTCTAAACCAAAATTTTTTACCATTAAAGAATTTGTACAACCACAGAATAGTTCCATGGATAAAAAAGTATCCTTGAAATGTAGCCAGCTGAATATCCTAACCTGAAATCTGGAACATTTCAAAACATTTACATTTCCAATAGCCACAAAATGCTACAATCTTCTAGTTCTGGAGAAACTTCATTCCTTTTTTTGCAAAAATACTTAATGCAAGCAACTTATAAACAAGCTACAGAATTCTCTGAAAAATTAACTTACAATTGAGATTACACATTCAGCAGTTTGTACTTCAAAGTGAGCACGTACGTCACACTGAAGAATACATAAACGAGTCAGAATCTGAACATGCTGTTCAGAATGGCAAGGCATTTCATTTTCCTGCTAGGTCCTGGCCAAATCCGAGAATTTATTCGCTATGCATCATGTAGATTTAACAGACCCCTCACCCCAGTCCAAAATAGCCCTAAATCTAGATTTTGCTTTTCATGTTTCGACTGCATTCCTGGTCTAGGTGTACTGCTCTGCCTGTCCATGACAGTCCAAAGAGATATATAAAGTTCAGTACGCAACAGTAGAGCTGCCAGCAATATGAAATCAACCCTGAACTGTAAACAAGACAGATTTCCAAAGTTCTGTAAGCCCAGCACATTGCAGAACCATTTCAAGTAGCAGTTATGCAATTGTAAAAGATATATTAGTTACTGCTGAAAATTCCTGGGATTTCGACAATTTCTACATTGATTTCATAGAACCTTGCAGCCACAAAAGCAGGCCATTTGGTCCATCGCCCCTGTGCCAGCTCTCTGAAACAACTGTCCCTTTTGTTCCATTCCCTTGCTCTTTCTTGACAACTTTTATTTTTTTCTTTTAAAAAATATTTATCCACTTCCCTTTTAAAAGCCATTATGAATTCTATTCCCAATGCTGCTTCATGTCCTAACAGTTTTCTACTTTAAAAAAATCTCCTAACCTCTCCTTTTGTTCTTTTAGCGATTATCTTAAATCTATGCTTTCTGATCAGTAGAAATAGAATAAACTAAACCCTTCTAATTTTCAGATCTTGTCTCAACTTTGTTCTAGTGAAAAGAGCCTAGTCATGTTACTATTGAACAATGAAATTAGAAGTTGTGTTTTTTTATAAATGGAAGAACAAAAATAAACTGCATTGTTTCAACAAGCTATTAGCTATAACAAGAAATTTGTTTGTAGCAATTGCAAAGGAGTCACATGTGGCGCATGTGCCTTATTCTTGCCTAAGCTTTTAATAACATTACCTGTGACGCTTTGAGGTCTTGACTCATCCTCCTCCTTTGTCTCCTTACCCTCGAACGCTTCTAGCCTGTCTTCATTTCTAGAAATAAAATCAAACGGTAAAATACTATTCCTGCATATGTCTATCCTTATTAAAATGAATACGCTCAAATGGATTTTTGCAAGAAACTGATTTCATACAAACACAGAAGATAGGAGCAGGAGTAGGCCATTCGGCCCCTCGAGCCTGCTCCGCCATTCAATGAGATCATGGCTGATCATCCAAATTCAGTACCCTGTCCCTGCCTTCTCCCCATATCCCTTGATCCCTTTAGTCTTAAGAATTATATCTAACTCCCTCTTGAATATATTTAATGAATTGGCCTCAACTGCCTTCTGTGGTAGAGAATGCCACAGGTTCACCACTCTCGGTGAAGAAATTCCTCCTCATCTCTGTCCTAAATGGCTTACTCCTTATCCTTAGACTGTGACCCTTGCTTCTGGACTCCCCGGCCATCGGGAGCATCCTTCAGGGATCTAGTCTGTCCAGTCCTGTTAGAATTTTATAAGTTTCAATGAGATCCCCTCTCATTCTTCTAAACTCCAGCAAATATAAGCCCAATCGACCCAATCTCTCCTCATACGTCATTCCTGCCATCCCAGGTATCAGTCTGGTGAATCTTCGCTGCACTCCCTCCATGGCAAGAACATCCTTCCTCAGATAAGGCGACCAAAACTGCACACAATACTCAAGATGTGGTCTCACCAAGGCCCTGTACAACTGCAGCAAGGCATCTTTGTTCCTGTACTCGAACCCTCTCGCTACGAAGGTCAACATACCATTTGCCTTCTTAACCGCCTGCTGCACCTGCATGCTTACCTTCAGCGACTGGTGCACAAGGACACCCAGGTCTCGTTGCACTTCCCCTTCTCCCAATCTATTGCCGTTCAGATAATAATCTGCTTTCCTGTTTTTGCCACCAAAGTGGACAACCTCGCATTTATCCACATTATACTGCATCTGCCCAATCACCCAACCTGTCCAAATCATACTGGAGTTTCTCGGCATCCTCCTCACAGCACACACGCCCACCCAGCTTTGTGTCGTCTGCAAACTTGGAGATATTACATCTAGTTCCCTTGTCTAGATCATTAATGTATATTGTGAATAGTTGGGGTCCTATCACCGATCCCTGCGGTACCCCACTAGTCACTGCCTGCCACTCGGAAAAAGACCCGTTTATTCCAACTCTTTGCTTCCTGTCTGCCAACCAGTTCTCTATCCAAGTCGGTACCTTGCCCCCAATCCCTTGTGCCTTAACTTTACACGCTAATCTCTTATGCGGGACCTTATCGAAAGCCTTCTGAAAGTCCAAATACACCACATCCACTGGTTCTTCCTTATCTATTTTACTAGTTACATCCTCAAAAAATTCCAGTAGATTGGTCAAGCACGATTTACCTTTTGTAAATCCATGTTGACTTTGTCCTGATCCTGTCACTGTTTTCCAAGGGCTCTGCTATTACATCTTTTATAATGGACTCTCGCATTTTCCCCTCTACCGATGTCAGGCTTACCGGTCTATGGCCTAGAAATTGAGTGCCCTTAGCGCCGATTTTGCGGCGCTAGAGGGCCTAGCGCTGCAATTGGCGCCGGCGCCGAAATTGCCTGGGGCCCTTCCGCCGCGGTAGACCGGTAGCGCTGCGCCGGCACCGATGACGTCATCGGTGTGCGCAGCGTCCCGGTTGCCATGCCGACGGGCCCCAGCGCCGAAATTCAGTTGCGGCCGCCTCGCCCGTGGCAGCCGCAACTAAGACTCTGGCAACAGAGTCTTACAAGTCTTTGCGCCGGCGCATTAAAGGCCCCGCGGCGGCCGGCCGCTTTCCCGCCGGCCGCCTGGCCGCAGCTCCCTCCCCGGACTTCCCCCCCCCCCCCCCGGAACATAAGCAAGCCCGGCACTTGTCCGAGGTGCCGGGCTCATTTTTAAAAAGATTTTCGCGGGCCGCGGCCGGGTGCAGGCAGCTCCTCCTTAAGGGAAGGAGGAGGCCTGCACTTCCCGAGCCTGCCGCACCGCATCGGGTGCCGCAGCGCCGGAATTGCGGCGCGAAACGGCAGTTAGCGCCGATTTACCACCGCAAAGACCCTTCAGTAGCGCCGGCAGCCGTTTGGGCGCGGCCCTGCTGAATTTTTGGCGCGCGCAGGGGGACTTAGCGCCGGCACTAACTTCCGGCGCTAAAGCCCTGGCTAAGCCAAAACTCAATTTCTAGGCCAGTAATTCCCCGTTTTCTCTCTACCACATTAGCTACCCTCCAATCCATGGGAACTGTTTCTAGGGCCACTTCCTTAAGTACCCTAGGATGTAGATTATCAGGCCCTGGGGATTTATCGGCCTTCAATCCCGTCAATTTCCCTAACAGCATTTTCCTACCAATACTGATTTCCTTCAGTTCCTCCCTCTCATTAGACCCTATGTTCCCCGACATCTCTGGGAGGTTATTTGTGTCCTGCTTTGTGAAGACAGAACCAAAGTATGTATTTAATTGGTTTGCCATTTCTTTGTTCCCCATTATAAATTCCCCTGATTCTGACTACAAGGGACCTATGCTTGACTTCACCAATCTTTTTCTCTTCACATATCTATAGAAGCTTTTACAGTCAGTTTTTATGTTCTCTGCAAGATTACTCTCATACTCTATTTTCCCCTTCTTAATTAATCCCTTTGTCCTCCTTTGTTGAATCCTAAACTGCTCCCAATCCTCAGGTTTGCTGCTTTTTCTGGCCAATTTATATGTGCTCTCCTTGGATCTTATGCTATCCCTAATTTCCCTCGTTAGCCACGGTTGATTTACCTTTTTTGTTTTATTTTTATGCCAAACAGGGATGAACAAATTCTGTAGTTCATCCATGCGATCTTTAAATGTTTGCCATTGCCTATCCACCGTCAACCCTTTGAGTAACATTCCCCAATTAATCCTACCCAACTCGCGCCTCATACCATCGTAGTTTCCTTTATTTAAATTCAGGACCCTAGTCTCGGAGTCAAATACTTCACTCTCCATCTTAATGAAGAATTCTATCATATTATGATCGCTACGCCTTAAGGGGCCTCGCACAACACGATTGTTAATTATTCCTTTCTCATTACATAATACCCAGTCTAAGATGGCCTGATCTCTAGTTGGTTCCTCGACATATTGGTCCAGGAAACCATCCCGTATACACTCCAGGAATTCCTCCTCCGCAGTATTGTTCCTAATTTGGTTAGCCCAATCTATATGTAGATTAAAGTCACCCAAGATAACTGCTGTGCCCTTATTGCACGCGTCTCTAATTTTTAATGCCATCCCCAACCTCCGTATTACTGTTATACAGCTCCCACTAACGTTTTCTGTCCCTTGGTATTTCTCAGCTCTACCCATACAGATTCTACATCCTCAGAGCTAATATCCTTCCTTACAATTGTGATAATCTCCTCTTTAACCAGCAATGCTACCCCACCTCCTTTTCCTTTTTGCCTGTTTTTCCTGAATATTGAATACCCCTGGATGTTGAGTTCCCAGCCCTGGTCACCCTGGAGCCATGTTTCCGTAATCCCAATCATATCATATCCATTTACATCTATTTGCACAGCTAATTCATCCACCTTATTACGAATGCTCCTCACATTAAGACACAAAGCCTTCAGGCTTGTTTTTTTTAACACTCTTAGACCTTTTAGAATTATTATTTACTGTGGCCAAGTTTGATTTAAACCCTTGATTACTCAGACTGCCACTTTTGCTTTTCTCCTTCCTGTCTTTTGCTTCTATCCTTGTTTCCCTTTCCTCTGTCTCTCTGCACAGGTTCCCAACCCCCTGCTATTTTAGTTTAAACCCTCCCGCACATCACTAGCAAACACTCCCCGTAGGACATCGGTCCCAGTCCTGCCCAGGTGCAAACCGTCCGTTTTGTACTGGTCCCACCTCTCCCAGAACCGGTTCCAATGTCCCAGGAATTTGACTCCCTCCCCCTTGCACCATTCCTCTAGCCACGTATTCGTCTGAAATATCCTTCTATTTCTACTCTGACTAGCACGTGGCACTGGTAGCAATCCTGAGATTACTACCTTTGAGGTCCTATTTTTTAATTTATCTCCTAACTCCCTATATTCAGCTTTTAGGACCTCATTCCGGTTTGTACCTATAGTGTTGGTACCTGTATGCACCACGACAACTGGCTGTTCACCCTCCCCTTCCAAAATGCTCTGTAGCCGCTCCGAGACATCCTTGACCCTTGCACCAGGGAGGCAACATACCATCCTGGAGTCTCGTTTGCAGCCGCAGAAACGCCTATCTATTCCTCTTACAATAGAATCCCCTATCACTATAGCTCTCCCACTCTTTTTCCTCCTGTCCTGTGCAGCAGAACCACCCACGGTGCCAGAAAGTTGGCTGCTGCACAACTGAATCCTTAAAACTGAAAAGAGGTTAGTATTAAGTGACTTAAAAGTCATTTTACAATTCTGAACAGGGAGCCTCTCCCACCCCAGCAGCACATTTCACAAATTTGTCTCACTCTGCCGCCATTATTGAACCATAATGGTTGGGGAGTTGTGGCCAGTACATGCTTGAATCATTGAAATGTGCTGCCACCAGGCGAGGTGGCCTCTGAATTTCGCTCATAAATTATGCTTATAACATTCTGCAGCTGGATTTACAGAATTACCACTTAATATTAGTCTTCTAGAAAAAAGATTGGACCAATAACTATATATGCAATAACAAGGGAAAGCACTTTTAAACAGTAATGTTACTGCAAAATCTGGTACATGTCACATCGTCATGCATGTCCTCTAAATATATGGGAGAAATTTGTACTCCAGTTTTTCCCCCTTTTAAAAAAGTGATAAGTCACTTGTCAGAGAACACTCCAAATACTAAATTTCATGAGAATTTTTGCAATTCTCCCTAAAGAATTATCTTACTGATTCAAAGCAGTCAGAAGTGTTGAATCTGTTGATTCAAGTTCTTTGTTTAGCCTGGAATAGTCAATAGTAGAGGAGGCTCCCTTTTCGAGGTTAGCAAAGAATTGTTCTTTCTCCTCTTCTTCTTCGAGTGTATCCAGTCCAACTCCTGGAGTATTTTGCCCAGGACCTGATGTCATGACAGAGTCTAAGAATGAATAAAACCACATCTGTTAGCTTTGAAGAGTACTTTATAATGTGGATCCTACTGAACCTTTATTCAACTTGCAATTCAGACAGTAGGATGCAAACTAATTTGTTATGTATCACAATTAGTTCAGCAAAAGACAAACTATAATATTTCTTCAGTCTATTGTCACTTTTTCATCACTATAGAGCAGTCATCACTTTGTAGCATTACAAAAATGGCAGCAGGACATGCAGTCAGGTCTGTGTTGGGGAGGAATACATATATAGTGCACATATTATACATATAAAACCGTTTTCCTCTTCAACACACTTGTACTAGATCAATTCAGTTACAACACTTTAATTTACTTTTTTATTTTAAATCTTGTTTCAGCAAATTCAATGTTCTCTATACATGAAAAGAATATTTTCCATTTGAAATTGCCAAATCTAGGCATTTAAAACAGTAATTCACACACTTTTTAAACTGAAAGTAACCCTACTCTCACCATTAGAGGTAATGTTTTTCTCTTTCATCTAATGTAGGTATATTAGGTTTCTATTTATTTAAATGATGCAACTAATTAAATACATTTCATTAAAAGGCAAAAGTTTTGAGAGCCATTCTATGACTGCATAATGAATCAATACTTTTTCTTTTTCCAATTTCAATTCTTTTTACAAAATTCACAAAATATTTGATACCATTTGGTTCCAAACTATCTCTGCTGATAGACACAGACGTCCTCTCGCCGTCCTGAACCAGAATCTTATCCTCTTGTTGCTCTTCTTCAACCTCTGCAATGGACCGTGAGAACCTCTGGGATTTGCGAAAGCTCCTATTGGTTCCCAGCAAGTCTGTCATTTTACCAAGTAAGGTGAAAAGAAAGTAGGTTTAGTATTAAATTGGCATATTTCTTCAGTATATGAACATTGCAGACATTACCTATGTAGTACAGTAACATTTCTGGAGAGGCTAGAAGCTGTGGAGGAGCAAAGTGATTTTGGTGTCCATGTATACAAATCACGAAAAGCTAGTGCACAGATAGAAAAGGTGATCAAAAAGGCTAACGGAATGTTAGCCTTTACCTCAAGGGGGTTGGAATACAAAGGTGAGGAAGTGATGCTTCTGTTGTACAGAGCCTTCGTAAGACTCCATCTATAGTACTACATTCAGTTTACAGTACCTCAGGAAAGATAGATCGGTGTTGATGGGGCTACAGTGCAGATTCACCAGAATGATATTGGGACCTAGAGGGATAAATTACGAGGACAGGTTACATTACCTTGACGTGTATTCCCTTGAGTTTAGAAGGTTGAGGAGTGATCTAATTGAGGTTTGTTCTACCTTTGCTCCATATCCCTTGATGCCGAACTAAAATCTATTGATGTCAGTTTCAAAAATGTCAATTGACCTAGCATCCACAGCCTATTGGGGAGGAGTTCCAGATTTCTACTACCCTTTGTGCGGAATAGTACCTCCTGCTATTGCCTAGCTCTAATTTTAGAACAATGCTCCCTTGTTCTAAATTTCTCTCACCAGAGGAAATAGTTTCTCTGCATCTACCCTATCAAATAATCATTTTAAACATCAATTAATAAAAAAGAAAAAAAAAATCAAAAAGAGAAAAAAACCTGAAAAATAAAAAGGGTGGTGTTAAATAAAAGGACTAAATGTTGAACTCTTATCCCCCTTTAAAGAATTCCTGCAAAGACAGATTTAATTGCACATAACTGAAGTAGCAAGATACAGGTTTACACCACAAATTTTCCACAGATTGAATCATTGATCTACACTATTCCAACAGGGACTGATATTAAGAAACTAGGTGGTTCTGTACAGGAAGGTGTTAAGACATCCTGGAGAGATGCATGTTGGACATCTTGGGGAGTTAAAAGTTTAACAGTCGAATATCTTTGTTAAACAAGATGACATTGAAGTATCGTAAAAGAAATGCATTGTCAGGGTTTTCCAATATAAACAGGATAACATTGAAGTGTTGGGAGGAGAAAGCATGACTTGTTTTATGATGTGTAAAGTGCTTGTGTAAGGAAATAAGTGTGGGATAAAACAGGGGTAGCGAGTCCCTTTGCTAAAGATAACAGTAGGTAAAGGAAGTCTCGTTAAGGGAAATGGTTCTGAGGTAAGCAATTGCAAACTGTTTGCATAGATAGTCTGTTTCCAGAGGATTTGGGAAATAGATACATCAATGACATTTTCCTTTGATGTAGTCTAAATATGGTAAGAAACATGGTTTTCAACAGTTTGTCAGAGTGTACTCGAAAGATACAGAAACTGGTAAAGTCACTCTCTGTATACAATTAAAGGCCGATCACCTTTCTGTGCATCAATAAAGTCTGTTCCTTATACTCCACTACGAAGTCTTGTGCTGACTCGAAACGTGTTGTGAACCAGAAGAGAAAGAAGCAAAGGATTTAAAAAAAATATAAAGTGGGCAAGTCTACCCAGACTACTCTCACACAAGCTACTGGAGCCACTTGAAGAGCAACAGTGTGAGGACCTGACAGTAAGTTACTTGGCTTCCTACTCATCAAAAAATTAAAGTCATTTAAATGAACTTTATTGTCCCTTAGTAATTCATTGGCTGTGAAGCACTTTGGGACATCCTGAGGCTGTGAAAGGTGCTATATAAATGCAAAGTCTATCTTTCTTTCTCAATAAACCTTTGTGTCTATATATTGCAACAAGCTTCTGTTCCTGGACAAGTATTGTTAAGTCACTGTGGTGAGAACTTGGAGCTTAGTGCTCACCTACTTTACAGTGCACTCTGATTATTATGTAAAACAAATACCCTCCTGGGAACCTGGACCATCACTCTCTTCATCGATTTCTTTCTTTGTTGTTTCAATGCCAGCATCAACTACTGCTGGCTGTCTTTTCAGTTTGGAAAACCTCCTCAGCGGGGGTTCTTGGATGAAGAAGGTAAGAAACGTGCCAAGAAGTGAAAATACCACAAAAGAAAGGCAGACAAAAGTAAGTTAGTTAAAAGATAAGCAATAGGAAAACAGAAAGACAACATTTTTTGACAGTTTCAGTTTAAATTTATGTGCCATGAAATAGAAAATTTAAAAGAAAAAAGTAGAACACATACAGATTGATGCATTCTAGATAATTAGAGTAAAGCATTTAAAGGCTTCCACGTCGTGATGATTTGCTACCCTCCTGTGGCCAACCTTCATGGAACAGACGCCATACTGTGGGTGTACAAGGACAAAGCAGCTACTTACGTCCTTCATCAGAGTCATCATCATTAATCCACCATGGTTTTGCATCTTTGTTGATTTCCTTCTTCTTATGCTGCCCCAATGAACTCAGAACACTGGATTTTGGTGAATTTCCCAAATCAACAGATTCATCTGAAACAGACTGCAATACATGCACAAAGTAATCAGAACAAAAAACAGTGTGGGGTCAGAGGAGGCAAGGGTTGGCCTGAAAAATTAGTTATGTTTCACACTCAAAAAGGTAGAATAATGCTACACATTATACAGACAATTTTACAGACTGAGATGGTACTTTTCGCTCTAAGGTGGCAATAATGTTTTGATATGCCATTATCTACTTTTAACAAACACAAAGATTGATCAATGTTTGGTAAAAATCCAATAATGCTTTTATATAAAAGTTAAAACCATTGAGGGCATATCAATATTTCCAAACACGGAAGGAGACTTCTGGAATTTCCCCCAATACCAACTTTTGGAAGAAATTCAACATTTGTTAGAAGAAAGCTACTTGAAACGTGTTTAAAATCTGAACCAATTTAAAAGAAAATTTAATTATTATTTGTAGCAAGACAAAAAATGCTGCAGGATAAATTGCAGCCCCTTCTACTTCAAGTAATTACTGGTAAACGGTAGTCGGGGGACAAAACTAGGAGAATCTATATCCATACAGCTGGAGTTTTACAATATTTGAACACCTAATGTACTAAACAGAGTTAACGCAAGAGAATTTTCAATTGTAGCCGGCAGCAAAATAACAGCCCGGATTTTGGGTTGAGAATAACAGTGAGGCCATCAATGCTCACCGTTATGATGAAATAAACCAGACAGCAACTTCCGGAGTACGCACACACAGTTAAACGCGCAAATCGGAAGCTGCGGTCCGAGTTAGCCTGCTTCTCCACAGGCTGCGCTATAACAGTACCTTGCCGATAGACTCGGCATTAAAATCCATGTAAGGGCATGAAGTTGCAGTACTTACCCACGAATTACCCACAAAACGCAGCAGAAAAAGTTAGAACTGGTGCATTCAGGAGCAAGTGAATTTTTAACGGCATGATAAGTGATAATTATTGCCAAACAACCTCTCTGGCTCTGAAAATTTAATTTTACAAGTGTGAAGTCTCATTCCTTCAGCATTTAATTAGCGTTGGAGATTTAAACATCTCTCTCTCTTAATCCCATCTTTCTTTCCCAATCTTTATTTTTCTTCCTGTACATAATTTAAATCTAATTTATACTTCCTGATTTAGACTCTGCGTGTCTCAGTGAGGATTCTTCAATCTGATTGGTTGAAGAGCCTCGTTGTTTCTTTTCCTGCTCAGACGCCACAGATCCCCTGTAGAGGGCGCTGGGCTGGATCAGATGCTCGATGACAGCAAATCTACGCGCAAAAGCTCGTGAAAACGCTGGCAGATGTCAGCGCACGAACGACAAGCACCGTTCCTTCGCCAATGACTGCAAAATCCGAGCCAAACTACTTTGACACTTGAAATCAGGTGATTCAATTATGAAAGCCTGTCATCCAACAACGTATCATGACACCGACCAAACCTCGACCAAAACATTTGCATGTGCCATCATGCGAACCACTGGTTTGAATTACTGCCTTGTAACTCATTGCAAGCCAACCCATTATTTATTTTAGTCACAAATGCTCCCTATGTTATGTACTTGCTGCAGTCTTTGTAACATCATTTTAATGCAAGCAGGCCCACATCAGCGTTAGTAAGTTACATCAGAGGTCAGCGTTTAAGAATCAAAGACAGAAGCGAAAATAAAATGTAAAACAAGTGTATACAAGTAATAAATTTAGCATCTTGAATATGAACTATAAAAGGCACACTTTTTCTATTATAAATTCCATATCCCTATTTATAATGAAAAGTGCCTATGGAACATTGCCTAGCTGTAACTAGTCTTTTGGATGAGACGTTAGACCGAGGCCCTGTCTGTCCTCTCAGGTGGATGTTGCCATGGCACTTTTCAAAGACGAGCATGGGAATTCAACTGGTGACCTGTTCAATATTTATCCTTCAACCACCATCACTAAAACAGATTTTCTGGTCATTTATCTCACAGCTGCATGTGGGAGTTTGCTATGGGACATCTTGGGGCTGTGAAAGGCGCTATATAAATGCAAGTTCTTTCTTTTCTTCTTTCTTTAATTACACCCTCCTGCCAGTGGTGGTACTACAGTGCCTCTACAAGCAGGAGAGTGTAATTATAGGCTCACTAATTGACAGACAGGCTCTCTTTTAATATAGACATGGGAATTAGGACAGGAATGTATGGCTTTAAAATGGAAACTGAAGTACATCAGAGCTCTGGTCCAATTACTGCCCCTCCCACTCACCCCACTTCATCTAAAGACTCATCTAAAAGGACGAAATTACCATGTATCTAGATTAAGAGAAAATATAGTTAGTAGTAGCCAGCACGGATTTCAAAAATGGACGATCATACTCGACAAACCTCAGAATTCTTTGAAGAGGTAACTGACATGGTAGATGGGGGAAATACAGATAATGTACACGGGCTTTGACAATATACCACACAGGAGATTACTACAGACGATTAAGGGGTATATAATTAGGCAGAGGATAGCAAACTAGATTAAAAACTGGTTCGATAGTAGGAGTTAAGGGCAATTTTTCAGCGTGGTTAGAAGTGGGTAGTGGTGTCCCACGGAGTTCAGTGCCGAGGCCACTTCTGTTCAATCTGTGCATCAATGATTTTGATATAGGCTTAGATGGAATGGTGTCAAAATTTGCAGACGATATCAAAATAGGAAATATAGTTAATTCTTTAGTAGACCAAAGGAAGCTGTCAAAGGATATTGATAAGATGGGGGAATGTGCTAGCTCATGGTAGATGTAATGCAATGTCCGTAAGTGTGAGGTGATGCAATTTGGTTAAAAAAAAGCATTGATTACACTCTGAATAGAAGTAGGCTCAGTGCTGTGGACTAGAAGAGGGATTTGGAGATACAAATTCACAGAACGTTATAGGGAGCACCTCAGATTGATACACCTGTAAAAACAGCTAATGGAATTCTAGGTTTTATCACAAGAGGTATAGAATATAAAAGCCAAGAGGCAATGATGAACCTTTAGAAAACCTTAAGACCTCAGTAAGAGCACCTTGCAGAGTTTTGGGCTCCGCACTATAGGAAGGATATTAAGGCTCTAGATAGGGCACAACACCAAAAAAGGTGACTCAACCGTGGCTAACAAGGGAAATTAGGGATAGCATAAGATCCAAGGAGAGGACATATAAAGTGGCCAGAAAAAGCAGTAAACCTGAGGATTGGGAGCAGTTTAGGATCCAACAAAGGAGGACAAAGGGATTAATTAAGAAAGGGAAAATAGAATATGAGAGTAAGCTTGCAGGGAACATAAAAACTGACTGTAAAAGCTTCTATAGATATGTGAAGAGAAAAAGATTGGTGCAGTCAAGCGTAGGTCCCTTACAGTCAGAATCAGGGGAATTTATAATGGGGAACAAAGAAATAGCAAACCAATTAAATACATACTTTGGTTCTGTCTTCACAAAGGAGGACACAAATAACCTCCCAGAGATGCCGGGGAACATAGGGTCTGATGAAAGGGAGGAACTGATAGAAATCAGTATTTGTAGGGAAATGGTGTTAGGGAAATTGATGGGACTGAGGGCCGATAAATCCCCAGGGCCAGATAATCTACATCCTAGGGTACTTAAGGAAGTGACCCTAGAAATAGTGGATGCATTGCTGGTCATCTTCCAAAATTCGATAGACTCTGGAACAGTACCCATGGATTGGCAGGTAGCCCACTGTTCAAAAAGGGTGGTAGAGAGAAAACGGGGAATTACAGACCGGTAAGCCGGACATCAGTAGTGGGGAAAATGCTAGAGTCCATTATAAAGGATGTAATAGCAGAGCACTTGGAAAACAGTGACAGGATCGGACAAAGTCAACATGGATTTACAAAAGGTAAGTCGTGCTTGACTAATCTACTGGAATTTTTTTGAGGATGTAACTGGTAAAATAGACAAGGGAGAACCAGTGGATGTGGTGTATTTGGATTTTCAGAAGGCTTTCGATAAGGTCCCGCATAAGAGATTAGCGTGTAAAATTAAGGCACATGGGATTGGGGGCAAGGTATTGACTTGGATAGAGAACTGGTTGGCAGACAGAAAGCAAAGAGTTGGAATAAACGGCTCTTTCTCCGAGTGGCAAGCAGTGACTAGTGGGGTACCGCAGGGATCGGTCCTTGGACCTCAGCTATTCACAATATATATTAATGATCTGGACGAGGGAACTAGATGTAGTATCTCCAAGTTTGCAGACGACACAAAGCTGGGTGGCCGTGTGTGCTGTGAGGAGGATGCCGAGAAACTCCAGTATGATTTGGACAGGTTGAGTGATTGGGCAGAAGCATGGCAGATGCAATATAATGTGGATAAATGCGAGGTTATCCACTTTGGTGTCAAAAACAGGAAGGTAGATTATTATCTGAATGGCAATAGATTGGGAGAAGGGGAAGTGCAATGAGACCTGGGTGTCCATGTGCACCAGTCGCTGAAAGTAAGCTTGCAGGTGCAGCAGGCAGTTAAGAAGGCAAATGGTATGTTGGCCTTCGTAGCGAGAGGGTTCGAGTACAGGAACAAGGATGTCTTGCTGCAGTTGTACAGGGCCTTGGTGAGACCACATCTTGAGTATTGTGTGAAGTTTTGGTCACCTTATCTGAGGAAGGACGTTCTTGCCATGGAAGGAGTGCAGCGAAGATTCACCAGGCTGATACCTGGGATGGCAGGAGTGACGTATGAGGAGAGATTGGGTCAATTGGGCTTGTACTCGCTGGAGTTTCGAAGAATGAGGGGATCTCATCGAAACTTATAAAATTCTAACAGGACTAGACAGACTAGATGCTGGAAGGATGTTCCCGATGGTCGGGGAGTCCAGAACCAGGGGTCACAGTCTAAGGATAAGGGGTAAGCCATTTAGGACAGAGATGAGGAGGAATTTCTTCACCCAGAGAGTGGTGAACCTGTGGAATTCTCTGCCAAAGAAGGCAGTAGAGGCCAATTCATTAAATATATTCAAGAAGGAGTTGGATATATTTCTTAAGGCTAAAGGGATCAAGGGATATGGAGAGAAGGCAGGAACAGGGTACTGAATTTGGATGATCAGCCATGATCTTATTGAATGGCGGAGCAGGCTCGAGGGGCCGAATGGCCTACTCCTGCTCCTATCTTCTATGTTTCTATGTTTAACACAGATTCACTAAGATTCTGCCTGGTATGAGGAATTAAGAAAAATTGAAGCAGGCTGTTTCCAGTCGTTGAGAGTCTAGAGCCAGGGGCCTTAGATTGAAGATTAAACACAAGATTTAGAAGAGAGCACGAGAAACTTCTTTACAGAATGTTGTGAGGCTGCAAAATCACTTCCAACATTACTGTTTGTGACAGAAACTGTGTCAACATTCAAGGTTAGATTGCATAGGTGGTTGAAGTAAAGAGGGATGAAGGGATATGGGAACAGTGTGGGTTAATGTGATTAGGACTGTTTACTCGCAAGGAGGGTAAACACCAACACCAACTGGCTGGGCCCGAATGGCCTGTTTCTGTGTTGTAACTTCTATATCACAGATAGAGTCATAACAGCACAGAAGGAGGCCATTCGCCCAAACGAGTCCGTGCCGGCTCTCTGTAGAACAATCCAGTCAGTCCCATTCCCCCGCTCTATCCCCGTAGCCCTGCAAGTTTATTTCCCTCAAGTGCCTATCCAGTCTCCCCTTGAAAACATTGAGTGTCGCCGCTTCCACCACTTCCGTCGGCAGCGAATTCATCACCACTCGCTGCGTAAAAAGGTTTTTCCTCACGTCCCTCCTGTATCTCTTGCCCAAAACCTTAAATCTGTGGCCCCTAGTCCTTGTACCATCAACTGGTGGGAACAGCCTTTCCCCATCTAGCCTATCCAAACCCATCATAATCTTGTACACCTCTATCAAATCACCCCTCAACCTCCTTTGCTCTAATGAAAACAAATCCAGCTTCTCCAACCTGTCCTTGTAGCTAAGATCCCCCATCCCCAGGACCATTCTGGTAAATCTCCTCTGCACCCTCTCAGGGGCCTTCATATCCTTCCTAAAGTGTGGTGACCAGAACTGGACGCAATACTCTAGTTGTGGCCTAACCAGCGCTTTATAAAGGTTCAGCATTACTTCTCTACTTTTGTACTCAATACCTCTATTTATGAAGCTCAAGATCCCATATGCTTTGTTAACCACTCTCTCAATATGTCCTGCCACCTTCAGGGACCTATGCACATTAACTCCCAATTCCCTCTGTCCCTGCACACTCTTTAAAACTGTGTCATTAAGTGTATATTACCTCGTCATGTTCCTTCTTCCAAAATACATCACCTCACACTTCTCTGTATTAAATTCCATCTGCCACTTGTCTGCCCATTCTGCTAGCCTTTCTATGTCCTGTTGCAGTCGGTTGATATCATCAAGTTTGGAGTCATTGGCAAATTTAGAAATTCTACTCTGTATTCCAATATCCAGGTCATTTACATATATCAAAAAAAGCAGTGGCCCCAGCACTGACCCTTGGGGAACACCATTGTCTACCATCCTCCAGTCTGAAAAACAGCCATTTACCACAACTCGCTATTTTCTGTCCTTAAGCCAATTCCTTATCCAAGCTGCCACTGGCCCACCTATTCTATGAGCCTCAATTTGTTAACCAGCCTTCTATGTGGTACTTTGTCAAACGTCTTACGAAAATCCATGTCGATAACATCCATTGCATTCCCTTCATCAATCCTCTCTGTTACTTCATCAAAAAATTCAATTAGATTAGTCAAACACGATCTTCCTTTTACAAATCCATGTTGGCTCTCCTTAATTAGCTTAAACCTCTCCAAATGCCCGTTAATGTTTTCCTTGATTATTGTTTCTAAAACTTTACCCACCACTGATGTTAAGCTGACCGGCCTGTAGTTATTAGGATTGTCCTTACACCCTTTCTTGAACAATGGTGTCACATTTTCCACTTTCCAATCCTCAGGCACCTCACCCGCATCTAGGGAAGATTGGAAAATTATGGCAAGTCCTTCTGCTATCTCCTCCCCCAATTCCCTTAGCAACCTGGGATGCAACCCATCTGGACCAGGCGACTTGTCCACTCTAAGCATACCCAGCCTTTCTAGTGCATCCTGTTTATCAATTTTCACCCCTTCCATTTCTTCTACCTTTTCCACTTCTACCGATATTTTGTCAGCATCCATCTCCTTCGTAAACACCGATACAAAGTACTCTGAGTATTCTAGCCTTGCCCTGCGCCTCTAAGCATATATCCCCTTCTTTATCTCTAATAGGCCCCACCCCGCCTCTTCTACCCGCTTACTGTTTACATGCCGGTAGAAGATTTTGGGGTTCCCTTTTATGTTAATCGCCAATCTACTCTCATATTCTCTCTTTGCCAATCTTATTTTCATCTTTACATCCCCTCTCAACATGTTGTATTCGGTCTGGTTCTCCCTTGAAAAATTCACCTCACTTGCATCATACACCTTTTTTTGTTTCATCATCTTCTCTATCTCCCTCGTCATCCAAGGAGCCCTCGCTTTGGTTCCCTTACTCTTCCCTCTTGTTGGAATGTATTATATTTCTATCCTAGTTTTCAAAGCTTCATCTCAGGCCTATTCCTCTAGGTTACACTGTACATAAGTTTTATTAAATATGTTTTAATTCCACGGGCCACGGTGTTCGCTGCAGGTAAGTTTAATTTTACACTGATGTTAAATTGGTGACTGTGTTTTCCTACATTATAACAGTGGCTCCACTTCAAAAGTAATTCATTGGCTGTGAAGCATTTTGGGACATCCCAAGGTCGTGAAAAGCCCCAAGTTCTATACAAGTTCGTTCTTTCTTTATCATCATCATCTCTCTGAATAATAAGCTCCACTAAGAGTGCTTTAACCTCAATATCCACCTCCTCTGTGAAAACTGAGCTGAAATACTTAGTTACTATCTCTGCCACTCCCACACTCATCACTACATCTTGTCTCCTTCATTTCTTAAAGGTGTGGCACTGTCATGAAATGATTCAATGCAAGAAATACTATCAAAGAACATTTAATTTTAGGAAGCGTTTGTAAACTTTTGTTTAATACCATGCCACAGCTTTAAAAAATTGAAATTTGCCATGTTCTATGCTAAAGGAGATTTTATTTCCTTTCACTTCAAAAATGTATTAGCAGTGAATTTTGAGCTAAGTTAAGGACAAACATACCAGGGAACATTACATTTTTTTGCCACAAAGTATCATCATCAAGCATTCCCAACCCAGGTAAAGCATCAGTCAATAAAGAGTAAAGCTGTCAGCGTTCGCCGTCATTACCCCTCTGAAGCTGACCGTAACTTCAAGATTTAGCACATGCGCATCTAAAAATGGAAATTTCATAACTCTTGAAATGAACGTTTCTAATTGCAGTTTGTGTGTATTGCTGCAATTTACAGCTACTATAAAATCATGGATCATACAAGCAAACCACTAGAGATCACCTCTAAGTAAATTAATGTTAAACTCAGAAATATCTTTGCTGGAAACAGAGCTCCAGTGGAGCAAAAAAATAACATACCTCTTTCAAGAATTGCTCAAACTGTTCCTCTATCTCCTCTTTGGTGAGTTTATGACTCATGATTTCAACGTGTTACAAACTGATTCTTCAGAATAGAACTCTAGAATAAAAACACAGAATGGGATATCAATCCAAGAAAGTAGACGGTACATTTTAGGAAAGGTTTGCAGATGAGCACACAGGTTGATCTCAACTTCTGCCCTGGTCCTCTACACATTTATCATCCTAGCCCATCCTACAAGAGGTATCTACATATCTCAGATATATTGAGGCACAGACTTCAGTGCATCTGGTGCACAACTGGATTAGCCATCCATCACCAGATCTGGCTGGATCACATCGGGCACGAGCAGGCCTCGCTCTCCTCTGCTAAAACCACTCGCTACTCCAGGATCATCCTGGACAGCAAAAATCTCCACTCCCAACTGCCTCCATAAACCCTCACCTCCAAGTGTGAGGAGCTCATGAACTTTATTACCGAAACGGAGAACATTTGTTCAGCTGCCTCTGCTGCTTTATCTCCTTCACCTTGTCCAACAAGACAACTCACCCCCAGCTCTACATAGAACATAGAAACATAGAAAACAGGAGCAGGAGTAGGAGTAGGCCATTCGGCCCCTCGAGCCTGCTCCGCCATTCAATGCAATCATAGCTGATCATCCAAATTCAGTACCCTGTCCCTGCCTTCTCCCCATATCCCTTGATCCCTTCAGCCTTAAGAAATATATCCAACTCCGTCTTGAATATATTTAATGAATTGGCCTCTACTGCCTTCTGTGGTAGAGAATTCCACAGGTTCACCACTCTCTGGGTGAAGAAATTCCTCCTCATCTCTGTCCTAAATGACTTACCCCTTATCCTTAGACTGTGACCCCTGGTTCTGGACTCCCCGGCCATCGGGAACATCCTTCCTGCATCTAGACTGTCCAGTCCTGTCAGAATTTTATAAGTTTCAATGAGATCCCCTCTCATTCTTCTAAACTCCAGCGAGCATAAGCCCAATCAACCCAATCTCTCCTCATACGTCATTCCTGCCATCCCAGGTATCAGTCTGGTGAATCTTCGCTGAACTCCTTCCATGGCAAGAACATCCTTCCTCAGATAAGGCGACCAAAACTTCACATAATACTCAAGATGTGGTCTCACCAAGGTCTTGTACAACTGCAGCAAGACATCCTTGTTCCTGTACTCAAACCCTCTCGCTGCGAAGGCCAACATACCATTTGCCTTCTTAACCGCCTGCTGCACCTGCATGCTTACCTTCAGCGACTGGTGCACAAGGACACCCAGGTCTCGTTGAACTTCCCCTTCTCCCAATCTATTGCCATTCAGATAATAATCTGCCTTCCTGTTTTTGACACCATTTATCCACGTTATATTGCATCTGCCATGCTTCTGCCCAATCACCCAACCTGTCCAAATCATACTGGAGTTTCTCGGCATCCTCCTCACAGCACACACGCCCACCCAGCTTTGTGTTGTCTGCAAACTTGGAGATATTACATCTAGTTCCCTTGTCTAGACCATTAATATATATTGTGAATAGCTGGGGTCCAAGAACTGATCCCTGCAGTACCCCACGAGTCACTGCCTGCCACTCGGAAAAAGACGCGTTTATTCCAACTCTTTGCTTTCTGTCTGCCAACCAGTTCTCTATCCAAGTCAATACCTTGCCCCCAATCCCATGTGCTTTAACTTTACACGCTAATCTCTTATGCGGGACCTTATCGAAAGCCTTTTGAAAGTCCAAATACACCACATCCACTGGTTCTCCCGTATCTATTTTACCAGTTGCATCCTCAAAAAATTCCAGTAGATTAGTCAAGCACGATTTACCTTTTGTAAATCCATGTTGACTTTGTCCGATCCGGTCACTGCTTTCCAAGTACTCTGCTATTACATCTTTTATAATGGACTCTAGCGTTTTCCCCACTACCGATGTCAGGCTTATCGGTCTGTAATGCCCCGTTTTATCTCTACCACCTTTTTTGAATAGTGGGGTAACATTAGCTACACTCCAATCCATGGGTGCTGTTCCAGATTCCATCGAATGTTGGAAGATGATCAGCAATGCATCTACTATTTCTTGGGCCACTTCCTTAAGTACCCTAGGATGTAGATTATCAGGCCCTGGGGATTTATCGGCCTTCAATCCCGTCAATTTCCCTAACACCATTTCCCTACAAATACTGATTTCTTTCAGTTCCTCCCTTTCATCAGACCCTATGTTTCCCACTTTCATCAGACCCTATGTTCCCCGACATCTCTGGGAGGTTATTTGTGTCCTCCTTTGTGAAGACAGAACCAAAATATGTATTTAATTGATCAGCCATTTATTTGTTCCCCATTATAAATTCCCCTGATCCTGACTGCAAGGGACCTATGCTTGACTTCACCAATCTTTTTCTCTTCACATATCTATAATAGCTTTTACAGTCAGTTTTTATGTTCCCTGCAAGCTTACTCTCATTCTATTTTCCCCTTCTTAATTAATCCTTTTGTCCTCCTTTGTTGAATCCTAAACTGCGCCCAATCCTGACGTTCACTGTTTTTTCTGGCCAATTTATATGTCCTCTCCTCGGATCTTATACTATCCCTAATTTCCTTTGTTAGCCACGGTTGAGTCACCTTTTTTGTTTTATTTTTATGCCAAACTGGGATGAACAAATTCTGCAGTTCGTCCATGCAGTCTTTGAACGTTTGCCATTGCCTATCCACCGTCAACCATTTGAGTGACATTTCCCAATCAATCCTACCCAACTCGCGCCTCATATCATCGTAGTTTCCTTTATTTAAATTCAGGACCCTAGTCTCCGAGTCAACTACTTCACTCTCCATCTTAATGAAGAATTCTATCATATTATGATCGCTCCTACCCAAGGGGCCTCGTACAACAAGACTGCAAATTAATCCTCTCTCATTACATAATACCCAGTCTAAGATGGCCTGATCTCTCGTTGGTTCCTCAACATATTGGTCCAGGAAACTATCCCGTAAACACTCCTGGAATTCCTCCTCCACGGTATTGTTACTAATTTGGTTAGCCCAATCTATATGTAGATTAAAGTCACCCACGATGACTGCTGTGCTCTTATTGCACGCTTCTCTAATTTCCCTTTTAATGCCATCCCCAACCTCCGCATTACTGTTTGGAGGTCTATATACCAATCCCACTAATGTTTTCTGCCCCTTGGTATTTCTCAGTTCTACCCATACAGATTCCACATCATCAGAGCCAATATCCTTCCTTACAATTGTGTTAATCCCCTCTTTAACCAGCAATGCTACACCACCTCCCTTTCCTTTTTGCCTATCTTTCCTGAATATTGAATACCCCTGGATGTTGAGTTCCCAGCCTTGGCCACCCTGGAGCCATGTTTCCGTAATCCCAAACAAATCATATTCATTTACCTCTATTTGCGCAGCTAATTCATCCGCCTTATTACGAATGCTCCTCGCATTAAAAGACACAAAGCCTTCAGGCTTGTTTTTTTAATGCTCTTAGACCTATTAGAATTATTATTTACTGTGGCCATGTTTGACTTAAACCGTCGATTTCTCTGACTGCCACTTTTGTTTTTCTCCTTCCTATCTTTTGCTTTTATCCTCGTTTCCCTTTCCTCTGTCTCCCTGCTCAGGTTCCCAAACCCCTGCCATTTTAGTTTAAACCCTCCCCCAGAGCACTAGCAAACACTCCCCCTAACACTGAACATTCCTCTCTAGCTTCTCTCCAATCTCCTCTCATGTCATGTTTTCTTTGAACTCATCTTGTCAATGAAAACACCTCCTACTCACTAACCGCTGTCCACTCAAGTTTTCTTTCTGCATCCCATGCTAGCAGGCATTGTAAATGTTAACTTTACTTGAAGGGTTGACGGTGGATAGGCAATGGCAAACATTTAAAGATCGCATGGATGAACTACAGAATTTGTTCATCCCTGTTTGGCTTAAAAATAAAACAAAAAAGGTGAATCAACCATGGCTAACAAAGGAAATTAGGGATACCATAAGATCCAAGGAGAGGACATATAAATTTGCCAGAAAAAGCAGCAAACTTGAGGTTTGGGAGCAGTTTAGGATTCAGCAAAGGAGGACAAAGGGATTAATTAAGAGGGGGAAAATAGAGTATGAGAGTAAGCTTGCAGAGAACATAAAAACTGACTGTAAAAGCTTCTATAGATGTGTGAAGAGAAAAAGATTGGTGAAGTCAAGCATAGGTCCCTTGCAGTCAGAATCAGGGGAATTTATAATGGGGAACAAAGAAATGGAAGACCAATTAAATACATACTTTGGTTCTGTCTTCACAAAGGAGGACACAAATAACCTCCCAGAGATGTCAGGGAACATAGGGTCTAATGAGAGGGACGAACTGAATGAAATCAGTATTTGTAGGGAAATGGTGTTAGGGAAATTGATGGGATTGAAGGCAGATAAATCCCCAGGGCCTGATAATCTACATCCTAGTGTACTTAAGGAAGTGGCCCTAGAAATAGCAGATGCATTGCTGGTCATCTTCCAAAATTCTATAGACTCTGGAACAGTTCCCATGGATTGGAGGGTAGCTAATGTAACACCACTATTCAAAAAAGGTGGTAGAGAGAAAACAGGGAATTATAGACCGGTAAGCCTGACATCGGTAGTGGGGAAAATGCTAGAGTCCATTATAAAAGATGTAATAGCAGAGCACTTGGAAAACAGTGACAAGATCAGACAAAGTCAACATGGATTTACAAAAGGTAAATCGTGCTTGACTAATCTACTGGAATTTTTTGAGGATGTAACTGGTAGAATAGATAAGGGAGAACCAGTGGATGTGGTGTATTTGGACTTTCAGAAGGCTTTCGATAAGGTCCCGCATAAGAGATTAGCGTGTAAAGTTAAAGCACATGGGATTAGGGGTAAGGTACTGACTTGGATAGAGAACTGGTTGGCAGGCAGGAAGCAAAGAGTTGGAATAAACGGGTCTCTTTCCAAGTGTCAGACAGTGACTAGTGGGGTACCACAGGGATTGGTGCTAGGACCCCAGCTATTCACAATATATATATTAATGATCTAGACGAGGGAACTAGATGAAATATCTCCAAGTCTGCAGACGACACAAAGCTGGGTGGGCGTGTGTGCTGTGAGGAGGATGCCGAGAAACTCCAGTATGATTTGGACAGGTTGGGTGATTATACTGCATCTGCCATGCAGCTGCCCAATGTGGAGAAATGCGAGGTTATCCACTTTGTTGGCAAAAACAGGAAAGCAGATTATTATCTGAATGGCAATAGATTGGGAGAAGGGGAAGTGCAATGAGACCTGGATGTCCTTGCGCACCAGTCGTTGAAGGTAAACATGCAGGTGCAGCAGGCAGTTAAAAAGGCAAATGGTATGTTGGCCTTCATAGCGAGAGGATTCGAGTACCGGAGCAAGGATGTCTTGCTGCATTTGTACAGGGCCTTGGTGAGACCACACCTTGAGTATTGTGTGAAGTTTTGGTCGCCTTATCTGAGGAAGGATGTTCTTGCCATGGAGGGAGTGCAGCAAAGATTCACCAGACTGATACCTGGGATGGCAGGAATGACGCATGAGGAGAGATTGGGTCGACTGGGCTTATATTTGCTGGAGTTCAGAAGAATGAGAGGGGATCTCATTGAAACTTATAAAATTCTAACAGGACTAGATGCAGGAAGGATGTTCCTGATGGCGGGAGAGTCCAGAACCAAGGGTCACAGTCTAAAGATAAGGGGTAAGCCATTTAGGACAGAGATGAGGAGGAATTTCTTTACCCAGAGAGTGGTGAACCTGTGGAATTCTCTATCACAAAAGGCAGTTGAGGCCAATTCATTAAATATATTCAAGAAGGAGTTAGATATATTTCTTAAGGCTAAAGGGATCAAGGAATATGGGGAGAAAGCAGGGACAGGGTACTGAATTTGGATGATCAGCCGTGATCTCATTAAATGACGGAGCAGGCTCGAGGGGCCTGTTGTATCCGTGTATTAATGGAGACACGGAATGCAGGAGTTGGTTTAACAGGTGTTTACTGAACAAAGTCTGGAGGTGAACTAAAAGATACAAGACACTACAGGCTTATATGCCCGAGTGGTCACTACCGGTATTACAGTACACAGGGGCTCTTAAAGGTACATACACTACAATTCCTCCCCTTTTAGATAATTAGTACATAACATTTTAAGTAATCATTAATTAACATGTTTACAAGAACAATAATCTACACATTTGCTGCAGTTAATCAATTATAAGTCAGTCTCTCTGGAGGCTTCCTGACTCGGTCCGGATAACGCCTCGGTGGTGTAGTAGGTTCTTTTGGCAAGGTCGATTCGGCTTGAATGCCAGTGTCGGGTTCATCTGGTTCCAGTATCACCGGATCGGAGGTAAATACTATGGGTATCTCGGCTTCATCATTAGGCGTATAGAGTTGTGGTGTAGGTTGTCCCTTTTCGGATGACTCTATGATCTGGTCAGCATGGTGCCTTATTATGCTTTCTCCAATGTCCACGGTATACATCAGCGGTCCTAGTCGTGCGCAAATAGTTCCAGGCTGTCATTTCTCGGGACGGTAGTCCCGGGCCAAAACTTGTTGACCTATCTGGAAGGTTCTAGTTGGCCTTTCATTCATGCTTTGAAATTGCCAGTTCTCTACGTCCCTTCTGATGTTTGGCTTGATCAAATCCAGCCGGCATCTTAGTTGAAAAACATCATGGCGGGAGTTTGGTTTGTAACCACGTGTTGCATTCCTGTATGCAAACAAGAAGTTATCTACCTTATGTTGCAGATTTATATCTTCATTACCCATGGCCTTTATGGCCTTCTTGAAGGTCTGGACAAACCTTTCAGCTAATCCATTGGTGGCGGGATGGTATGGGGCGGATATGTAGTGCTTAACCCCATTGTTTTTTTAAGAACTTCCTGAATTCTTCGGACACAAATGGCAGTCCATTATCAGAACAGATCTGTTTAGGCAGCCCATTCCTGGCAAATATGGTCCTTAATACTGTGATGGTTTTTTCCGTGGTGGTGGAGGACATCTTTATTACCTCCGGCCACTTGGAGTGTGCATCAACTGCGATTAAGAACATCGAGTCCATAAATGGACCAGCAAAGTCGATATGTACCCTTTGCCATGGAGATGAGGGCTACTCCCATGGATGTAGAGGGGCTTGTGGTGGGGCGTTTTGGACCTTCTGGCAACCTAGACAGCTCTTGGTCATTTCTTCGATGTCTCCATCGATACCTGGCCACGACACAAACGCTCTGGCTAGGTTCTTCATTTTCACTCCACCCAGATGCCCCTCGTGAAGCTCCTTTAGCACTTTATCCTGGAGTTTGGGTGGAATCACCACTCTGGATCCACACATCAAGGTTCCTCGGCACAGTGACAGCAGTTCTCTTCTTTGCAAGAATGCTGGCAACAGTGGTTCACCATGTGCTGGCCATCCCTTCACCGTTAAATCGTAGACTCGAGAGAGAATCGGGTCATTTCTCGTTTCCTTTTCAATGGTAGAATTTGTTACTGGTAGACATTCCACTATGGTTGAGTGGAACATCTCCACTGGGTCCACTGTAGGTGCCTCTTCTACCGTTGGCAACGGTAGGCGCAATAAACAGTCAGCATTCCCATGCAGTTTTGATCCTTTGTATTCTATGTCATATTGGTGTGCCCCTAGGAAAAGGGACCACCTCTGTAGCCTTTGCGCTGTCATAATGGGAACGCCCTTTTTAGGGTTGAATATGGAGACGAGGGGTTGATGGTCAGTCAACAAGGTAAATTTTTGTCCGTGTAGGTAATGGTTGAATTTCTTCACTCCCCACACCAGGCTGAGTGCTTCCCTGTCGATCTGGGCGTAGTTACGCTCAGCTGAGTTCAATGAGCGTGACGCAAAAGCTATCGGCCGCTCCGAGCCATCAGGGAATCTATGCGATAATACCGCTCCTACGCCGTAAGGGGATGCATCGCACGCCAGTCTGATTGGCAGTGATGGGTTGTAATGAGCCAACACTTCCTTGGACGTGATCAAGCCTTTGCATTTATGGAAGGCACGTTTACAGTCTTCGCTCCATTTCCAAATTACTCCCGTTTGTAGCAGTGTGTTAAGAGGGTGCAGAACAGTTGACAAGTTCGGTAAAAATTTATGATAGTAATTTATCAATCCCAGGAACGACCTTAATTGTGAGACATTTTCAGGTGCTGGGGCTTTTATGACCGCTTCAATTTTTTCAGGTGACTTATGCAACCCTTCTTCGTTAATTATATGGCCACAATATGATATTTGTTTCTGGAAAAATTCGCACTTGCGGCGATTTGCTCGTAGGCCCCGTTCTCAGTCTAGTGAGCACCTGCTCCAAATTGGCAAGGTGCTCGTTGTCGTTTTCTCCTGTTGCAAGGATGTCGTCTAGGTAGCATTGAGTCCCCGGAATCCCTTGGAGGACTTGCTCCATAGCTCTTTGCCAGATAGCTGGAGCTGATGCTACTCCGAAAACCAGTCGATTGTACTGGTACAGGCCTTTGTGTGTGTTTATCGTGAGATACTTTTTAGAGGCCTCTTCAACCTCCATCTGTAGATATGCCTGTGCCAAGTCAATTTTGGTGAAACGTTTCCCTCCAGAGAGTGAGGCAAAAATATCTTCTATCCTCGGAAGAGGATACTGTACCGTGTGAAGGACCGGGTTTACAATCACCTTGAAGTCCCCACAGATGCGAATTTTTCTCTGTTCTTCAGCTTTATCATTATTCAACGTTTTCTTCATGACCGGGACGATGGGTGTTGCCCACTCGCTCCAATCTACCTTGGATAACATGCCTGCCTTTTCCAAATTCTCCAGCTCTGCCTCGACTGCTGGACGAATTGCGTATGGCACCGGCCTTGCCTTAAAAAACTTGGGAATTGCCACATCTTCCACTTTTATTGAGGCGGTGACGCCTTTCAAGGTTCCTAGTTCCTGTTGAAACACTTCTTTGGCGTTGGCCAAGATGTCTTTTAATCGTTCAGGTATGACGTCATCATCATTTTTTTTCTTACTGGTCACCGTCAGTGCCTGAATGGAGTGCCAATCTAAACGTATCTTCCTGATCCATTCACGTCCCAACAGCGGTGGACCACCATCGTGCAGAACGTATAAATACAACTTCTGTATTTCCTTGCCGTTGTATACAACAGGCACCCTTATTTTCCCTCTGGGGTATACTTTCTGCCCCGTATATTTCTTCAAGATAATGGATGTGTCTTTCAAAGGTATATGCGGAAATAGCCGCTCGTAATCCCGTCGACTTATGACGGTCAGAGCTGATCCTGTATCTCGCTCCATTTTAGCTGGGGACCCCGCTATCGTGAGGGTAACCCAAATGATCTGGTAATCTTCTTTGGCAATTACATTATGTAATTTGAGACAGCTTAGTCTCTTGTTTCCGGAGTTGCTATCGCTCTTCTGGTCTTCGGAGCTACTGTCAGTCATCATTTGTACCTTTCTGTACTTTTCCTTATTGATTTTTTTTCTGTCAGTGGATTTTTTGTTTCCAGATCGGCACACACGTGCAATGTGTCCCATCTTTCCGCATTGCCTGCATGCTTTGTCCTTGAACCAGCAGTCCCTCTGGTCATGGGTGGATCTGCCGCAGCGATAACATCTCTCGAAACCCCGTGTTATTTCATGTGTGCCGAAGTCCTGTGGCTTTTGCTGTATCTCTGCAGCTCCTCTTGCTGCTGCTTCGTATGATACAGCCACACTGAAAGCCTTGTCCAGTGTCAAATCTTTCTCAGAAAGTAGCCTTTTCTGTGTTCCTTCACTCAGGAGTCCAGACAAATTTGTCCCGTAGAGAATCTGCCAGTCCTGCCCCGAATTGGCAGTGCTTTGACAGCTTTCTTAATTCGGTGAGGTAATCAGTGTTACTTTCATTCTTGTGCTGATTCCTCCTGAAGAATTTGAATCATTCCGCTATGAGCAGCGGTGTTGGGTTTAAGTGCTCCTGTAGGGTATCAACAATCTCCTTAAAATTCTTGTCCATCGGTTTGGCTGGAGTGATTAAGTTTCGTAACAGCCCGTATGTCCTTGCGCCCATCAGATTTAGAAGTACCGATGCCTTTTTATCATCCTCTACTTCATTCGCTGTGCAATATACCTCCACTCTTTCCACATATGTGGTCCAATCCTCTATATTACTGTCGAAAGCAATAATATTGCCAGTCTTAGGCATCCTGAAAATCAAAAATGGCACCTCCCGCGCTTTCCTTTCTTCCCTGCCAAGAAAAAAATGGCACCTCCCGCGCTTTCTCGCCGCTACCGCTGCTGACAATGCTGTTCTCCGCGGTTTTTATTTACACAGATATTTTTAATAGTTGGAGACTCATTCACGCCGAACTCTCTGGGATTTTTCCCTCCTTCTGCTTGGTCCGAATGCCGACCTGCTTTGCCGCGCCGGCCGTCTCCCGAGTGCTCCACCCTCCGTCTCTGTTTGCCTCCGCCTTCCGACTCGCTGCTCGGCCCCGCTGCAGAGCCACCCGATTGAGCCCCAGCCCGCCGCCCAGGAAGGACTAGTGCAGTACCTGCCACCAGCCCGGCTAGCTGGTGAAACCACAGTTTTTTTTCTTCGACCTTCGTCTGAGGAATCGATCTCCTTGAGGTGCTGCCGAATTGCAGGCAAGTCCGTTTCCAATTCGTCGCCACTGTTGTATCCGTGTATTAATGGAGACACGGAATGCAGGAGTTGGTTTAACAGGTGTTTACTGAACAAAGTCTGGAGGTGAACTAAAAGATACAAGACACTATACAGGCTTATATACCCGAGTGGTCACTACCAGTATTACAGTACACAGGGGCTCTTAAAGGTACATACACTACAGGGCCGAATGGCCTACTCCTGCTCCTATCTTCTATGTTTCTCTCTCCTCAGGAACTGTTATCCACCATCATTACCTCACCTCCTCAAAAAAAACACCCTCGATTCCTTTGTCCTTGCAAATTACCTTCTCATCTCCAGCCACCCTTTCCGTTCCAAAGTCCTGGAATGTTTTAATCTTTCAAATACACACCCATCTTTCCCACAATTCCTTGTTTGAATCTCTCCAATCAGGTTTCTGCCCCTTCCAGAGCACTGAAAAAGCTTAACCAAACTCTCTGACTGTGGTGCACTATTTCTCCTCATCCTCCTCGACCTCTCTGCAGCCTGATATGGAGGCAAATGGTATTGTCGACCAACACCTCTCCTCCATTGTCCAGCTCAGTGGGACTGCCATCCCTTGGTTCCACTGTTACCTACCTGATCATAACTCCCCAGGATCTAACCTTGGCCTGCTCCTCTTCTACATCCAAATGCTTCTTCATGACATTACCTGCAAACATGGAGTCAGCTTCCACACGTATGCTGACAATACCCAGGTCTATCTCTCCATCACTTTTGCGACCCCTCTACTACCTCTGTGTTGTCAAACTGCTTGTCCAACATCCAGTCTTGAATTAGCTACAATTTCTTTCAGCTAAACATGGGGAAGATTGAAGCCATCGTCTTTGGCCCCTGCCACAAAACTCCATACTTTTACATTTTGTATATAGAAAGCATACTATTGCCACCGATTTCATCCCCATTCCGGCCATTGCATCATGCTGAACCTTGGCTTTCTATTTGACCACAAGCTGAGCTTCCGACCCCATATCCTCTCCATCACGAAGAATCAGCTACTCCCAACTCCATAACATCCACCCCCGCCTGTATCCTATCTTGTACCAAGTCCTGCTCACCAATCACTCCTGTCCTCGCTGACCTACATTGGCTCCTGGTCCCACAACACCTCAAATTTAAAATTTTAATCCTCCTGTTTAAATCCCTTTGTGGTCTCATCCCTCCCTAACTCTGTAACTGCCTATAGCCCTGCAAACCCACCCCACCGCCCAAAGTCTCCTTTCCTCTGATGCTGTCCTCTTGTGCACTTCCGCCCCCCACTTCCAACCACCACCTCCCATTGCCCCTGCATTGGTGACCATGCCTTCAGCCACCTAGGCCCCACACTCTGGAATTCACTCCCGATACGCCTCCGCCTCTCTACCTTCTATCCTCCTTTCAGACTCTCCTTAAAACAAACCTCTTTGACCATGCTTTTGGTCATCCCTCCTAATACCAGCCTTTTTGGATCAGTGTCCATTTTTTGATAATGTCTGTGAAGCACTTTAGGAAGATTTACTATGTAAAGCAGGTTGCTGCTGTTAATTTGGCCAGACAACTCAATTTAACACAAATACCAAAGCTGTAAAAAAAAACTTCAGTGCAGTACAATAAAACATTTAAGAGTGCATACAGTACATTATTCCACCTTCCAAATAAAGAACACCCTAGTTGCTAAAGCAGAAATATGTAAAGCAGCAGCTCTAACTCATACAGCACAAGGTAGGAGACAGATGCCCTCCCAAGAACCTTCTTCCCATCCCCCTCCTTAACTGCAAGTCATCAATCCTGCCGTGGCATTAGACCAGGGACTTATCCAGAGAGAGAACTGAGGACCAAAACCCAAAAATCACATAAGCAACAAAGAGAAATTCCCCCTCTGGGGCATCATAAAACCAACAGCAACTGCATTATCCACCCCAAGAGGGTGACCCCCCTCCCAACCCTGTGGATAATGGCAATTAGTGGATAATTAAATCTCCAATTTTTAATTGTGCATGTATGATAGAACAGGAGGTAGGTGCCCTATACATCAGAATCAACGTGATCTCCTGGACTAGTTTTGACTGCCTAAAGAGGTCAGAGAGAAATCTTCCAAATTTAGCCCCCTAACTGATCTGGGCTGTTATCTGGTTTTACGCATCTCCCAGGGCAATTGCATGGCTCCGAAAGGGTACGGAGTATGTGTTTCATGATGCAGAAGACATTACTACTATATGGGACAAGCAGGATGGACTGGTGGGCCTTTTCCCCTCCGTCATTTTCACATATTTGTATGCTAATACCCTAAAAGCAAAATACTGCAGATGCTGGAAATCTGAAAGGTCATTGACCTGAAACGTTAACTCTGTTTCTCTCTCCACAGATGCTGCCTGACCTCATGCTGAGTATTTCCAGCATTTTGTTTTTATTATACAATATATAATCTTAGTGTTCTATTTGATTCTAGGCAAAGCTTCCAATTCCATGTTCAGTCCATCACCAAGACCACAAAATTGCACCACCAAAACATCACCCATATCTGCCCCACATTACATCCACTCTCACTTCATTCACCCCATTGAACTTCCAGACTCAGCTTTTCCCATTACTGCACCCTCCTCTATCGTTGGCCTCCTGAACTCCATCTCATCCAGAACTCCAGGGCCACTTGGTCCCCTAGCACAATCCTTGCCAACCTCCAGTGGCTCCCTATCCCTTAACACACTGATTTCAGAATTCTCGACTTCATCCCTACCTGCATCCTCTGCTCTTTCAAGTCTGGATTACTGCACATTCCTTCTCTCTCTCTTGCACTAGTAGTGGCAAAGCCGCCAGTAAGCCAGCATTCAGACTCCAGAACGCCCCCTTCCCTGTACCACTTCATCTTGCTGCATCTCTCTTGTAGATTGAAAAGCCTCTTCAACCTACCTCTTGGGCAGGACTGTCAAGCACTTCGTCCAAACACCCCACCACCCAAATCTCCGAGTTCTACTCGGCTCTGTGCCCCAACTGAGATATTTTGCTGTTAAATACACCAATTATTCATTCATGTCTGCAGGCTTTTCAGAGGTCTCTCCCTTCTTCCGGCAGGCTTTTAAGAGGTCTCCCTTTTTCCTGCACCTTCACCCATATTGCCACACAAGATGCTACAAGCACCTCCTCGGTTCAGATGCCACAAGATACAAACCCTGGGAGACCTCTTCCTGGAAACCCAGTTTCTGGTGATTAGCGCGCGCTCTGCCCGCCGCTGACGTCACAAATAAAGCCGGTTAATTGCAGCTTCCAGAAAGGAAAAGAGGCGGCGACGCGACATTGATTGACGGGAGCAGCCAGCCACTCAGCATCCAGAGTGGCTGCTCTGCACCAATCGCCGTGAAGCGAGGGCGGGATTTTTCCCGTTCTCAATCCCCGACCAGTAATCGCGCCTTCACGAAGCCCTGTTTTTTAGTGAGCGTCAAAAGTCTAGAGTCTAGAGTCTTCAATCCCACACTAGAGTAAAAGCGAATTCTTCTGCTTACCTAAAATGCGGCCTTCCGATATGAAGGCTAAAGACTCCAGCCCGTAAGCAACCGGGCCGTAGTCCATTTGCGTTGCCCGCCGGCCCGTAGTCCATTTGCGTTGCAAGGCAACCGGACGCCGCGAGCACCAAACGTTTGCCCCAGCGCGACGGAAACCGCCAGAGGTCAAATTCAGTTCGCAGAAGCTGTTCAGCGATTCAGTTCGAAATGGCAGCGCTTGAACCAGAGTGCTGGCAAACGTCACAAGGGCGTCTGTTCTGAATGGTGATGTCATCTGCAGGTCCGACACATCATCAATGTTTTACATGTGTTCCAAACTACAAGACATGCTGCAGAAGAATTGCAGAATTGCCAAGGGCCCATGTTTAGTATTTGTTTGTAGCCATTTCTTTCACTTATTTGTTTCATTTTGCTTTTATTTTCACTCCACTTTTTTATAATAATTCTCCTTAAAAAGTAAATCACAAACCAAAACAATCTATTTTAAAATTCCAACAGCTAGTTTTTTTTGCTCATATTTGCACGCAGTGGTGTCAGCACCAACAACACGTTGCTCTCCTACAGAAAAAGCAAGGGCTAACCATCAGTAGCATCCGCCTGTTGTCCATAGATGGGCTGTTTGGGCCTATGGAATGTGCAGGAAAGTTTACAGCTCCATATTGACTTTAATAGTCATTAGTACAGTAAAGGAGATTGATTCGATTTTCAACAAGAGTTGTCCAGGAAAGATGTTTGCAGTCAATAAAAGCAGTGCACAGGAGCAGAACAAGCATTTGGCATCCAGAAAATCTGGCTCGGGTCCAAAAGGCTGTATTGCTGTCACTTCATTGCTACGTGCAATTATCTGGCTAGCCTTTTAAAGCAGTCTAAAGTAGCCTCAGCATAAAGAAGCCTTTGCTTCATTAAAATACTATAATTGTTTAATGAAGCCTAGCACAATTTTCTATATGCTTAAGATGGAATTGTGCTCCGTGCTCCCTTAAATCCACCCATAGGCCAAAAGAAAAGCCCATAAAGAGCCCGAGGTATCAAAGACATTGAAGAGGAGCTTTTGCAAAACTAATTTCTACTGGAGCTGAGGGACCAATAAGACATCTAAATGAACAGACATGTGTCATTCAGTAAGTCACATTAAAATTAATGATGGGGGTTGGTTTTGAAGCACCACAAATAAAGTATATCATGGCTAAAGTAGTACAAGATAAAAGAAGGTGTGACAGGAACAACAGCAGACACCAGAACCAGACTACTTGCATCTAATATTAGGCAACCAACTATCTGCAGACTTTGTCACATTTACCTGACAACGATCAGGGGAACTGGCTCCACAGACTCAGGGTCAGCACAGGTCAGTTGCAGATTTGAACTATTTGCTGTTACAACACATGTAACAAACCTATTCTGCCACTGAGTTAAGGGGACTGCCTCCCTCAACTATTTAGCCTCCTTCCAGGCTAGCATGCAGATTAGCTGCAGTATCAGCCAATGTGCCAGCTGTACATGTATCAAACAGGAGACTGATGCATGGGTCAGCATGGCCAGCACTTTAATGGTCTTTCCCACTCAATAGCAAAAATAGCAAGACATGGATATAATTTAAGGATTGCACATTTCACTATATTATAATTCAAAAAGAGTCCAGGGTCTACTTGAGAGAATGCAGTCAAAGCTTTGCAAATGAGCAACGGTAGCATTTTTCCTGCCCTTGTTTCACCATCCCACTTGTGATTGGCTAAAAATTTAAATACCCTAATGAATTTAACCGTGTCTTCCCCTTCATTGGATTTTGGGATAAGTTTGGATCTAATAAATTGATCATATACCAGATCATGGGTGGATACATGGTACCCTCATAAGCCCCTCTCTGCCAATTTGAGGCTGCAGTCGTGCTGTTTCTCTCTTTGTTATCCCTCACCTTTGCAGTGCTCTGCCTTGTGCTGCTGCTCTTTTCTTTCAGCTGTGTGCCTGCTTCATTCGCTAAGGTCAGTCTATGCACTTCAGCTTCACCTTGATGCTGGCTTTCCCTTGTCAACAAATGAGACAACTGTAGATCTCAATTTCTTTTGATGGAATGTTGCGCTCATAACATATATGGTTTAAATGTAACTTAATTTAAACTTTAAACAGCCGGAAGTAAATTGTTTCCTGGAGAAAATGTGGAATGCCATGTTCTCCCATCACCTCAAAGACAGAAAATAAAACACCGATGTGTACAGGCTAAATTACTTCCTTAGGTTTACTTACAGGTGAAATAATATGCAGAAGTAAAAAGACATAGATACTGAAACAGTAAAATACTTAAAAACAATAGACTCCTGTCAGTCCATAAGGGGCTAATTTATCCCTTTTCCATAATCTGCTGGTGACCATCCTTCGAATAAAGCAATCAGGTTTTCTCTTTTGTAGGCCTTCAGATAAGATGTTACACACAAACAACACAAGTTCCCACTTGTGCACAGAGTTCATTGCTCTTAGGACAGGTCTAAAGTCTACAAAACTGCAGACAAAGGCGTTTAAAAATAATTTGTGTGTTACAAAGCTATTAATAATGGGAAATATGTTGAATTATGTATTTGCATTATTATCCTGTAGTTAGCCAGGCATATTTAACATTGGCAGCACATCTGACACCTGATTGGCTTAAATATTTTCATAACATTGCAATAAATCCACAACTGGGCAGGTAATGAGCCTACCAATAAATATGCAGCATCTTAAAAAGAATTTTTAAAAAAGAGAAAGAAAACCAATCATTTCCTGCTGGAAACACTCAGCAGGTCAGGCAGAATCTGTGGAGAGAGAAACAGAGGTAAGAGCCCGATAGTCACTGGGGCAGGGTTTCAGAGTGGGGGGGGGGGAGGAGTTATGGTCGGGAAACCTGGAAGTCCAAGCTTCCCCAAATTCCATGTAATTTTAATTCCATGGCGTTAGTATTTTTTTAAAGCGATTCCTCACCCGGAAGCCAGCCTGATTGACAAGCTTGGCTGCCTTTCGGGTGCAGAAAGCTTCACAAAAGGCCACAGCTGGTGATCAGGTAAGTTTTGTGGTTGTTGGGGGTAGACATCGCGCGGCGCGTGGTGGAGGGTGGGTAGAGCGTGGTTGGGGCGTCAGAGATTGGGGGGTCGGGAAGAGATCGGAGGGATTCGGAGATTGGGGGTTGAATGCGGGGGGATCGGTGATCACGGACAGGGGGTCGTGATGGACAGGGGTGTCGGGGGGAGATCATGGAAGTGGGGAGGTGTTATAGGTAAGCCTGTTGGGGCTGGAGGAAACACACCTGCTGCTCCTGGCCCACAAGCAGTGCTGTAAAGGCACTTACCTGATGGACCCAGCCCTTCTTGCCTCCTTTTACCTGCCGGGTTTTTCGAGGCCTGGGAAACCCGGCCGACATGGGTTTAAAAAAAGAACCATTGTAAAAATAGAAGTACGCAGCCTCCTTAAAATATTTCAACGACTGACCCACCTCCTGAGAGCGGATTGGTTGCCCGCCCCTTGTCTCGCCTCCATTAAAACCAGAAGTAGGCAGGTTGGGTTCCTATTTCAGATTGTTAACTTCCCACCTGATCCAAACTCACCCTTTATTGGTGTAGTGTATGTAACCTGTACCACCTTAAGAGACTACCTTAAGGTGATGAACTACTTTCTGATGGCTCCTGTATATTGTAGTACCGGTGGTGACCACACCGGTATATAAACCCTGTGGAGCAAATTGTATTTCAGTTCAGCCCTGACCCTCAGTTACTAAAGACCTGTTTAAGTATTCTGTTGTCTGTGTCCAGTTATTCAGCATAACTACATTTGGGAAACACAGACTCAACAGTGGCGACGAGTCTGATCGTACCTAGCGGCAGTTTTGCATCCAAGGCAGCTTCGTCCTCAGAACGGGCGTCGAAAAGGGGCATCCGCCCTCATCATCCTGCTGAGCACCGCATCGCACAGGAGGCATCGGGAACCCGGTTTGGATTTGCTGGCCACGAAGTCCACCATCAGCAACAGGCAGTGATCATCCCTTCTACGACAGCGGCGGGTAAGCCCGATCGAGCGGCACGGAGGGGAAGTCGGCCGAGTTGTCAGTGGGAGAAGGGGAGGGAAACCGAAGAAAAGGGTGGAGAACATGACCGCAGCTGGTGTAAGGGGCCAGACTGCAATCGGGGCAGAGACGCGCAGCAGCCAGAAAAGCGTTAATGTCCACGAGGACCGCGGGAGCGGCGGGGAACAAGAGCAGCAGCGTCGGGGGAAATAAAGGACCGCTGGGAGGCGAGAACGGCAACAGCGCGGTAATCGCCATTTTAGTCGGCAGGGGAAGAAGACAAGCGCGGGAAAAGCCTCCAAGTGCGGGAAGCCGCCATTTTGAAAAATAAATAAAATAAAGGAAACTCAACAAGGATGCCAAAAACGGGTAACATCACTGCTTTTGATAGCGATGTAGAAGATTGGGCCACTTATGTGGAACGCGTTGAAGTTTACTGTACAGCGAATGAGGTACCGGCGGATAAGAAAGCACTAACCCTATTAAACTCGATGGGTGCGAAGACGTACGGGTTATTAAGGCACCTTGTAACACCAGATAAACCGGTAGGAAAGAGTTTCGAGGATATTGTTACTATCCTGCAAGAGCATTTAAACCCCACGCCGCTGCTGATAGCGGAACGATTTAAATTTTACAAAAGAATTCAGCTTAAAGAGGAAAGCAACGCTGAATTCTTAATCGAACTGCGCAAGTTATCAAAGTACTGTCAGTTCGGTACAGGACTAGCAGACGCTCTGCGAGATAAGTTCGTGTGTGGGCTACTAAAGGAAGGAACCCAGAAGCGACTGCTAGAGGAAAAGGATCTTACGCTGGACAAAGCTTTCAGCATTGCAGCATCGCACGAGGCAGCAGCACGAGGCACTGCAGAAATGCAGCAAAGGCCATCGGAATTCAGCACCAATGAAATGGCATTGGGCGCAG
This sequence comes from Somniosus microcephalus, assembly GCF_052327205.1. Lineage (NCBI taxonomy): Eukaryota > Metazoa > Chordata > Chondrichthyes > Squaliformes > Somniosidae > Somniosus > Somniosus microcephalus. Next base: position 188,820,706 of record NC_140995.1, on the reverse strand, counting down.
TAAAGTGCTATCGTTGCGGAAGGACAACGCATGATCAGAACCAGTGCTGGTTCAAAGATAAAGAATGCAGGAAATGTGGCAGACTTGGTCACATAACGAAAGTATGCCGGTCAGGAAAGAAGACCAGCAACAAAAAGTCGCCGCAGGAGAAGTACAAAAAAGTACACAAGGTGACAGAGAACAGTTCGGATGAACAGAAGACGGATTCAGACTCCAGCAGTAAGGAACTGGGTTGTCTAAAAATACATAATGTGGGTAACACAGCAGACCACCAAACTATCTGGGTCATGCTTCGGATAGCAGGAGTCCAAGTGAAGATGGAATTGGACACTGGATCGGCATTGACGGTCATGAATAAGCAAGATTACAAAAGGTTATTCTCACACATTCCCCTGAGGGATACGGAGATTGTATTGAAAACATACACGGGGCAAAGAGTATACCCCATCGGAAAGATAAGGGTAAAGGTGGTCTACAATGGTAAAGAAAGTCAGGGAATGGACTTGTATGTGTTACCTGAGGGAGGTCCACCACTACTGGGACGGGAATGGATCCGGAGAGTAAATATGGACTGGCATTCCTTACAAGCACTAACTGTAGATTCCTGTAAAGAGGACGACGTCAAACCTAAATGACTGTCCAAAATATTGGACGATGCTAAGGAGGTGTTCCAACAGGGACTGGGAACACTGAAAGGAATTACGGCAAACATCAAGGTTGAAGAACATGCAAACCCAAAATTTTTCAAAGCCAGACCAGTACCTTATGCGATACGACCTGCTGTGGAAGCAGAGCTGGAAGGGCTAGAACGTTCAGGAGTACTGTCAAAGGTGGACTGGAGCGAATGGGCCACACCCATTGTTCCCGTCATGAAGCGTTCGTTGAGCAACAAGCCGGGGGAACCTGGGAAGGTTCGCATCTGTGGCGATTTCAAGATCACTGTTAATCCGGTTCTTCACACGGTGCAATATCCGCTTCCGTAGATTGAGGATATCTTCGCTTCACTGTCTGGCGGGAAACACTTCACCAAGATAGACCTGGCGCAGGCGTACTTACAGATGGAAGTTGATGAAGCGTCACGCCAGTATCTCACGATCAACACACATAAGGGCTTATATCGGTATAATAGACTGGTTTTTGGAGTGGCATCGGCTCCAGCGATTTGGCAAAGGGCCATGGAGCAGGTATTACAGGGAATTCCAGGCACACAATGCTACCTGGATGACATTCTGATTACAGGAGATGATGATAAGGAACACCTCGCGAATTTGGAGCAGGTGCTCACCAGATTGAAAGAATATGGACTCAGAGTTAATCGCCAGAAATGTGAGTTCTTTCAGAAGCGAATCTCGTACTGCGGTCATGTCATTGACCAGGAGGGGCTTCATAAGTCACCTGACAAGATCGAAGCTGTTGTGAAAGCTCCCGCTCCGGAAAATGTATCCCAGTTGAGGTCGTTCCTTGGGTTGATTAACTATTACCACAAGTTTCTTCCAAATTTATCCACAGTGTTACACCCGCTGAACACTCTTTTGCAAATGGGAGTACCATGGAAGTGGAGCGAGGACTGTAAGCGGGCTTTTCAAAAAAGCAAGGCACTGATCACCTCTAAGGAAGTGTTGGCTCACTTTAACCCAACGCTGCTTATTCATTTAGCTTGTGATGCTTCTCCATATGGTATCGGGGCAGTGCTCTCACATAAGTTGCCAAATGGCTTGGAAAGGCCAGCCGCGTTCGCATCCAGATCATTGACCTCCGCTGAGCGCAACTATGCTCAGATAGATAGGGAGGCTCTCGGCCTCGTGTGGGGAGTTAAGAAATTTAACCATTACCTGCAAGGCCAAAGGTTTACGCTGCTGACAGATCACCAGCCGTTGGTTTCCATTTTTAACCCTAAGAAGGGTGTTCCGGTTATGACGGCGCAGAGGCTTCAGAGATGGTCCCTTTTCCTCGGGGCACATCAATATGATATCGAATTCAAAGGTACAAAGCAACATGGTAATGCTGATGGGCTGTCGTGCCTGCCACTACCTACAGCGGAAGAGGCACCGGCAGTTGACCCTGTCGAGATATTTCACTCGACCATCATCAAATGCTTACCAGTCACCAATGCGAGTATTGAGAGAGAGACCAGAAACGACCCGACACTATCTCGGGTCTACGATTTGACAGTGAAGGGATGGCCAGCACATGGCGAACCACTGTTACCTGCATTCTCAGCCAGACGAGAACAGCTGTCCGTCTGTCAAGGAACATTGATGTATGGAACAAGGGTGATTATTCCTCCTAAATTAAGGGAGAGAGTTCTGAAGGAACTGCATGAAGGTCATCTGGGGGGAGTCAAGATGAAAGGCCTTGCTAGGGCTTATGTGTGGTGGCCAGGTATCGACAAACAAATAGAGGATCTGACTAAAAGCTGCTCAGGGTGCCAAAAAGTTCAAAATGCACCTCCAATTGCACTGCTGCATCCGTGGGAATGGCCTTCAACCCCATGGCAACGTGTGCATATCGACTTTGCAGGTCCATTCATGGATTCCATGTTTTTGATAGCGGTAGACGCACATTCTAAATGGCCAGAAGTGATTAAGATGTCGACCACTACCTCTGAAAAGACGATCGCAGTTCTAAGAACCATATTTGCAAGGAATGGGTTGCCGGAACAAATATGTTCAGACAACGGACCACAGTTCGTGTCAGAAGAATTCCAGAAATTCATGAAGAAGAATGGGGTGAAACACTATACATCTGCCCCATATCATCCGGCTACCAATGGGTTGGCCGAGAGATTTGTACAAACGTTCAAAAAGGCGATAAAGGCCATGAGCGAAGACCATATTCCACTACAACACAAGGTGGACAATTTCCTGATGGCATATCGAAACGCCACGCATGCAGTGACAAATCAAAGCCCTGCCATAATGTTCTATAACAGGAGGTTGCGGTCCCGGTTGGATTTGTTAAAACCCAATGTGCGTAGGGAAGTCGAAAACAAACAATTCCACCACGTAAATAACAAGGCCACTCGAAGTTTCGAAATAGGACAACCAGTGTTGGCCAGGGACTATAGGAATGATAAATGGCAATCCGGAACAATTCGTGCCCGACAAGGACCCTTGATGTACACGGTAGACATTGGTGAGAACGTAATACGACGTCATGCTGACCAACTTGTGGAATCGAGAACAAGGGTTGACCCCATGTCTACGGCAGAGACACCAGTTGAAGAAGTTATTGAGCCTGTAGCATCTACCTCAGACTCGAACGTACATGATGATGTTCAATCCATAAGAGATCAAATGGATGAGTCACTCCAGCAACGAGAACCAGAGACCCCTGAAAGGCGTTATCCGGCCCGGATCAGGAGGCCTCCTCAGAGACTGAATCTTTGAACAGTTTTGTATGAAATTTGTATATATGTTATCCATGTTATGTTTAAATTGGGGTGTACACTGTTAAGCTGAAAGGGGAGGAATTGTAGTGTATGTAACCTGTACCTCCTTAAGAGACTACCTTAAGGTGATGAACTACTTTCTGATGGCTCCTGTATATTGTAGTACCGGTGGTGACCACACCGGTATATAAACCCTGTGGAGCAAATTGTATTTCAGTTCAGCCCTGACCCTCAGTTACTAAAGACCTGTTTAAGTATTCTGTTGTCTGTGTCCAGTTATTCAGCATAACTACATTTGGGAAACACAGACTCAACAATTGGGGGTTAAAATTAACCCCAACATTTCAGGTCGATGACCCTGTATCAGAATCAGAAGACAAAACTATATACTGATAGAGTGTGTGTTATATGATATAAGACCACTTTAATTATAAAGCAGCATATTCTGGGCTAGATTTTTCTCTGCTATCCCACACAAATTTGACAGAAGATGTCCTGATCATTTGTACAGTGCCGTCAGTGCTGTGTTCAGTGTTGGTCACAAATGAAGCATTCAAGTGATGGAGGTAGTACAGAGAAGCACCATGATGTGCCTTCAATAACCACAAAACTAGAAGTTATAGACTTTAACAAGTTGGCTTTTAATCACTAAGATCAGAGCTAACATCTCAACACACCGACTGGCTCACAGGAATGAGTCATACAGATCCTGGGATCTTTAAGTAAGAGAAGTCAGGGGCGGAGCCAAGAGCCAAGACCTGGAACCTTCCAGGTTAGTCAGGAAAGAGGAAGTGAAACTATACACCGTGTGGGGGAGGGTAATATACATGAGTGCAAAACGAATACAGGCAAGACAAACAGATTTCATTACATTCACCCCTTCTTTAGATTTAGTCCATCGGGGTGATGTTTCTTAAAAGTTGGTATAAGTGAGTCTGTCAGGGGGTTTTGCGGTTCTCAGTGATCGGCGCAAAGCCGGTTGGGGTGCCTCTAGGGGAGTGGATTCTGGTTCCTCCGCTGTCCGGGCCTCCGCCGTGTCTTCCAGGTTAAAGTTGGGTATTGATACCTCTGGGCGTCCTGCCTCTTTTTGGTGTAGGTCTTCCTCGGGTAGTCTCTCATCGTTCTCTCCACTCCCCGAGGGAGCGAGGTCTTTTATGGAAACAGTGTCCTCTCGCCCGACAGAGTATTCGATATAGGCGTACTGAGGGTTTGCATGGAGGAGCTGTACCTTTTCCACAAGGGGGTCCGTTTTATGGCCTCTCACGTGCGTCCGCAATAGTACTGTCCCTGGAGACGTCAGCCACGCGGGTAGAGATATGCCCGAGGTGGATTTCCGGGGGAAAACAAATATCTTTTTGTGAGGGGTAACGTTAGTGGCTGTACATAACAGAGACCTTATGGAGTGGAGCACGTCTGGGAGGACTTCCTGCCAGCGGGAGGTCGGAAGGCCTTTTGACTTTAAGGCTAACGTGACAGCCTTCCAAACAGTAGCATTCTCCCTTTCCACTTGCCCATTACCCCGGGGGTTGTAGCTAGTGGTTCTGCTAGTGGCTATCCCCTTTGAGAGCAAGAACTGCTGCAGTTCGTCACTCATAAATGACGTCCCCCTATCGCTGTGTATGTAGTTCGGCATGCCAAACATGCAGAATAGATTACAGAGACACTTGATGACCGTGGCACTGGTCATGTCTGGGCAGGGAATGGCGAAGGGGAAGCGGGAATATTCATCGATGATATTGAGGAAGTATACGTTACGGTCAGCAGAGGGAAGGGGTCCCTTGAAGTCCAGACTTAGGCGCTCGAATGGCCGTGTGGCTTTGATAAGGTGTGCACGGTCAGGCCTGTAGAAACGAGGCTTGCATTCCGCACAGATGCGGCAGGCTCTGGTCATTGCCCTGACCTCCTCGATGGAGTGGGGCAGATTGCGGGACTTTATAAAATGGTATAGTCGGGTGACCCCTGGGTGACAGAGGTCGTTGTGGAGACCCTGTAATTTGTCCGTATGAATGCTGGCACACATTCCCCGCGATAGGGCGTCTGGGGGTTCATTAAGGGCTCCCGGCCTGTACATAATATCATAGTCGAACGTGGATAGTTCGATCCTCCACCTGAGTATTTTGTCATTCTTGATTTTCCCCCTTTGTTTGTTATTAAACATGAAAGCCACCGACCGCTGGTCGGTGAGCAGGGTGAAACGTTTGCCGGCTAGGTAGTGTCTCCAGTGCCACACTGCCTCCACTATAGCCTGTGCATCCTTCTCGACAGAAGAGTGCCTGATTTCAGGTCCCTGAAGGGTTCGGGAGAAGAAGGCCACAGGTCTCCCAGCCTGATTGAGGGTCGCAGCTAAGGCAAAGTCTGACGCATCGCTTTCGACTTGAAAGGGAATGCTTTCGTCCACTGCGCACAGTGCAGCCCTTTCAATGTCCTGTTTGATACTGGTGAAAGCCTCCTGAGCTTCAGCTGATAGTGGGAAGGATGTCGATTTAATGAGGGGTCGGGCCTTATCAGAGTAATTGGGCACCCATTGGGCATAATACGAAAAAAATCCCAGGCACCTTTTTAAAGCTTTGGGATTGTGTGGCAGGGGCAGTTCCTTTAGGGGGCGTAATCGGTCAGGGTCCGGTCCAATTACCCCATCTTCCACCACACAGCCGAGGATACAGAGACGGGTTGTGTTGAAGACACATTTGTCTTCGTTGTAGGTTAGATTCAGCTTTAGGGCAGTTTTTAAAAATCTCGCAAGATTTAGATCGTGGTCTTGCTGGTTGTGCCCGCAGATAGTGACATTGTCCAGATAGGGGCAGGTAGCTTGTAGTTTATTCTCGTCAACCATGCGGTCCATCTCACGTTGGAAGACCGAGATCCCATTTGTTACCCCGAAGGGCACTCTGAGAAAATGGTAGAGGCGTCCGTTCGCCTCAAAGGCGGTGTATGGGCGGTCCTCCGTTCTAATGGTGGTGATACGCGGATTTGAAGTCGATAGTCGAGAAGACTCGGTATTGCGCAATCTGGTTGACCATTTCTGATATGCGGGGTAAAGGGTAGGCGTCCAGCTGGGTATAAATATTAACAGTCTGGCTGTAGTCAATTACCATCCGTTTCTTTTCGCTATTTTTAACTATGACTACTTGGGCACGCCACGGACTGGTACTGCATTCAATAATGCCTTCCCGCAGGAGTCTGTCCACTTCCGCCTTGATAAAGTGTCTGTCTTCCAGACTGTACCGTCTACTTTTGGTTGCTATGGGCCTACAGTTCGGAGCGAGATTAGCGAATAAAGAGGGCGGGCTGATTTTTAAGGTTGATAGGCCACAGACTGTGAGTGGCGGCTGGGACCCGCCATATGCTAGTGTGACACTTTCGTGGTGGCACTGGAAGTCCAGGCCCAAGATTACATTAACACAGAGTCCTGGCATCACGAGGAGTTTAAAATCCTTGTAGTCCGTGCCTTTTACAGTCAGTGTTACCACACAGTAGCCCAAAATGTCCGAAGTGTGGGGCTTAGCAGCCATAGCAATTCTGCTCCGTGTAGGGGTTACCGTTAATGAGTGCCGCCGTACCAGGCTAGGGTGGATAAAACTCTCGGTACTCCCACAGTCAATTAAACATTTCGTTAAATTCCCGTTTACCTGTATGTCCATCATAGATTTTGTCAACGGGTGTGGCCTGGATTGATCCACCATGATCGAAGCCACTGTTGGGCCCTGGGCGGCCGTTGAGTCGGGAAAAGATGGCGGATCCCAAGATGGCGGCCCGCACGGCACGCACGAGGCGGTGACGGAGTTGGAAATCGGATTCCCCCTGCAGACTTTGCTAAAATGCCCCTTTTTCTTACATTTGAAGCATGTAGCATCCTTCACTGGGCATCGTTGTCTGGGGTGCTTGGCCTGGCCGCAGAAGTAGCATTTCGGGCCTCGAGACATTGCCGCTGTAGTAGGACTCCTGGGTGAACTTCTGTGTGGGGACTCCGGCGGTGTAGAGCTGGTCTGAGACCTGGATGGGGAAGATGGCTGATTCCAAGATGGCGGCCCGCTCGGCGCGCACGAGGCGGTGAGGGCCGCATGGCCGGAAGAATAAGAGTCAGAGTTTTTCTGGGCCACGTCCAGCGATCGCGCAGTGGCCACTGCCTTTTTTAAGTCCAGGACCTCCTTCTCCAGCAGTCTCTGCCGGATATAATTCGATTTGAGGCCCGTGATGAAGGAATCGCGGACCAATTCGTCAGAGTACACGTTGGCCGTCACGGCCTTGCAGTTACAGTCCCGGACCAAGTCCTTTAGGCCCTGTAAGAAATCGTCCATTGATTCCACAGGTCGCTGCCTGCGTGTAGCCAGCAGATGTCTGGCGTACACTTCGTTTACTGGCCTCTGGTATTGGGCCTTCAGGATAGTGATGGCCTCCGTGTAAGAGGTGGCGTCCCGGATGAACGAATAAATCCGATGATTAACGCGAGTAGTCAGTAGACTCAGTTTATCTACCTCGCTAGCGGATGAGGCCCTCGCGAAGAGTTCGAAGCATTTGAGCCAGTGTCCAAATTGATTTGATGCTTCAGCAGAATGTGGATCCAAGTCCAGACGCTCTGGTTTTAGGAGTCGATCCATCCTAGTATTCTTTAGTGATTAAAATTGATGTGCCTTCAATAACCACAAAACTAGAAGTTATAGACTTTAACAAGTTGGCTTTTAATCACTAAGATCAGAGCTAACATCTCAACACACCGACTGGCTCACAGGAATGAGTCATACAGATCCTGGGATCTTTAAGTAAGAGAAGTCAGGGGCGGAGCCAAGAGCCAAGACCTGGAACCTTCCAGGTTAGTCAGGAAAGAGGAAGTGAAACTATACACCGTGTGGGGGAGGGTAATATACATGAGTGCAAAACGAATACAGGCAAGACAAACAGATTTCACTACACACCACAAATTCCTGGCATCAAAACATTGAGGAAAGACTGGGGAAACTGGGCTCTTTAGCCTTAAATAGTGACTGAGAGGAAATTTTATAGAATTGTGCAAAATATTAAACAACATAGATAAGGTTCATTCAGAGAACTACTTAAAGATATGCCAAGATACTAGAACAATAGAGCAAAGTTTTGGCTGGAAAAATAAATAATTACAGACAGCTGTCAGGAAGAAATTCTTGACACAAGGCATGATGAACACTTGAATTGGGTAGGTCATGAATGTGAAAACGCTAGACTTATTCAATACATAGGCCGATGCCAGATTGCAATTGTCTCAAAACTTCTGGGTGGATAATTGGCCAATACCCCAATCAGTATCTATTTTGTGCCCTTGTGAAAGGGTTACCATGTGACATATTGTTGACAATCTTGATTGAACCACTGGAAATGTGAAAGAATGGCTGAGGGTAATGGCCTCCTAATTTTTCTTACCTCTGCATGTTCTACCTGATGGAACTACTAAGCCTTTTCTGGGGAAAACACAGATAGTGTCCTATCTCACACTACCTTTCAAATTTCCCTGGATGACCACGGGTATCACACAGCTCGGGAACCACATCTGTGAACCTGAGGCGGAAGTTGAGTGGCCATTGATCCAGCTCATTAGTGCACAGCATGAAAAGTACAATAAAAACTCCCACCTCACAGCTGATCACTTTCCTAAGGCAGATGCTGTTGCTGACTGTATTATCAGCACAGATTTAGCTTTCTAGAGGTTGCAAGTGTTTCCAGCAACGTCGGCGTCCAGTGTCACCTCATTGGTAGAACCTATGACAGATTGCTTCTGTCATCTCGACTTGACCTGCCATCTATTCCATCAGCATGGGTGCCATTTATACTGTCTCACCTTGGTCCTCAGAATCAGACCACAATGAGTCCCAAAACCAGCAGCACCAGGCACACCAGCAGCACCAACAACAACACCAACCTTCCCCTCAACCATCTGATGCTGCACAGGACAGAGGGCATCAGCGCAGGGCTACACTGCACAGGAAGCGATACCCCCAACACAGGGTATACAGGCAGAGGATGAGCTTCCTCAACATGACTGAGCAGCAGTGCCAAAGGAGAATCAGGCTATTGTGCCAGGTCGTTCCAGACATTTGCACATTGCTGGAGGAAGACCTGCAGCCCAGAGGAGCGAGTGGCCATACCTTAATAGTGGCTGTCAAGGTCATCAACGCCCTCAACTTGTTCATCTGAGGTTCCTTCCAGGGATCTGCAGCAGACATTTGCAGCATCTCTCAGTCGGCCGCCCACAGATGCATCTCTTAGGTAAACCCTCGGAACCGAGGATGACTTGCTTCCACACTAAAAATTAGTTCTCAGGTGACTGATGAGTCCAATACGGGACCTACAGTCTCTGTCACAGGTGGGGCAGACGGTGGTTGAAGGGGCGGGTGGGTGGGGTGCTTGGGTTGATGTGCGCTCCTTCCGCTGTTTACGCTTGGCTTCCACTTGCTCCCGGCGAAGAGACTCGAGGTGTTCGACGCCTTCCCAGATGCTTCTCCTCCACTTTGAGCGGTCTTTGGCCAGGGATTCCCAGGTGTCAGAGGGGAAGTTGCACTTTTTCAAGGAGGCTTTGAGGGTGTCCTTGAAGCATTTCCTCTGCCAACCTGGGTCTCTCTTGCCGTGTCGGAGCTCCGAGTAGAGCGCTTGTTTTGGGAGTCTCGTATCGGGCATACGGACGATGTGGCCCGTCCATCAGAGCTGGTTGAGCGTGGTCAAAGCTTCGATGCTGGGGGTGTTGGCCTGAGCGAGAACACTGACGTTGGTGCGCCTATCATGCCAATGGATTTGCAGGATCTTGCGAAGGCAGCGTTAGTGGTACCCCTCCAGTGTTTTGAGGTGCCTGCTGTACATGGTCCATGTCTCTGAAGCATACAGGAGGGGGGGAATCACTACTGCTCTGTAGATCATGAGCTTGGTGCCGGGTTTGAGGTCCTGGTCTTCAAACACTCTCTTCTTCAGGCAACCGAAGGCTGCACTGGCACACTGAAGGCGGTGTTGGACTTCGTCGTCGACGTCTGCCCTTGTTGAGAGTAGGCTCCCGAGGTATGGAAAGTGGTCCATGTTGTCCAAGGCCTCGTCGTGGATTTTGATAATCGGGGGGCAGTACTGTGTGGCGGGGGCAGGTTGGTAGAAGACCTTTGTCTTACAGATGTTTAGTGTAAGGCCCGTGCTCTCATACGCTTCGGTGAAGGTGTTGATGATGGTTTGGAGTTCGACCTCCGAGTGTGCGCAGATGTGAGCGTCATCTGCATACTGTAATTCGATGACCGTGGATGGGGCAACCTTGGATCTGGACTGGAGGCGATGGAAGTTGAACAGTTTCCCATTTGTTCTGTAGATTAGCTCCACTCCAGTGGGGAGCTTACTGAGGGTGAGATGGAGCATTGCAGCAAGGAAGATTGAGAAGACCATTGGTGCGATGACACAGCCTTGCTTGACCCCGGTCCGTACGTGAATTGGGTCTGTGGTGGATCCGTTGATCAGGATCACGGCTTGCATGTCATCATGAAGCAGGCGGAGGATAGTGACAAACTTTTGAGGGCAGCCGAATTTGAGGTGGGCACAGGTCACCGATGCCCTGTTAGACAAGTCGGCCAATTATATCAACTTTGCCACTAATGAAGCCAGTGTTAGTCAGCGGATGCTCGGTTTTGCCACACTGGCTGGCTTCCCACGGGTGCAGGGCATCATCAACTGCACACATGTTGCCATCAGGGCACCCCATCATTATCCAGGAGTCTTTATAAACTGCAAAGGCGTCCACTCCCTCAATGTGCAGCTCGTCTACAACCATAGGAAGATCATCATGCATGTGTGCGCTAAATTCCCTGGCAGCTGTCATGACTCTTGTCCTGCACCAGTCCACCCTCCCTCAGCTCTTCGCACCTCCAAACAGACTTTCCAGCTGGCTGCTTGGAGACGAGTGCTATCCACTGAAGACGTGGATGTAGCCCAAGCACTGAGGCCCAGGAGAGATATAATGAAAGCCACATTTCCACCAGATGTGTCATAGAGCAGACAACAGGCATGCTGAAAATGCGCTTCAGATGCCTTGACAGATCTGGAGGAGCCCTTCAATATGCACCAGCCATGGCCTCCTGAATCATCATGGTCTGCTGTGCCCTGCACAACACAGCGCAGCAGCGAGGATTAGCGCTGCATGAGGAGCAAGGCACTGAGCGCACAGCTTCTTCTTCAGAGGAGGAGGAGCAGGAGGATCATCAGCTGGAAGACAAGGAGGAGCAGGTGGAATCTGCGGTCCAGATCCCACCAGCACCTGAGCACGTTGCTGCCCGGGAGGCCAGGGATGGGCTCAGATTTACTTAACTTTACGCATTACACCCATATGGCTGCCACATACTGCGCCAGGTTTGCACCACCCCACAGTAACACCATAAAGCACCCCTACAATGACCAAGCCATTCCTTTCACACTGATCACCATTGCTGGAGGTAACATTATGTCTCACCATTCACTCCAACTCACTGAGCCACTTCCAAAGGTGCACACAAATTTACCCATGACCAGAAAGTGGTGAAAATATTTTTTTTATCTGTGACATCACAGTAACGGAAACTTTACAAAAACATTTAATAGAACACCCAAATGGCTACCCTTGTGAATCTACTTGTGTTTGATCTTTTTCTTACATGTGCTTCTACGAGGTGCTACCCTTGTGCCTTCAGCAAAGGTAGAGGCAGCCTGCTCACTTCCCTGCTGCAACTGTACAGACCCTTTTGGTGGATGTCCTCTGGGTTTTGGAGTCTGTGATGGCCCCACCAAAATTTGCTCCTCCTGCGACTGTGCAGGAGCAGACTCGACCATCGCGATCCAAGGAGGCATCTGGGGCTCTGACTGGGGGGGGAGGGGGGGGCAACAAGGGAGAAGTATGACCGCTTTGAGAGGAGCCCCCACTTCCATGTCCCCTGTCACCATTATCCCTCTCATGGGCCACCCGCACTTCCCTGCTAGCAAGGTGCTGGAGAGCACCTTGCTGCACATCAGTGGGGCCATGAGGACCCAAGCCTACGTTAATATCCCTCCTGGAGAGGAAGTCTGTGAGCCTCTGCCATCTGTTCTCCATAGAGACCATGTGCTCCTGTGAGTGGTGCATTAGCAGTTCCATGCAGGTAGCCAACCTATCCATGGAAGAGTATACTGTCGCCATCGCCTGCGACACGGTGGTGCTCATGTTGTAGATGGATTCCTCCATTCTCTGGACATTTGCAGACATTGCGGTGGCAAAACCTGTCGAAGCCTCCTGCACTTTTTGCTGTACCTCCAGGATCACCCTCATTCTGGATGGCCCCCGAGGCTCACCATCTGCATGCAGCTGAGCAGAGCTGGGAGTGTCCTGCGCCCTCCGGCGAGGAGTCTCCACTGCTGACCCTGTCTCCACCATCTGGTCTTGTTCACTTGTGAGCTATGAGACACCAGGTGATAGCACTACTCTATCTCGCGTGGGACCCACCGAGGTGTGCGTATCTGCACTGGTGCTGGGTGCGCTTATGTCTGGTGACGATGCACCCTCAGAGGCTGGAGGCTGCTCTGAGGAGTCGTCTTCCTCTTCCTCCTGGACAGTGGGGGGTGGGGGGTCACTTGATGGACCTGTGGGAGAGTAAAGAGATGAGTTAGATATGTCATATAAAGAATGGGTACAGATACCATTATGCACATGATGAGCATTCACTGGCTGCTGACATCAGTTCCCATATGAGTGACTGCTGTATGCCATGTAGCTGTATGAGATGTAATTCGGTCACCAGGTTGCTGAGATGTCCCCCTGTCTCCGTTTCCCACCTCCAGCTGCTCGGCAACTCCAGAGACTTCCAGGGCAGCCTCCTCTGCTGTTGTTAGGGTGGCCAATGATGGAGTGCCACCTCTGGTTCTCTCCCTTTCCCTCTTATTGTGGGCTCTCTTTTCCCGCAAGGATGGAAAGAAGAGTGAGTGAGAGTGATGGAATGAGTATAAGGAATGAATGAGTTACACCTGTAGAGGGTGACTATGATGGAGTGGGGTGGCAATGCCAAATGGCCTCCTTGTGTGTTGTTAGTTGGTATGGTTGCATTAGGATGAGGGTGAGTGAGGGGTGGCTGGTCAGATGGGGATGTGATAATGTAGATAGAGAGAGGGATGGTGGGCATGCAAGGTATGTTGGTGTGAGTAAGGATGTGCAGGAGCAGGGTAGGGAAGGCAGAGTGATGGAGATGTGATGAGAGGCAGAGTAGGACAAAGTTGAGTGTGGCTTTGCACTCACCTTTACTGATCTAAGGAGATCATTGAAACATTTGTGGCACTGCACCCAGATCCTACAGATCATGTTTGACTAATCTAATTGAATTTTTTGATGAAGTAACAGAGAGGATTGATGAAGGGAATGCAATGGACGTTGTCCACATGGATTTTCGGAAGGCGTTTGACAAAGTACCACATAGAAGGCTGGTTAACAAAATTGAGGCTCATGGAATAGGTGGGTCAGTGGCAGCTTGAATAAGGAATTGGCTTAAGGACAGAAAACAGCGAGTTGTGGTAAATGGCTGTTTTGCAGACTGGAGGATGGTAGACAGTGGTGTTCCCCAAGGGTCAGTGCTGAGGCCACTGCTTTTTTTGATATATGTAAATGACCTGGATATTGGAATACAGAGTAGAATTTCTAAATTTGCCGATGACACCAAACTTGGGGGTGTGGCAAACAGTGATGATTTTTTTTTTCGTTTTTGGGATGTGGGCATCGCTGGCAAGGCCAGCTTTTATTGCCCATCCCTAACTGCCCTTGAGAAGGTGTTGGTGAGCCACCTTCTTGAACCGCTGCAGTCCATGTGGTGAAGGTACTCCCACAGTGCTGTTAGGGAGGGTGTTCCAGGATTTTGACCCAGCAATGAGGAAGTAATGGTGATATACTTCTAAGTCAGGATGGTGTGTGACTTGGAGGGGAAAGTGTTCCCATGCGCCTGCTGCCCTTGTCCTTCTAGGTGGTAGAGGTCGCGGGTTTAGGAGGTGCTGCCGAAGAAGCCTTGGTGAGTTGCTGCAGTGCAACTTGTAGATGGTACACACTGCAGCCACGGTACGCCGGTGGTGGAGGGAGTGACTGTTTAATGTGGTGGATGGGGTGCCAATCAAGTGGGCTGCTTTGTCCTGGGTGGTGTCGAGCTTCTTGCGTGTTGTTGGAGCTGCACTCATCCAGGCAAGTGGAGACTATTCCATCACACTCCTTACTTGTGCTTTGTAGATGGAGGAAAGGCTTTGGGGAGTCAGGAGGTGAGACACTTGCCGCGGAATACCTAGCCTTTGACCTGCTCTTGTTGCCACAGTATTTATGTGGCTGGTCCAGTTAAGTTTCTGGTCAATGGTGACCCCAGGATGTTGATGGTGGGTGATTTGGCGATGGTAATACCGTTGAATGTCAAGGGAAGGTGGTTAGACTCTTGCTTGCTGGAGATAGTCATTGCCTGGCACTTCTGTGGCGCGAATGTTGCCTGCCACTTATCAGCCCAAGCCTGAACGTCGTCCAGGTCTTGTTGCATGCGGGCATGGACTGCTTCATTATCTGAGGAGTTGTGAATGGTGCTGAACACTGTGCAGTCATCAGTGAACATCCCTATTTCTGACCTTATGTTGGAGGGAAGGTCATTGATGAAGCAGCTGAAGATGGTTGGGCCTTGGACACTGCCCTGAGGAACTCCTGGGGCTGTGATGATTGACCTACAACTACCACAACCATCTTCTTTTGTGCTAGGTATGACTCCAGCCAGTGGAGAATTTCCCCCCTGATTCCCATTGACTTCAGTTTTACTAGGGCTCCTTGATGTCACACTCAGTCAAATGCTGCCTGATGTCAAGGGCAGTCACTCTCACCTCACCTCTGGAATTCAGCTCCTTTGTCTATGTTTCGACCAAGGCTGTAATGAGGTCGGGAGCCGAGTGGTCCTGTGTTGCAGCTTGCCCAGTTTGGCACCTCATTTTTTGGTATGTCTGGTGCTGCTCCTGGCATGCTCTTCTACACTCCTCATTGAACCAGGGTTGGTCCCCTGGCTTGATGGTAATGGTAGAGTGAGGGATATGCTGGACCATGAGGTTACAGATTGTGATGGAATACAATTCTGCTGCAGCTGATGCCCCACAGCGCCTCATGGATGCCCAGTTTTGAGCTGCTAGATCTGTTCTGAATCTATCCCATTTAGCACGGTGGTAGTGCCACACAACACAATGGAGGGTGTCCTCAGTGTGAAGACCGGACTTCGTCTGCACAATGACTGTGCGGTGGTCACTGCTACCAATACTGTCATGGACAGATGCATCTGCGACGGGTAGATTGGTGAGGACGAGGTCAAGTAGGTTTTTCCCTCATGCTGGTTCTATCACCACCTGTCGCAGGCCCAGACTGGCAGTTATGACCTTCAGGACTCGGCCAGTAGTGGTGCTACCGAGCCACTCTTGGTGATGGACATTGAAGCCCCCCACCCAGCGTACATTCTGTGCCTTTGCTACTCAGTGCTTCTTCCAAGCAGTGTTTAACATGATTCTGTGAGTATGACTATGTCAGGCTATTGCTTGACTCGTCTGTGGGACAGCTCTCCCAATTTTACCACAAGTCCCAAGATGTTGGTGAGGAGGACTTTTCAGTGTCAACTGGGCTGGTTGTGCCGTTGCCGTGTCCGGTGCCAAGGTCAATGCCAAATGGTCCGTCCGGTTTCATTCTTTTTATTGTTTTTCATAGTGGCTTGCTAGGCCATTTCAGAGGCCATTTCAGAGTCAACCACATTGCTGGTGGTTTTGGAGTCACATATAAGCCAGACCAGGTAAGGACGGCAGATTTCCTTCCCTAAATGGCATTAGTGAACCAGCTGGGTTTTAACGACAATCCAATAGTTTCATGGTTACCCTTACTGATACTAGTAACTAGTCCAGATTTTTTAATTTAATTAACTGAATTTAAATTCCCCAGCTGCCGTGGTGGGATTTGAACTCACGTCTTTGGATCATTAGTCTAGGCCTCTGGATTATTAGCCCAGTGAGATTACCACTACGCTACTGTTCCCTTAAATTATGATATCAATCAACTGCAACAGGACATAGAAAGGCTAGCAGAATGGGCAGACAAGTGGCAGATGGAATTTAATAAAGGGAAGTGTGAGGTGATGCATTTTGGCAGAAGGAACAGGGAGAGGCAATATACACTTAATGGCAAAGTTTTAAAGAGTGTGGAGGGACTGAGGAACCTGGGAGTTACTGTGCACAGGTCCCTGGAGGTGGCGGGACATTCTTCTTCTTCTTAGGCAGCCCCTCGGAACCGAGGATGACTTGCTTCCACATTAAAAATGAGTTCGCAGGTGACTGTTGAGTCCAATGCGGGACCTACAGTCTCTGTCACAGGTGGGGCAGACGGTGGTTGAAGGGGCGGGTGGTTGGGGTGCTTGGGTTGACGTGCGCTCCTTGCGCTGCCTGCGCTTGGCTTCCGCTTGTTCCCGGCGAAGAGACTCGAGATGTTCAGCGCCTTCTGGATGCTTCTCCTCCACTTTGTGCGGTCTTGGGCCAGGGATTCCCAGGTGTCAGTGGGGCTGTTACATTTTTTCAAGGAGGCTTTGAGGGTGTCCTTGAAGCGTTTCCTCTGCCCACCTGGGGCTCTCTTGCCGTGCCGGAGCTCCGAGTAGAGCGCTTGTTTTGGGAATCTCGTATCGGGCATGCGGACAATGTGACCCGTCCATCGGAGCTGATTGAGCATGGTCAAAGCTTCGATGCTGGGGATGTTGGTCTGAGCAAGAACACTGACGTTGGTGCGCCTATCCTGCTAATGGATTTGCAGGATCTTGCGGAGGCAGCGTTGGTGGTACCTCTCCAGTGCTTTGAGGTGCCTGCTGTACATGGTCCATGTCTCTGAGGCATACAGCAGGGCGGGTATCACTGCTGCTCTGTAGACCATGAGCTTAGTGCTGGGTTTGAGGTCCTGGTCTTCAAACACTCTCTTCCTCAGGCGACCGAAGGCTGACCTGGCACACTGAAGGCAGTGTTGGACTTCGTTGTCGACGTCTGCCCTTGTTGACAGTAGGCTCCCGAGGTATGGAAAGTGGTCCACGTTGTCCAAGGCCTTGTCGTGGATTTTGATCATTGGGGGGCAGTACTGTGTGGCGGGGGCAGGTTGGTAGAGGACCTTTGTCTTACGGATGTTTAGTGTAAGGCCTATGCTCTCGTACGCTTCGGTGAAGGTGTTAACGATGGCTTGGATTTCGACATCTGAGTGAGCGCAGACGCAAGCATCGTCTGCATACTGTAATTCGATGACAGAGGATGGGACGACCTTGGGTCTGGACTGGAGGTGATGGAGGTTGAACAGTTTCCCGTTTGTTCTGTAAATTAGCTCACTTACTGAGGGTGAGATGGAGCATTGCAGCAAGGAAGATCGAGAAGAGCGTTGGTGCGATGACACAGCCTTGCTTGACCCCGTTTCGTACATGAATTGGGTCTGTGGTGGACACAAATTTAAGGTTTTGGGCAAGAGATACAGGGGGGATGTGAGGAAAAACTTTTTTACGCAGCGAGTGGTGATGACCTGGAATTCGCTGCTGATGGAAGTGGTGGAAGCGGAGACACTCAATGTTTTTAAGGGGAGACGGGATAGGCACTTGAGGGAAATAAACTTGCAGGGTTACGGGGATAGAGCGGGGGAATGGGACTGACTGGATTGCTCGATAGAGAGCCGGCACGGACTCGATGGGCCGAATGGCCTCCTTCTGTGCCGTTATGACTCTATGACTCCTCCTGACCACATCTCTGCTGTTGACCTCCTCTACTTTTTGAAGCCCAGGATCTTTTTGGGAGGTCTCTGGCGCCAATTAGAAGGGAAGAGGACCTCCCTGTGTGTTCTCACTCCCCCCACAAGCATATGGAGGGAGTCATCGGAGAACTTGGGTGCAGCCCTCTGCCTCAGTGCAGTCATGTTTGGCACTCTTTGTAGCAGTCCAGTTGTGCAGTGTGCTGCCTGCACTATCCTAGATGAACCTTCAAATGCAGTGTGGCCATGGCTCCTTTAAATAACCCAGCTGAAAACACGTCATCGCTGACGCCATCTTCACCATTTGATAGGGTCAGGTAACGCGCAGGGCGGCCTTAATAGGCTCCATTGATGGAAAGTCGATCTCAGGAGCGGCATGGTATGAAGAACGGGGTCGTGACCTGCCACGGCGACTGCCCGCAGCCGACCCGCCCAGGTAGAGAAAATTCCGGCCTATATGTATGTGACTTCAAATAAGCCAGTACATTCAAACCACTAGAGGGAGCTCCATGCAAGGTGTCAGCTTCTCCAAAGGTCATCAGACCCTTTAAAATTGCCACGGTGGAAGTCTTCTGAAACATCAATTACTGGCAAACAAAATAAATTCTTATTAGTTATAAGTTTAAGCTATTGTTTAAACTAATAACCTAACTGGGTGGTTTAATGGAATAAAGCAATGCTATTTCATCTCTGGCGATGTCCAGCAAGATCAATCGGATGAAAGGTCCTCTCTTACCTGGCTGTAAATCAAATCAAATCAACTTTTATTGTCATTGTTAGTGCACAAGTGCAGTACAACGAAATGTAGGCTTGCGGCTCCCGAGAGTGTACATTTAGATTAAGACATTTAAACATTCAACATACATTTGGCTTGTAATACATTAACATAAACATAACCATAATAAAGTGCATTGGCAGATGTGCAGGCTTTAGAGTTTCTGTAGTTCCAATCCAACTCCTACACGGTACTGGACTTCGGCACAGAATTCCTCAGCACTGAAATACAAATTAAACAATCCCACCCAGAGAGGGTACTGCGAGAAACTAAAATGTCATGCTGCAAATGTGTATTGTTAAGGCAGTGTGGAGGAAGCACTTGATCTGATCACTCGGTACAAAAAGTGCACAATGTTTCATTGTCTGGCTAGATCTAGATATCTTTCAATTTGTTCAACACAGAATTCACCCAATAATCAAAAGTAAATCAATATACTTTTGTTGACCTGTGTTAAAGTATATAGGCCTAGAAATACGGTGGGCTGCGCCACCAGTTAGCGCCTAAAGAGGGCACTTAGTGGGTTTAGCGCCACTGGCCACGCCTCCCGTGAAATTTAGCGGGGCGCTAATGGCGGCGTTAGCCTGTAGCACTGCGCCGCCACCGATGACGTCATTGGTGTGCGCAGCGCCCCGCTACTGCCCCGATCGCGATATTTGGTCGCGCCCCCCGCTCTAACGCCGGTTGCAATTTGCGACCGGTTCAGGGGGGCCTACCTGCAGCGGTAGTGGCGCTAATTAAAGGGGAGGTGCGGGGCGGCCATTTTTATTGCTGGCCGCCTGCCAGCACCTCCTCGCGCCGCCGTCCCTGGCCTCCTGAGCACCCCCCTCCCGGGCAGTGCCGGCTGTGTCCCAAGAGCTGGGCACTCCTCCTCGGTGCCGGGCTCTTTTGCCGGCACTCGCGATCTCTGATCGCGCTGGTGCAGGCCCCTCCCCTTTAAGAAGGGGAGGAAGGCCTGCAGTACCGCAGCGCGCCTCGAGCAGCGCCCCGCTTCCGTTTGGGGCGCTGAAACTGAATATCGGGCTGGCGCAAGCGGCTCCGTCCGGAGCGGTAATTCCGGCACCCAGGCGAGCTTGGCGCCATCGAATTTCTAGGCCATAAGCTGTTTAAAACCTGCCCACCTGGATATCAATTCCTTTTTTAATTTGCCATGGTAAAGTAAGATAGCGATAGAATTTTTTACTCTTTTTGGGTATATTTCTCCCTGTTTATAAAGTTTGAGTAACGTTAAAGAGAAATTATTTTTCTGAGTTGTCATTATAAACCAATTACAGCAATTTTTTTAACATTACACAGAGAAAAACATATCCCAAAATGTCACACTTACCCTTCACTTTTGCAAAACTTTAGTTTGCAAGTATTGGGTAGCTTTCCTGGATACTCCAGGACAATCCGGGAGGTTTGGCAACCCTAGGCTCAGTACTAGATCCCTTGTTTTTTGTTGTATACATCAATGATTTAGACTTCAATGTAGGGGGCATGATTAAGAAATTTGGAGATGATAAAAACTGTCCGTATGGTTGATAGTGAGGAAGAAAGCTGATTTATACAGTAATATACAGGAAACTCTCTTGTTACCGGCACCTAAATAACCAGAAATCTCTCTTAACTTGCAAAATTCAGGAGTAGGTTCAGGTAAGTTTTACTTCATATTAGTGGCCGTGTAACCGGGGTTCCTACACCTGTTGTCATGCAACAGGGATGCTTGGATCTGTGGCCTTTATAATGCCATTTTAACAGGCCCTTGCATTTTTAACCCTTTTCCCACGTAAAACATGCCTGGTGGGGATCACGCCTGTGAAACCTGGCATGAGCACTATTGGCTCGTACCTTAGTAAGTATACCTCTCTGTAATCTGGACTTTTTGATCAACTGGCACCACGCCGGTCCCGTCGGTGCCGGATAAAAAAGAGTTTCCTGTGTATATATATATATCATTTACTTTCTTCTATCTTGCTGTTGTCTTTACTTCCGTAATAGTTTTATGTCTCTGCTGTTTCTTAATCCCCCCCCCCGTTTTGTTTCTTTCTATTATAATGTTAACTTACCGCTTAAAGAAGAGTTATAACCTCCTTGTGAACTTAATCGCCATGACTTTTGTGCCCCCCTCCACACCTTATTGGGGTAGATCTCCAGTAGGGTGGGACTTCCTCCTGCCCTAGGAATAACTTGCTGATTCCATCTGCATTTCCGACTATAAGATCATTTACATGTAGGAGGCAGGCTCTCTGGGGACAATGCGGGGACAGGGAATTGCTGTGCCAGGCTCAGGGGCCGAAAAGGTGGCCAGCAAGCTGCTTGATTTTAACCATTTTTTCCAACTTGAAAAATTTGATTTAACCTAATGGTGTCTGTGCGTGGTCACACTCTGAGGGCACTTGCACAGGACCCCCCTCTCTCTTTAACAAGTTATTTTCAAGTGCGGTTCATTGAAAAATAATCTGCCATTGAGACGACGTTAAGTTCCTCAGGCAGACTAGGCCTATATTCCCTAGAGTTTAGAAGAATGAGAGGCGATCTAATTGAAATGTACAAATTACTTAAGGGGCTTGACAGGGCTAATGCTTGGAAAATGTTTCCCCTGGCTGGGGAATCTAGAACACGGGGTCACAGTCACAGAATAAGGGGTAGGCCATTTAGGACTGAGATGAGGAGAAATTTCTTCACTCAAAGGCTTGTGAATCTTTGGAATTCTCTACCCGAGAGAGCTGAGGGTGCTCAGTCATTGAGTATATTCAAGACATAGGCTGATAAATTTTTGGGAACGAAGGGAATTAAGGGATATGGGAATAGTGCGGGAAGGTAGAAGATCAGTCAAGAACTTGTTGAATGGTGGAGCAGGCTTGAAGGGCCAGATGGCCTACTCCAGCTCCTATTTCTTATGTTCTTATGTCTGGGGAAAGGATTGTACTATAGAAACACCAAGGAGTCGATTTTAACTGAGCCGTGAGGCGGGCTTTGAGGTGTGCGGGGGGCTAAAATCACTAAAACTGGCGGGCGGGACCCCCCCCCGCCTGGTTCCCGACCCCAAGCCATTTTAACCCAGGCGTGTCTGATGGTCCCGAATCAGTCCCGCCTCTAACAGGCGGGACTGGTCTTTAAGGCACTTAATCAGCAATAATTGGCCTTTATAATGCCATTTTAACAGGCCCTTGCATTTTTAACCCTTTTCCCACGTAAAACATACCTGGTGGGGATCACGCCTGTGAAACCTGGCGTGAGCACTATTGGCTTGCTGACTTTCAGCTGCAGGTCAACCATTAAAGAGGAGATTTGATCAGTCATCATTTGCAGGTGGCAGGACTTTGTTGTTTCAGGCCTGGGGCAACTTTTACCAGGCTTAACCACACCTGTGGAAGGTTGGAGCCTCACACACATCTCCAGTGTGAACTCCTGGGAAACCCCTCTCGCCACCCTCACTCAGCGCTTCCTCAGCGGAGGCATATGCCAGAAGCATGGGAGCCATTTTTCGCCTTCCCTTCTTGGCATTAGAGGAGCTCGAGCACCAGGCGCGGCAGCAGCAGAACCAGGAACAAAAGCAGCACCAGCAACAGCAGCAGCAGGAGCGACAGGCTGCTGCTCACCCACCTGAGGCAGCACAGGCCATAAGGGGCCAGCGCATGGAAGACCGTCGGCGCAGGAGATACCCCCAAAACAGGGTCTACAGACACAGGGTCAGCTACCTCAACATGACTGAGCAGCAGTGCCAAAGGCAGCTCCGACTTTCGCGAGAGGTAGTGACTGACACCTGCATAATGATACAGCAAGACCTGCTGCCCAGAGGACCAGGTGGACACTCCTTACCAGTGGCCATCAAAGTCACCACCACACTCAACTTTTTTGCCTCAGGCTCATTCCAGGGATCAGCAGCAGACATCAGCGGCATCTCCCAGTCGGCCGCACACACTTGCATCATGCAGGTAACCGATGCCCTCTTTGTGCGCGAGGGCAATCACATCCATTTCACCAGGGATCGCGCAAATATGACGGCGCGAGTGGTTGGATTAGGTCATCCGGCAGAATTTCCAAGGGTGCAGGGCATCATTGACTGCACACATGTGGCCCTTAGGGCACCCCATCGCAATCCAGGTATTTTTGTCAACCGCAAGGGCTTCCACTCCCTTAACATTCAGCTGGTGTGTGACCACAAGAAGGAGATTTTGCATGTTTGTGCCAAGTACCCTGGCAGTTGCCATGACTCCTTCATACTGCACCAGTCTACTGTGCCTCCGCTATTCATGGATGTAGTGTATGTACCTTTAAGAGAGAACTACTTTTACAGCTCCTGTATACTGTAGTACCGGCAGTGACCACACCTGTATATAAGCCTTGAGCAAGCATCTGTACTGTTAGTCTTTAGACTGCCCTCCTCCAGTAAACACCTGTTGATTGTTAATTTACAGCCTCCGTCTAGTTATTGGAAAACACCATACTTTAAGAATCATGGATTCAACAGTGGCGGCGAGGTCGATTCGAATCTACCTGCAACTCTGCATTTCCTTTCAAGGATTCGCTCCGGGAGGACGGTGGAAGAAAGTCGAGGCCAGAAGCACGGGCGTCGACCACGAGCAACCGCCCAGTCATCCGGCAGAGAGTGAACATCGCAGGGAGGCTGTTGAGAGCTGGGCTTGGTTCTCCAGCCACGACGATCCAGCAACAGACTGGCAACAGGTACAGCGCAGACCCTTCCCGGACAGCGGCGGCTGGAGCCGACCGACGGCACAGAAAAGGTCGAGCAGCGTCGACGGGGTAAGAGAGAGGGTGAAGCGCACAGGGTGCAGCTGGGGGTTGAAGACCGAGCAGCATCGACGGAAAACTAAAAGAGAGAGAGGGTAAAGCACAGCCGGGGTTCAGGACTGAGCGGCGGCAACGAGAGAGGCACAGGAGAACGCGCAGAGCGCAGCCAGGGCTCAAGGGCTGAGCAGTGTCCGCGGGGAAAGAAAGGAAGTGCAGGAGACGCCATTGAGCCGCGGAGAAGAAGGGAGAGCGCGGGAGACACCATTTTAGAAGCCGCAGCGGAGAAGACGGGCGAGCGCGGGGAGAAAGGAAAGCGCGGGAGATGCCATTTTGAGCCAGCGGAGAAGAAAGGAGAGCACGGGAGATGCCATTTTAGACAGTTTAACCACACCCAGGGATGCCGAAGAGTGGCAGTGTCACTGCGTTCGACAATGAAGTCGAAGATTGGGCGACATATGTGGAATGCATTGAGATGTACTGCAAGGTGAATGAAGTGCCAGATGCTAGGAAAGCACTGGTTTTGTTGAATTCCATGGGTGCAAAAACTTATGGCTTACTGCGAAACCTAATAACCCCAGAGAAGCCAGTGGATAAGGATTTCGAAAGCATAGTGGAAATCCTACAGGACCACTTAAACCCCACACCGCTGCTGATAGCAGAACAATTTAAGTTCCATAAAAGGAACCAACACAAAGATGAAAGCAATGCTGAGTACTTAATGGAACTGCGCAAGCTATCGAAACACTGCCAGTTTGGATTGGGACTAGCAGATACGTTAAGGGACAAGTTTGTGTGTGGGCTTCAAAGTGAAGGAACCCAGAAACGGCTTCTATCAGAAAAGGATCTTACGCTAGACAAGGCTTTCAGCATGGCAGTATCACACGAAGCAGCCGCACGGGGCGCTGCAGAGATACAACGGAGACCGCAAGAATATGCACCAATGAAATGTCATATGGAGCAGGGAAGTGTTATCGCTGCGGCAGAACAACACACGACCAGAAGGATTGTTGGTTCAAGGACCAAGTGTGCAGACAGTGTGGAAAAGCAGGACACATAGCAAGAGTCTGCAGGTCAGGGAAGAAAACCAGCAGCAAGAAATCTCCACAGGAGAAGTACAAAAAGATACATAAGGTGATGGACAGTAGTTCAGACGAACAGAAAAGTGATACAGACTCCGGAAGCAAGGAGCTGGGTTGTCTGAAACTACATAAGGTAATCAAAATGGAGGATCACCAGACAATCTGGGTCACGCTCAAGATAGACGGAGTCCAAGTGAAAATGGAATTGGACACAGGATCAGCCCTAACAGTCATAAACTGAAGGGACTACAAGCGGCTATTTTCACATATACCCTTGAGAGATACAGAGATTGCCTTGAAGACGTACACGGGGCAAAAAGTCTACCCCAAAGGAAAAATAAGGGTGAACGTGATATACAAAGGCCAGGAAATACCCAAAATGGACCTATATCTATTGCCAGATGGAGGACCACCACTACTAGGACGTGAATGGATCCGGAAGATACAATTAGATTGGTATTCCATACAGGCACTGAAGGTTGAGGCCAAAAAGGATGATGACGTCACACCTGGACGACTGTCAAAAATGCTAACTGACGCACAAGAAGTGTTCCAGGAGGGACTCGGAACACTAAAAGGCATAACAGCGATGAATAAAGTAGAGGAAAATGCAAGCTCAAAGTTTTGTAAGGCCAGACCGGTGCCTTATGCGATCCGACCAGCCGTTGAAGCAGAGCTGGAAGGTTTGGAACGTTCAGGAGTACTGTCCAAAGTGGACTGGAGCGAGTGGGCTACACCCATCGTTCCTGTAATGAAGAGGTCGTTGAGTAATACGCCTGGGGACCCAAAGAAGGTCCGCATCTGTGGGGATTTTAAGGTGACCGTGAACCCAGTCCTTCACACGGTACAATATCCGCTTCCACGGATTGAGGATATTTTCGCCTCACTATCTGGAGGTAAATGCTTCACTAAGATTGATCTGGCCCAGGCGTACCTGCAAATGGAGGTAGAAGAAGCCTCGAAACAACACCTCACGATCAACACTCATAAAGGTCTCTACCAATACAACCGGCTGGTGTTCGGGCTAGCATCGGCTCCGGCTATTTGGCAAAGGGCAATGGATCAAGTCCTGCAAGGGATTCCAGGGACCCAGTGTTATTTGGACGACATCCTGGTCACGGGCGAAAATGACAGTGATCACCTCGCCAACCTGGAGAAGGTGCTCACTAGATTAAAGGAATATGGGCTACGAGCTAATCACCACAAGTGCAAGTTTTTCCAGAAGCAGATCTCGTATTGTGGCCACGTCATTGATGAAGAGGGGTTACATAAGTCCCCATGAAATGATTGAGGCAGTAGTCAAGGCTCCAGCACCGGAAAATGTGTCACAACTGAGGTCGTTCCTCGGGCTGGTGAACTACTACCATAAGTTCTTACCAAATTTGTCTACAGTATTACACCCACTGAACACCCTACTGCAAACGGGGGTACCATGGAAGTGGAATGACGAATGTAAACGAGCTTTCCAGAAGTGCAAAGAATTGATCACATCAAAAGAGGTGTTGGCCCATTTCAACCCAGCGCTACCAATTCGGTTGGCGTGTGATGCATCACCCTATGGTATTAGAGCGGTGCTATCGCACAAATTCCCAAACGGGTTGGAGAGGCCAGTAGCCTTTGCATCTCGGTCACTAACCTCAGCCGAGCGCAACTACGCCCAGATTGACAGGGAGGCCCTCAGCCTAGTATGGGAAGTAAAAAAATTAAACCACTATCTGCATGGGCAGAAGTTCACCTTGCTAACTGACCACCAACCACTTGTCTCCATCTTTAATCCAAAGAAGGGCGTTCCGGTGATGACTGCACAACGGCTACAAAGATGGTCCCTTTTTCTAGGGGCGAACCAATATGAAATAGAGTATAAGGGCACGAAACAGCATGGAAATGCTGATGGGCTATCACGCCTGCCACTGCCTACTGCGGAGGAAGCACCAGCAGTGGACCCTATCGAAATATTTTATTCGTCGATAATTGAACGCTTGCCAGTAACTAACGCGGATATAGAGAAGGAGACCCGAAATGATCCGACACTGTCTCGGGTATATGATTTGACGGTGAAGGGATGGCAGCACATGGCGACTCACTGTTGCCAGCATTCTCATCCAGAAGAGAGCAGCTGTCAGTATGCCAGGGGACAGTGATGTGTGGATCCCGAGTGGTAATTCCACCCAAGGTAAGGGAGAGAGTGCTCAATGAGCTTCACGAAGGCCATCTGGGAGGGGTGAAAATGAAAAGCCTTGCTAGGGCTTATGTGTGGTGGCCGGGGATTGATCAACAAATTGAGGACCTAACAAAGAGCTGCTCAGGATGCCAGAAGGTCCAAAATGCACCACCACATGCCCCCCTGCACCCATGGGAGTGGCCCTCCTCGCCATGGCAACGGGTGCATATTGATTTTGCTGGTCCATTCATGGACTCAATGTTCTTAATAGCAGTGGATGCGCACTCGAAATGGCCTGAGGTGATCAAAATGTCCTCCACCACTACAGAGAAAATGATTGCAGTCCTACGGACCATATTTGCCAGGAACGGCTTGCCAGAGCAGATTTGCTCTGATAACGGACCACAGTTTGTGTCCGAAGAGTTTCGGAAATTTATGAGAAGAAATGGGGTAAGGCATTACACATCAGCCCCGTATCATCCAGCCACAAATGGATTGGCTGAGAGGTTCGTACAAACCTTTAAAAAGGCCGTAAGGGCCATGTGCGATGATGACATTCCACGACAATTTCCTGTTAGCCTACAGAAATGCGACACATGCAGTTACCAACCAGACCCCGGCCATGATGTTCTTTAACCGAAGGTTGAGATCTCGTCTGGATTTGCTCAGACCAAATGTGCGAAGAAATGTTGAAGATAAGCAATTCCAGCACATCAATGAGAAGCCGACAAGGAGCTTCAATGTAGGACAACCAGTCTTGGCCCGCGACTACTGAACAGAGAAATGGCAACCCGGAACGATATGCACACGGCAGGGGCCCCTAATGTACACAGTGGATGTCGGGGAGAACATTGTGACACGCCACGTCGATCAGATCCTAGCGTCACAGGAACGAGTCAACCCCATGTCTCGCGTATCTGGGGATGAACCCGACATACCGGTAGCATCTACCCCAGAAACAGTAGCAGCGGAAACTGATTAACTAACCGACGAAAGGGGGCCAGAATTGCCTCCGCACCAAGAACAAGACACTCAGGAAAGGCGCTATCCAGAAAGGATCAGGAAGCCGCCCCAAAGACTGTATCTATAAATGGACTATTTCAGTTAAATATGCATGTTAAAGTGTTAACTGTTATTTGAATGTTATGGGTACTGTTAATCTAAAAGGGGAGCAATTGTAGTGTATGTACCTTTAAGAGAGAACTACTTTTACAGCTCCTGTATACTGTAGTACCGGCAGTGACCACACCTGTATATAAGCCTTGAGCAGGCATCTGTACTGTTAGTCTTTAGACTACCCTCCTCCAGTAAACACCTGTTGATTATAAATTTACAGCCTCCGTCTAGTTATTGGAAAACACCATACTTTAAGAATCACGGATTCAACAATGGATGGCTACTTGGAGACAAGGGCTATCCCCTGAGGACTTGGCTAATGACGCCGTTCAGGAGGCCAGCCAACGAAGCTGAGAGTGCTACAACTCCAGCCACATTTCCACCAGATCCATAATCGAGCAAACCATCGGCTTGCTGAAGATGCGCTTCAGATGCCTGGATAGATCAGGTGGAGCCCTGCAGTACTCAGCAGCCAGGGTCTCCAGAACTGTCGTGGTTTGCTGTGCACTTCACAACATGGCACAGCGTCATGGCTTGCAGATTCCTGAGGACCAAGTGGCTCCTCACATATCCTCCTCAGATGATGATGAGGAGGAGGAGGAGGGCGAAAATGAGCATCCTGCAGAGGCCCATCAACCAGCGGCAACATTACGCGAGATCATTGCTGCCTGGGATGCAAGGAACGCACTCATCCTGGCCAGATTTGCTTAGCCTAGTAAATCAAACTCTTTTGCCTCGCAGCTTCTTACCTGAGCATCGACAATGGCCAAACCCTGCGGATTCCTAGCTATTTGACCAGCATCCTGACAACTGCAAGTAATCCTAAGCCCTCAATGTGAAAGCCCCATTCGCGAAATGACACACGCCAGAACTGCAACAGTTGCCATCAGAATTTTTATGCACAAGAATCAACTGATGGCATTTTTACAATATACACCACATTTCACCCAAGTGACTCTCCTTGTGACTACTTGTGCTTTATTTTCCTCTTACGCGTGCTCCTACGTAGTGGTTCCCCTGTGGCTTCAGCAGATGTGGAGGCCCCTTGCTCACTTTCCTGCTGCTCCTGTCTCGACACCTTTGGCGGGCGTCCTCTGGGGTGGAGAGCCTGTGAGGGCTCGTCAGCAGTCTGCTGCTCCTGCGGCTGTGCAGGGTGTGATAAAAATGCTAACTTCCGGGAAGTTATGTCATCACTTCCTGTGAACTATGAACTATGAACTATGAACTGTGTACATACCTCACTTCCTGTAAATGTCACTTCCTGTTGGACTGGTATAAATACTGGTCTGTTCAGTATTGTAAGAGGCTTCTACCAGAGGCATGGTAAAGACCTCTCTTGTATATAGTGTGTTTATAAGTTACTTAAAGCTTACTTTAAAGTTACTTGATGGTCAGTCTCCTTTTCTTACATCAATTTAAGTAACTTAGTATTTACACTGACAAATACTAGACCTTCAGACAAACTCGAAAGTTAAGGATCCAGGGAACCACCCATCATGGATAAAATCCTTAGACCTATTCGTCTGGACTTGGACCCGAATACACCAGCAGCTGGCAGGGTATGGAAGCATTGGTATCGTACTTTTGAGAATTTTCTGGATGAATGTAAAGTGGATGCTCCTGCTAAATTGAAGATACTTGTCAATTATGTGACCCCAAAAGTGTTCGAATATGTTGATGAATGGGATAATTACGAAGAGGTGATTCGGGCACTTAAGAAACTGTATGCGAAGACCCCAAATGAGGTCTATGCTAGACATCTACTGGCCACAGCCCGACAAGGGCCAGGGGAATCAATTGACAAATTCCTGCAAGAACTTCGCAGGCTCAGCGTAGATTGTAACTTTCAGGCAGCCTCAGCTGAGCTGTACCGCCAAGAAATGATTCGTGATGCTTTCATCTGCGGGATTGCCTCTCCATTTATACGCCAGCGTCTACTAGAAAGTAAAACACTTGAGCTACAAAAAGCTTTTGACCTAGCTTGTTCACTGGATTTGGCAAAGAGAAATGCAGACCTCTATCAGCTGCCCAGATCTCGATCTGCTGCTGTTGCTGCAACCAGACAATTCAAGCGGTCTCAGGTGAACCCTATCATGGGGGAATCTAATTCTGATAATTCTGATGAAGAAGAGGAGGACGACCCCACTTTAGCAGCCTCTTGGCAATCTAGGAAGGAATGCTTCTTTTGTGGAGATGCTTTTCACCCTAGGAAAACCTGCCCTGCTCGCAATGCAATCTGCAGTTATTGCGGGAAAAAAGGACACTTTGCTAAAGTTTGCCTATCAAGGGCCTCTATGAGGGCCAATCCAGCTAAGGCCTACCGAGCTGCCCCAATTAGGGCCTATCAAGATGCTCCAGCTAGGACCTATCAAGCTTCCTCTCGAGCTCTCTCCCGAAGAAGCACACCGAGAGTTTTAGCCACTCTCTGTGCAACGACACCAATTCTCAGCTGCTTGCCCACAGAACCTGTCTCAGGCAGCCACAAAAATTTCAATTAAAGGGCATACCTTAGATGCCTTAATTGACTCAGGAAGTACTGATAGTTTCATTAAGGAACAGATTGTTGCGAAATTGAAACTACATGTCTTCCCATCGGACCAGGCAATTGCGATGGCCCAGTCATCACTTAATACCAGAATCTCCGGCTTTTGTGTTGTTGATATGACACTTCATGGTCGTATGTATCCCTCCACCCGACTTTCAGTGCTCAAAGACTTATGTAGTGATCTCCTCTTAGGGCTGGACTTCCAAAAACAGCATAAGAAACTCACCATTGAGTTTGGTGGATCCAAACCCGGACTTACTATTTCTAATATACCATCTAAATTACCATTTTGTGCATTATCAGCAGCTTCACTTGATGAACCCTCATTATTTGCCAGTATTCCGCCTCAATGCCAACCGATAATAACGAAATCGCGGCGCTTTAATCAGGGAGACCAATCTTTTATTGCGGCTGAAATCTCTCGACTTCTAGCAGAGGATATCATTGAACCATGTTCGTCGCCCTGGCGGGCTCAAGTCGTCATTGTCAAGAACCCTCTAAAACCTCACAAACAGCGACTATGCATCGATTATTCGCAAACCATCAATCAATATACCGACTTGGACGCCTACCCATTGCCACGCATTGATGATATGGTTAATAAACTGGCCGAATACAAAGTGTTCTCAACTTACGATTTAAAAAGTGCCTATCATCAGTTACCCTTGAAGGTCTCAGATAAGCAGTACACAGCCTTTGAGGCTAATGGACGGCTGTACCAATTTCGTCGCCTCCCATTCGGGGTTACTAATGGAGTGGCTGTCTTTCAACGGGCAATGGATGGCCTGGTTAAGCAGGAAAACCTAAGGGACACTTTTCCCTATCTTGATAACATTACCATTGCAGGTCACGATCAACAGGAACACGACTCCAACCTCCAAAAATTTCGGGATGCCCTCCATCGCCGTAATTTGACCCTGAATGAATCCAAATCTGTTGAGTCGCAACCGACCATCAACATCCTTGGCTACTGCGTAGGCAATAGTATCATTAAGCCAGACCCAGAAAGACTTCGCCCGCTCCAAGAGCTCCCGTCACCTAAGAATCCGGCTTCTTTACGTCGGGCTCTCGGTCTGTTTGCATACTACGCTAAATGGATTCCTCATTTTTCGGACAAAATCCAACCCTTGCTGCATGCTAGATCATTTCCACTGGGAACAGCGGCTGTTGCAGCCTTTAACCTTCTCAAAAAACAGTTGGAGAAAGCGGCTCTTCACTCCATCGATGAGAATCTCCCTTTCGTGGTTGAATGTGATGCCTCGGAGGTGGCGATCTCGGCTACTCTGAATCAGGAAGGTCGTCCTGTAGCATTTATGTCCAGGACCTTACAAGGTGCCGAGCTACATTATCCTCCGGTTGAGAAAGAAGCCACAGCCATCATAGAGGCAGTACGGAAGTGGAACCATTTTCTAGCTCGCCAGCACTTTACATTGATCACGGACCAACGATCAGTCGCCTTCATGCTCGATAATCGAAAACGAACCAAAATTAAGAATAAAATACAACTTTGGAGGATGGAACTGGCCTCTTTTGGTTATACCATTCTCTATCGGCCTGGCAAGGAGAATGTGGCCCCGGACACCCTCACACGGGCATTCTGCTCCACTATGTCATCCTCCACTCTCATGGATGTCCACAATGGTTTGTGTCATCCTGGCGTTACGCGCATGCTACATTTCGTACGATCACGGAATCTCCCTTTTTCCACTGGAGATGTAAAGAAAATATGCTCAGAATGCCGGCTTTGTGCGGAATTAAAACCTCAGTTCTTCCGCCCCTCAGATGGTATACTCATACATGCAACCCAACCGATGCAACGACTTAGCATCGATTTTAAGGGCCCAGTGCCCTCTTCAACTCGGAACACATATTTGCTCACCATGATCGACGAATATTCACGTTTTCCGTTTGCCTTCCCCTGCTCCAATATGCTGGCGTCCACAGTAATCTGCTGCCTTGAGCAGGTATTTTCTCTCTGTGGCATGCCGGCTTATATTCACTCAGACCGGGGTCCATCCTTTATGTCAAGGGAACTCAAGGACTACCTCTCAGAACGGGGAATTGCTGCAAGCAAAACAACACCATACCATCCCATCGGAAATGGGCAGGTAGAGAGGTATAACGGTATCATCTGGAATTCCGTACGTCTCGCTTTAAGATCTCGGGGCCTACCAGACCAGCAATGGGAAACAGTGCTTCCGGATGCATTGCACTCTATACGGTCCCTGCTTTCTACAGCCACAAATACTACACCTCATGAGCGGTTCTTTGGATTCCAGCGTCGCTCATCTCATGGAACATCACTCCCGTCATGGCTAACTACTCCTGGACCTGTATTACTCCGAAGATACGTTCGGACGTCTAAAAATGACCCTCTTGTAGACGAGGTCGAACTAACCGATGCCAACCCCACCTATGCAAACATACGATATTCCGACGGCCGAGAATCTACCGTATCATTACGGGATCTGGCTCCCTGCCCACCAGGACCTAGTGGGACATCGGGTGATGGCATTTCACCAGGAAACTCTTGGGACCTATCGGGTACCCCTCTCCAGGATCCTGATCGGACACCAACTAGCTTGGTGCCGGCAGAACCCCGTGCTCAAGGTTGCGACCCTCCCAGTACCGTGCATGAAAGTACTGATCCGCCACAGACCAGCTCTGCACCTCCCTCTGAACAGAGGCAGTCCGACTTTGAACCTATTGGGGCTCGCACTCGAAGCCATGATCTCCCCGACCCTTCACAGGGCAATCCAGGCCACACAGACTCTGACCAATGGCCAACCGCATGTAAGCGGACCAGCGACCCTCTACGACGGGAATCCAAACGGGTACGACTCTTCCTTGTTCGGCGGCTGCGGACCAAAAGGTAGACCACAGCCTCCTAATCCTGCAGGAGGGAAGAATGTGATAAAAATGCTAACTTCCGGGAAGTTATGTCATCACTTCCTGTGAACTATGAACTATGAACTATGAACTGTGTACATACCTCACTTCCTGTAAATGTCACTTCCTGTTGGACTGGTATAAATACTGGTCTGTTCAGTATTGTAAGAGGCTTCTACCAGAGGCATGGTAAAGACCTCTCTTGTATATAGTGTGTTTATAAGTTACTTAAAGCTTACTTTAAAGTTACTTGATGGTCAGTCTCCTTTTCTTACATCACAGGGGTTGAGACGTCTATCTCACTTGGGTGTGGACTCCGGCGGGGCTTTGACCGAGGGCTCTGCAGTGGCATGGAAGTGTGAGCGCTTGGAGAGGAACCCCCACTTCCTTGAGGCCTGCCACCAACCTCCCTCTCATGGGTCAGCTCCCCCTCCGTGCCTGCAAGTGGCTTGAGAGCACCTTGCTGCACATCAGGGGGGCCATGGGGACCCGTATCTGCAATGGCAGTCCTACTCAGAAGGACTTCCATGAAGGTCTGGTTTCTCTGTTCAATAAATGCCCATTGCTCCTCAAGAGATGTCATTCTATTCTGAACACTCACCATGTTTTCTATACCCTGGCGACTAACCTCCTCCATGGCCGTAGCCCTCCTCTCCTCTACCGTAGCCAGCCTTACCACGGAGGCAGCAATTATGTCCACGTAGGTAGCCATCCTTTCCGTGTTGATGCATTCATGCGCCACTGACTCCACAAAGGCTCTGCTCATGTTCACTATGGACTCCTCCATTCACTCCACACTCGCAGCAACCCTGGAGACAAAACCTGCCAGAGACTCCTGCATCTGTGCATGGAGTTCCATCACCTCTGATCTTATGGGTGGACCCAGAGGCAGAGGGTCGACATGCAGCTGAGCCGAGCTGGCAGAGTCCTGCGCCCTCCGACGAGGACTCTCCACTGCTATCCCTGTCTCCACAATCTGCTGATGCTCACTTGTGAGCTGTGATATACCAGGTGACAACACTACTCTATGTCCCGAAGGTCCCCCCGAGGTGTGAGTGTCTGCGCTGGTGCTGGGTGCGCTTATTTCTGCTGACGCTGCGTTCTCAGAGGTTGCAGATTCCTCTGAGGAGTCTGGAATCTCAGGCTCTTCCTCCTGCACAGTGGGGATGGGGGCTCTCGATGGTCCTGTGGGGGAGTCAAGGAAAAAGTTAGAGATGTGATGCCAAGGTTACATGCACATTGCATTTTGCAGATGATCATAAGTCCATATGATGTAGCTTCAGAATCATTATCAGCGACTCATGCAATGTCAGTGAGAGAGATGGAAAACTATTCTGTCACCAGCTTGCGGGGATGCACCTGTCTGTCCTTCCCCAACTTCCGCATCTGTATCAGCCCCGACAATCTCCAGGACGGCTTCCTCCCAGGGCTGAGCTGGGCTTATGAGGGTGGCCCTCCTCCTGTCCTGGCTCGCTCTCTCCTGTTGTGAGCTCTCTTCTCCTGCAATGAGGGAGACAAGTGGAGGTTGAGTGAGAATGAAGGAGTGAGTGTAGAGATTGCATAGCATAGATACTTAGAAGGAGACAAAGATGGAGTGAGGTTGCAGGACCAAGGGCCCTCCCTGTGTGTTGTCAGTTGTGTTCAAAGCATCAGAGTGAGAGGGAGTGTGAGGGCTGCATGGTCGAATAGTTAGGTGAATGTGAGCATAGAGAGAGAGGGAATGGCTAAGGGTGCATGGATGTGAGTGTCACGTGGGATGTGGAGGAAGAGATTGCTAAAGCTGAGTGCTGGTGAGGAAAGGCAATGGGGATCAGATGGAGGGTGATGGAAACTTCATACTTACTTTTCCAGTGCGATGAAGGTCATGGAATCTTTTCCTGCACTGCATCCAGGTGCGCCGTGTGAGCCCCAAGGAGTTGACTTCCCCAGCCACCTGTAGCTACACAGCCTTGGTCTGACTGCGAGGCCTCTTCCTCCCTGAAGAAGGGAACAGGACCTCCCTGTGGGCCCTAGCCCCATCCAACAATGCCTACAGTGATGCCTCATCAAATTTAGGTGCAGTTCTTGCCCTCCCGCTGGCCATTGTTCCTGCAGGCTCCTGTGCCATCATAAGGGGAAAGCTTGGAAGCCTGCAGAGGAAGCAAGGCTTGCTGTGGACCTTAAATGCAGCAGGAATGATGATGTCATCGGAGGGGACTTGCAGTCATGAAAAACCCATTTGCAAAGGCTTCCCACACGTTGGAAATCAATTGGCCAATTGAGTTAAAATGGCATCAATCTCACACATCCATTTAGATTCGTGTGGGAATCACAAAATTCGGGGAACCTGACAATTGCCCGCAGCTGAGTTAAAATCGACCCCCAACTGTCAGGTTTTTATGGTAAACCTCATTCACCATTGTTTCTCCTATGATTTAAAAGCCTCAGTTCACCTTTCTTCGGTATATTTTAGGAACATAAAAAAAGACAGGTTTTTTAACTGCAGTGGGACATGTTAACCATCAGATGTGCAGGTATTTATTTTAAACCATTGCTTTTTTATTTAGTTCCCAGTGCAAACCTTGGAGAGCGAAACATATGGATTTACCAAAAACATTATCAAAATGGTTACTAATGTGGCTTGTAATGGATAACTAACTGAGAATGTGATCCCTTATGTGGATATTTGTTTTGGGAGGATATGGGATGTCATAAAACTCTTTTCAATCATCGGCTCCAGGTCATTTACACTAATCTCCAATTTCAGATTAAGTTGCAAAATGAAAGTGATCCATACCAGTGAGGAACACATTTCTATACAGGATGCATAAGAACATAAGAATTAGGGAACGATCCCCAGCATTCAGGTAAGTGTGTCAGTGGGGGTGCCGGACATGAAGGGATAGCCTGGGACAGGAGAGGGCCAAGGTTTCCTGTGGCCGGGATTGAAGAATGGAAGGAAGTAAGGTAAAACATTTCTATTGCGCCTTTCATGACCTCAGGACGTCCCAACGCGCTTTACAGACACTGAAGTACTTTTGAAGTGTAATCACTGTTGTAATCTAGGGAAATGCACACAGTTTGCACACAGTGATAAAAATAAATGACCAATTAAACTGTTTTAGTGATGTTGGTTGAGCAATATATATTGGCCTGGATGGCAGGAAAGCTCCCCTGCTCGTCTTCAAATAGTGCCGTGGGATCTTTGATGGCCACCTGAGAGGCTAGCTAAACCTCCGATAGTGCAGTGCCCCCTCAGTACTGCACTGGAGTGTCAGCCAGGACAATGCGCTCAAATCCTGGAGTGGGGCTTGTGTATTGATTTCTTTGTGGGTTCAATGACAAGACATTTATGAAAGAGAATGAGTTTTAATCTAAAGTCTGTTCAACTCTTTATGCAGCATTTCAGGAGACACCCTGCTAGTGATGCATCTAGAGCGATACTGAAACTAAACTGAACTGCCTTGCTTGTCTCGGTCACATGACCTCTGCTGGTCAGGCATAAGTAATCAATACATGCAAACATGCTGATAAGGCATCATAATCAAACAGGCAAATAACATCACTGTTTGCTGATATCATTACATCTCCTTTTCTTAAAACAAAAGTATTTTACTTTTAACTAACAACCCTTCCCTCAGAGGCTCTGGTGCAGCAAAGTTACCCACATGGTTCAATTGATTATTTAAACCACATTATTGATTTATAATGTTAGCATTAAAAGCCAAATAATGATCTCCCTTGATCTTCTCTCTAACTCAGCCCTCAGTGAGTTTGTCCAGTGAGTAGCTGAGCCATACAAACCAGAAGGTCGTGGACTCATAAGAACATAAGAAACAGGAGCAGGAGTAGGCCATTCAGCCCCTCGAACCTGCTCCGCCATTCAATAAGATCATGGCTGATCTTCTACCTCAACTCCACTTTCCTGCCCGCTCCCCATAACCCTTGGCTCCCCTGTAGTTCAAATATCTGTCTATCTCCACCTTGAATATACTCAATGACCCAGCCTCCACCGCTCTCTGGGGAAGAGAATTCCAAAGATTTACGAACCTCTGAGAGAAGAAATTCCTCCTCATCTCCGTTTTAAATGGGCGACCCCTTATTCTGAAACTATGCCCCCGAGTTCTAGATTCCCCCACGAGGGGAAACATCCTCTCAGCATCTACCCTGTCAAGCCCCCTCAGAATCTTATATGTTTCAATCAGATCCCCTCTCATTCTTCTAAACTCCAATGAGTATAGGCCCAATCTGCTCAACCTTTCCTCATATGACAACCCCTTCAACTCGGGAATCAACCCAG
The DNA here is from genome assembly GCF_052327205.1 of Somniosus microcephalus. Taxonomy (NCBI): domain Eukaryota; kingdom Metazoa; phylum Chordata; class Chondrichthyes; order Squaliformes; family Somniosidae; genus Somniosus; species Somniosus microcephalus. The sequence continues at coordinate 188,782,991 of NC_140995.1, read as the reverse complement.
TGAACCTTCTCTGAACTGCCTCCAATGCAAGTATATCCTTCCTTAAATAAGGAGACCAAAACTGTACGCAGTACTCCAGGTGTAGTCTCAACAACGCCCTGTACAGTTGTAGCAAGACTCCCCTACTTTTATACTCCATCCCCCTTGCAATAAAGGCCAACATTCCATTTGCCTTCCTAATTTGCTGTACCTGCATGCTAACTTTTTGTGTTTCATGTACGAGAACCTCCAGATTCCTCTGTACCTCAGCATTTTGTAGCCTCTCTCCATTTAAATAATAATTTGCTTTTTTATTCTTCCTACCAAAGTGGATAACCTCACATTTTCCCACATTATACTCCACCTGCCAAATTTTTGCCCACTCACTTAACCTTTCTCTGTCCCTTTGCAGATTCTTTGTGTCCTGCTCACAACTTGTTTTCCCACCTATCTTTGTATCATCAGCAAACTTGGCTACATTACATTCGGTCCCTTTATCCAAGACTCGATCCCTGAACTGTGTTGAATGAGCTGATCTCAGTTATGATGGTGTTAAGGGGCACTATAATTGCCTCTTTGCCCCCGAGTCAGGGAGCGGACTCAGCAGTGCTTTCAGTCCTGATCTCTGTTGCACATGTAGGGATTTACTTGATCAGCAGGCTGTTCACCCACAGGGTCAGATGTCCCTATGGGTGAACAGCCTGCTGACACTCACTGTCAATGCTTCCACATGGAATAACTACAATTTTGGTGAAGCATTAGAGGGCCACTGGAGCTCATGGAGCCACCGCCCGGCAAGGAGCCCCTGGAACCATTGCCAGAAAAGAGTCCATGGATCCATCTACCAGCAACAAGTCTATGGAGCAATCAACCAGCAATGAGACCATGGAACCATCAATCAGCAAGGAGCCCATCCCTCAGGAAAAGAGGGGAGTGGCGAATATTGGAAAGGGAATATAGATAAGCTCCATGATAGCTTCGATTTAAGTATCTATAATATAATAGGATGTGCAAAAGTCATGTAACTAAAAACGCAACAGAAGGTAATCCAAGAAATTCTAAATAATTCAAAGCGCTTTATTGGAATCTGTATCTGACAAATGAAATAGGCTTGGCAACATGCTGTGTAACTGAATGATTAGAGACTATTCATTTGAATACAAGTATATAATTTGCTGTAATAGAATCATTAGCGTCAGAGAAAATATGTACTCACTCAAATCATTGCAACACCTAACATGCATTTATATGTTTGTTATTCATTACAGAGAACATAATCATTAAAGTCTGGAAATAAAACAGCAGAGGAGAAAATAGTATTGAATTTTTATTATGCCAATTTGGGGGGAAAAAAGTATTAACCTCATTTTGTGTGACAAAATGACGTGGAAATCCTTGACCTTTGTGATATTTAGTCCAACCTCAGTACATGTATGACTTCTCCATCTGCTATAATTCTCAATCTCAGTGGCAGGCAGCTTTTTATTAGTGAGACCCAACAGAATAACTTGTTATTTCGGATTTCCAACATCTGCAGTATTTTGCTATCGTCTAAGCTATACTTGTCTGGTTGCCTGGGAATAAGTATGTTTACAAACTGATTGGATAACTTTTGTATCAAATGAAAAATTGGCTTGAATGCTTCCCACAGTGTAAATAATCCAAAATAAAGTCTATCTATTATTTTTGGTAATTCTCAGTAATGTTAGCATATATATGACAGAATAAAGCCTTGGTTCTGAAATAATACTGCAAGAACACTCAAAGTACTGTAGCAGCTTTTGCTGATGAGACTTTAAAACGATGTTTACTTGAGTTTTAAAAGTTTCACTCCCAATTTTCTCTTCTTCTCTGCTAAAGGTGAAGGTTTTTGCAGCTGAACAGATCCATGAGCACTGACCGCTATCCAGCAACTCTTCCAAGAGGCCATTCCTAGCCCTAGGAAGGAAGTATTGTCAGGCTGCTTAAACGTGGGGAAGATGCCACCTGATCCTGCCCTCACCCAAAGGCTACACATAGAGGGGTAAAAATTTGGTATCGACCATTTTGGGGCACTAACATCGCTTGGGTGCGAACTTTAGCGCTTGGTGCTAATTAGCGCCAGCGACTGCGAAATTGAGTATTAGTGCCCCAAGAGGGAAGTGGAGGGCTAAATCAAGCGCTCCACTTCCTTCTTAGGGCGTTACCGTCAGAGAGCGGTGCGGAGACTTCAGCAGCACAGCACATTGGGTCGTGCAGCGCTGCCACGTTCAAAGGCTCTTTCCCTCCCTTAAAGGGAAGGGGCATCGCTGCAGGCTCTGCAATATAAAAAGTACCTACCTGGACCACCAAGGCAGCCACAATCCCGCGCGATTAGTCTGGCACTCAAGCAGAGCGCCGGACTGATTCGGCATGGGCAGGAACCCGCGAAAATAACTAGAACAGGAAAGGTAAGTTTTTTTCCCACTTACCTCGGCCACCTCACCTTTCGCCATCACCCCAGATGCGGCCAGCCGCCCAATGCATGCCTCCTGCAGCTGTCAGTGTTTTCGACCGGCGCTGCTGCAGGGGGCGGAAGTCAATTTCGGGTCTGGGGCGCTACCGAGGCGATGCGCATGGCGATGACGTCACGATCTCCGGGCGAAGGAGATTGGGGCATAACGCCGTAGCACCGTCGCAAAACTCCCGCCGAATATGGCGGGAGTCGATGTCAGTGCCGCTCCTGGTCGCAAAGCTATTTGCGCCCCATTAACACCTCCCAGGGGTGCTAATGGGAGGCGCAAAGGCACCCAATTTCACCCCCATACTTTCTAGCAGCAGTCACTTGATGGCAATCAAGTGGAATCATCTATACAGTATTCTCTAGCACTTAGTGACGTCTGCTGCTGCTGTCATATTGGTGGGTGCTGCATTGTCACCAAAACTTTTATAACAGAAACTTTTAAATGATTTATCATTCTTATTTTACTTGATAAATATGGATGCCAAGGCATTGAAGATTCCAGACACAAGACTGTAGACTGCACAGTCTTAATATAGCATATGTTACACTATACTTTGTGTCAAGTTCCCTTACTTGGTATTAATCAATAATGATAGTGTTGGCATAGTGTACTTGGAGTTATTTGATGTGTTGGTGCCTTTTTCTCATTGCGCAAAGATTTCTCAGTCTCACTCCTGCTATGAAGGGAAATCAGGTGTTTCCTCACAGGGTGGAAGGGAGAATTTGGAGGGAACATAAGAGTATAAGAACATAAGAAATAGGAGCAGGAGTAGGCCAAACGGCCCCTCGAGCCTGTTCCACCATTCAATAAGATCATGGCTGATCTGATCCTAACCTCAAATCTTCTATCACTCTCCATCCCACCCGAACCCATGTGATCTCCCGGGAGAGGCGAAAAACCAGATAAAAAACCCAATGGCCAATTTGGGAGAAAAAATCTGGGAAATTCCTCTCCGACCCATCTAGGCAATCGAATATCTTCCAGTAAATCACTCTGTCCCTATATTTTCTACAGTACTTACCTTCTGTAAAGGCGATCTCCACCCCAGCCAGGAACAGGAATAAAACCATCTCCTGAAATCTAACACAGAATTAGAACACAAGAAGTAGGAGCAGAACCAAGCTACACGGCCCCTGGGCCCGCTCCACTACCCACAGGGCCATGACCATTCCGAACCTAGACTCATGTCCAATTTCCTGCCTGCTCCCCGTAACCCTTTCTCCACTTCACCTGACGAAGGAGCAGCGCTCCGAAAGCTTGTGATTTCAAATAAAGCTGTTGGACTATAACCTGGTGTTGTGTGATATCTTACATTTGTCCACCCCAGTCCAACTCCGGCATCTCCACACCATTATATGTTTCAATAAAATCGCCTCTCATTCTTCTGAACTCCAATGAGTAGAGTCCCAATCTACTCAACCTCTCCTCATATGACCACCCCCTCATCCCCGGGATTAACCGAGTGAACCTTCTTTGTACTGACTCGAGAGCAAGTATGTCTTTTCTTAAGTATGGACACCAAAACTGTATGCAGTATTCCAGGTGCGGTCTCATCAATACCTTTTTTAACTGCAGCAATACCTCCCTGTTTTTATATTCTATCCCCCTAGCAATAAAAGCCAACATTCCATTGGCCTTCTTGATCACTTGCTGCACCTGCATACTAACTTTTTGAGTTTCGTGCACCAGGACCCCCAGATCCCTTTGTACTACAGTACTTTCCAGTTTCTTGCCATTAAGATAATAACTTGCTCTATGATTTTTCCTGCCAAAGTGCATAACCTCACACTTTCCAGTATTGTATTCCATCTGCCAAATCTCTGCCCACTTACTTAGCTTGTCTATGTCACTTTGCAGGTTTTTTATGTCCTCCTCACTCACTACTTTCCCTCCCATCTTTGTATCATCTGCAAACTTTGATATGTTACACTCGGTCCCCTCCTCCAAATTGTTAATATAGATTGTAAAGAGTTGGGGACCCAGCACTGACCCCTGCGGAACACCACTAGTTACTGATTGCCAGTCTGAGAATGAACCATTTATCCCAACTCTCTGCTTTCTGTTAGAGAGCCAATTCTCCACCCACGCCAGAATATTACCCCCAATCCCGTGATTTTTTATCTTGAGCAATAATCTTTTGTGTGGCACCTTGTCAAGTGCCTTTTGGAAGTCTAAATACACTACGTCCACTGGTTCTCCATTATCCACCCTGTATGTTACTTCCTCAAAGAACTCAAACAAATTTGTCAAACATGACTTCCCCTTCATGAAACCATGCTGAGTTTGTCCTATTAAATTTTGTTTATCCAAATGTCCCGTTACTGTCTCCTTAATAATGGACTCTAACATTTTACCAACCACAGATGTTAGGCTAACAGGTCTATAGTTTCCAGCCTTCTGCCTACTACCCTTTTTAAATAAGGGTGTTACATTAGCAGTTTTCCAATCTGCCGGGACCTTTGCTGAGTCCAGGGAGTTTTGAAAATTATTACCAATGCATCCACAATCCCTACCGCCACTTCCCTTAAGACCCTAGGATGTAAGCCATCAGGTCCAGGGGATTTATCCGGCTTAAGTCCCATTATTTTACCAAGTACCACTTCCTTAGTGATTTTAATCGTATTTAGCTCCTCTCCCCCTAGAGCCCCTTGTTTGTCCAGTGTTGGGATATTCTTAGTGTCCTCCACCGTAAAGACTGATACAAAATATTTGTTCAGCATTTTTGCCATCTCCATGTTTCCCACCATTAATTTCCCAGTCTCATCCTCTAAGGGACCAACATTTACTTTAGACACCCTTTTTCTTTTTATATAACTATAGAAACTTTTGCTATCCGTTTTTATATTTTTTGCTAATTTACTTTCATAATCTATCTTCCCTTTCTTAATCAATCTTTTAGTTATTTTTTGCTGTCTTTTAAAGACTTCCCAATCTTCTATCCTCCCACTAGATTTGGCTACCTTATATGCCCTGGTTTTTAGTTGGATACTATCCTTAATTACTTTACTTAGCCACGGATGGCTATCTTTTCTTTTACACCCTTTTTTCCTCAGTGGAATATATATTTTTTGGAAGTTGTAAAATAACTCCTTAAATGTACACCACTGATCATGTACCGTCTTACCCTTTAATCTATTTTCCCAGTCCACTCTAATCAATTCCGCTCTCATACCTTCATAGTCTTCATAGGGAAAAATCACATTGGGCCACACTTTCATTATTATAGCTGTTGGCTACAAATCATTCTTAGTAGAGTTATTGGAGGTAGTCAGCTGCCTCCTAACAATAGTGTCTGGGCGGAGTGTGGGGATTTGAAGAGGAGAGTCGGAGAAAACATATGAAATCTCTTTGCTTGTCGTTTTTGAATTGAAGAAAACACTTAAATTTTTGTTTAAAATTACCTAGGATATTTTGCATAAAACACACTGCGGAATAGATGCTTTCCGGGGAATTAATTGAAAATAAATCACTGCAAAACCCCTAGTTTGAAATAGTAATTACTGAAAGTTTCAAAATGTAATCTACTCAAGAATATTGTCATTTTTCTCTGGGTCATTTTCATTTTTCTATTTATTTTAATGGAATAACTGCAATTCATTTGACCAAATTGGCAGACAGTAAGCAACAAACAAAATAATTTCCTGATTATCCCTGCTGTCAACCATATGACAATACAAGGCTGGAGAGATACATTCATAAGAACCTCTCATGTCTTCAATGTCAGCTCAGTTCTATTTTTAACTGTAGCAGTTGGATCAATTGAAATGTTCAGTACTGAGAGCGATAATTTTTTGTTAGGTAAGGTTATCAATGGATATGGCGAGAAGGTGGTTAAATAGAGTCGAGACACAGATCAGCCATGATCTAATAGAATGTTGGAACAGACTCGAGGGGCTGAATGGCCTACATCTGGTCCTATGCTCCTATGTTTTTGCATCTTAAAAGTAACTCATTTGTTATAAAATGCTTTGAGAGGACATGATGAGATGCTATATAAATGTTGGTTCTTTCTTCTTTCTTTTCTTATATAACGGATATTTCAATAAGAATTTCAAGGAGGTATGTTTAATGTTTCATGTTAGTTTTTTCTTGCAAGAGCTCTGCCCGGCCCATTTTTTCTATTCATGACCTGGTAAGGTAAGTGACCTCACACCTGAACCTGTCTACACTTCTTTTGTGTTGTCCTGCAAAGCAAAACAATAAATTATGAATGAGTATCATGAATATCAGAAACCTGATGAATGAAATGGGTCTTCAGTTATTATTTCACTGTGAAACACGAGTCAGGTTTGTTTTTGAATTTGCGACGGGTGCTACGTCAAAACGTCTTATATTGCCTACAGAGACATGGTCAACATAAGCACACATAGAGTTCATATGCTTACTTCTGTTACAGGAGATGTTGACAGATCAATGAAAAGACACTGATGCATGTTTAGGCATTGTTCATACTGGTCAGTTCAACCTACAACCCAAATTCTTCAAACAATATATAGTTGGGACAGAGTTGTGCAGTTGTAAACTAACTGGGATGGATGAGACATGATGCACTACACGAGCTTTTCATGTTGGCTCTTTTTCCTTGCTAGCAGGGAGCATCATGCTGAATGCTGGCAGTAAGAGTCGTGCTGAATATCAGCACCAAGTACCTTGCTGAATAAAGGCAGCAAGTGACCTGCCGAACACTGACAGTGAGCACCATGAATGCTCGCATCAAGTGCCGTGCTGAATGTTAGTACAGGAAGCTTTGTGTTATCCGGAGGCTAAATGTCCGGCAAGCTCGAGCCACTGGCAAAAATCAGGAGCCGTTTTTTTTCTTTTCGTTGCTTTTTTCTCAACAGTCAAGCTCTGCAAGGTCTGTAGCTAAGCAACAGCTTCAGCTAGAGACGCTACAGAGACGCTTGCCGACTGTTTAGAAGCTGTTGCTAAGCAACAGGGTTTGTTGATTCACACGGAGCTGAAAATCTCCGTATGTTTCCACATTAGCGCTGGAGTGTCCGGCAGTTTTGAGGGAACGGCAACAGCTCGGTCCCATCGGTGCTGGATAGCACACAGTTTCCTGTAGTGAATATCTTGATGGCAATGCACTCAGTGCAGCTGATGTGTGATTAAAAACAAATTTGTTTATGGGATGTGGATGTCGCTGGCAAGGCCAGCATTTATTGCCCATCCCTAATTGCCCTTGATAAGGTGGTGGTGAGCTGCCTTCTTGAACTGCTGCAGTCCGTGTGGTGATGGTACTCCCACAGTGCTGTTGGGTAGGGAGTGCCAGGATTTTGACCCAGCGGCGATGAAGGATCGGCGATATACTTCTAAGTCAGGATGGTGTGTAACTTGGAGGGGAACTTGGAGGTGGTGGTGTTCCCATGCGCCTGCTGCCCTTGTCCTTCTAGGTGGAAGAGGTCGCGGGTTTGGGAGGTGCTGCCGAAGAAGCCTTGGCGAGTTGCTGCAGTGCATCCTGTAGATAATACACATTGCAGTCACGGTACGCCGGTGGTGGAGGGAGTGAATGTATAAGGTGGTGGATGGGGTGCCAATCAAGTGTGCTGCTTTGTCCTGGATGGTGTCGAGCTTCTTGAGTGTTGTTGGAGCTGCACTCATCCAGGCAAGTGGAGAGTATTCCATCACACTCCTGACTTGTGCCTTGTAGATGGTGGAAAGGCTTTGGGGAGTCAGGAGGTCCACACTGAAAGATTAATGATCTGACATAACCATTGCAAGTTAATCGAGCGATAAACCACAATTGATTAATGAGTGAGAATGAATTGTTAAAAGGAAAGAAAACATGAATTCTGGAAATCTGAAATAAAAAATAAACAGAAATTGTTGGTCAGTCATAATCTGCAAAAGGTTAGGTTAATGTTTCTGTTGGGACCGTACACCAGCTGAAATACTGAACTATGAAATAACAACAAAGGATCCAGAATAGCTCGGCTGTTCAGGTGGACTCCACCATAACTTTGGCAGAAATCTGCTGGGATGACTGCAACCTCCATTATGACCTAGATTTGCTGCCGATACAAAGATAGGTGAGTTAGCAAGTTGTGAGGAGGACACAAAGGGCAGGATTTTCATTGGGCCGTGGAGGCGGGATTGGAGGCGTGTGGGGGTTAAAATCCCGAAATCAGGGGGGCACGAACCCATTCCGCCCCCAACCTACCTCCATGCCAGTTTCAAAGGAGGCGGGTACCCGACCCACACTGGGACCCGCCTCCCCGAGGCGGGAAGGAGCTTAGTGCCAACTAACTGCCTATTAACAGGTAGTTAACAGGCAGTTTTTAGCCTAATCCCTATTTTCATTGGTGAAATGTGGGATTCCCAACGACTCCAAACCACGCCAAGTTAGCGAGGCGGGCCATCGGGATGAAGGGCTTGGAGGGGTCGAGATGTCCGGTGTTCAGGTGAGTGCTGGGTGCATGAGTGCAGAGGTAAGTGTGTTTCATGTGTGTAAAGTGTTTAAAGCAGTTTTACTTACCTTTACAGCCTTCCTTCCTTCAGGTCTCAGGAGTCCCTCATCTCACCGGCACAGAAAGCAGAATGGCCGCGAGCTGTCAAAAGTTCCAGCATTCAGCTTTCTGTTCCAGGGAGATCTGTAAATCATCCTGAGAGGAAGGAATTAACTTGGAGTACAGATTGTCAGTGTTTGACAGCTTCAAACAGCTGTGAAACGCTGATATTTCATCTGTCAAAAGGTCTTGACAGATGAAATTTCAATCTGTGACATCACCTGTTGCCGGGTGGCCCTTAATTGACCTGCTGAGCCTGCTGGGCGGGCTCAACAAGGTCAATCAAGTCAAAATCGCGTGGGTTGGCTAGAACTCGATGGAGGCGGGGCTACAACCCCGAAAGTTGTAGTCCCGCCTCCTACCCGCCTCCTCAATGAAAATCCAGCCCAAAGAGTCTGCAAAGGGATATAGATTGGTTAAGTGAGAGGTCAAAAATTTGGCAGATGAAGTATAATGTGGGAAAATGTGAGGTTATTCAATTTGGAAGGAAGAATGAAAAAGCAAATTATTATTTAAATGGAGTGAGACTACAAAATGCTGCGGTACAAAGGGATCTGGGGGTCCTAGTACATGAAACACAAAAATTTAGCATGCAGGTACAGCAAGTAATTAGGAAGGCTAATGGAATGTTGGCCTTTATTGCAAGGAGTCTGGAGTATAAAAGTAGGAAAGTTTTGATGCAACTTTACAGGGCGCTGGTGAGACTGCACCTGGGGCTGGATTTTCATTGGGCCATTGAGGTGGGATTGGAGGTGTGTGGGGGGTTAAAATTGCAAAAACTGGTGGGCTGGTGGGTGGGCCCAACCCCGCCTCCATCCCGCCTCCAAGCTGTAATGTATATACCTTTAAGGGGGGAACGATCTTTTACAGCTCATGTATACTGCAGTACCGGCAGTGACCACACCTGTATATTGCACTGAGTAGTAATCTGTACAGATCAGTTCCACTGTGAGCCACGTTGAGTAAACACCTGTTATACCGTTCTCCTGCAGTCTGTGTCTTATTATACACGGACACATCATTGGCGACAAGGCAAGTTCGAACCTACCTGCAACTCTGCATCACCTCCCGGGGGTTCGTTCCTAGAGATCAGTGGATTGGAGGTCAAGGCCAGAGACTCGGGCGTCGACCACGGGCAACCATCCAGTCATCCAGCAGAGACTCGAGAATTGCGGGGGAGGCTGTCGAGAGCCAGGCTTGGCTTTCCAGTCAAGGTGGTCCAGCGAAACGGGCTGGCAACAGGTAGTGCGCAGACCCTTCCTGGACAGCGGCGGGCTAGAGCCCAACCGAGCGGCACAGCAAAGGGCCGAGCAGTGTCGACGGGGGAGAGAGAGAGAGGGCAGAGCGCACAGGGTGCAGCCGGTGTTCAGGGGCCGAGCAGTGTCGAAGAGAGGGAGAGAGAGAGACGCGCAGAAACCCGCGAGGCACCGCCATTGCCACGAGGACCGCCGAGAGCGGTGTTGGCAGCAGCGCAGGAGAAGCTCGTGAAACCTACAGGGAGCCGCCATTGCCACGAGAACCGCCGGGAGCGGCGTTGGCAGCAGCGGGGGAGGAAGGAAAGCGCGGGAGATGCCATTTTAAGCCATTGGGAGACGTCATTTTAAACCACACCCAAAATGCCGAAGAGTGGCAGTATCACCGCATTTGACAATGAAGTCGAAGATTGGACTACATATGTTGAACAAATAGAGGTATACTGCAAGGCAAATGAGGTGTCAGATGACAAGAAAGCGTCGGTATTGTTAAATTTAATGGGTGCAAAGACGTATGGTTTATTACGAAATCTAGTAACCCCAACGAAGCCAATGGAAAAGAGTTTTGAAGACATAGTAACGATACTACAGGAACATTTAAACCCCACAACGCTGCTGATAGCAGAAAGATTCAAGTTTCACAGACGGAACCAGCATAAGGATGAAAGCAATGCTGATTATTTAACAGAACTGCGCAAACTATCGAAACACTGCCAGTTTGGAGCGGGACTGGCAGATACCTTAAGGGACAAGTTTGTGTGTGGGCTTCAAAGTGAATGAACCCAGAAACGGCTTTTATCTGAAAAGGACCTTACGCTGGAAAAGGCTTTCAGCATTGCGGTATCATATGAAGCAGCAGCATGGGGCGCTGCAGAGATACAACAGAGACCGCAAGAATATGGCACAAACGAAATGTCATATGGAACAGAGAAGTGCTGTCGCTGCAGCAGAACAACACACGACCACAATGATTGCTGGTTCAAAGACAAAGTGTGCAGACAGTGTGGAAAAGTAGGACACATAGCACGAGTCTGCAGGTCGGGAAAGAAAACCAGCAATAAGAAACCTACCAAAGAAAACTACAAGAAGGTACATAAGATGATGGAGAATAGTTCAGACGAACAAAAGAGAGATAATGACTCCGAAAGCAGGGAACTGAGTTGTCTGAAACTACATAATGTGATCACAACGGAGGATCACCGAACCATTTGGGTCACTCTCAAGATAGCAGGAGTCCAGGTAAAGATGGAATTGGACACAGGATCAGCCCTAACAGTCATAAACCGACGGGACTACGAGCGGCTATTCTCACATATACCCTTGAGAGACACAAAAATTATTTTGAAGACGTACACGGGGCAAAAAGTCTACCCCAAAGGAAAAATAAGGGTGACCGCTATATATAACGGTAAGGAAACACCAAAACTAGACCTGTATGTATTACAAGATGGAGGACCACCATTACTGGGACGTGAATGGATCCGGAAAATACAACTGGATTGGCATTCCATACAGGCACTGACTGTGGCTGACAAAAAGGATGACGACGTCACACCTGGGCGACTGTCAAAGATCCTAACTGACGCGAAAGAAGTGTTCCAGCAAGGACTCGGAACACTAAAAGGCATGACAGCGACGATTAAAATTGAAGAAAACGCAAGCCCAAAATTTTTTAAGGCCAGACCGGTACCTTATGCGATCTGCCCAGCCATCGAAGCAGAGCTGGAGAGCCTGGAACGCTCAGGTGTACTGTCCAAGGTAGACTGGAGCGAGTGGGCTACACCCATCGTCCCTGTGATGAAAAAGTCGTTGAGCAGCACGCCTGGGGAACCAAGGAAGGTTTGCATCCGTGGGGACTTTAAGGTAACAGTGAACCCGGTCCTTCACACCGTACAATATCCACTTCCGCAGATTGAAGATATTTTCGCCTTGCTATCTGGAGGGAAACGCTTCACTAAGATTGATCTGGCCCAGGCGTATCTGCAAATGGAGGTAGAAGAAGCATCAAAAAAATACCTCACAATCAACACCCATAAAGGTCGCTACCAATACAACCGGCTAGTATTCGGGGTAGCATCAGCTCCGGCTATTTGGCAGAGGGTAATGGAACAAGTCCTGCAAGGGATCCCAGGGACCCAGTGTTATTTGGACGACATCCTGGTCATGGGCGAAAATGACAGTGATCACCTTTCCAACCTGGAGCAGGTGCTCACTAGATTGCAGGAATATGGGCTCTGAGCTAACCGCCCCAAATGCGAGTTTTTTAGAAAACAGATCTCGTATTGTGGCCACGTTATCGATAAAGAGGGGTTACATAAGCCCCCAAAGAAGATTGAGGCAGTAGTCAAGGCTCCAGCGGAAAATGTGTCACAACTGAGGTCGTTCCTTGGGCTGGTAAACTACTACCATAAGTTCTTGCCAAATTTGTCTACAATACTACACCCACTGAACACCCTACTGCAAACTGGGGTGCCATGGAAGTGGAGTGACGAATGTAGACGAGCTTTCCAGAAGAGCAAAACACTAATCACATCGAAAGAGGTATTGGCCCATTACAACTCAGCATTCCGAATTCGGTTGGCATGTGATGCGTCACCCTACGGCATTGGAGTGGTGCTGTCGCACAAATTCTCGGACGGCTCAGAGAGGCCAATAGCCTTTGCGTCGTGATCACTAACCTCAGCCGAGCGTAACTACGCCCAGATTGACAGGGAGGCCCTCAGCCTAGTGTGGGGAGTGAAAAAGTTCAATCACTATCTGCACGGGCAGAAATTCACCTTGCTGACAGATCACCAGCCTCTTGTTTCCATTTTTAATCTGAAGAAGGGCGTTCCGGTGATGACTGTGCAACGACTACAAAGATGGTCACTTTTTCTAGGGCACACCACTATGAGAGTGAATATAAGGGCACGAAACAGCATGGAAATGCTGATGGGCTATCACGCCTGCCCCTGCCTACTGCGGAGGAAGCACCAGCAGTGGATCCTGTCGAAATATTCCATTCGACTATAGTTGAATACCTACCGGTAACTAACGCTTGTATCGAAAAGGAAACCTGAAATGACCCGACACTGTCTCGGGTATATGATTTGATGGTGAAGGGATGGCCAGCACATGGCGACTCACTGTTGCCAGCATTCTCGACAAGGAGAGAACAGCTGTCAGTGTGCCGGGGGACCTTGATGTGTGGATCCCGAGTGGTAATTCCACCCAAGTTAAGGGATAGAGTGCTCAATGAGCTTCACGAGGGTCATCTGGGAGGGGTAAAAATGAAAAGCCTAGTCAGGGCTTATGTGTGGTGGCTGGGAATCGATATACAAATCGAGGACCTGACCAAGAGTTGCTCAGGATGCCAGAAAGTCCAAAATGCACCACCACAGGCCCCTCTACACCCATGGGAGTGGCCCTCATCTCCATGGCAACGGGTGCATATTGATTTTGCTGGTCCATTCATGGACTCAATGTTTTTAATAGCCGTGGATGCGCACTCGAAATGGCCTGAGGTCATCAAAATGTCCTCCACCACCATGGAGAAAACTATTGCAGTCCTACGGACCATTTTTGCTAGGAATGGCTTGCCAGAACAGATTTGCACCGACAACGGACCACAGTTTGTGTCCGAAGAGTTCCGGAGATTCTTGAAAAAGAATGGGGTAAGGCATTACACATCCGCCCCGTATCATCCAGCCACAAATGGATTGGCTGAGAGGTTCGTACAAACCTTTAAGAAGGCAATAAAGGGTATGTACAATGACAACATTCCACTGCAGCACAAAGTGGACAATTTCCTGTTCGCCTACCGGAATGCGACACATGCAGTCACCAACCAGGCCCCAGCCATGATGTTCTTTAACCGAAGGTTAAGACCTCGTCTGGATTTGCTCAGACCAAACGTACGAAGAGATGTTGAGAGTAAGCAATTCCAGCACATCCATGAGAAGCCAACAAGGAGCTTCAATTTAGGGCAACCGGTCTTGGCCCGCGACTACCAAACAGAAAAATGGCAGCCAGGAACGATATGCACACGGCAGGGCCCACTAATGTACACAGTGGACGTTGGGGAGAGCATCGTGAGACGCCATGCTGACCAGATCCTAGAGTCACAGGAACAAGTCAACCCCATGCCTCGCCCATACGTACCTGGAAATGAACCCGACGTACAGGTCGCATCTACCCCAGAAACAGTAGCATCGGAAGCTGATGAATCAACCGACGACAGGGGGCCAGAATCGCCTTCGCACCAAGAGCAAGACACTCTGGAAAGGCGCTATCCAGAAAGGATCAGGAAGCCTCCCCAAAGACTGAATATATAAATAGACTATTTTCAGCTAATGTTGCATGTTAAAAGTGTTAATTGTAATTAGTTTGATATTTACTTGTTAAATGAGTGTTATGGTACTGTTAATCTAAAAGGGGAGGAATTGTAATGTATATACCTTTAAGGGGGGAACTATCTTTTACAGCTCATGTATACTGCAGTACCGGCAGTGACCACACCTGTATATAGCACTGAGTAGTAATCTGTACAGATCAGTTCCACTGTGAGCCACGTTGAGTAAACACCTGTTGTACCGTTCTCCTGCAGTCTGTGTCTTATTATACACGGACACAACAGAAGCAATTTTCAAAAAATCGTGTCTACTGGTCCCATCTCCAAGAGGCGGGATAGGCCGTTAAGGCCCTTAACAAGCACTAAATTGCCTCTATAATGCCATTTTGATAGGCCTTTGTGATTTTAACCCTTTTCCCATGTGACGCACGCCTGTTCTGAAACACGACGGTGAAACCTGGCGGTAGCACAATTGGATTGCTGACTATCAGCTGCAGCTCAACCATTAAATAGGAGATTTGATCAGCCATCATTTGTAGGTGGCAGGACTTTGTTGTCTCAGGTCTGGGGGAACTTTTAGAAGGCATAACCAGAGCTGTGGAAGTTTGGAGCCTGACACCCATCTCCAGTGTGACCTCCTGGGAAATCCCTCTCGCCACCTTGACTGAGTGCTTCCTCAACTGAGGCATCTACCAGAAACATGGGTGCCATTTATTTCCTTCCCTTCTGGACATTAGATGAGGACGAAGACCAGTCACGGCACCAGCAGAACCAGGAACAACAGCACCACCAACAGCAGCAGCACCAACAACAACAGTAGCAACAACAAGAGCGCCAAGCTGCTGCTCACCCACCTGAAGCTGCACAGGCCAGAAGGGGCCAGCGCATGGAAGCCCGTCGGTGCAGGGGATACCCCCCAAACAAGGTCTACAGACACAGGGTCAGCTACCTCAACATGTCTGAGCAGCAGTGCCAAAAGCGAGAGGTAGTGGGTGACATCTGCGCAATGCTGCAACAAGACCTGCAGCCCAGAGGACCAGGTGGATAAACCTTACCAGTAGCCATGAAAGTCACCACCGCACTCAACTTTTTTGCCTCAGGCTCATTCCAGGGATCAGCAGCAGACATCAGCGGCATCTCCCAGGCGGCTGCATACACTTGCATCACGCAGGTTACCGATGCCCTCTTTGCCATCGCGCACAATCACATCCATTTCACGAAGGATCAAGCAAGTGTCACGGTGTGTGCGGTTGGATTAGCTAATCTGGCAGGCTTTCCAAGGGTGCAGGGCGTCGTTGACTGCACACATGTGGCCCTTACGGCACCCCATCGCAATCCAGGAATTTTTGTCAACCGCAAGGGCTTCCACTCCCTTAACGTTCAGCTGGTGTGTGACCACAAGAAGGAAATTTTGCATGTTTGTGCCAAGTACCCTGGCAGTTGCCATGACTCCTTCATACTGTGCCAGTCTAGTGTGCCTCCGCTATTCAGTCCGCCAGACCAACTTGGAGATAAGGGCTATCCCCTGAAGACGTGGCTAATGACGCCGTTGAGGAGCCCATCCAACGAAGCTGAGGAGAGCTACAACTCCAGCCACATGTCCACCAGAGCCATAATCAAGCAAACCACCGGTTTGCTGAAGGTGCGCTTCAGATGCCTGAATAGATCAGGTGGAGCCCTGCAGTACTCAGCAGCCAGGGTCTCCAGAATTGTCGTGGTTTGCTGTGTACTTCACAACATGGCACAGCGTCATGGCTTGCAGATTCCTGAGGACCAAGTGGCTCATCACATATCCTCCTCAGATGAGGAGGAGAAGGAGGAGGAGGAGGAGAGTGAAAACGAACATTTTGCAGAGGCCCATCAACCAGCGGCAGCAGTACGCGAGAACATTGCTGCCCGGGATGCAAGGAACGCACTCATCCTGGCCAGATTTGCTTAGCCTAGCCAATCAAGCACTTTTGCCTCGCAGCTTCTTACCAGAGCATTGACAATGGCCAAGAACCAACGGATTCCTAGCAATTTGACCACCATACTGACAATTGCAAGTAATCCTAAGCCCTCAATGTGGAAGTCCCATTCACAAAATGACACACGCCACAACTACAGCAGTAGCCATCAGATTTTTTATTTACATTAATCATTTGATGGCTTTTTAACATAAAACATCAAATTTCACCCAAGTGACTACCCTTGTGACTATTTGTGCAGTATCTTTCTCTTACGCATGCTCCTACGTGGTGCTTCCCCTGTGGCTTCAGCAGATGTGGAGGCCCCTTGCTCAGTTTCTTGCTGCTCCTGTCTTGACACCTTTGGTGGGCGTCCTCTGGGGTTGCGAACCTGTGAGGGCTTGTCAACAGTCTGCTGCTCCTGTGGCTGTGCAGGGGTTGAGACGCCGATCTCAGTTGGGTGTGGACTCTGGTGGGGCTCTGACCGAGGGCTCTGCAGTGGCATGGAAGTGTGAGCGTTTGGAGAGGAGCCCCCACTCCCTTGATGTCTGCCACCAACTTCCCTCTCATGGGTCAGGTCCACGTCAGCATTTGCAAGTGGCTTGAGAGCACCTTGCTGCACATCAGGGGGGCCATGGGGACCCGTATCTGCACTGGCAGTCCTACTCAGAAGGACTTCCATGAAGGCCTGGTTTCTCTGTTCAATAGATGACCATCGCTCCTCCAGAGATGTCTTTCTATTCAGAACACTCACCATGTTTTCTGCACTCTGGCGACTTATCACCTCCATGGAGGTTGCCACCCTTTCCATGGTGATGCGTTCATGCACCAATGACTCCACAAAGGTTCTGCTCATGTTCGCAATAGATTCCTCCATTCGCTCCACACTCACAGCGACCCTGGAGACAAAACCTGCCAGAGACTCCTGCATCTGTTCCTGGAGTTCCAGCACCGCTGATCTTATGGATGGACCCAGAGGCAGAGGGTCGACATACAGCTGAGCCGAGCTGGCAGAGTCCTGCGCTCTCTGACTAGGACTCTCCACTGCTGTCCCTGTCTCCACAATCTGCTGATGCTCACTTGTGAGCTGTGATACACCAGGTGACAACAGCACTCTATCTCGCGATGGTCCCACCGAGGTGTGAGTGTCTGCGCTGGTGCTGGATGCACTGAATTCTGCTGACGCTGTGCCCTCAGAAGTTGCAGCTTCCTCTGAGGAGTCTGGATGCTCAGGCTCTTCCTCCTGGCTAGTGGGGACGGGTGCTTGCGATGGTCCTGTGGGGGAGTAAAGGAAAGAGTCAGAGATGTAATGCCAAGGTTACATGCACATTGCATATTGCAGATGATCATAAGTCCATCTGTTAGAGCTTCAGAATCATTATCAGCGAATCATGCAATGTCAATGGGAGAGATGGAAAACTATCCTGTCACCAGCTTGCTGTGATGCAACCGTCTGTCCATCCCTCACTTGCGTATCTTCCTCCACTCCCATGATCTCCAGGACCACCTCCTCCCAGGGGGTGAAGTGGGCTACTGAGGGTGGCCCTCCTCCTGTCCTCACTCTTTCTCTCTTATTGTGAGCTCTCTTTTCCTGCAATGAGGGAGACAAGTGGAGGTTGAGTGAGAATGAAGGAGTGAGTGTAGAGATTCCATAGCATGATACTTAGAAGGAGACAAAGATGGAGTGAGGTGGCAAGACCAAGGGCCCTGCCTGTGTGTTCTCAGTTGCTTTCATAGCAGCACAGTGATAGGGAGTGTGAGGGCTGTATAGTTGAATAGTTAGGTGAATGTGACCATAGAGAGAGAGGGAATGGGTAAGAGTGCATGGATATCAGTGTCAAGTGGGATGTGGAGGAAGAGATTGCTAAAGCTGAGTGCTGGTGAGGAATGGCAATGGGGATCAGATTGAGGGTGATGGGAAATTCATACTCACTTTTCCAGTGCGCAGAAGGTCATGAAATCTGTTCCTGCACTGAAGCCAGTTTCTGCGGGTTACTGGCAATGAGTTGACCTCCTCTGCCACCTGGACCCACACAGCCTTGGTTTGCTGGGGAAGCTTCTTCCTCCCTGAAGAAGGGAAGAGCACCTCTTTATGTGCTCTTGCTCCCTCTACTAAAGCCTGCAGAGCAACGTCATCGAAGTGGGGTGCAGACCTAGGTCTCTGTCTGGCCATTCTGCCTCCAGGTCCCTCTCACTGCAAAGGCCAAAAGGTTGGCAGTCTGCAGAAGAAGCAAGGCTTCTTGCAGCCCTTAAATGCAGCAGCAATGATGACGTCATCGGAGGTGACTTTCAGACTGGAAAAACTCATTGGCCATGGGTTCCCACATGTTGGAATTCAATTGGCCAATTAAGTTAAAATCGCATCATTCTCCCACATTGATTTAGAATCTGGTGGATAACATGAAATGTGGATTACACGACCCCAGCCCGCCCCAGTATCAAATTCCAGACCCTGGAGTACTATGTGCAGTTTTGGTCTCCATATTTAAGGAAGGATATACTTGCATTGGAGGCAGTGCAGAGAAGGTTCACTAGGTTGATTCCTGGGATGAAGGGGTTGACGTAATGCGAAAGGTTGAGCAGGCTGGGCCTATACTCTGGAGTTTAGAAGAATGAGAGGTGATCTTATTGAAACATATAAGATTCTGAGGGGAATCGACAGGGTAGATGCTGAGAGGATGTTTCCCCTAGTAGGGGTATCTAGAACTAGGGGGCATAGTTTCAGAATAAGTGGTTGCCCATTTAAGACGGAGATGAGGAGGAATTTCTTCTCTCAGAGGGTCGTGAATCTGTGGAATATCTACCCCAGAGCGCTGTGGAGGCGGAGTCATTGAATACATTCAAGGCGGAGATTGACAGACATTTGAACTACAAGGAAGTCAAGGGGTATGGGGAGAGAGCGGGAAAGTGGTGTTGAGGACAAGATTGGATCAGCCATGATCTTATTGAATGGCGGAGCAGGCTTGAGGGGCCGATTCGTCTACTCCTGCTCCTGTTTCTTATGTTCTTATAAGTCCTGGCCTTGCGCTAACATTTCTGATATGGCAATAAATATAAAGAGGGTTAGCCTGCGCCCTGGTCCTCAGTTGCAACTAGACATATCTGACTGACAACCTGTGCTATCATAGAATCATAGAAATTTACGGCACAGAAGGAGGCCATTCGACCCAATCGGGACGATTTTCGCAGCCCTGGGGAAGCGGATTTGAAAGCGGGACTGCCGGGAAAATGGCAGAATCTGGCGGCGGGTACCTATCCCGCCCCTAACTCTCCTCCATGCCATCTTCCCAGGAGGTGGGTAGGGGATTACAGCCACTTAACTGCCTGTTAACAAGTAGTTAACAGGCAGTTAAGAGGATTATCACCATTTTTCCATCAGAGGTGTGGGCTTCCCGATGTCGCGAGGCGAGCAGTGGGTCTGCGGGGTGCAAAAGTGCGCTGTGGAGGTGAGTGATGGGTGCAAGTGTGGAGAGGTAAGTATGTGAGATGAGTGAAAAGTGTTAGAAAAAGTTTACTTACCTTTGTTTCTTCCTGTAGGCTTCAATCGTTGGGGATCCGCAGGCTCTGGCATCTCCACAGCAGAGATGACAGAATGGTTGCTGCATTCTCCGATGCAACAGCCATCTGCTTTCTGCTCAGAGAATAGGTTTGGTGAGCCTTGAGTACAAGAACTCACCAAACAACAGAGAATGTCAGTGTTTGACAGCTTCTCAAAGCTGTTAAACGATGACAATTCATCAGACACAAAAACATCCGTCAACCATTACCCTTTGCTTCCTGCCACTGAGCCAATTTTGAATCCAACTTGCCACTTACCCTTGGATCCCATGGGCTTTTATTTTTCTGACCAGTCTGCCATGTGGGAGCTTGTCAAAAGCCTTACTAAAATCCATGTAGACTACATCAAATACACTACCCTCATCAACCCTCCTTGTTATCTCCTGGGTCCACCTGGGAATCTAAGCAGGAATTAAGGTCTGAACACTTGAAAATCAGGGTAATTGTTTTCTTTAACATTGTAAGCAGTCCCTTGAAATAGATGACTGCTGGGGGCAGTTTCTTCTTTCCAGGGAATCCAGCATCCTCCTGGCATTGCAAGTTTCAGGTGGCATTTCTGGCATCTCTGGTGGTGGCGGGGGGGGGGGGGGCGGAATTCACAGATGAGCCCCCAACCCGTCAAAGGCCCACTTCTCATGGTTCCTTCACCAGACCCCGTGAATTTTGGCGAGGTCATTGGTGAAGGATGAATTTATTTACCTGCAGCCCAGACGAGCGGGTGGCCAGGCTGGTGTCAAAGTCACCAGCGCCCTCAACTTGTTCACCTGAGACTCTTTACAGGGATCTGCAGCAGACATTTGCGGCATCTCACAGTCAGCCACCCACAAATGCATCACACAGGTCACCGATGCACTGTTTGACAAGTCAGCCAATTATATCAACTTTGCCACTGATGAAGCCAGTGTTACTTAGCAGGCGCTCGGTTTTGCCACTCTGGCTGGCTTCCCACGGGTGCAGGGCATCATTGACTGCACATATGTGGCCATCAGGGCACCCCATCATCACCCAGGAGTCTTTGTCAACCACAAGAGCTTCCACTCCTTCAATGTGCAGCTGGTGTGCAACCATAGGAAGATCATCTTGCATGTGTGCGCCAAATTCCTTGGCAGCTGCCATGACTCTTTCGTGCTGCGCCAGTCCACCCTCTCTCAGCTTATCATTCTTCCAAACAGACTTTCTGGCTAGCTGCTTGGAGACAAGGGCTATCAACTGAAGATATGACTCATGACACCCTCAAGGAGGCCAAGTACTGAGGCTCAGGAGAGATATAATGAAAGCCACATGTCCAAAGTTGTGTCATAGAGCAGACAATAGGCATGCTGAAAATGCGCTTCAGATGCCTTGACAGATCTGGAGGAGCCCTTCAGTACTCACAAGCAAGGGTCTCCAGAATCGTCCTGGTCTGCTGCGCCCTGCACAACATAGCGCAGCAGCAAGGATTAGAGCTGCATGAGGAGCAAGTCTTTGAGCGCACAGCCTCTTAGGAGGAGGAGGAGGAGGATCATCAGCTGGATGATGATGATGAGGAGGGAGGAGCAGGAGGAACCTGTGGTCCAGACCCCACCAGCACCCGAGCACATTGTTGCCCGGGAGGCCAGGGATGGTCTCACCACAGTAGCGGCGGCGGCAGTGCAGACCTGCGGGGAACGAAGCAGCGGCAGTGATAAAAGGTGAGCCCGAGGACCAGGTAGGCCCCACAGCAGCAGCAGCGGCGGCGGCAGTGCGGACCTGCAGGGAACGAGGCGGTGGCAGTGATAAAAGGTGAACCCGAGGCGCAGGTAGGCCCCACAGCAGCAGCAGCGGCGGCGGCAGTGCGGACCTGCAGGGAACGAGGCGGTGGCAGTGATAAAAGGTGAACCCGAGGCGCAGGTAGGCCCCACAGCAGCAGCAGCGGCGGCGGCAGTGCGGACCTGCAGGGAACGAGGCGGTGGCAGTGATAAAAGGTGAACCCGAGGCGCAGGTAGGCCCCACAGCAGCAGCAGTGGCGGCGGCAGTGCGGACCTGCAGGGAACGAGGCGGTGGCAGTGATAAAAGGTGAACCCGAGGCGCAGGTAGGCTTACCAATCTCAGAGCTCGGAGAGAGAAGTAAAAAGTAATCGAAGTGTGATGTCACCAGAAAGCAGGTAAGTGATTGGTTGATGAGTATTTCTCTTTTTTTAGACTTAAACCCTGTAGTTAGTTTCTAGGGTCTCTGTGGTGTAGCGGGGACTGTTGGTAATCCAGGGCCCTTAATTATATCATTGAACTGTAGTGAAATTGGTGGGATTGATTTGTTTAATTTAATTTGAATTAATTAAAGGGTAAGTCATGGCAGGACAGCTCGGTGCCGTGGTATGCTCCTCCTGTGCTATGTGGGAACTCAGGGACACTTCCTCTGTCCCTGACAACCATGTGTGCAGGAAGTGTGTCCAGCTGCAGCTACTGACAGACCGCATTGCAGCACTGGAGCTGCGATTGGATACATACTGGACCATTTGCGATGCTGAAGACGTCGTGAATAGCACGTTTAATCAATTGGTCACACCACAGGTAAAGGTGGCACAGGCAGAAAAGGAACGGGTGACCAACAGGCAGAGTAGTAGGCGCAGGCAGGTAGTGCAGGGGTCCCCTGTGGCCATCCCCCTCTCAAACAGATATAACGCTTTGGTTACTGATGGGGGGGATGGCTTACCAGGGGAAGGCAGCAGCAGCCAACTTCCTGGCACCAGGGGTGGTTCTGCTGCACAGGACGGGAGGAAAAAGTGGGGGAGAGCTATAGTAATAGGGGATTCTATTGTAAGGGGAATAGATAGGCGTTTCTGCGGCCGCAAACGAGACTCCAGGATGGTGTGTTGCCTCCCTGGTGCAAGGGTCAAGGATATCTCAGAGCGGCTGCAGAACATTTTGGAAGGGGAGGGTGAACAGCCAGTTGTCGTGGTGCATATAGGTACCAACGATATGGATAAAAACTGGGATGAGGTCCTAAAAGCTGAATATAGGGAGTTAGGAGGTAAATTAAAAAATAGGACCTCAAAGGTAGTAATCTCAGGATTGCTACCAGTGCCACGTGCTAGTCAGAGTAGAAATAGAAGGATATTTCAGATGAATACGTGGCTAGAGGAATGGTGCAACGGGGAGGGATTCAAATTCCTAGGCCATTGGAACCGGGGGAGGTGGGACCAGTACAAAACGGACGGTTTGCACCTGGGCAGGGCCGGGACCGATGTCCTAGGGGGAGTGTTTGCTAATGCTCTGGGGGAGGGTTTAAACTAAAATGGCAGGGGGTTGGGAATCTGAGCGGGGAGACAGAGGAAAGGGAAACAAGGATAAAAGCAAAAGACAGGAAGGAGAAAAACAAAAGTGGCAGTCAGAGAAATCAACGGTTTAAATCAAACATGGCCACAGTAAATAATAATTCTAAAAGATCTAAGAGCGTTAAAAAAAACAAGCCTGAAGGCTTTGTGTCTTAATGCGAGGAGCATTCATAATAAGGTGGATGAATTAGCTGAGCAAACAGAGGTAAATGAATATGATATGATTGGGATTACGGAAACATGGCTCCAGGGTGGCCAAGGCTGGGAACTCAACATCCAGGGGTATTCAATATTCAGGAAAGATAGGCAAAAAGGAAAAGGTGGTGGGGTAACATTGCTGGTTAAAGAGTGGATTAACACAATTGAAAGGAAGGATATTAGCTCTGATGATGTGGAATCTGTATGGGTAGAACTGAGAAATACCAAGGGGCAGAAAACGTTAGTGGGAGTGGTATATAGACCTCCAAACAGTAATGCGGAGGTCGGGGATGGCATTAAACAGGAAATTAGAGAAGCGTGCAATAAGGGCACAGCAGTTATCATGGGTGACTTTAATCTACATATAGATTGGGCTAACCAAATTAGTAACAATATACTGTGGAGGAGGAATTCCTGGAGTGTATACGGGATGGTTTCCTGGACCAATATGTCGAGGAACGAACTAGAAATCAGGCCATCTTAGACTGGGTATTATGTAATGAGAAAGGATTAATTAGCAATCTTGTTGTGCGAGGCCCCTTGGGTCAGAGCGATCATAATATGATAGAATTCTTCATTAAGATGGAGAGTGAAGTAGTTGACTCAGAGACTAGGGTCCTGAATTTTAAATAAAGGAAACTACGATGGTATGAGGCACGAGTTGGGTAGGATTGATTGGGGAATGTCACTCATAGGGTTGATGGTGGATGGGCAATGGCAAACTTCCAAAGATCGCATGGATGAACTACAGAATTTGTTCATCCCAGTTTGGCATAAAAATAAAACAAAAAAGGTGACTCAACCGTGGCTAACAAGGGAAATTAGGGATAGCATAAGATCCAAGGAGAGGACATATAAATTTGCCAGAAAAAGCAGTAAACCTGAGGATTGGGAGCAGTTTAGGATTCAACAAAGGAGGAGAAAGGGATTAATTAAGAGGGGGAAAATAGAGTATGAGAGTAAGCTTTCAGGGAACATAAAAACTGACTGCAAAAGCTTTTATAGATATGTGAAGAGAAAAAGATTGATGAAGTCAAGCGTAGGTCCCTTGCAGTCAGAATCAGTGGAATTTATAATGGGGAACAAAGAAATGGCGGACCAATTAAATACATACTTTGGTTCTGTCTTCAAAAAGGAGGACACAAATAACCTCCCAAAGTTGTCAGGGAACATAGGGTCTAATGAAAGGGAGGAACTGATAGAAATCAGTATTTGTAGGGAAATGGTGTTAGGTCCTAGGGTACTTAAGGAAGTGGCCCTAGAAATAGTAGATGCACTGCTGGTCATCTTCCAAAATTCGATAGACTCGGGAACAGTACCCATGGATTGGCGGGTAGCTAATGTTACGCCACTGTTCAAAAAGGGTGGTAGAGAGAAAATGGGAAATTACAGACTGGTAAGTCTGACATCGGTAGTGGGGAAAATGCTAGAGCCCATTATAAAGGATGTAATAGCAGAGCACTCAGAAAAAAGTGACCGGATCGGACAAAGGCAACATGGATTTACAAAAGGTAAATCATGCTTGACTAATCTACTGGAATTTTTTGAGGATGTAACTGGTAAAATAGATAAGGGAGAACCAGTGGATGTGGTGTATTTGGATTTCAGAAGGCTTTCGATAAGGTCCTGCATAAGAGATTAGCATGTAAAGTTAAAGCACATGGGATTGGGGGTAAGGTACTGACTTGGATAGAGAACTGGTTGGCAGACAGGAAGCAAAGAGTTGGAATAAACGGCTCTTTTTCCGAGTGGCAGGCATTGACTAGTGGGGTACCGCAGAGATCGGTCCTTGGACCCCAGCTATTCACAATATATATATTAATGATCTGGACGAGGGAACTAGATGTAATATCTTCAAGTTTGCAGACGACACAAAGCTGGGTGGGCGTGTGTGCTGTGAGCAGGATGCCGAGAAACTCCAATATGATTTGGACAGGTTGGGTGATTGGACAGAAGCATGGCAGATGCAATATAACGTGGATAAATGCGAGGTCATCCACTTTGGTGTCAAAAACAGGAAGGCAGATTATTATCTGAATGGCAATAGATTGGGAGAAGGGGAAGTGTAACGAGACCTGGGCGTCCTTGTGCACCAGTCGCTGAAAGTAAGCATGCAGGTGCAGCAGGCGGTTAAGAAGGCAAATGGTATGTTGGCCTTCGTAGCGAGAGGGTTTGAGTACAGGAACAAGGATGTCTTGCTGCAGTTGTACAGGGCCTTGGTGAGACCACATCTTGTGTATTGTGTTCAGTTTTGGTCGCCTTATCTGAGGAAGGATGTTCTTGCCATAGAAGGAGTGCAGCGAAGATTCACCAGGCTGATACCTGGGATGGCAGGAATGACGTATGAGGAGAGATTGGGTCGATTGGGCTTGTACTCGCTGGAGCTTAGAAGAATGAGAGGGGATCTCATCGAAACTTATAAAATTCTAACAGGACTAGACAGACTAGATGCTGGAAGGATGTTCCCGATGGTCGGGGAGTCCAGAACCAGGGGTCACAGTCTAAGGATAAGGGGTAAGCCATTTAGGACAGAGATGAGGAGGAATTTCTTCACCCAGAGTGTGGTGAACCTGTGGAATTCTCTACCACAGAAGGCAGTAGAGGCCAATTCATTAAATATATTCAAGAAGGAGTTGGATTTATTTCTTAAGGCTAAAGGTGTCAAGGGATATGGAGAGAAGGCAGGAACAGAGTACTGAATTTGGATGATGAGCCAGGATCTCATTGAATGGCGGAACAGGCTCGAGGGGCTGAATGGCCTACTCCTGCTCCTATCTTCTATGTTTCTATGTTTCACCATGGCCAGATTTACTTACCTTCACGCATTACACCCATATGGCTGCCACACGCTGCTCCAGGCTCGCACCACCCCACAGCAACACCATAAAGCGTCCCTACAATGACCAAGCCATTCCCTTCACACTGACCACCATTGCTGGAGGTAACGTTATAGAATCATAGAATGGTGACAGCACAGAAGGAGGCCATTCGGCCCATCGAGTCTGTGCCGGCTCTCTGCAAGAGCACTTCAGCTAGTCCCACTCCTCCGCCCTGTCCCCGTAGCCCTGCAAATATTTTCCCTCAGGTACTTATCCACTTCCCTTTTGAAAGCCATGATTAAATCTGCCTCCATCACCCTTTCAGGGACTGAATTCCAGAGCCTAATCACTCGCTGCATAAAAAGTTTCCTCATGTCGCCTTTGGTTCTTCTGCCAATCACCTTAAATCTGTGTCCTCTGGTTCTCGACCCTGCCGCCAATGGGAACAGTTTCTCTCTATCTACTATGTCTGGAGCCTTCATGATTTTGTACACCTCTATCAAACCTCCTCTCAGAGTAAAAGTGGAGGGGGTGTCGCAATATTAATCAAGAGTCAATTACTGCTGTAAGGAGGGACGATATCTTAGCAGGTTCCTCTAATGAGGCCATATGGGTAGAACTTAAAAACAAAAAGGGGCAAGCACTTTGCTGGGAGTGTACTATAGGCCCCCAAACAGTCAGGGGGAGATAGAGGAACAGATATGTAGGCAAATCTCAGAGAAGTGTAGAAATAATAGGGTAATAATACTGTAGTAGGGGATTTCTACTTCCCCAATATTAACTGGGATAGTCAGAGTGTGAAAGGCTTAGAGGGTGCGGAATTCTTAAAGTGCATCCAGGAGAGCTTTTTGAGCCAGCATGTAGAAAGTCCTACAAGAGAGGGGGCAGTACTGGACCTAGTTCTAGGGAATGTAGCTGGGCAAGTGATAGAAGTGTCAGTAGGAGACCATTTTGGTGACAGTGACCATAATTCGGTGAGATTTAAGGTAGTCATGGAAAAGGCCAAAGATGGACCGGAAATAAAGGTTCCAAATTGGGGGAAGGCTGATTTTAATATGATAAGGCAGGATCTGGCCAAAGTGAACTGGGATCAGCTGATTGTAGAAAATCCACATCAGAGCAGAGGGAGTCATTCAGAAAGGAAATAGAGAGAGTACAACGCCAACATGTTCCCGTAAAGGTCAAGGGTGGGACCAACAAGCCCAGGGAACCCTGGGTGTCAAGGGAAATACAAGAATCGATTAGGAAAAAATGGGAGGCTTTTGGCATATACAAAGGACTAAAAACAGTGGAAGCCCTAGAGGAGTATAGAAAGTGCAGGGGGGGTACTTAAAAAAGAAATTAGGAGAATGAAGAGGGGTCATGAAAAAACACTGGCGGGCAAAATAAAGGAAAATCCAAAGGTGTTTTATAAGTATATTAAGGGCAAGAGGATAACCAGGGAAAGAGTAGGGCCCATTAGGGACCAAAGTGGCAATCTGTGTGTAGAGCCGGAAGATGTAGGTGAGGTTTTAAATGAATATTTTGCATCTGTGTTCACTATGGAGAAGGACGACGTAGGCGTAGGAAATCAGGCAGGGGGATTGTGATATACTTGAACAAATTAGTATTGAGAGGGAGGAGGTACTAGCGGTTTTAGCGGGCATAAAAGTGGATAAATCCCCAGGCCCAGACGAGATGTATCCCAGGCTGCTGTGTGAGGCAAGGGAGGAGATTGCAGGGGCTCTGACACAAATTTTCAGAACCTCTATGGCCACAGGGGAGGTGCCAGTGGACTGGAGGACAGCCAATGTAGTATTCAAGAAGGGTAGTAGGGATAAACCAGGGAATTACAGGCCAGTGAGCCTAACATCAGTGGTAGGGAAATTATTTGAAAAAATTCTGAGGGATAGAATTAGTCTCCACGTGGAGAGGCAAGGATTAATCCAGGATAGTCAGCATGGCTTTGTTAGGTGGAGATCATGTCTAACCAATTTGATTGAATTTTTCGAGGGGGTGACTAGGTATGTGGATGAGGGTAGTGCAGTGGATATAGTCTACATGGACTTCAGTAAGGCTTTTGACAAAGTCCTGCATGAGAGACTTGTAGGGGTCGCAAAATCCCCTCAGCCCCCGAAGATCGGGAAATATTAATCCACATCGTGGACGAAGGCTTGTGTGATTTAAATTGTCTTTGGGTTGGACAATGTTTTAAAACATACCCAGAATCACAAAAGGCTGCATTAAAAAGCTCGTAAGCTAGGCAGCACTTGGACACTGGAATCAAAGAACTTTGTGAAAATCACACACTTTAAGATTGTACATTTTATTAAAAGATGTACTCTTGAGTTTTGGACTGTTTAAATTGCCCAGGGCATAAAAATGGCTGAACAGACCTCATGGAAACAGAATTACAAAAAGGCAGCAGAACAGGACAGACAGGCTGTTAGCATATGAAAAAGCTCAGCGCTGCCCTGTAGTGGGTTTGAATGGAGCCCGAGCTGTCAGTCACCCTGTGGTATTGGGCGGGTCCAGTAACCTACAAGCTGCTTGTTTACACTGGGGAGTAGCCCGTTTGAATCAGCCAATCATCGGACAGCAAGCACAATGGGTTGTTTACACACATCCATTCACTGAAATTGACTCTACTACGTGATGTCTCCAGGTATGAATGGAGGAAGTTAAAAGCCCTACTCTTGTGTATTCGGACTTTTCGGCGCAAAATTGCGCACAGACCTTTTCGGCGCGAAAACAGCAGGGACTCCCAGGGTATAAAGATTGAGCCCAGGAAGTCCTCTCTCTCTCTTCTCTTTTACTCTTTGGACTGCAGGTGAGCAAGGCTTCTGACTCACTAGCAAGACAATCTAGTGAGAAGTAAAGGGGTGGTAATTTAAGGGAAATGTTGCTAAGATTGTAAAATTAACATTGTAGCCATTTATCCCTCATTTCTGCCATTTGCCTTCCCCTGTTAATCAATTTTACCGTGATTACTTTGATTGTGTGGTGTAGTTTCTTTAGTTTTAATAAAATTTGACTTTCTTGCATCCAGACCATTTGTCCGTTTTTAATATATCATTAATTATAAGTTCCACCAGTCAGAACTGGAAGGAGGGTTTAGCGATTCGAAACCGCTGATTGGAATTGGTCACAGTGCAGTGGCAAGGCTGCCTGACCAGGTAAATTACCGTAAACCAGGTAAAGGATGCCCCCTACAAATTGGTGACCGCAGCAGGACTGGAGGCAGTTTTTGATATGATAAGTGGTCTGGATCTGGAGAAAGCATCAGCTCTTGCTTTTCTTGCTTTCAGTCTATGGGTAGCCCTGCAGAAGTTAGTGGCAGCGTGTAAGCTGACCTATTATGGTATAGGTGGCTGGGTTAAGAAGGGTGAGATGAGGTTACGGAAGGAGGTTACAGAGGCCAAGAATCGGGAGTCAGAGTTTGAAAAATGCCAGGCGGAGGTAGAACACCTCAAAAGAGAGGTGAATGAGGCCAGAGATAGTGGGATGAGGGTGTGGGAAGAAAATGCATGCCTCACACTAGAGGTCACGAAATGCCAGGCAGAGATAGAGCGCCTTGTGCAGGAAGTCACAGAGGCTTGGGACAGTGAGATGAGGTTACAGGAGGAAAACGCACACCTCACCCGAGAAGCTAGCGAGGGCAAAAGCCACGCGAGGCACAAGATAGAGTTCCTAAAGTGCCAAATTACAGAAGCAAACAGTAACGAGATGAGACTGCGGGAAGAGAATGCCCGCCTCACCTCAGATGTAACAGAGCAGGAGGAAAAGGTTAGGGAGGTAAAGGCAGCTTATAAGCTGGCCTGCGACCAAAGGTTTAGTGGAGCAGATCATACCCCATGTAACAGAAAGATAGAGAGTTTGGGTGTGGAGTTATTAAGGACTAAAGGGATTGTATGTCTCATAAGTCCGAAGGGAAGTCCGTCAGACAGTACCAGCAGCCCAAATCAAACCGCCCCACAGGCAGCACCCAGAACAGAGCTGGCTAGGGAATTAGAGATCCCAAGACCGCAGCCCACAGCTCCAAGTTTTGAGGAGCTCTGGCAGCAAGAAGGGGTGGACAATGGGGTGGTAGGAGAACACCAGCAGGTCCCGCTAGGCAGGCGGGGACCAGAACCAGTGTACCCCCTCCGACAACGGAGGTACGGTCCGCCCATGAACGATAATGACCCAGGGGCTGTTCACCATACCTATCTGGTACCCTATGATACCCAACAGCTCAGAGGCCTGGTGAAGCATATTCCCCTGCTCTCCGAAAAGGGAGACCCCTCAACGCACTTCCAAGAGATAGAACAGGCAGCCTGTGTTAACGGCTGTGATGATGAAGAGAAAGCCAAAATGTTGCTTTTCTCTGTAGATAGTAAGTTCTATCAGACCCTTTCGGATGAGGCTAAGAGAGGGCAGAAGGGTTTTGAGGACCTAAAGGAGGAAATACTGGAAGCCATGGGTGCGAATGACGGCAGTCTGTTCGATCGCATAGGGAAAACACTGCAGAAGGTTGGGGGAGACCCCACAGGCATTTGCAGACAGGCTGTGGCCAGTCTACAACAGCGCGTGTACAGGGGGACAAGATAGGGCACACCTGAACCAGCGTCAGCAGACCCAATGGCTTCGCTGCCTGGTGTCCAATTGCCTGCCCCAGATAAAAGCAAAGGCTGATACTTGGTTTGACCAGCGAGACCCCCTAGCAACCGAAGAGACTGTAATCCGGCAGCTCAAGGTAGCATATAGGAACGGTAGGAATAGTGGGACCCCCCAGCAAAAGGGTAAGGTCCACGAGGTTAAACCTCGGGCTCAATAGAAGAAAGAGTGGCGCCAGGAGGGGAGCCGTCCCTCCCAGAACAAGATCACTTGTTACAGGTGCGGGGAGGATGGCCACTGGCGCAGGGATTATAAAAAGCCTGGGAGAGACAATAAAGCCAGGACCCCCGCAGCCCCAACTCAGAAGGCAGAGACAGAAACTCCTCCCGATACAGTCGAGTTCGTCATGGAGTCGATAAAATCTTTCCTCAGGGCCAATCAGGGAAAGGTAGCAGCCATCAGTGGTGCTGCAGCCCCCTCGCCCACCTTTGCCTCCCCACAATGACTGGAGCCAGCGCAGCGTGTCCGTCTGTGTAATCTCCGGTACGATGAATGGAAGAGACCGCTCGTACAGATGGAGGTAGAGAAGGTTACAGGGACTTATCTATTGGATACGGGGGCATCATGCACCGTGATCCATACGGATAATCCCACCACCTCACCTCTGTCTAACGGGGTTCCATACATACTATCGGGATTCACTGGTCAGGAGCAGGCGGGGGTATACTCCAGACCCCTCTCAGTCCGTCTGGGCATGCTTCAAACTAAGTTGGCGTGCATCCTGGCAAGGTGGAATAAGGAGGAAGGAAAGGGGATCCTAGGGGCCGACTTCATGGTGAGCCATGGGATCCTCGTGGATCTCCGCAACCATTGCCTTTGGAGGGCTAGCACAGACAGGGAAGAAGGTGTAGTGGTCATCCCGGGCAAGGAGGGTAAGGGGACCTTGTGTACTGTGAAGCCCAAAGAAGGTTACGACCTCGGGCTCATGGTAAATGGTGTCCCGGAGGCACTGCAGGCAGTCGTGCAGGCAAACCTCACAGCGCTTGCCACCCATAAACACGACTGCGGGAGGATCACAGGGTTTGAGGTTAAAATAGATGGGGACCCCATGGCTCGACCACAGAAGCAGTACAATTTCCCCAAGGAGGCAGAACCTGACATGAAGGCAGCCATCACCTCCTTAGTTAAACAGGGAGTGTTGAGGCCCATAGCCACTCATGTTAATTCTCCACTTTGGCCGGTTAGGAAACCGGACAATTCATGGAGAGCCACGGTGGACTATCGGGTGCTTAACAGCAATATCCCCACGTGTGCCCCCACAGTAGAAGCAGTGGCTAATCTTATTAGCAGTATTCCAGCATCCGCCAACACATTCACGGTGCTGGACATTTCGAATGGTTTCTGGTCCATCCCTTTAAAACGGGAGGACCAATATAAGTTTGCCTTCACCTTTAAGGGACAGCAGTATACCTGGAACTGTCTGCCACAGGGTTTCCACAACAGCCCCAGCATCTTCCACCAATGCATGAAGGATAGTTTAAAAGATTTCAGTCAGCCCACTCAGTTACTGCAGTATGTGGATGACCTGCTCTTATTTACCGACTCGGTCGGGGAGCATGGCCCACTACTGGCTGAGCTGCTGGAGCTGCTGCAGAGAAAGGGGTTTAAAGTCATCTCCAAGAAGGTGCAGATCGGTCAGCAAGAGGTTAAATTCCTGGGACTGACTGTCCGCACAGGAGAGAGGGCCATAGATAAGGCAAGGAGGGAAGCTGTCCAGGAGTTACCAATTCCCAATTCAGTAAGAGGGGTGAGGTCGTCCCTGGGATTGACGGGGTACTGCAGGGATTTTATAGAGGACTATGCAGCTACAGCGGCCCCTCTGCTCCGTCTCCTACACAAGGGAGTGGAGTGGTCCTGGGATGAGGGACGCCAGGCGGCATTTGTTAAGTTAAAGGGAGACCTGCAGACCGCACCAGCCCTAGGAGCGATAGATGGGAAAAGGGAGTTTTTTCTGGAGGTAGCAGCCAGTGTGGATAGCCTAAGTGCTGTGCTGCTCCAAGAGCGGCACGGTAGGCTGAGACCCATGGTCTATTCCTCCAGAATACTCACCGATGTAGAGAGGAGCTACTCAATATGTGAAAGGCACTTTTTAGCCACATATTGGGCTGTGAAGAAATCCCGGATCTTCGCAGGCACCTCTCCCATTACCCTCCTCACACACCACACACCCACTCAGATGCATTTGGATGGGAGGATTAAAGATGGGACAGTCAGCAGCATCCGCATTGCGCGCTGGACCCCTCTCCTCTCACAGATGGATTTGAAGGTAAAGGGCCTTTGCGAGCCAAAGCTTGCGGCCAATATGGTATACCCTGGAACAGCCCATCGATGTTCCATAGATGGGGTATGGGAAGTGAACATAGGTTTACGGGCCGGGATACATCCCATGGGCCGCCAGATCTATGTAGACGGTTCCAGCATGGTATCCGCTGGGGTACGACTCACGGGTTGCGGGATCTTTGACCTAACGGCAGGCATTGCCTTGGCAATCAAGCTCCCTAACACCATGAGTGCCCAGCAGGCTGAACTGTCCGCGGTGATGTACGTGGTTACACACCCCGACATCTTCCCTACCCCGTATACGATTTGCTCTGACAGTATGTTCACTTGCAACTTGTGTACGGAGTACCTGGCCATCTGGTCCCGTCATGGGTATACCTCCGCCGACGGGAAGCCCTTGACAGTAAAGCCCCTGCTGGAGAAAATCCTGGCAGCTGTGGGGGAGGAAGGTGCAGTTTTCATCCATAAGGTGAAAGCCCATTCCTCCACAGAACCCCGCAGCCAGGGTAACCAGCAAGCCGATATGCTGGCCAAGGAGGGTGCACGTGCAGGCACTTTCTGGGACCCATATGAGTCCGGGCCAGTGGCAGCGATTACAGGCAGGGATGGCACACATGGAAAATCAGGAATAGTATTGGCCCCGGACCTTAAAACGGTCCAGGCACAGGACCCCGTCCTACAGCAATAATTAGCGCAGTGATGGAGGGCAAAAGGATAGAGGGCCCCTACAGCACAGCCCCTCTCACCGTAAGGGAGGGCATGCTGTTCAAGGCAGAACAGTGGGTAGTACCCCAGCAACACCAGAGGGAGTTCCTTCAGTTGGCGCATGAGGGGCCGGGAGCGGGACACCCCGGGCCTGAGACCACCTGGCAACGGGTGGAACAGGCGGGATGGTGGCCCGGACTCCGGGATGATGTCCGCGAGTTCTGTGCTAGCTGTCTTGTGTGTGCAGCAAATAATCCCGATCCCCACAAAAGGAAGGTGCCCATGGGACACATTAGGAGGGTCGAGGGACCATGGCAGTTGATCCAGATCGACTATATAGGGCCCTTGCCCACCACCCAGGGAGGCTACAAATACTGCCTCGTCCTGGTGGATGTGTTTTCCAAGTGGGTGGAAGCCTTCCCCTGCAGGACGGCCACAGCAATGGGGACTGCAAAGATCTTGGTGAAGGAGGTGTTCTCGCGGTGGGGGCTGCCCCAGTTCGTGGAGTCCGACCAGGGAAGCCACTTCACTGGCCAAGTCACGCAGAACACCCTCATGCTGCTCGGTATCAAAGGGAAGTGGCACGTAGCCTACAACCCGCGGTCCTCAGGGATTGTGGAGCGTATGAACCGTACCCTTAAAGAAAGATTGAGGAAAGAGGCTGTGGGGTCGCCCCAAAAATGGGCAGAGACCCTACCTCTGATCCTCATGGGGATCCGGGCCAGCCAGTCCAAGAGTACAGGGCATTCACCACATGAGCTCATGACCGGCAGAGTTATGAGGACCCCCACTCATGTCCTTGCCCCAGCCCTCACTGAAGGACAACTGCAGGAAATAAACCGGGATAAATTCGCCCGAACCCTCCTAGAACACCTCAAATGAATTTATGGGCAGGCAGCAGACAGCATGGGGAAGCAGCATCAGAATAACCGGCTGCTGCTCGAGCCTAGCAAGAGCCACCAGTGGGAGATAGGAGACCTAGTGATGGTAAGAAACTATGCCCGGGTGGGAAGTTTAGAGCCACTTGGTGGAGTGGTAAATAGCGAGGAGGGTAGGCTACAGGACGATATATATGGGTTGGTCAGATGGGCAGAACAGTGGCAAATGGAATTTAACCCTGAAAAGTGTGAGGTGATGCATTTTGGGAGGACTAACAAGGCAAGGGAATACACAATGAATGGTAGGACCCTAGGAAGGACAGAGGATCAGAGAGACCTTGGTGTGCATGTACATAGATCCCTGAAGGCAGCAGGACAGGTAGATAAGGTGGTTAAAAAGGCATATGGGATACTTGCCTTCTTTAACCGAGGCATAGAATATAAGAGCAGGGAGGTTATGATGGAGCTGTACAAAACGCTAGTTAGGCCACAGCTGGAATACTGTGTGCAGTTCTGGTTGCCACACTATAGGAAGGATGCATTGGAGAGGGTGCAGAGGAGATTCACCAGGATGTTACCTGGGCTGGAGCGCTTCAGCTATGAAGAGAGACTGAACAGGTTGGGGTTGTTTTCCTTAGAGCAGAGAAGGCTGAGGGGGGACCTGATTGAGGTGTACAAAATTATGAGGGGCATAGATAGGGTAGATAGAAAGGGACTTTTCCCTTTAGTAGAGGGGTCAATAACCAAGGGGAATAGTTTCAAGGTAAGGGGCAGGAGGTTTAGAGGGGATTTGAGGAAAAACTTTTACACCCAGATGGTGGTTGGAATCTGGAACTCATTGCCTGAAAGGGTGGTAGAGGCAGGAACCCTCACAACATTCAAGAAGCATTTAGATGAGCACTTGAAATGCCATAGCATACAAGGCTACAGACCAAGTGCTGGAATATGGGATTAGAATAGACAGAGCTTGATGGCCGGCGTGGACACGATGGGCCAGGCCTCTTTCTATGCTGTAAAACTCTATGGGCTGGATTTTCATTCAGAAGTCGGGTTGGAGGCTGAACTACAACTTTCGGGGTTGTAGTCCCGCCTCCATCGAGATGCGGCCAATCCACGCGATTTTAACTTGATTAACCCAGCGGGCTCAGCGGGCCAATTAAGGGCCACCCGGCAACAGGTGACGTCACAGACTGAAATTTCATCTGTCAAGACGTTTTGACAGATGAAATATCAGTGTTTCACAGCTATTTGACGCTGTCAAACACTGACAGTCTTACTTCGAACATGGGTCCTTCTCCACAGACTCAGTTAGAAATCTCTCCTGCACAGAAAGCTGAAGGCTGTCACTTTTGACAGTTCGCAGCCATTCTGCTTTCTGTGCTGGTGAGATGAGGGACTTCCCGAAACTAAAGGAAGAAAGGCTGAAAAGGTAAGAAAATGTATGTAAAACTTATTTAATCACTTTAGACACACCAAACACACTTACCTTTGCACTCATGCACACATCACTCACCTGAACACCGACATCTCGATCCCTCCAAGCCCTTCAACCCGCCGGCCCGACTCCTCCAACTTGGCGTGGTTTGGAGTTGTCGGGATTCCTACAGTTCAAGCTTAAAAATAGGGATTAGGCTAAAAACTGCCTGTTAACTTCCTGTTAACAGGTAGTTAATTGACACTAATCCCTTCCCACCTCGGGTATGCGGGTCCCAGTGCGGGGTGGGTACCCGCCTCCTTTGAAATTGGCATGGACGTGGGTTGGGGGCGGGATAGGGTCGGGACCCCCGATTTCGGGAATTTAACCCCCTGCACGCCTCCAAACCCGACTCCACGGCACACCGAAAATCAAGCCCTATGACTCTATGGGCAGGAATTTAACTCAGGAGTCGGGTTGGAGGCGGGACTACAACTTTCGGGGTTGTAGTCCCGCCTCCATCGAGATCTGGCCAATCCATGCGATTTTCACTTGATTGACCTTGTAGAGCCCACCCAGCAGACTCAGCAGGCGAATTAAGGGCCACCCGGCAACAGGTGACGTCACAGACTGAAATTTCATCTGTCAAGAGCTTTTGACAGATGAAATATCAGTGTTTCACAGCTGTTTGAAGCTGTCAAACATTGACAGTCTTACTTCTAACTTGAGTCCTTCTCCACAGACTCAGTTAGAAATCGCTCCTGCACAGAAAGCTGAAGGCTGTCACTTTTGACAGTTCGCAGCCATTCTGCTTTCTGTGCTGATGAGATGAGGGACTCCCAGAACCTAAAGGAAGGAAGGCTGAAAATGTAAGAAAAGGTATGTAAAACTTATTTAATCACTTTAGACACACCAAACACACTTACCTTTGCACTCATGCCCACATCACTCACCTGAACACCGACATCTCGACCCCTCCTTCAACCCGAAGGCCCGCCTCCTCTAACTTGGCGTGGTTTGGAGCCGTCGGGAATCCTACACTTCAACATCAATAATAGGGATTAGGCTAAAAACTGCCTGTTAACTACCTGTTAACAGGTAGTTAATTGGCACTAATCCCTTCCCGCCTCGGGTAGGCAGGTCCCAGTGCGGGGCGGGTACCCGCCTCCTTTGAAACTGGCATGGAGACGGGTTTGGGTGCGGGAAGGGGTCGGGACCCCTGATTTCGGGATTTTAACCCCTCACACGCCTCTAATCTCGACTCCACGGCACAATGAAAATCCTGCCCTATGACTCAACCTTCTCTGCTCTAAGGAGAACAACCCCAGCTTCTCCAGTCTATCCACATAACTGAAGTCCCTCATCCCTGGAACTATTCTTGTAAGTCTTATCTGCATCCTCTCTAAGGCACCCAATAACCCTCAGCAACACCATAAAGCATCCCTACAATGACCAAAGCTTGGTCAAAGAGGTAGGTTTTAAGGAGTGTCTTAAAGGAGGAAATAGAGGTAGTGCGGTGGAAAGGTTTAGGGAGAGATTTCCAGAGCTTAGGGCCTAGACAACAGAAGGCACGGCCACCAGTGGTTGAACGATTATAATCAGGGATGCTCAAGGTGCAGAGGCAGACTCTACCATCGCGATCCCAGGAGGCATCTGGGGCTCTGACTGAGGGGGAGGCAATGGGGGGGGGGCGGGTGTTCAGAACATAAGAACATAAGAAATAAGAGCAGGAGTAGGCCATACGACCCCTTGAGCCTGCTCCGCCATTCAGTAAGATCATGGCTGATTATCGACCTCAATTCCACTTTCCAGGCCGATCTCCATATCCCTTGATTCCCCTAAAGTCCAAAAATCTATCTATCTCAGCCTTGAATATACTCAAAGACTCAGCATTCACAGCCCTCTGGGGCCGAGAATTCCAAAGATTCACAATCCTCTGAGTGAAGAAATTCCTCCTCATCTCGGTCTTAAATGGCCTACCCCTTATCCTGAGACTATGCCCCCTAGTTCTAGGCACTCTAACCAGGGGAAACAACCTCTCAGCAAACCTCTTCAGAATCTTGTATGTTTCAATGAGATCACCTCTCATTCTTCTAAACTCCAGAGAGTATAGGCCCGTTCTACACAATCTCTCATCATAGGACAGCCCTCTCATTCCAGGAATCAATCTAGTGAACCTTCGTTGCACCGCCTCCAAGGCAAGTATATCCTTCCTTAGATAAGGAGACCAAAACTGTTTGAGTGCTTTGAGAGGAGGCCCCACTTCCATGTTCCCTCTCACTGTCATCCCTCTCATGGGCCACACACACTTCCCTGCTAGCAAGGAGGTGGAAAGCACCTTGCTGCACAGCAGTGGGGCCATGAGGACCCAAGTCTATGTTTAAATCCCTCCTAGACAGGAGGTCTATGAGCCTCTGCCATCTGTTGTCCATAGAGAGCATGTGCTTATGTGAGTGGCGCATTAGCTGCTCCATGCAGATGGCCATTATTTCCATGGAGGAGCCTACATTCGCCATCGCCTATGAAACGGTGGTGCTCATGTTGGAGATGGACTCCTCCATTCTCTGGACATTTGCACACATCGTAGTTGCCAAACCTGTAAAACCCTCCTGCACTTCTTGCTGCACCTCCAGGATCGCCCTCTTTCTGTATGGCCTCCGAGGCTCATTGTCTGCATGCAGCTGAGCAGAGCTGGGAGCGTCCTGTACTCTCCGGCGAGGGGTCTCCACTGCTGTCCCTGTCTCCACCATCTCCTCTTGCTCACTTGTGACTCATGACACAGCAGGTGACAACACTAACGTGGGACCCACCGAGTACGTATCTGTGCTCGTGCTGGGTGTGCTTATGTCTGGTGATGTTGCACCCTCAGAGGCTCCTCTGAGGAGTCGTCTTCCTCTTCCTCCTGGACAATGTGGGACGGGGGTGGTGGGTGGGGGGCTCTTGATGGACCTATGGAAGAGTAAAGAGATGAGTTAGATATGTCATATCAAGAATGGGTAATGATACCATTATGCACATGATGAACATTCACTGGGTGCTGACATCAGTCCCCATATGAGTGACTGTGGCTAAATGAGGTGTTTTTCTGTCACCAGGTTGCTGAGATGCCCCCCTCTCTTCGTCTCCCACCTCCAGTTGCTCCGCGACTTCTGAGACTTCCAGGGTGACCTCCTCTGCTGCAGTTAAGGTGGCCAATGATGGAGAGCCACCTCCGGTTGTCTCCCTCTGCCTCTTATTGTGGGTTCTCTTCTCCTTCAAGGAGGGAAAGTAGAGAAGTTTGAGTGAGAGTGATGGAATGAGTTTAAGGAATGGATGGGTAACATTTTTAGAGGTTGACTATGAGGGAATGTGGTGCCAATGCCAAAGTGCTAATGCCAAATGGCCTCCTTGTGTGTTGTTAGTTGGTATGATTGCATTAGGATGAAGGTGAATTTGAGTGGTGGTTAGTGAGTTGGGGATGTGAGTATGTAGATAGGGAGAGAGGGATGTGTGGGCGTGCAAGTTATGTTGGTGTGAGTAATGATGTGCAGGAGCAGGCTTGGGAAGGCAGGGTGATGGGGATGTGATGAGAGGCACAGCAGGATGAGGTTGAGTGTGGCTTTGCACTCACCTTTCCTGATCTAATGAGATCATTGAAGCATTTCTGGCACTGCACCCAGGTCCTCCTCACAACATCCTTGCTGTTCACCTCCTCTGGTATTTGGAGCCAGGCTCCTTTGGTTTCCTGGGGAGGTCTCTTCCGCCCATCCAAAAGGACGAGGACCTCCCTGCGTGCTCTCACTCCCTCCACAAGCATATGGAGGGAGTCATCTGAGAACCTGGATGCAGCCCTCTGCCTCTGTGCTGTCATGTTTCCAAGTGTTTGGAACACTCCAATGCTCCAGTGCAGTGCCTGCACAATCCTAGATTAACCTTCAAATGCAATGCGGCCGAGGCTCCTTTAAATATCCCGGCTGAAAACGCATCATTGATAACATCATCAGACCCACACCATTTAATAGGGCCAGGTAATGTGCAGGGCTGCCTTAATAGAAATGAAAGTAATAAATGCTAAAACACAAGGTGGAATATCCTAGCCAGATTTGTACTGTAAAAATGCTTCCCTATGGCACATGGAGTGAAAGGCATCTTCACAGACATCTGCAGAGGGAACCCCAAAGCATGGATGGAACAAGCACTGAACAGCTTTCTCTCACTAACACTTTGTTCTGAGTCATTGGACCCAGAGCACCCACTTACAGGCATCTTCCATTGCCTGCTTTATCAGACTGGGTGAACATTTGGAAAGACCAGTGACTTGGGCTTTCCCCATATTGGAGACACCACATGGACTGTTCTCATGCAGATCGCAGGTCATCCAGCTGGGGTGCCCAGCACTGGGGATGTGGCACGAGCAAGTTCTGACGAGGTGGAACATGCTGCGTTGTCAGATGTGGCTGCAGCTTTGGAGTCACATCTCCTGACCCTGCATTAAGGCCAGCATCATTCTAACAGGGACGCATCATCCAACAGAAACCTGCCACCACAGTAGCTGCTCCCACTCAGGAAACACTTAGACACAGCGTTAGGTTGTAAGTTAGACCAGCGTGCATTATCGCATCATCAAGTGGAAGCAGGGTTTAGAGTACATGTTCATGATCAATAACATCAAATAAATAAATAACTATACTTCAATACTAATTTAACTAACAGAAGCAGGCCAGATCCATAGCACAGTAATGTGCACATTTTATATGGTCATGTACCCTCATCCTAAGTTTTAAAATTTATTATGGGATTTCATTTCAGTAATTTAAATATGCAGATCCAGGTTTGGATTGATCATAGAGCAGCCTCCTTTTTTCCTCTAAAATGGCACTTTGCAAAATTGGGTTCTCTGTGAATCCAGTGCACAGTGGGGGGGGGCTTGATTTTCTGATCCATTCACTTGTGGTGCAGCCTAGTAATACTGAGGCTATAAAGTGTCTTTCAGATCTTCTTTCATTTGTTTGGAAGTGGCGATTCATCAAAACACGTCATCAAGTTAATTGCTTGTGACGTTAATGTAGTGTATGTAACCTGTACCACCTTAAGAGGATACCTTAAGGTGATGGACTACTTTTTGATGGCTCCTGTACATTGTAGTACCGGTGGTGACCACACCGGTATATAAACCCTGCAGAGCAAAGTGTATCCCAGTTCAGCCCTGACCCTCAATCACTAAAGACCTGTTTACTTACTTCTGTAGTCTGTGTCCTGTTATTCAGTATAACTGCAATTGAAAACACAGACTCAACAGCGGCGACGAGCCTGATCTTACCTTGCGGCAGTTTTGCATCAAAGGAAGCTTCGTCCTCAGACATGGACGTCGAAAAAGGGCATCCGCCCTCAACATCCTGCATCGCACAGGAGGCCATCGGAAACCCGGGTTGGTTTGCTGACCACGAAGGCAAGCATCAGTGAGCATCCCTTCTACGACAGCGGCGGGTAAGCCCGATCGAGCGGCACGGGGGGGAAAGTCGGCCGAGTTGTCAGTGGGAGAAGGGGAGGGAAAACGACGAAAAGGGCGGAGAACATGACCGCAGCCGGTGTCAGGGGCCGGACTGCAATCGGGCAGAGACGCGCAGCAGCCAGAAAAGCGTTTATGGCCACAAGGACCACGGGAGCAGCGGGGGAACAAGAGCAGCAACGCAGGGGAAAATAAAGGACCGCTGGGAGGCGTGGATGGCAACAGCGCGGGAATCGCCATTTTGAGTCAGCGGGGGAAGAAGACAAGCGCGGGAAAAGCCACCAAGCGTGGGAAAAGCCGCCATTTTGAAAAAAAATAAATAATAATAATAGTATCCAAAGGGGAAGGAGAAACTCAGCAAGGATGCCAAAAACGGGTAACATCACTGCTTTTGATAACGATGTGGAAGATTGGGCCACTTATGTGGAACGCACCGAAGTTTACTGTACAACGAATGAGGTACCGGATGATAAGAAAGCACTAACCCTATTAAACTCAATGGGTGCGAAGACGTACGGGTTATTAAGGAACCTTGTAACACCAGACAAACCGGTAGGGAAGAGTTTCGCGGATATTGTTACTGTCCTGCAGGAGCATTTAAACCCCACGCCACTGCTGATAGCGGAACGATTTAAATTCTACAAAAGAATTCAACTTAAAGAGGAAAGCAACGCTGAATTCTTAACAGAACTGTGCAAGTTATCAAAGTACTGCCAGTTCGGAACAGGACTAGCAGACGTACTGAGAGATAAGTTTGTGTGTGGGCTCCTAAGGGAAGGAACCCAGAAGCGACTGCTAGAGGAAAAGTCCCTTATGCTGGACAAAGCTTTCAGCATTGCAGCATCCCACGAGGCAGCAGCACGAGGCGCTGCAGAGATACAGCAAAGGCCATTGGAATTCAGCACCAATGAAATGGCATTGGGCACAGTAAAGTGCTATCGTTGTGGAAGGACAACGCATGACCAGAACCAGTGCTGGTTCAAAGATAAAGAATGCAGGCAATGTGGCAAACTTGGTCACATAGCGAGAGTATGCCGGTCAGGAAAGAAGACCAGCAGCAAAAAGTCACCGCAGGAGAAGTACAAAAAAGTACACAAGGTGACAGAGAACAGTTTGGATGAACAGAAGACGGATTCAGACTCCAGCAGTAAGCAACTGGGTTGTCTGAAAATACATAATGTGGGTAACACAGCAGACCACCAAACTATCTGGGTCACGCTTCGGATAGCAGGAGTCCAAGTGAAGATGGAATTGGACACTGGGTCGGCATTAACGGTCATGAATAAGCAAGATTACAAAAGGTTATTCTCGCACATTCCCCTGAGGGATACGGAGATTGTATTGAAAACATACACGGGGCAAATAGTATACCCCAAAGGAAAGATAAAAGTAAACGTGGTCTACAATGGTAAAGAAAGTCAGAAAATGGACTTGTATGTGTTACCTGATGGAGGTCCGCCACTACTGGGACGGGAATGGATCCGGAGAATAAATGTGGACTGGCATTCCATACAAGCACTGACTGTAGATGCCTGTAAGGAAGACGACGTCAAACCTAAACGACTGTCCAAAATCTTAGACGATGCTAAGGAGGTGTTCCAACAGGGACTTGGAACACTAAAAGGAATTACGGCAACCATCAA
This sequence comes from Somniosus microcephalus, assembly GCF_052327205.1. NCBI lineage: Eukaryota > Metazoa > Chordata > Chondrichthyes > Squaliformes > Somniosidae > Somniosus > Somniosus microcephalus. The sequence goes on along the minus strand of NC_140995.1, from coordinate 188,739,583 downwards.
GGTTGAAGAACATGCAAACCCAAAATGTTTCAAAGCCAGACCGGTGCCTTATGCGATACGACCTGCTGTGGAAGCAGAGCTGGAAGGGCTAGAACGTTCAGGGGTACTGTCCAAGGTGGACTGGAGCGAATGGGCTACACCCATTGTTCCTGTCATGAAGCGTTCGTTGAGCAACAAGCCGGGGGAACCTGGGAAGGTTCGCATCTGTGGCGATTTCAAGACCACTGTTAATCCGGCTCTTCACACGGTGCAATATCCGCTTCCGCGGATTGAAGATATCTTCGCTTCGCTGTCTGGCGGGAAACACTTCACTAAGATAGACCTGGCGCAGGCGTACCTACAGATGGAAGTTGATGAAGCGTCACGTCAGTATCTCACGATCAACACGCATAAGGGCTTATATCGGTATAATAGACTGGTTTTTGGAGTGGCATCGGCTCCAGCGATTTGGCAAAGGGCCATGGAGCAGGTATTGCAGGGAATTCCAGGCACACAATGCTACCTGGATGACATCCTGATTACAGGAGATAACGATAACGATCACCTCGCGAATTTGGAGCAGGTGCTCATCAGATTGAAAGAATATGAGCTCAGAGTTAATCGCCAGAAATGCGAGTTCTTTCAAAAGCGAATTTCGTACTGCGGCCACGTCATTGACCGGGAGGGCTCCATAAGTCACCTGACAAGATCGAAGCTGTTGTAAAAGCTCCTGCACCGGAGAATGTATCCCAGTTGAGGTCGTTCCTCGGGTTGGTTAACTATTACCATAAGTTTCTTCCAAATTTATCCACGGTGTTACACCCGCTAAACACTCTTTTGCAAATGGGAATACCATGGAAGTGGAGCGATGATTGTAAGCGGGCTTTTCAAAAGAGCAAAGCACTGATCACCTCTAAGGAAGTGTTGGCTCACTTTAACCCAACGCTGCCTATTCGCTTAGCTTGTGATGCTTCTCCATATGGTATTGGGGCAGTGTTCTCACATAAGTTTCCAGATGGCTCGGAAAGGCCAGTCGCTTTCGCATCCAGATCATTGACCTCTGCTGAGCGCAACTATGCTCAGATAGATAGGGAGGCTCTCAGCCTCGTGTGGGGAGTTAAGAAATTTAACCATTACCTGCAAGGCCAAAAGTTTACGCTGCTAACAGATCACCAGCCGTTGGTTTCCATTTTCAACCCTAAGAAGGGTGTTCCGGTAATGACGGCGCAGAGGCTTCAGAGATGGTCCCTTTTCCTAGGGGCACATCAATATGATATTGAATTCAAAGGTACAAAACAACATGGTAATGCTGATGGGCTGTCGTGCCTGCCACTACCTACAGCGGAAGAGGCACCGGCAGTTGACCCTGTAGAGATATTCCACTCGACTATCATCGAATGCTTACCAGTCACCAATGCGGGTATTGAGAGAGAGACCTGAAATGACCCGACACTGTCTCGGGTCTACGACTTGACAGTGAAGGGATGGCCAGCACATGGCGAACCACTGTTACCAGCATTCTCAGCCAGACGAGAACAGCTGTCCGTATGTCAAAGAACATTGATGTATGGAACAAGGATGATTATTCCTCCGAAATTAAGAGAGAGAGTTCTGAAAGAATTGCACGAAGGTCATCTGGGGGGAGTCAAGATGAAAAGCCTTGCTAGGGCTTATGTGTGGTGGCCAGGTATCGACAAACAAATAGAGGATCTGACTAAAAGCTGCTCAGGGTGCCAAAAAGTTCAAAATGCACCTCCAATTGCACCGCTGCATCCGTGGGAATGGCCTTCAGCCCCATGGTAATGTGTGCATATCGACTTTGCAGGTCCATTCATGGATTCCATGTTTTTGATAGCAGTAGACACACATTCTAAATGGCCAGAAGTGATTAAGATGTCGACCACTACCTCTGAGAAGACGATCGCAGTTCTAAGAACCATATTTGCAAGGAATGGGTTGCCGGAGCAAATATGTTCAGACAACGGACCACAGTTCGTGTCAGAAGAATTCCAGAAATTCATGAAAAAGAATGGGGTGAAACACTATGGGCTAGATTTTCAGTATAGACAGTTTTGGGGCGCTAACCTTAGCGCCCGCCCGAAGTTAGCGCCCGCCCCAAAGTAGCGCCCCGTTGCCGGATATTCAGTGGCTTCGCCCTAAGAGGTTGGTGGAGCGCTAAAAGAGGCGTTCCACTACTATCTTTAGGCGCTAAGCCGGCGGTGCAGAGCGCAGCACCCGAGCTCGGGCGCAGCGCACGGCAGACACTCTGGTGCCAGTGAGCTCTTAAAGGGGAAGGGTGCATGTGTTTTTGTCAAAGGCAGAGTCTGGGGGGGGGGGGGGGAGAAAAGAGGAGGAGGAGGAGGAGGAGGAGGAGGAGGAGGAGGAGGAGGACGGAAACATAGATACACCGTTCACTGGTGCCTTCCACACAACACATGCAGACTGCCTTTTATAGTGCAGGAGGAGTGCCCTTTAATTTGCGCTCCCCAGGGTGTGTTGCGTTCCATTTTACAAACGCTCTGGACGCCAGCCACACAATGGGGCGGTCCGACTGAAGTTTGGATTCGGGGCGGCCAAAGGGCGTTGCACGACGATGTGACGTCATTTTCTGCACGTGCATCCAGGCGGCCGCTAAACTTTGCGCCGGCGCTAACGGGCAACTTAATTTGGGGCGGGGCGCAAACTGCGCTGCGCCCGGGCGCTACATGCATAGCGCCCGAAAATCACTTCTCTTAAGGCGCTAACTGCTGGCGCAAGCAACTGAAAATCTAGCCCTATACATCTGCCCCATATCATCCGGCTACAAATGAGTTGGCCGAGAGATTTGTACAAACGTTCAAAAAGGCGATAAAGGCCATGAGTGAAGACCATATTCCACGACAACACAAGGTGGACAATTTCCTGATGGCGTATCGAAACGCCACGCATGCAGTGACAAATCAAAGCCCTGCCATAATGTTCTATAACAGAAGGTTGCGGTCCCGGTTGGATTTGTTAAAACCCAATGTGCGAAGGGAAGTCGAAAACAAGCAATTCCAGCATGTAAATAACAAGGCCACTCGTAGTTTCGAAATAGGACAACCAGTGTTGGCCAGGGACTATAGGGATGATAAATGGCAACCTGGAACAATTCGTGCACGACAGGGACCCTTGAGGTACACGGTAGACGTTGGAGAGAACGTAATACGACGTCATGCTGACCAACTTGTGGAATCGAGAACAAGGGTTGACCCCATGTCTATGGCAGAGACACCAGTTGAAGAACTTATTGAGCCTGTAGCACCTACCTCAGACTTGAACATACCTGATGATGTTCAATCCATAGGAGATCAAGTGGATGAGTCACCCCAGCAACGAGAACTAGAGACCCCTGAAAGGCGTTATCTGGGCCGGATCAGGAGGCCTCCTCAGAGACTGAATCTTTGAACAGTTTTGTGTGTAAATTGTATATATGTTTTCCATGTAATGTTTAATTTGGGGTGTACACTGTTAAGCTAAAAGGGGAGGAATTGTAGTGTATGTAACCTGTACCACCTTAAGAGGATACCTTAAGGTGATGGACTACTTTTTGATGGCTCCTGTACATTGTAGTACCGGTAGTGACCACACCGGTATATAAACCCTGCAGAGCAAAGTGTATCCCAGTTCAGCCCTGACCCTCAATCACTAAAGACCTGTTTACTTACTTCTGTAGTCTGTGTCCTGTTATATTCAGTATAACTGCAATTGAAAACACAGACTCAACAGTTAACTGTGATGAAAATGACATTTTCCTCTCTTCTGATTCTTCCGCATCCCAAAACAAAAATGAGGCTTCCGAGACACTTTCTGACTAATGCTGAATAAAAGCCCCCAGTGTATTTTAGCTGATAGCTTGTGGAGGTGCTGCTTGATTGTGTGTACAGCAGCTGAATGCTGATACCTTCAGGCTAGTGGCAAATAAATTCACCAGTACAGGGAGATAGAGTGTAGGAAGTTGCCAGAGCACAGGCAGAGGCGTAATAAGAGAAGTTATGCACCAGTGGTGGGTTCTAGGAACATAGGAACAGGAATAGGCTATTTAGCCCCTCGAACCTGTTCCGTCATTCAATGAGATCCTGGCTGATCTGCGACCTAACTCCACATACCCGCCTTTGGCCCATATCCCATAATATCTTTGGTGGACAAAATACTATCAATCTCAGATTTAAAATTAACAATTGATCTAGCATCAATTACTGTTTGCGGACGAGAGTTCCAAATTTCTACCACCCTTTGTGTGTAGAATTGTTTCCTGACTTCACTCCTGAAAGGTCTGGCTCTAAGTTTTAGACTTAACCCCTGCTAGTCCTAGATTCCCCAACCAGCGAAAATAGTTTCTCTCTATCTACACTATGGGCTGGATTTTCATTGAGGAGGCGGGTAGGAGGCGGGACTACAACTTTCGGGGTTGTAGTCCTGCCTCCATTGAGTTCTAGCCAACCCACGTGATTTTGACTTGATTGACCTTGTTGAGCCCGCCCAGCGGGCTCAGCAGGCCAATTAAGGGCCACCTGGCAACAGGTGACGTCACAGATTGATATTTCATCTGTCAAGACCTTTTGACAGATGAAATATCAGCGTTTCACAGCTGTTTGAAGCTGTCAAACACTGACAATCTGTACTCCAGGTTAATTCCTTCTTCTCAGGATGATATAGAGATCTCCCCGGAACAGAAAGCTGAATGTTGGAACTTTTGACAGCTCGCAGCCATTCTGCTTTCTGTGCCGGTGAGATGAGGGACTCCTGTGACCTGAAGGAAGGAAGGCTGTAATGGTAAGTACATGTAAGTAAAACTTATTTAAACACTTTACACACACCAAACACACTTACCTTTGCACTCATGCACCCATCACTTACCTGAACACCAGACATCTCAACTCCTCCAAGCCCTTCATCCTGACGGCCCGCCTCGCTAACTTGGCGTGGTTTGGAGCCATCGGGAATCCCACATTTCACCAAGCAAAATAGGGATTAGGCTAAAAACTGCCTGTTAACTACCTGTTAACAGGCAGTTAATTAGCACTAATCCCCTTCCCGCCTCGGGGAGGCAGGTCCCAGTGTGGGCCGGGTACCCGCCTCCTTTGAAACTGGCATGGAGGCGGCTGGGGGTGGGATGGGTTTGTGTCCCTCGATTTCGGGATTTTAACCCCCCACACGCCTCCAATCCTGTCTCCACGGCCCAATGAAAATCCTGCCCTATCTGTTCCCCTTAATATCTTGAAAACTTCGATCAAATCACCCCTTAACTGTCTAAATTCTAGGGACTACAACCATAATTTGTGTAACTTCTCTTCATAATTTAACCCTTGGAGTCCAGGCATCATTCTGGTAAACCTACACTGCACTCCCTCCAAGGCCAATATATCCTTTCTACGGTGTGGTGCCCAGAACTGCGCACAGTACTCCAGGTGTGGTCTAACCAGGGTTTTGTATAGCTGCAGCATAACTTCTACCCCTTGTATTCTAGTCCTCTAGATATAAAGGCCAGCATTCCATTAGCCATTTTGATTATTTTCTGTACCTGTTCATGACATTTTAATGATCTATGTACCTGGACCGCCAAGTCTCTTTGGACCTCCACTATTTTTAGCTTTTCACCATTTAGAAAGTACCCTGTTCTATCCTTTTTAGGTCCAAAGTGGCCTTACATTTGCCTACATTGAAGTCCATTTGCCATAGTTTTGCCCATTCACTCAATCTATCAATATCTCTTTGTAATTTTATGCTTTGATCTACACTGCCTACAATTCCACCTATCTTTGTGTCATTGGCAAATTTGGACATGTGCCTTTCTATGTCATCATCTAAGTCATTAATAAATACTGTGAATAGTTGAGGCCCCAACACAGATCCCATCGGGACACCACTAGTCACATCCTGCCAATTAGAGTATCTGCCCATTATCCCTACTCTCTGTCTCCAGCCAATTTCCTAACCAGGTCAATAATTGCCTTCAACTCCATGGGTTTCAACTTTTGTTAACAATCTCTTATGAGAAACTTTATTAAATGCCTTCTGGAAGTCCATATAAATAACATCCAGAGACATTATCCTGTCCACTACTTTAGTAACCTCTTCAAAAAATTCAATCAGATTCATCGGGCATGACCTACCCTTTCACAAATCCGTGATGGCTCTCGCTGATCAGCTGAAAATTTTCAAGGTGTTCAGTCACCCTATCCTTAATTATAGACACTAGTAATTTCCCAACAACAGATGTTAGGCTAACTGATCTATAATTCCCTGGTTTCCCTCTCTCACCATTCTTAAATAGCAGAGAGACATGCGCAATTTTCCAATCTAAAGGAACGGTACCTGAATTGAGAAAACTTTGGAAGATTATAGTTAGGGCATTGCAATGTGCTCACCTACTTTCTTTAAAGAAACCATCTTGCCCTGGGGATTTGTCACTCTTTAGTGCCATTATTTTCTTCATTACTGTTAGTTTGCTTTTGCTAATTATGTTGCTTCCCTGTCCCCGATTCAATATTAGTTTCCTTGGGATTTCCAGCATGCTATCCTCTTCCTCTGCTGTAAATACCGATGCAAAGTAATTATTCAAAATGTCTGCCATTTCCTTAATATCATTGATAATAACACCAATATCATTTTTCAAGGGGCCAACATTGATCCTGACCACCCTCTTTTTCCTAATAAAATTGTAAAATAATTCTCACCGGGTTTGTAGATCTACAGCACCTCATCATTCGATTAGGCATTTAAAGCCTTCCGGACTCAACACCGAGTTCAACAATTTCAGATCATAACCTTTACCCCCATTTTTTTCCAGAGTGATTATTTCACTCTGCGCTTGTGCGCCCGTTTGGTGCTGCGCTTCCGCACTTGATCCGATTGCGCATGCGCAGTACCCAACGGTGCAGTGGCTGCACTATCCTTGGCTTCGTGCAGAGAAGGTCAGGGTATCCATTGGTGGCTGGGGGGTGGGGGGGGAGAGGGGATTGGGGGGGTAGAGAGGATCAGATGGGGGTGGAGAGGATCAGAGGCGGGGAGAGGATAGGGGGGAGGGGAGAGAGGACTGGAGGGGGAGAGAAAGGATTGGATGGGAGGGGGGAGGAGAGGGGATCGAAGGGGTGGTCTTGGGGAGTGCTCGAATTTGGTTCTAATTGCGGCTGATGCAACAAGCAGGCTGGAATTCTGCGCCAAGGGTAGCGGTGGGTCCGAACACTTGCTGAGTAAAATAGTATTGGGAGGGGGAAATGAAAAATGTGTGCAGTGACACAAACGCGAAAACTTTGACTGCCATTCTTTGTTGAATGGTGGGCATCCGTGCGTTTACCCCAAATATTGTAGCTCAGATCCGCAATATCAGAGAGGAAACCTAGAAACGTAGAAGATAGGAGCAGGAGTAGGCCATTCGGCCCCTCGAGCCTGCTCCACCATTCAATGAGATCATGGCTGATCATCCAAATTCAGTACCCTGACCCTGCCTTCTCCCCATATCCCTTGATCCATTTAGCCTTAAGAAATATATCTAACTCCTTCTTGAATATATTTAATTAATTGGCCTCAACTGCCTTCTGTGGTAGGGAATTCCACAGGTTCACCACTCTCTGGGTGAAGAAATTCCTCCTCATCTCTGTCCTAAATGGCTTACCCCTTATCCTTAGAGTGTGACCCCTGGTTATGGACTCCCCGGCCATCGGGAACATCCTTCCTGCATCTAGTCTGTCTAGTCCTGTTAGAATTTTATAAGTTTCAATGAGATCCCCTCTCATTCTTCTAAACTCCAGCGAGTATAAGCCCAATCGACTCAATCTCTCCCCATACGTCATTCCTGCCATTCCAGGTATCAGTCTGGTGAATCTTTGCTGCACTCCCTCCATGGCAAGAACATCCTTGCTCAGATAAGGCGACCAAAACTGCACACAATACTCAAGATGTGGTCTCACCAAGGTCCTGTACCACTGCAGCAAGACATCCTTGTTCCTGTACTCGAACCCTCTCGCTACGAAGGCCATCATACCATTTGCCTTCTTAACCGCCTGCTGCACCTGCATGCTTACCTTCAGTGACTGGTACACAAGGACGCCCAGGTCTTGTTGCACTTCCCCTTCTCCCAATCTATTGCCGTTCAGATAATAATCTGCCTTCCTGTTTTTGCCACCAAAGTGGATAACCTTGCATTTATCCACATTATACTGCATTTGCTGTTTATTCCAGCTCTTTGCTTCCTGTCTGCCAACCAGTTCTCTATCCAAGTCAGTACCTTGCCCCCAATCCCATCTGCCTTAACTTTACATGCTAATCTCTTATGCGGGACCTTATCAAAAGCCTTCTGAAAGTCCAAATACACCACATCCACTGGTTCTCCCTTATCTATTTTACCAGTTACATCTTCAAAAAATTCCAGCTGATTGGTCAAGCACGATTTACCTTTTGTAAATCCATGTTGACTTTGTCCGATCCTGTCACTGTTTTCCAAGTGCTCTGCTATTACATCATTTATAATGGACTCTAGCATTTTCCCCACTATCAATGTCAGGGTTATTGGTCTATAATTCGCCGTTTTCACTCTACCACCTTTTTTGAATAGTGGGGTAACATTAGCTTCCCTCCAATCCATGGGAACTGTTGAATTTTCGACGATGACCAGCAATGCATCTACTATTTCTAGGGCCACTTCCTTAATTAACCTAGGATGTAGATTATCAGGCCCTGGGGATTTATCGGCCTTCAATCCCGTCAATTTCCCTAACAGCATTTCCCTACAAATACTGACTTCTTTCAGTTCCTCCCTCTCATTAGACCCTATGTTCCCCGACATCTCTGGGAGGTTATTTGTGTCCTCCTTTGTGAAGACAGAACCAAAGTATGTATTTAATTGGTCTGCCATTTCTTTGTTCCCCATTATAAATTCCCCTGATTCTGACTGCAAGGGACCTACGCGTGACTTCACCAATCTTTTTCTCTTCACATATCTATAGAAGCTTTTACAGTCAGTTTTTATGTTCCCTGAAAGCTTACTCTCATACTCTATTTTCCCCCTCTTAATTAATCCCTTTGTCCTCCTTTGTTGAATCCTAAACTGCTCCCAATCCTCAGGTTTGCTGCTTTTTCTGGCCAGTTTATATTCCTCTCCTTGGATCTTATGCTATCCCTAATTTCCCTCGTTCGGCACGGTTCATTCACCTTTTTTGTTTTATTTTTATGCCAAACAGGAATGAACAAATTCTGTAGTTCATCCATGCGATCTTTGAATGTTTGCCATTACCTATCCACTGTCCACCCTTTGAGTAACATTCCCCAATCAATCCTACCCAACTCACGCCTCATACCATCGTAGTTTCCTTTATTTAAATTCAGGACCCTAGTCTCTGAGTTAAATACTTCACTTTCCATCTTAATGAAGAGTTCTATCATATTGTGATCGCTCCTCCCCAAAGGGCCTCGTACAACAAGATTGCAAATTAATCCTTTCTCATTACATAATACCCAGTCTAAGATGGCCTGATCTCTAGTTGGTTCCTCGACATATTGGTCCAGGAAACCATCCCGTATACACTCCAGGAATTCCTCCTCTACAGTATTGTTACTAATTTGGTTAGCCCAATCTATATGTAGATTAAAGTCACCCGTGATAACTGCTGTGCCCTTATTGCACGTGTCTCTAATTTCCCATTTAATGCCATCCCCAACCTGTGCATTACTGTTTGGGGTTCTGTATACAACTCCCACTAACATTTTCTGACCCTTGGTATTTCTCAGCTCTACTCATACAGATTCTACATCATCAGAGCTAATATCCTTCCTTACAATTGTGTTAATCTCCTCTTTAACCAGCAATACTACCCCACCTCCTTTTCCTTTTTGCCTGTCTTTCCTGAATATTGAATACCCCTGGATGTTGAGTTCCCAGCCCTAGTCACCCTGGAGCCATTTTTCTGTAATCCCAATCATATCATATCCGTTAACATCTATTTGCACAGCTAATTCATCCACCTTATTATGAATGCTCCTTGCATTAAGGCACAAAGCCTTCAGGCTTGTTTTTTTAACACTCTTAGACCTTTTAGAATTATTATTTACTGTGGCCATGTTTGATTTAAACCCTTGATTACTCTGACTGCCACTTTTGCTTTTCTCCTTCCTGTCTTTTGCTTCTATCCATGTTTCCCTTTCCTCTGTCTCCCTGCACAGGTTCCCAACCCCCTGCCATTTTAGTTTAAACCCTCCCCCGCAGCACCAGCAAACACTTCCCCTAGAACATCGGTCCCAGTCCTGCCCAGGTGCAAACCATCCATTTTGTACTGGTCCCACCTCCCCCAGAACTGGTTCCAATGTCCCAGGAAGTCGAATCCCTCCCCTTTGCACCATTCCTCTAGCCACATATTCAGCTGAAATATCCTTCTATTTCTACTCTGACTAGTACATGGCACTGGTAGCAATCCTGAGATTACTACCTTTGAGGTCCTATTTATTAATTTACCTCCTAACTCCTTATATGCAGCTTTTAGGACCTCATCCTGGTTTTTACCTATATCGTTGGTACCTATATGCACCACGACAACTGGCTGTTCACCCTCCCCTTCCAAAATGCTCTGCAGCCGCTCTGAGACTTCCTTGACCCTTGCACCAGGGAGGCAACATACCATTCTGGGGTCTCATTTGTGGCCGCAGAAATGCCTATCTATTCCCCTTAAAATAGAATCCCCTATCACTATAGCTCTCCCACTCTTTTTCCTCCCGTCCTGTGCAGCAGAACCACCCACGGTGCCAGGAAGTTGGCTGCTGCTGCCTTCCTCTGATAAGCCATCTCCCTCACCAATATTCAATCTGTTTGAGAGGGGGATGGTAACAGGGGACCCCTGCACTACCTGCCTGTGGTTACTACTCTGCCTGGTGGTCACCCATTCTCTTCCTGCCTGTGCAGCCTTTACCTGCGGTGTGACCAACTGTTTAAATGTGCTATCCACGACATCCTCAGCATTGCGAATGCTCCAGTATGCATCCATTCACAGCTCCAGCGCCGGAATGCAGTCTGCCAGTAGCTGCAGCTGGATACACTTCCCGCACACATGGTCATCAGGGACACAGGAAGCGTCCCTGATTTCCCACATAGTGCAGGAGGAGCATACCACGGCACCGAGCTGTCCTGCCATGAATTACCCTTTAATTAATTCAAATTAAATTAAATCAAATCAATCCCACCAATTACACTCCAATTAAATGATATACTCAAGCGCTCTTGTTTAACAGCAGTCCCCGCTACACAACAGAGACCCTAGAAACTATAAACCACAAAATTTAAGTTTGGAAAAAATAAGAAAGAGAGAAATACTCACTAACCAATCACTTACCTGCTTTCTGGTGATGTCACACTTCGATTACTTTTTACTTCTCTCTCCCGCTCTTGGAGCTCTGAGATTGGTAAGCCTACCTGCGCCTCGGGCTCCCCTTTTATCGCTGCCGCCTCGCCGCTCCTCCCAGGTCCGCACTGCCGCCGCCGGCGCTGCTGCTGTGGGGCCTACCTGCGCTTCGGGCTCTCATTTTAGGAGAGGGGATCGAAGGAGGAGAGAGAGGAGAGGGGATCAAAGGGGAGAGAGAGGATAGCAGATCAAAGCAGGAGAGAGGAGAGGGGATCAAAGGGGGAGAGAGAGGAGAGGGATCAAAGGGGGAGAGAGGAGATGGATCAAAGCGGGAGAGAGAGGACAGTGGATCAAAGCAGGAGAGAGGAGAGGGATCAAACATAGAAGATTGGATAGGAGCAGGAGTAGGCCATTCGGCCCCTCGAGCCTGCTCCGCCATTCAATGCGATCATGGCTGATCATCCAAATTCAGTACCCGGTTTCTCCTGCTTTCTCCCCATACCTCTTGATCCCTTTAGCCTTAAGAAATATATCCAACTCCTTCTTGAATATATTTAATGTATTGGCCTGTACTGCCTTCTGTGGTAGAGAATTCCACAGGTTCACCACACTCTGGGTGAAGAAATTCCTCCTCATTTCTGTCCTAAATGGCCTACCCCTTATCCTTAGACTGTGACCCCTGGTTCTGGACTCCCCGACCATCGGGAACATCCTTCCAGCATCTAGTCTGTCCAGTCCTGTCAGAATTTTATAAGTTACAATGAGATCCCCTCTCATTCTTCTAAACTCCAGCGAGCACAAGCCCAATCGACACAATCTCTCCTCATACGTCATTCCTGCCATCCCAGGTATCAGCCTGGTGAATCTTCGCTGAACTCCTTCCATGGCAAGAACATCCTTCCTCAGATAAGGTGACCAAAACTGCACACAATACTCAAGATGTGGTCTCACCAAGGCCCTGTACAACTGCAGCAAGACATCCTTGTTCCTGTACTCTAACCCTCTCGCTTCGAAGGCCAACATACCATTTGCCTTCTTAACTGCCTGCTGCACCTGCATGCTTACCTTCAGCGACTGGTGCACAAGGACACCCAGGTCTCGTTGCACTTCCCCTTCTCCCAATCTATTGCCATTCAGGTAATAATCTGCCTTCCTGTTTTTGCCATCAAAGTGGATAACCTCACATTTATCCACGTTATATTGCATCTGCCATGCTTCTGCCCAATCACCCAACCTGTCCAAATGAAAAGGGGAGAGAGGAGAGCGGATCAAAGCGGGAGAGAGAGGAGAGTGGATCAAAGGGGGAGAGAGAGGAGAGGAGATCAAAGGGGGAGAGAGAGGAGAGGAGATCAAAGGGGGAGAGAGAGGAGAGGGATCAAAGCAGGAGAGAGGAGAGGGATCAATGCAGGAGAGAGGAGAGGGGATCAAAGGGCAAGAGAGAGGAGAGGGGATCAAGGGGGAGAGAGAGGAGAGTGGATCAAGGGGGAGGGAGAGGAGAGTGGATCAAGGGGGAGAGAGAGGAGAGTGGATCAAGGGGGAGAGAGAGGAGAGGGGATCAAAGGGGGAGAGAGAGGAGAGGGGATCAAAGGGGGAGAGAGAGGAGAGGGGATCAAAGGGGGAGAGAGAGCAGAGGGATCAAAGGAGGAGAGAGAGGAGAGGGGATCAAAGGGGAGAGAGAGGAGAGTGGATCAAAGGGGGAGAGAGAGGAGAGTGGATCAAAGGGCGAGAGAGAGGAGAGGTGATCAAAGGGGGAGAGAGAGGAGAGGGGATCAAAGGGGGAAGAGGAGCTTGGAGAGAGGAGAGTGGAGTGGGGAGAAGGTCAGGTGCTCGGGGCGGAGGTCAGGAACTCGGGGAGAGAACGTCAGGAACTTGTTGGGGGGAGCACGGTGAGAACAGTGGGGAGGGGGGAAGAATATGATCCAGGTCTAAAGTGGGTGGGGGGGGCAAATGAGGGGAAGAAAGAGATCCAGATGGGATGATAGATCACGTTCTCCCACCCTCTGTTAGGCCTGGATCACGTTCTTCCACCCCCTTTACACCTGCACCACGTTCTCCCTCTCCTCACCACTAACCCCCCCTCCCAACCCGCCCTCCCCCCCGTCCCAGGTCGCAGCAGATCACTACCACCCTATCAAGGGCAACTAGGGATGGGCAATAAATAAATGAATTTTTAAAAATGAGAGCGTATTCTGTGTTGGTCCTACAACATGCATAACATTACATTTTCCAGATTCGATTATTCCAATGTTCTCCTGGCCAGCCTCCCATCTTTCACCCTCAATGAACTTGAGCTCATCCAAAACTCTGCTGCACGTACCCTAACACGCAGCAAGTCCCATTCACCCATCATCCCGTGCTTGCTCTGCTGTGTGGCTGTGCAACTGTCTGGGGGTCCCGCACAGACCTTTAAAGGGACTACACACCCAAAAAAAAATTGGGGGGAATATTGTTCACCAACACCTTGATTTTAAAATTCTCATTCTCATGTTAAAATCCCTCCATGGCCTCACCCCTTCCTATCTGAACTCGGCAGTGTGAGTGCTCCTAACCCGGGAGGGTGAACCCTGTCTGTTCTCTGAAAGGAGTAGTGTTAGCACTGTGAGCTCTGCACCCTGGCTGTCACAATAAAAGGATCAAATTACACATTGCAAAGATCTTGATTACTCAGGCAGGAAGGATCTAATTACACATTCCAGACAAATGGCTGGGTGTGTCTTGTCCTTCAAGGGGACCAATCAGAAACCTGGTCTCTTCCTCCAAGGGGACCAATCAGAACTTTGGTGTTGCAAATAATTTAAGCCTTTTTTCAGAGTGTAGCTGTTGATGATTCTGCCATTCCCATTTATATCTCTTCTAGATCCATCTTTAATTGTCCCATTACCATCCCCCTTTGTCTTGCACCATCATCCCTTTTGTCATTTAATCTCTCCTGTCTTCCATCCTATCACAGACCTTCCCTTTTGTTCTTTCCTCCCTTCCCTCCCCACTTTCCCTGCCTCTGTACTTGCTTAAAACCTGTTACATCTGTGCCATTTTCCAGTTCTGGCAACAGGTCATCAACCTGAAACATTAACTCTGTTTCTCTCTCCACAGAGTATTTCTAGCATTTTCTGTTTGTATTATTGTAGATGTACAGTCCTCTTTAATTGTACATTTGGCAGTGTATGCGTGGGCATAAATTAAACCTAATAGTAGTGGATGAGAAGCATATAAAAGAGCAAAAAGTGCAGTTCCAATTAAGTTTCATATGGTTTTGATAGCACCTTGTCATGTTAACAGAACAATGGCCCAGAAATTCGGGTCGGAGGCTTCCCGCAGGTGCAAGCCTCCGACCTGCACTTACCTAGCACGCCAGCCGTTGTACTGTGGGCCCGCGTGGGATTCCGATCCTGGGCATCCTCCAACTGCCGGCGCGCAGTGCTTGCGTATCCCAGGGGCGCAGTTAGTTCGAAGCGTCCCCGGGATCACATGGGCCATGGAGAGCCAATGGTAGCAGGGAATGCCTATTCATAAATTTGACAGGAAGAGCTGTCAAAACTATAAATACAAATCAGCCCCAAAACATAACTAAAACTTCAAATAATTTTTTAAAAAATCACATTTTTAAAATAACTATAAATTACATAAAATAACTATTTTAAACAATAATTTTAAATTCTGAAAAAATTAATTACAGTTTCTAACAGGGCTAATAATAAACTTACCTTTCTTTAAAGTATTTAAAAATAATAAACCTGTGGAAAAAATGTTTTAATTTTACTTAATTCACCACTTACCTTGTTAAAAACAGGCCTTGCGACTGCTTTTTAAAAGTGTAACTCCTGGAGACTTACCCTCCCATCTATTTTACAGGTTTCTCTGGAAGTTCCAGGCGCACGCACTGCCTCTCTGGCGCACGCGTTTGACCTGTGAACCCCTTTGGAAGTTCCGGTTTCCCACGCATGCGCAGTGCATGCACAAAACCGGCACTTTCGTTGGGCCTACGCGTTAGTACCCAGCGCGTACTCACCCGTGGGGACCCGAATTTCTGGGCCATCATGACTTTATGTTCAATTGGGCTTTCTCATTATGCTCAATATTACTCCAGATTATAGGGTAGAATTTCTGAGCATGGTGGCGAGAGGAGCGTGTGGTGCGGCCATTGTACTGCCTGAATCATGCCTTGCTGATCTGGATGAGTCTCCAGTGTTAATCTCGTTAGGAATTCAGAGCGAGCTCCTGCTGTGTAATCCACCAAGTGATTGGAGCTCACTGATTCTAAGACACGGCATTCAACACTGCTGCAAGCATTTAAAGGAGAATGCATTTTAGGAGGAAAAAAAGTTTAGCAACGCTTGTTCAATACAACACAGTATGAGAATGGAGGAGCAGCATAACAGAGGTTCCCTGATGCAGAAGTGGAGATGATGCTGCCAATGGGACACGGGAAAGTTGCCCCGTTTTGGCAGTCCAGGACATTCTCCCCACAGGGGACATGGGTCAAAATCACAAACACTTTTACAGACCTGTTTTTCTATCGCCACCCCCCCACCCCCCCGGATCAGCACCTCATAGCATCCTGCGTCACTCACTCCACTGTTGTAAACAGTAGCGCAGGAATACGGCAATTAGTGTGCTTTTAAAACAACCCCAACATTAATTTCACATTTAAATAAAAACAGAAAATGCTGGAAACACTCAGCAGGTCAGACAGCATCTGTGGAGAGAGAAATTCCGAGTTAATGTTTCAGGTCAATGACCTTTTATCAGAATTGGAAGAAGTTAGAGATTTAACCGTTTATAAGCAAGCACAGATATATTGAGCATAAACCTATATGTTCTAATCCTGTCCCAAACCAGAGATTTATCCAACTCCTTCTTGACAGGGTTAATTAACCAAATTTCAATGCGTAGCTTGTTAATTTTAAACCTGCATCCTCTAACTTGCCAAATAGCTCTACCTGAATTTAGACTCATGTTCAAATATATCACAAACTCCTACAAAATATGGCTTTGGTTCTGAACGATTTACTTTCAGTTTTTTTTTGCTCAGTGTCTACTGTAGTTAAGTTGTTTCAAATGCTTCCGTTTCTACAGATGATGGTGCTCGGTAGTTGCCGAGCTAAACTCAGACAGAGCAATTGTTTTTCTGCTGGTAATCTTTAATTTTCCCCTGCTGTCTGAAACTCAACAGTGAGCAAATTCAGGGAGGCCTCAGCCACAGATGGAATACAAATCACGGAGCGGTAGGCAAGTAAAGACTTGTTCCTCAGGCAATGAAAGAACATACACTCTACTAGTGCAGTCTTAAGAATAATTCTGACAATCCTCAGGCACAAAGTAAACTCAATATTTGAGATGCATTTGCTGATGTATAAAATATTACTTGAAGAGTTGTCACATTCTGGAACTTAATTTCAGTGAAATTATGGAACAAGATGGAGCGACATTGACCCTAATCCTTACCTATTCTCTACACATATTGGAAGTATTAAGAAGCAAAAACATTGTTTGTCTGTGTAGTGAAGTTGTTGGGTTTAATACTTTCTTTGGAATAATATTTTTGTTTTTCAAGTTTAACAGGTACTTCAAAAATTACAAAGAGTAGGTGGGATTGCACAGGCAAAAAATAGAGTTTTTATTAGCATGGTGACATGATTGTTTTTGTATCAAATCACCTTAAAGGATCAGGTGCCACAGTGCTTTAACATTTTCACCTCAGGAACTTTCATGTAAATTTAAACCATACTGAAGAAATTAATGTAAGACCGGCTATTTCCACCTCTGGACCATCGCCCGACTCCGCCCCTGCCTCAGCTCATCTGCTGTTGAAACCCTCATGCTTTTGTTTCCTCTAGACTTGACAATTCTAATGCGCTCCCCGCTGGCCTCCCACTCCCACTTTCTACCCGCCGTAAACTTGAGGTCATCCAAGGTTCTGCTGCCCATGTCCTAACTCACACCAAGTCCCGTTCACCCATCTCCCCTGTGCCTCCTGGTTAAGCAACGGCTCGATTTTAAAATTGTCATCCTTGTTTTCAAATCCCTCCATGTCCTCATCCCTCCCAATCTCTGTAATCTCCTCCAGCCTCACAACCTGCCGAGATATCTGCGCTCCTCTAATTCTGGCCTCTTGAACATCCCTGATTTTAATCACTCCACCATTGGTGGTCGCGCTTTCAGCTGCCAAGGCCCTTAGCTCTGTAAACCTCCCTGAACCTCTCCACCTCTCTACCTCTCTTTCCTCCTTTAAGATGCTCCTTAAAACCTACCCCTTTGACCAAGCTGTCCTAATATTTCCTTATGTGGCTCGGTATCAAATTTTGTCCTATAAAGCTCCTGTGAAGCACCTTGGGACGTTTTACTACTTCTACCAATTAAAGATATCGGACCCATGGGCAATTTTCAGGCATCCCTGGCAGCACCTAAAACAGGTATTAGGTTCCTTACCTATGTACATGAGTGGCCTAAAACCTGCTTTAGGCCACGTTATAGAAATTATGCTGCAATGAACTTGCCCAAATTTAGCAAATGAGGCCTGAGGCCCAATTTCAGATGAGCCTCGGCCTTTCGGTTGAGGCACAGGCTCCATGCCTGCCATTGGTTATGTGCCCGGAAGTGCACCCTAATTAATTTCTACCCCAAAGTGTCTTACATGAAATTAAGCTGGGGGAAGGGCGGGGGAGTGGGACTAGCTGAAGTGCTCTTGCAGAGAGTCGGCAGAGGCTCAATGAGCTGAATGGCCTCCTTCTGTCCTGTAACCATTCTATGATTCTATGAGCTCAACCCACTTCTTAGGAGGTGTAGGTTCCACAGCACAAAACTCCCCTCAATGTATCATTAAATTAGCAGTGTCACTTAGAGAATGGTGAAGGAGCTGGAAAAAAAACAGGGTTGTACATTACGGGGTGCTTTTATGTAACAAATCTCCATTTATCTGTTACTAAGAGGCAGCTTGAAACTTCCCTTTTGGTGTCTCCTAGGAAGGTTGAGGTACCATCCAGCAAAAATATGTCCTTCAACTTTCTTCCTACTTCTAGGGAGACCATGTAGCTTCTATCTGGCACCTCCCTGTCTCATAGTTCAGGTCAACAATTGAGCAGAGCAAGATCATAGATAATAGAAATTACAGTACAGAAGGAAGCCAATTGGCCCGTTATGATTATACATGTGCTAGCTCTTCCAACTGGAGCTATTTACTCTAATGACATTTCACTGCTCTGGTAAGGGATTGAGTCTGTGACGTTCTCATTTTGTGGTGGTTCAAGTTTGTATTCAACATGCAATTCCATTGTACCAACCTAGAGCACTCTTCCGATCTTTGGTTGAGAAACACTGTTGGGGGCAGAGTAGAAAGGTTTGACCCTCTATCTGACCTGGAAATGCTCGATGTTGACATTAACCAAAATGCTGTCTTTTTCCAGGGAAGCCACATGTAGCATTTCTTTCCATCAGTTCAAAAACAGAGAGATTGTTAGGTGCTTCCACTTCCACAGAGCTTGCTTTCTGTTAAGTAAATCGACAAACAGGGGACCCGCCCTAAAATAATATGATTTTTTTTTGTTTACATAGGGTAGCTAGGTGGTAGGGTGTACGAATCCCCCACCATCAACATCCTGGGGGGTCACCATTGACGAGAAACTTAACTGGACCGGCCACATAAATACTGTGGCAACAAGAGCACCTCAGAGGCTAGGTATTCTGCGGCGAGTGTCTCACCCCCTGACTTCCCAAAGCCACCTACAAGGCACAAGTAAGGAGTGTGATGGAATACTCTCCACTTGCCTGGATGAGTGCAGCTCCAACAACACTCAAGAAGCTCGACACCATCCAGGACAAAGCAGCCCACTTGATTGGCACTGCATCCACCACATTAAACATTCACTCCTTCCACCACCAGCGTACCGTGGCTGCAGTGTGTACCATCTACAAGATGCACTGCAGCAACTCACCAAGGCTTCTTCGGCAGCACGTCCTAAACCAGTGACCTCTACCACCTAGAAGGACAAAGGCAGCAGGCGCATGGGAACACCACCACCTCCAAGTTCTCCTCCAAGTCACACACCATCCTGACTTAGAAGTATATCACCATTCCTTCATCGTCGCTGGGTCAAAATCCTGGAACTCGCTACCTAACAGCACTATGGGTGTAGCCTCACCACACGGACTGCAGCGGTTCAAGAATGCGGCTCACCACCACCTTCTCAAGGGCAACTAGGGATGGGCAATAAATGCTGGCTCTGCCAGCGACACCCACATCCCATGAATGAATAAAAAATAAATCTCCGACCGGACTCAGTACCTAATGACACAGACATCATCAGGTAGAAATCCTGCTGTGTGGAGTATAATTTTTAAGAGGAAGAGTTAATCCAACTCAGGCTCAGTTTTCAAAGTACTATTTTGTTCAGGGAGCAGGAAGGAGTACTGTTAAGTCTGTGTGTTCCAGTTGTATTAAGATTAATTACTGACACAGACTACAAGAATAAAGTTCAACAGGTCTTTACTAGTTGGAGGGCAGGACTATACTAAATACAATATCACTACACAGTACTTATATACCGGTGGTCACCACCGGTATTACGTATACAGCAGCCAGAGAAAGTAGTACATCTCTTAAGGTGGAACAGGCTTAAGTTCTCTTAAGGTGGAACAGGTTACATACACCACAATCCTCCCTTTTTAGCTTAACAGTCATATCCCCATTTAACATAACATCATAACATATATACATATATAACTTCAGGTATAAACAGTTCAAAGGTTCAGTCTCTCAGGAGGCCTTCTGATTCAGTTTGGATAACGCCTTTCAGTGGTCTCTGATTCTTGTTACTGAGGTGACTCTTCTTGTTGGTTTCCTATGTATTGGACGTCATCATCAGGTACAGTTCCTGCCGAGGTAGATGCTTCAGGTTCATTAACGTCTTCCACAGTTGTCTCTGTCGCAACCAGGGGTTCGACCCTTGCTCTTGATTCTACCAGTTGATCCGCATGACGCCTTATCACATTGTTACCAATATCTACTGTGTACATCAGAGGTCCTTGTCTGGCCCGAATTGTTCCGGACTGCCATTTTTCGTTTCCATAGCCCCTTGCCAACACTGGTTGTCCTACGTCGAAACTTCGAGTGGACTTGTTATTAATATGCCGGAACTGTTTGTTTTCCACTTCCCTCCGCACATTTGGTTTTAACAAGTCCAACCTGGACCGCAACCTCCTGTTATAAAACATCATGGCAGGACTTTGGTTAGTCACTGCATGAGCGGCGTTTCGATATGCCATTAGGAAATTGTCCACCTTGTGTTGTAACGGAATCTGATCATCGTTCATGGCCTTTATTGCCTTTTTGAATGTTTGGACAAATCTCTCGGCCAACCCGTTTGTCGCCGGATGATATGGGGCAGAGGTATAATGTTTCACCCCATTCTTCTTTAAAAAAAATTTGGAATTCTTCCGGCACAAACTGTGGTCCGTTGTCCGAACATATCTGTTCTGGCAATCCATTCCTTGTGAATATTGTTCTTAACACCGCAATTGTCTTTTCTGAAGTAGTGGTATTCATCTTGATCACTTCTGGCCATTTGGAATGTGTGTCCACCGCAATTAGGAACATGGAGTCCATGAATGGACCAGCAAAGTCAATATGTACGCGTTGCCATGGGGCTGAAGGCCATTCCCATGGGTGTAGCGGTGCGATCGGAGGTGCATTTTGCACTTTTTGGCAACCAGCGCAGCTTTTTGTCAACTCCTCTATCTGTTGGTCAATGCCCGGCCACCATACATAAGCCCTAGCAAGACTTTTCATCTTAACTCCCCCCAGATGACCTTCATGCAGTTCCTTTAGAACTCTTTCCCGTAACTTGGGAGGAATAATCACTCTTGTCCCGTACATCAAAGTACCATGGCAGACGGACAGCTGGTCTCGCCTTGCCGAGAATGCCGGTAACAGAGGATCACCATGTGTTGGCCATCCCTTCACTGTCACCTCGTAAACTCGGGACAGTGTCGGGTCATTCCTGGTTTCTCTTTCAATACTTGCATTGGTGACTGGTAAACACTCGATGATGGTCGAATGAAATAACTCAACAGGGTCAACTTTCGTCGTCTCTTCTGCTTCAGGTAGTGGCAGGCGCGACAGCCCATCAGCATTGCCATGCTGCTTTGTACCTTTGAATTCTATTTGATATTGGTGTGCCCCTAGGAAAAGGGACCATCTCTGGAGTCGCTGTGCTGTCATCACCGAAACACCCTTCTTAGGGTTAAAAATGGATACCAACGGCTGATGGTCTGTCAGAAGTGTGAATTTTTGGCCCTGCAGGTAATGATTAAACTTCTTCACTCCCCATACAAGGCTGAGAGCCTCCCTATCGATTTGCGCATAGTTGCGCTCAGCGGAGGTCAATGATCTGGATGCAAACGCGACTGGCCTTTCCGTGCCATTTGGCAACTTGTGTGAGAGTACTGCCCCAATACCATATGGAGAAGCATCACAAGCCAACCGAATAGGCAGTGTCGGGTTGAAGTGAGCCAACACTTCCTCTGAGGTGATCAATTCTTTTCTTTTGCGAAATGCCTTCTTACAGTTTTCGCTCCATTCCCATGGTACCCCCTTCTGTAAAAGAACGTTCAGCGGGTGCAGTACCGTGGATAGATTCGGTAGAAACTTATGGTAATAGTTAATCAATCCCAGAAACGACCTCAACTGAGAGACATTATCCGGAGCGGGAGCCTTTACAACTGCCTCTATCTTGTCAGGAGACTTATGAAGCCCCTCCCGGTCAATGACATGACCACAGTACGAGATCCGCTTCTGAAAGAACTCACATTTCTGCCGATTAACTCTAAGTCCATACTCTTTCAGTTTGTTGAGCACCAGTTCCAAGTTTGCGAGGTGTTCTTCATCACCATCACCTGTAATCAGAATATCGTCCAGGTAACATTGTGTGCCTGGAATTCCCTGTAATACCTGCTCCATGGCCCTCTGCCAAATTGCCGGAGCCGATGCCACTCCAAAAACCAGCCTATTATACCGGTACAAACCTCTATGCGTGTTGATCGTGAGGTACTGGCGTGACTCTTCTTCAACCTCCATCTGCAAGTACGCCTGTGCCAGGTCTATCTTGGTGAAGTGTTTCCCGCCAGACAACGAAGCAAAAATATCCTCAATCCGCGGAAGCGGATACTGCACCGTGTGAAGCACCAGATTAACGGTGATCTTGAAATCTCCACAGATGCGAACCTTCCCTGGTTCTCCTGGCTTGTTGCTCGAAGGACGTTTCATAACGGGAACAACGGGCGTAGCCCACTCACTCCAATCTACCTTAGACAGTACACCTGAACGTTCTAGCGCTTCCAGTTCCGCTTCTACAGTAGGTCGTATTGCATAGGGTACCGGTCGGGCTTTGAAAAATTTTGGTTGTGCATGTTCATCAATCTTGATGTTTGCCGTAATTCCTTTCAGTGTTCCCAGTCCTTGCTGGAACACCTCTTTAGCATCATCCAATATTTTGGACAATCGTTTAGGTTTGACATCTGTTTCCCCGGAATCTACCGTTAGTGCTTTTAAGGAGTGCCAGTCCATATTCATTTTTCTAATCCACTCCCGTCCCAGTAGTGGTGGACCTCCTTCAGGTACACATATAAGTCCATTACTTGGCTTTCTTCGCCCTTGTGGACCACTTTTACCTCTATCTTTCCGATGGGGTACACTCTTTGCCCCGTGTATGTTTTCAATATAATCTCCGTATCCCGTAGGGGAATATGTTGGAATAACCTTTTGTAATCTTTCTTATTCATGACCGTCAATGCCGATCCAGTGTCCAATTCCATCTTTACTTGGACTCCTGCTATCTGAAGAGTGACCCAAATTGTCTGGAGATCTGCATCCTTACCAACGTTGTGTACTCTTAAGCTACCCAGTTCATTACTGCTAGCGTCTGAATCTGACTTCTGTTCGTTCGAACTGGTCTTTGTCACCTTGTGCACCTTTATGTATTTTCCTTGCGGTGACTTTTTGTTGCTGGTCTTCTTTCCTGACCGGCATACTTTAGCTATGTGGCCAAGCCTGCCACACGTTCTGCATTCTTGGTTTTTAAACCAACACTGGTTCTGATCGTGTGTTGTCTTTCCACAACGATAACATTTGACAGTACTCAAACCCAATTTATTTGTACTGTGTTCCGGTGACCGTAGCTGCATTACTGCCGTGCCTCTCGCTGCGGCTTCGTGTGCTGCTGCCATAGTGACCGCTTTCTCAAGCATCAGCTCATTCTCCTCGAGCAGTCGCTTTTGTGTATCTTCTTTTAATAATCCACACACAAATTTATCTCTTAGCGCCTCTGTCAGTCTCGTTCCAAACTGACAGTACTTTGCTAGCTTACGCAATTCCATTAAATATTCAGCATTGCTTTCATCCTTCAGCTGCCTTCTGCTGTAAAATTTAAATCGTTCCGCTAGCATCAGCGGCGTGGGGTTTAGATGATTTTTCAGGACAGTAACAATCTCCTCGAACGTCTTATCCGCCGGTTCATCTGGTGATAAAAGGTGTTTCAATTGCCCGTATGTCTTCGCACCCATTAAGTTCAATAACGTTAGTGCTTTCTCTGCATCTGGGATTTTATTTGCTTTACAATAATTTTGTATGCGTTCTACATACATGGCCCAATCTTCGATGTCGCCATCAAAGGTATCAATGTTCCCATGTTTAGGCATCGTTGCAATTTATTTTATCCCAAGATGGCGGCTTCCCGCTCTTGTCTTCATCCTCCGCCTACAAAATGGTGGTTTTCCCGCGCTTGGCTGTCTTCACCCACTGGCTGCAATGGCGTTTGGCGTGCCGCTGCTGCTCCCCTTTCCCAGCGGTTAGTAACTCCCCCAACGCTGTCTCCGCTTCACCGCGGCTCCCTCGGGCATTCGCGCTTCCCCGATGTCGCGCCTCGCAGCCCTTCTTGCAGCCCGGTTATTAGCACCGGCTGCGTTCGCCTTCACCGCGGCTCTCGCGCCTTCAGTCACCCCAGACGCTGCGCCTTTTTGGCCTGAAAGCGGCCCGGCCCTTATCACCAGCCGCGATCGATCTCACCGCCCTTATTCCTCGTCTTCCTCCCCCCGTCTGTACAGCCAACGCGGCCGACTTTCTGCTCGCGTCGCTGACCTGCTTACCCACCACCGAGGTAGAAAGAAGATAGCTGACTGCCGCTGATGGAGGCTTCGAGTTCAGGATGTCTTCTGCACTCCGGGTTCTCGATGCCTGCCGCGTGACGTGTCTTCCAGCAGGGTGATGAGGGTGGATGCCTCTCTTCGACGCCCGTTCTGTGGACGAAGCCGCCGTGGATATAAACTGCCGCAGGGTAAGAATCGGACTCGTCGCCACTGTTAAGTCTGTGTGTTCCAGTTGTATTAAGATTAATTGCTGACACAGACTACAAGAATAAAGTTCAACAGGTCTTTACTAGTTGGAGGGCAGGACTATACTAAATACAATATCACTACACAGTACTTATATACCGGTGGTCACCACCGGTATTACGTATACAGCAGCCAGAGAAAGTAGTACATCTCTTAAGGTGGAACAGGCTTAAGTTCTCTTAAGGTGGAACAGGTTACATACACCACAAGTACATGCCAGCATTGGCTTATGTTACACCGAATGCTGTAGCTACACGTGGGGAAGCACCATCATTCCCTTGCATCTAACTACCTGTAAGCTTTGATTAAAAGGAGAGGAAATAGAAGGAAAATATACAAAAGATGGCGGAGGCTAATTGGACACGTATCATTGACTATATATAATTGCTACAGGAGGGCTCCTGCTGATATTAAAATTAATCAAATGCAATTGATTTTAAATTCTGACCCGAGGTGCCAAGAAAGAAAATAAATACATGCAGGAAACAATCCTATTGGGTAATGTGGATGCAATCAATGCTGCCCTGGATTACCACCTGTGCGAACCCCAGAGCCTTATCCTACTGTTTCCAGTTGTCCATAGCAGGGGAAAGAGATGAAAATGCCTGCACTAGCAAACATGGCATCAGTCACCTGCTTAATGTAGACTGGCTGATATTATTGATCTCCCCTGTTGCAGCCTGGAAGCAACTGGCGGAAAGGGCTGCAGTGACCTTGATAGCAACAGGCAATACAGTGCCTAGTCAGGGAAGTGCAGGTATGTTGCCCCGAGCCTGTACACTCTTGGGAACATGCCATCTTCCAGCTGGCCTTCCCGCAGCTGCAGCTCCACGTGCTCCTTCCTGTTACTGCTGCTCATCTTCCTCCTCAGCCTCCAGCCAGAATGGAATTGCTACAAGGATCCCCATGTAGAAATAAAATATGTTGCCAGAAACCCTTTAAGATTTCTTGCTGCAATGCTCCATCTCACCCTCAGTAAGCTCCCCACTGGAGTGGAGCTAATTTACAGAACAAACGGGAAACTGTTCAACCTCCGTCGCCTCCAGTCCAGATCCAAGGTCGTCCCATCCTCTGTCATCAAATTACAGTATGCAGACGATGCTTGTGTCTGTGCTCACTCAGAGGTCGAACTCCAAACCATCGTAAGCACCTTCACCGAAGCATACGAGAGCATGGGCCTTACCCTAAATATCCGTAAGACAAAGGTCCTCTACCAACCTGCCCCCGCCACACAGTGCTGCCCCCCGATTATCAAAATCCACGACAAGCCCTTAGACAACGTGGACCACTTTCCATACCCCGGGAGCCTACTGTCAACAAGGGCAGACGTAGACGACGAAGTCCAACACCGCCTTCAGTGTGCCAGTGCAGCCTTCGGTCGCCTGAGGAAGAGAGTGTTTGAAGACCAGGACCTCAAACCCGGCACTAAGCTCATGGTCTACAGGGCAGCAGTGATACCTGCCCTGCTGTATGCTTCAGAGACATGGACCATGTACAGCAGGCACCTCAAAGCACTGGAGAGGTACCACCAACACTGCCTCCGCAAGATCCTGCAAATCCACTGGCAGGATAGGCGCACCAACGTCAGTGTGCTTGCTCAGGCCAACATCCCCATCATCGAAGCTCTGACCACGCTCAATCAGCTCCGATGGACGGGTCACATTGTCCGCATGCCCGATACGAGACTCCCAAAATAAGCACTCTACTCGGAGCTCTGGCACGGCACGAGAGCCCCAGGTGGGCAGAGGAAACGCTTCAAGGCCACCCTCAAAGCCTCCTTGAAAAAGGGTAACATCCCCACCGACACCTGGGAATCCCTGGCCCAAGACCGCACAAAGTGGAGGAGAAGCATCCGGGAAGGCGCCGAATACCTCGAGTCTCTTCGCCGGGAGCAAGCGGAAGCCAAGCGCAGGCAGTGCAAGGAGCGCACGTCAACCCAAGCACCCCACCCACCCGCCCCTTCAACCACCGTCTGCCCCACCTGTGACAGAGACTGTAGGTCCCGCATTGGACTCATCAGTCACCTGCGAGCTCATTTTTAATGTGGAAGCAAGTCATCCTCGGTTCCGAGGGACTGCCTAAGAAGAAGAAGAAGAAGAGAAGAAGATTTCAGAAGATTGTTCAGCCACTGCAAATCATTTCAGTAGTCAAAAACCACGATAAACTACCAGCAAAATGGCTCCCAAACACTTACAGCATTTTATATGACATCAGGCAAGTATCCCTTTAAGCAGCACTGTAATGCTAACCTCCCAAACTGTACCGGCCATGGTTTGTGGGCAGTTTGACAAAATAGCAGGGTAGGGCTGAATGACTTTGGCTTTGGCATCCTGAAAACATCAGTTGATCCCTATCAGCATGTATTTAAAAGGCTGCTTTGGATGGGAGCGCTGGCTGACTAAATTGAGGTCTGCCTGAAAATTAGAATTAGGGCGTGCCTCCAGTGGTAGGTTGACTTTTTTTTCTCCGTGACTTTCATCTCACGACCTCCTCTATACCGATGTAAACAGAACGGTAGCGAGAAGAAAATTGCCCCCCACCCTAGTCTCAGTAACTATCTTTGATGAGGAGGGCAGAGGACAACAGCTACTGCTAAATTCTACAAATGTGATTCAAATTACTATTATTTGGAGAAGGTGTTGAATATTTCTACCTTCATATTCTCAATATTTTAATGGTTCATGTCACAACTAAACAAGGTAGTTTAATTTCCCTATTTTGATTGAAGGAGTAATAACTAATCTGGACCTAACCTGGATGTCACACATTTACTTCTATCATGTCAAGGCTTGCTGAGCAGATTAACCAGTGTAGCAGTGTGTCACCTCAAAAGAATGGAAAGTCGCAAACGTAGACTTGATGCCGTATTGACATACTAATTTTAATATAGTGCAATTTAGAGCTGCTTTATTAATAGTCACTGAAAGGCGAATGTTCTGATTCTGTCTTTTTAGTGCAGCTTTAAAGCTTGTGAAAAATGGCATGTTTAGGCAGCAAAAACCGGTTTCTGCTAATACGCATCTTGCGTGGAGAGGTTAATATAGCAATGTCAAGTTTCCATTATCGTACAAACCCAACTGGTTGACGATTGTCCTTTAGGGAAGGAAATCCGCTGTCCTTACCCGGTCTGGCCTATCTGTGACTCCAGTCCCACACCAACGTGGTTGACTTAACTGCCCTCTGAGGTGGCCTAGCGAGCCACTCAGTTGTGTTAGCATTGCTAAAAGAAGGCCCACTGCCACCAGGGGAGGGGCAATAAATACTGGCCTTGCCAGTGACGCCAACACCCCAAGAATGAATTAAACAAAAACATTGCTTTACAAAATCTTTATTAAAGCCAATAATTAAGGAGCAGGTTGAATTACTTTTGAAGCCCCTCTTTTATTTCAGGGTGAAGGGTGAGCATGGGGCTTGCGGGGCGAGCTGAAACAGTGCTCTGTGGAGGGTGAGCAGCTCTAATTCCACCAATAGCCCTCCACAGCTTTGTCTAGTGGACATTGAGATAAAGTTTTGTCTTCAATACATAGGCGATAATCTGGTGGAACAAATTGCCTGCTCATTGTAGAACCTGCCTAATTTTTATTCCATTTGAAATTCAGATTACCGCTCATGTGGAGAAAATTAAGGTTTATCCCACTGCGTCCTACTCCTGCCTTGCCATTCTCAGCTTCAGTATTCATATTCCCCTTCCACTCAGGCTCTCCTCTCAATCTCTTGATGCCTCCCCCCCCACCCCGCCTCCCTTACCAAAGATTTAATTACATAGAATTACATAGAATAGAAACAGGCCATTCTGCCCAACCAGTCCATGCAGGTATTTATGCTCCACTCGAACCTCTTCCCATTCTTCCTCATCTAACTCTATCAGCATCACCCTCAATTGCCTTCTCCCTCATCTGCTTATCTAGCTTCCCCTTAAATGCATCTATACTTTTCACCTCAACTACACCCTGTGGTAGCGAGTTCCACATTCTCACCACTCTCTGGGTAAAGAAGTTTCTTCTGAATTCCCTATTTGATTTCTTGGTGACTATCTTATATTCATGGCCACTAGTTTTGCTAGAGAAAAGAGATCCAGCCTGTTAATCCCTTTCTGATAGGTATAACCTCACAATCTAGCATCATCCTTGTAAATATGTTTTGCAACTTCTCCAGTGCCTCTATATCCTTCTTATAATATATCAACCAGAACGGTACACAGTACTCCAAGTGTGGTCTAAACAAGGTTCAATACAAGTTTAGCATAACTTTCTTACTTTTCAATTCTATCCGTCTAGAATGAAACCCTAGAGCTTGGTTTGCTTTTGTTGTGGCCTTATTAACCTTAATCTTACGCATTTTAGCTTCTTCCTTTGATATGTGCCCCCAATCCTTCTTTCCCACAGCCCACCACCTGCCTCTACACGTTCCTGTATCCACTGGTGCAACCATTGGCAGGGACGGTCAGGAGACTCCTGAATCCTGCCACCTCTATTTCTCCCACTGCAGCCTCATTCCTTTACTCAGTTCTCCCAAAAACAGTGAAATACTGCATTCAAAGGCATCTATGCTTTCCTACATCCACCATCACCTACACTCCTGTCACCCTGGCCACTCTCCTCTGCTTGCTGCTTCACTGTACTCCAGTCTCTTTTTGTGTCCGTCTGTGCTCAATGGTACTATGCCCTGCTCCCTCTACTCCTTCCACCTCTAGCCTTGCTAATTTCCTGCTCTTCTCACCAGTGTTCTCCTCATTCAACTTGCAAGTACCTCCATCTATACTGTAGGGTTCTCAAAATTCCTACATTCCCCAAAAGTTATGGATAAAGGGACCCTATGGACAAGTTATTAAAAAGAGTACCCAAAATGGCTTCTGAAACCTCGTGACCAAGGCTTGCAGGATTTTAAAAGCAAGGCCCTGCAAGAAAGGCAGGCCAATTTCAAATCCTGAAACGAAACCTAACATGCATGGGTCTGTGAAAGGCCTTGTCATTTTCTAAAGCCAGACAGCTAGGTAAACACGGAATATGCATTCTTCACCTTGGAACAGATCAAGTCAGGATAGGCCTAATCTTGAGGCCATTAACTTTTTGCATAAATAATCAGTAACAGCTCACAGGTAGCTGCCAAGACAGGAAAGACGATTAAATTTCATAAATAACAAACAGCCAGGATATCGAAGCCATTAAACAAAGAGACAACCGCCCCAAAAGTTGTTAAAGTGAATGACTGTAATCATTTTAGACGAGCCCGCCAAATTAAACAAAGAACTGACCTGATTTGGTATGCAGATAAGGGGTGAAGAACAGGGTATAATTGTAGGCCCACTGGTAGCCAAGCTCTCTCTTGCTTCTCTTGCTGCTTGCTCCTGCCTCTCCCGACACCGAGGGTGCCCATTATAACACCGGGGGCCAAACGCGGGAGGAGAACGGAACCCGATTCAAACACACATGGGACACACGGGGCTGCAAACGGGCAGACGAGATGAGACGAATGGTAAAACCGATAGGCAGAGAAGGGCAGCGAAGAAGAAGCGTTGGGGACAAGCGGCCTAGTTATAAGCTGGCGTTTCATGCATGGATAGAAGAATCAGAACGACGGTATAAACCGCCAACTGAGCCTCAACCGCAACAAGACCATCGGCGACCAAACCACCACCAGAAGAACAACCATTTTCCTGCAAGGTGAAGCACCCAACAAAAGACTTTACCTTAACGAAGGAAAAGGAGGGTACTTCGCACAGACAACTCCATCGCCACACCCTGTGACCACGTGGCGATGGCAGGCCCCAAAGGACAACAAGAGTGAACCCCAAAACCACAACCGGCCTGATCGACAGGTTTCAAACTGTAAAAGGAACCCCATTGGTAAGCATGAATTCCTGGCCCCTCGTAGCTTAATCTAGTTAGGTATTGGGGGTGGGATAAGGATAAGGGGATTTTTAAATGTGTTTGTTCCCTCGTTGTGCCGTGTGTTCCCCATTCCCAAATAAATGTAATTTTATATGCCTGTAATTATTCCAGTAATTCTCAGTATTGTGATTTTATTGTGCCTTTAATAAAAATTATGGTTTTCTTGCACCAAACCAGTTGTCTACTCTATTTTCTGTATCGCCGCCTGTACCTAAGTCCGGTGTCTAGAACCCAGGGGTGTGGGAGCGATTCGAACCACTCAGAGACAGTCAGGGGCAGAGCTGACTGGGCACAGGCCACCCCCTACAGAAATGGCGACCGCGGCAGGACACCGGCAACATGGGTGCGATACAGTAGATAATGGTTCGGAAGAGCAAACCATGATGGAAGAAAGGATTTTTGATTATGTGTTTAGTAAGGTGAATATCACGAAGAAGTGGATCACCAATCTGTTAAAGGCTGGGCGTGCGGTAGATGCCGCAGCTAAGTGGACAGAAGGGAAGGAGCACAAGAAATCCTTAGAGAAGGAAGTCTGGCTGATGTGCTTCAAGAAACAGGTCCAGATCTTGGACAGGCTTGTTGCAGCACAGGCAGCCGAGATAAGGGAGTCAGCCCTGGAGGTCCAGGACAAGGCTCTAGCAGGGGATAAGTTACTGGTAGCGTTGCAGGCCCTGAATCAGGAAAGGGTACAGTTAATGGGAGAACATAAGGCCAAGTTGGAATACCTACAGTGCCAGTTCACCGAAGCCAAGAGCAGTGAGTTGAGGTTGCAGGAAAAGAAAGCCCGCCTAACAAGAAAGGCATGAGAACATGAGGAGAAAGTAAAAGAGGTAAAGGCAGCTTACAAGTTAGCGAGTGAACAGGGGTTTGAAGATGCAGATCATGGCCCCTGCAAGGAACAAATAGAGAATCTGAGCCTGGTCCTAAGGAAGGCAAAGGGCATGGTGTGCCTCATAAGCCCGAAGGCAGGCCAGGCGGATTTTATGGGGAACGAGGGGAGAACGGTTCAAACACCACAGGTAATGCCAAGGGACGACCTGGTAGAGGAACAGGTCTCATGACCACCACCCATAGCGCCAGGTTTTAGTGAGGTCTGGCAGCAAGGGGGGGTGAGGTTAGGGGTAGAAGTGAAGGTGGAATAACCCCCGCAAGAGAGGCTGGAGCCGGGGCCGATGTGCCCAGCCAGGCATCGGAGGTTCGGCCCACCCGTTAATGGCGAGGACGAGGGACCCCTCCAAAACCAGTTTGTATTACCCTACGGCACCCAACAGCTTAGGGCTATGGTGAACCATATCCCAAAGCTCACCGAAAAAGGGGACCCCTCGGTCCACTTCAGGGAAGTGAAACAGGCAGCCAGCTTCAAAGAGTGCGATGACGCTGAGCAGGCCAAAATGCTGCTGTTCTCTTTGGAGTGTAGGCTCCTCCAGTCCCCCTCTGATGAGTGTAAGAGGGGGCAGAGCGGGTATGAGGAGCTCAGGGATGAAGTTCTGGAGGCCATGGGGATGAATGAGGGAAGTCCTTTCTCCCGTGTGGAGAAGACAGTGCAGCTCGCAGGGGAAACCCCGCAGGCTTTCGCGGACAGGTTATGGCCGGTATATAGGAGCGCCTGCCCTGGGGCACCTAACTGGGCATTCCTGAACCGGGAGCAGCTGGCACACTGGCCCCATTGCCTGGTGGAAAACAGCTTGCCACAGGTCTGGGCTAAGGCGGAAGTCTGGTTCGACCCTAAGAACCCCCAGACCACCGAACTTACGGTGATCAGACAGTTGACCCCAGCCTATAAGAACGGTAGGGGAACCGATGCACACCCACCTAAGGGGAAGGTGCATGAGGTAAAACCCGGACAGGGTAGGAAGGAGTGGCATCAGGAAGGGAATACCCCTTCTAGCACTAAGCTCAAATGTTACGTGTGTGGGAAGGATGGTCACTGGAGGAAGGAGTGCAAGAACCCTTGGAAAGATAACAAGGGAAAGAATTCCACAGCCCCAGCCTAAAAGGCAGAGGCAGGAATCCCTCCTGCCGCGGTCGAGTCATTTTTGGACACCATGAGGTCTTATTGACTGGCCACGGGAGAGTAGCAGCCGCTACCGGTGCTCTGACCCCGTCAGCCCCATCCAACCCACAGCCATGACTAGAGCCAGTGCAGCCTGTTTACCTGTGTTCCCTTCGGTACGATGTATGGAAGAGACCCCTCGTGGAGCTGGAGGTAGAAAAGGTGAAGGGGACCTATCTGTTGGACACGGGAGCATCATGCACCGTGGTCCATTCAGCTAACCCCAACGCCTCACCTCTATCTAGCGGGGTCCCATACATTCTGTCGGGATTCACAGGCAGAGAACAGGCCGGCTCATTTTCCATCCCGCTCGCCATTCGTTTAGGAACACTCCGCTCTAAGTGGACCTGTATCCTAATGAAGTGGGAACAGGAGGGTGGAAAAGGGATCCTGGGAGCCGACTTTATTGTAGGCCACGGGATCCTGGTGGATTTAAGAAACCATTGCCTATGGGGGGTAAGTACAGGAAAGGAAGGCGAAGTAGTAGTAATCCCAGGGAAAGAAGGGAAGGGGACCCTGTGCACCATGAAGCCCAAAGAGGGTTATAACCTCGAGCTCATGGTCAGTAACACCCCAAAGGAGTTCCACGCATTTGTGCAAGTCCACCTAGCCACATTTGCCACACAGAAACATGACTGTGGGAGGGTCAATGGGTTTGAGGTCAGCGTAGACGGGGACCCCATGGCCCGACCACAAAAAGTGTACAATTTCCCCAGGGAAGCGGAGCCACACATGGAAGCAGCCATGTCCTCCTTAGTACAGCAGGGGGTTCTGAGACCGATAGCCACCCACGTAAACCCTCCACTGTGTCCAGTTAGAAAGCCGGACAATTCCTGGAGGGCCACGGTGGACTATCGGGTGCTCAACAGTAACATCCCAGCCTGTGCACCCACAGTAGCAGCAGTTGCCGACCTGATAGGAAGTATCCCAGCATCCGCGACCACTTTCACGGTGCTGGATATTTCCAATGGGTTTTGGTCCATCCCTTTAAAGAGGGAGGATCAGTACAAGTTTGCCTTTACTTTTAAAGGGCAACATTACACCTGAAACCGTTTGCCTCAGGGCTTCCACAACAGCCCCAGCATTTTCCATCAGTGCATGGCAAACAGTTTAAAGGATTTCAGCCAGCCCAGACAGTTGGTACAATATGTGGATGACCTGCTCCTGTTCACTGATTCGAGAGAGGAGCATGGCTCACTTCTGGCCGAACTGCTGGAGCTGCTCAGGCAAAAGGGTTTTAAAGTAAACCCAAAGAAAGCGCAGATCGGCCAGCAGGAGGTGAAATTCCTAGGCCTGACCATACGCGCTGGGGAAAGGGCCATAGATAAGACTAGGAGGGAAGCGGTACAGGAGTTACCAGTCCCCAACACAGTCACGGGTGTGAGGTCGTTTCTAGGGCTAACCGGGTACTGCAGAGACTTTATTGAGGACTATGCAGCCACAGCGGCCCCTCGGCTCCGACTCCTACCTAATGGAGTGGAGTGGGCTTGGGATGAGGGTTGCCAGGCAGCATTTGTCAGGCTCAAGAAAGACCTGCAGACCGCACCAGCTCTAGGGGCCATAGATGGGGTGAAAGAGTCCTTCCTGGAGGTAGCAGCCAGCGGGGACAGCCTGAGTGCTGTGCTGCTCCAAGAGGCCGGTGGTCTACTCCTCCAGGATACTCACGGATGTGGAGAAGAGCTACTCCAATTGTGAGAGGCACCTCTTGGCCACACATTGGGCTGTGAAAAGATCGCTGATCTTCACAGGCACCTCTCCCATCACCCTCCTCACCCATCACACACCCACCCAGATGCTCCTGAATGGGGGGATCAAGGACAGGACGGTGAGCAGTGCCCACATTGCTCGCTGGACCCTGCTCCTTTCACAGATGGACCTAAAGGTGAAGGGTCCCTGTGAGCCAAAGCTCGCAGCCAACCTGGTATATCCTGGAACAGCCCACCGGTGTTCCATAGAAGGGGTTTGGGAAGTGGACATAGGTTTACGGGCCGGGATACACCCCACAGGCTGCGAAATCTATGTGGATGGCTCCAGCACGGTATCTGCTGGTGAGCGACTCACAGGGTGTGGAGTTTATGACCCAGCGGCAAACATTACCCTGGCAATTAAGCTCCCCAGCACCATGAGCGCCCAACAGGCTGAACTGTCCGCGGTGGTGTACGTCGTTACACACCCCGAAATCTTCCCCACCCCATACACGATTTGCTCGGACAGCATGTTCACGTGCAATTCGTGTACAGAGTACCTGGCCATCTGGTCCCGCCGCGGATACACCTCCGCCGACGGGAGACCCCTCACAGTAAAACCCCTGCTGGAGAAAATCTTAGCAGCAGTGGGGGAGGAAGGGGAGGTTTTCATCCATAAGGTGAAGGCCCATTCCTCCACAGAACCCCGGAGTCAGGGCAACCAGCAGGCTGACATGCTAGCTAAGGAGGGTGCCCGCACAGGCACTTTCTGGGACCCATATGGATCCAGTCCTGTAGCAGCAGTCAGGGGTAGGGATGGGACACCAGGGAGTGCAGGGGTAGCTTTAGCCCCGGACCTTAAGACGGTCCAAACCCAAGACCCCGTCCTCAAGGCAGTCCTCAGTGCAGTGACTGAGGGAAAAAGGGTAGAGGGTCCTTACGGCACAGCAGCCCTCTCTGTGAAACAAGGCATGCTGTTTAGGAGAGAACAATGGGTAGTACCACAGCAGCACCGGAGGGAATTCATTCAACTGGCCCATGAGGGTCCAGGAGCGGGGCATCCCGGGCCTGAGACCACCTGGCAGCGGGTGGAACAGGCGGGGTGGTGGCCAGGACTCAGGGAAGATGTCCACGAGTTCTGTGCCGGCTGTCTGGTGTGTGCTGCTAACAACCTTGACCCCCACAAAAGGAAGGTACCTATGGGACACATCAGGAGGGTAGAGGGACCATGGCAGTCGATACAGGTCGACTACATCGGGCCCCTGCCCACCGCCGAGGAAGGCTATAAGTACTGCCTAGTCCTGGTAGATGTGTTCACGAAATGGGTAGAAGCCTTCCCCTGCAAGACAGCCACAGCTCTGGGTACAGCCGGGATCCTCGTCCGGGAGGTGTTCTCACGATGGGGGCTACCACAGTATGTGGAGTCCGACCAAGGGAGTCACTTTACCGGGCAGGTAATGCAGAATACCCTTATGCTGCTCGGCATCGAGGGGAAGTGACACGTTGCACACAACCCACAGTCCTCAGGTATTGCGGAGAGGATGAACAGGACCTTGAAAGAAAGGTTGAGGAAAGAGACGGTGGACACGCCTAGAAAATGGGCCGAGGTCCTACCGTTGGTTCTGATGGGGATCCGAGCCAGCCAGTCAAAAAGCACGGGGTACTCCCCGCACGAGCTAATGACTGGCAGAATTATGCGGACCCCCACCCATGTACTAGCCCCGGTGCTCACAGAGGTCAGCTCAGGGAGGTAAACTGGGACAGGTTCGCCAGGAACCTCTTTGAGCACCATAAGCAGGTCCATGGGCAGGCGGCTGGGAACATGGGAAAGCAGTATCGGAGTAACCGATTGCTGTTAGAACCCCGAAAACACCACGAGTGGGAGATAGGGGATCAGGTCATGGTGAGGAATTTTGCTCGGGTAGGAAGTTCAGAACCGTTATACATGGGGCCCTACAGCATTGTAGACAAGGCCAGCCCCATGGTATACGCCATTAAGATGCCTCGGCGCACCAAATGGTTCCATATTAATCAGTGTAAACTGTTTAAGCCCGAGAAGAGAGAACAGCCAGTTGGGGCAAGGTCTAAGGATAGAAATCCTCAGCCTGCAGCGGGAGTGTAGGGGGTGGCGGGTGTGGCGCGTGCGCCCAGTCAGTTATGCCCCTGACTGTTTGTGAGCGGTTCGAATCGCTCCCATGCCCCTGGGTTCTAGACACCGGACCTAGGGACAGGCGGCGATACAGAAAGACTCAAGTAGACAGGTGGTTTGGTGTAAGCAAACCAAGATTTTATTAGAACAGAAACGAGAACACAGTCTTATGAGAAAATTACTTAGTATAAAATACAGGCATATAACAATAATTATACTTATACAGGGAATGGGGAACACACGGCACATCGAGGGAAATACAACTACATTAACAATCCCCTTAATCCTTATCTCACCCCTATACCTAACTAGATTAAGCTATGAGGGGCCAGAATTCATGCTCACCAATCCAAAGCAAAGCCAACTGTTTAACGGATGCAGGTTTTGAGGTTTGGTCTTCTGTACTCTTAGGTATCCTGTCACCACGTGGTCTCAGGGCGCTGTGCTGGAGCTGCTGCTGCGACACACCTTTCTTCTCAGCTGCCGTCGTCGTCTCGTCACGATGGGTTCTCTTCTTCTTCTCCCTCGGGCGGTCGTCGGCGGTAACGTTACGTCAATGAGACGATTAGCAGTTTTTACTGCTTAGATTTTACTACCCATTCTTGGAACGCCAACATATTCGTCATGGCGTGGGCACCTGTGTTTACCGTGTTCAACAAGGGGTTTGCCAGCTTAATTGCAGGGTTCACCCAACCAACCTAGTCTCACTGTCCTCAGATACTTTCTTCCCCGAGCGTCAGCTTATAACTCGGCGCTCGGGTTTTAATTAATAATACGTCTTCTGCTGCCCTTCTCTGCTCTTTGTCGGGTCTACCTTACTCTTCGTCTTGATTCGTCTCGTCTCGTTCGGTTACTATACAAGTCCTGGGCTGCCTACTCAGTTTCGTCTCGCCCCCTTTTTGCGGCCTGGGCATCCTGGATGACTATGGACTCGGGTCTCGTTCCCCTTCCCTGCAATTGGTATGGTGTCATTAGCTATTGAAACTCTGCTACGGGGAGCGAGGAGAGAACCCGCCACAAGGCCAGGGCATAAGTACGGGTGGCGGCAGCCCAAGAGGCCTGAGCCACGTGAGCAGGAGCAAGGGCAAGAGCAAGAGAGCAAGAGCGAGATTGCTATCCAGGGCCTGCAGTTGTACTCCTTTCGATAGCCCCTTATCTGCGCGCCAAATCAGGTTAGTTCATTGGTTCAATTTGGGCGGGCTGTTTTAAATGATTGTACCAATCTAAAATAACTGTTTTTAGATGGCCGTTTATCGCACCTAATGGCCTGATGTCCGGGCTGTATTGTCATTAATGCATTCTAATCGGCCTGTCCAGCCTTGATGGCTTCCTTAAGCTGTTTCCGATTATTTATGTGGACAACTCAACGGCCTCAAGTATAGGCCTAACTGGATTTGATCTGATGTAATGCATATTCAATGTTTGCTGTCTGGCTTCCAAAACACAAAGTCCTTTTTCACAGAAACTGCATTTTAAGTTTCAATTTCCCCAAAGCTGCTTGTGCTGCCACAGAGTCGAAGCTTTTAAAAAATCTTGCAGGCTTTTGGTCCCCCTTTTAAAATGTCCATGCAGGGTCCCTTTTATTAATAACCTTGGGGGAATGTGGGAATTTTGCGAATCTTACAGGAGCAAGTTCACAGACTGCACAGGCAGGCGCTGTGGCTTGTTTAAGGGGCGGGGCCATCCCGCCCACCGCTTGGGACACTCCCCCACTCTTCTTGGATTTAGATGAGGTGGGATGTGAGGGAGAAGACCCCGCCCTTGACCCAGGTTTAGAGGAGGAGGGACCTGAGGGCGAGGACCCTGCCCCTAACCCAGGTTTAGAGGAGGGGGGACCCGAAGGTGAAGACCCCGCCCCGGACCCAGATTTGGGACCTGAGGGCGAGGACCTGCAGCCTGCAGCACCAGGCTGCGAAGAGTTCCCTGCCCCTCGCACAGGTTTAGGAGAGGTAAAGCCTGAGGATGAAGATCCCCAGCCAGCGGTAGTGATAAGTGCACAGACCGCACAGGAGGTGGCAGTGGCTCGTGTTAAAGGCCCACCAGCCAGAAAAACCCCACCCGCCAAAGTCCCTAGAAGGTCCCCACGGACGCCCCAGCCAAGGAAACCGTGGTCACCGGCTCCCCATTTTAAAGGGACAGCCTCCCAAGTTAGGGGTAAGTCTAAGGACAGAGGTCCCCAGCCAGCAGCCACAGGCTGCGAGGGACCGAAAGTACAGGACAGTGCGCCACGCCGAAGGGAGCGGTGTGCCGCAGTCCAATCACGAATTAGGCTGGCCGCCCGGAGACGGGCGTCGGATGTACATAGTTTCTGTAATGTAATTTTAGTGTGATATTGTTAAGTTTGGATGTTTAGTTTAAGTTTAAACTAGGTGATGGGTAGTTTTAAATAGTAGTAGAATTGTTAAGAGTGGTTGTATTGAATCGAGGTCGCGAGACTCGACTTTGCTTCACCCAAGCCGGAGAATCTCCTCGGGACCTGGCTATATGCTCTTGTGTCTATTTGCAGGAAAGGATTTTAGGATGAAGGGGGGTGTACTCCTACCCGCCCTGATAGGAATGAGCATTGGAAAGCGAGGTGACGTGGAGGACTCCCACATCTATAGGTGCTCAGGAGAGAAAGCACCAGTTGTGACTGCTGGGAGCAGCGAACAAGGCACGGAGGAGCCCGCCATCTATTCCCATGAGGGAAGATGGCCTGGGTGGTTGGGATCCAACTCCACCCGGTACTCCAGCCAGACCAGGTTTACCTACGGGGAGGCCTCCCTCCCCTGCCCCAGCATACAGGTGGTGGCCACATGGGTTGGGGTCACTGAGGGGAAACGCGTGTGCCTGACTTGTGTAAGTGCAGGGTTCTCAAAATTCCCGCACTCCCCAAATTGTGGATCAAGGGACCCTGTTTGGACAAGTTATTAAAAACAGGGTACCCAAAATGGCTTCTGTAACCTCGTGACCAAAACCGACAGGATTTTAAAGAAGGGCTCTGCAGACAGGCAGGCCTGGAGACGAAACTTAAAATGCAGGAATCTGTGAAAAGGACTCTGGAGCCAGCCAGGCAAAGTAAACACAGAATATGCATTCATTCGCCTTGAAACAAATCAAGCTAGAATGGGCCTAGAATCGAGGCCGTTAGGTTTCTGCATATTTAATCGGTAACAGCTCACAGTAGCCATCAAGTCAGGATGGGGACAATTAAGTTTTACCCATGACAAACAACCAGGACATCGGGGCCATTAGACCCGGAGACAACCACTCCAGAAGTAGTTAAGGTAAATGGCTGTAATCATTTTAAACGAGCCCGCCAAAAGTTAGACAAAGGACTGACCTGATTTGGCGTGCAGATAAGGATTGAAGAACGGGTATAATTGTAGGCCCGTCAGTGGTGATCGCTCTTGACTCTTGCTCCTGCCCTCATCTTTGACCTTGGCCTGCTGCCTCTCGTTCTCGTGCCCTGGCCTCGTGGCGGGCTCTCTTCTCGCTCCCCATGCCGCTCAACAACCAAGGACGCCCATTACGCCGGAGCCAAACGTGGGAGGAGAACGAGACCCAAGTTCGAAACCACACAGGACACACAGGCCACAAATGGGCAGACGAGACAAGACAAGACGAAGAAGAAGGTAAACCGGTAAAGGCAGAGAAGGGCAGCGGAAAGACGCATTGGGGACAAACGCCCAGTTATAAGCTGGTGTTTGGTGAATAAGTTGGTGTTATATGCACGGACAGTAAAACTCCATTTTAAGAAAATGCTGGCATTCGAAGAATGGGTAGCAAAATTGAGACAAACGGCCTAGTTATAAGCTGGTGTTTGTCACATGGACAGTAATAGCCCAGTCGAAGAATAAGCTGGTG
The DNA here is from genome assembly GCF_052327205.1 of Somniosus microcephalus. Classification (NCBI taxonomy): domain Eukaryota; kingdom Metazoa; phylum Chordata; class Chondrichthyes; order Squaliformes; family Somniosidae; genus Somniosus; species Somniosus microcephalus. The sequence continues at coordinate 188,699,249 of NC_140995.1, read as the reverse complement.
TTCGAAGCATAGCTAGCAAAATCATTTAAACGGTAAAGACCGCCAACCGACCCCCAACCGCAGCAATACCGTCAGCGACTAAACCGCCCGAGGAAGAAGACGAAGACGCGACTCGACGACGACATTAGCTTAGGAAAAGGGAGGGTGCCCTTGCACAAACAACTTCAGCAACGCACCCTGAGACCACGTGGCGATGGGATACTCCAAAGGACAGCAAGAGCGGACCTCAAAACCAACCCACTTAAAGCAACAGGGTTCGGATTGGTGAGCATGAATTCCTGGCCCCTCATAGCTTAATCTAGTTAGGTATAGGGGGTGGGATAAGGATAAGGGGATTGTTAACGTAGTTGTTTTCCCTCGATGTGCCGTGTGTTCCCCATTCCCATATAAGTGTAATTGTTTATGCCTGTATTCCATAAGATTGTTTTATTCTGCTTTTAATAACATTTTGGTTTTCTTACACCAAACCATTTGTCTACTCGATTTTCTGTATCGCTGCCTGTACCTAAGCCCGGTGTCTAGAACCCAGGGGTGTGGGAGCGATTCGAACTGCTCAAAAGACAGTCAGAGATGAAGTTGACTGGGCGCACGCCAACCCCCCTACAGAAATGGTGACCGTGGCAGGACTTCGGCAACAGGGGTGCGATACAGTAGACAATGGTTCAGATGAGCAAACCATGATGGAGGAAAGGATTTCTGATTATGTGTTTAGTAAGGTGAATATCACTAAGAAGTGGATCACCACTCTGTTGAGGGCTGGGCGTCCGGTAGATGCCGCAGCTAAGTGGACAGAAGGGAGGGAGCACAAGAAATCCCTGGAGAAGGCAGTCTGGCTGATATGCTTCAAAAAGCAGGTCCAGCTTTTGGACAGGCTCGTTGCAGCACAGGCAGCCGAGTTAAAGGAGTCAGCCCTGGAGATCCAGGACAAGGCTCTAGCAGGGGATAAGTTACTGGTAGCATTGCAGGCCCTGAATCAGGAAAGGGTGCATTTCATGGGAGAACATAAGGCCAAGTTGGAATACCTACAGTGCCAGGTCATCGAAGCCAAGGGTAATGAGTTGAGGTTGCGGGAAAAGAACGCCCGCCTAGCAAAGTAAGTGAGAGAACAAGAGGAGAAAGTAAAAGAGGTAAAGGCAGCTTACAAGTTAGCGAGCGAACAGAGGTTTGAAGATGCAGATCATGGTCCCTGCAAAGAGCAGATAGAAAATCTGAGCCTGGCCCTGAGGAAGGCAAAAGTCATGGTGTGTCTCATAAGCCCGAAGGCAGGCCAGGTGGATTTTATGAGGAACGAGGGGAGGACGATTCAAACATCACTGGTAGTGCCCAGGGACGACCCGGTTGAGGAACAGGAGGTCTCGCGACCACCGCCCGTAGCGCCAGGTTTCAGCGAGGTCTGGCAGCAAGGGGGGGTGGAGTCGGAGGTGGGAACGGAGGTGGAGCAACCCCCGCCAGAGAGGCCGGAGCCGGGACCGATGTGCCCAGCCCGGCATCGGAGGTTCGGCCCACCCGTTAATGGCTACGATGAGGGACCCCTCCAAAACCAGTTCGTATTACCCTATAGCACCCAACAGCTTAGGGCTATGGTGAACCATATCCCAAAGCTCTCCGAAAAAGGGAGACCCCTCGATCCACTTCAGGGAAGTAGAGCAGGCAGCCAGCGTCAACGACTGCGATGGTGCTGAGCAGGCCAAAATGCTGCTATTCTCCCTGGAGAGTAGGCTCCTCCAATCCCTCTCTGATGAGTGTAAGAAGGGGCAGTGCGGGTATGAGGAGCTCAGGGATGAAGTCCTGGAGGCCATGGGGATGAATGAGGGAAGTCCTTTCTCCCGTGTGGAGAAGACGGTGCAGCTCGCAGGGGAAACCCCGCAAGCTTTCGCGGACAGGTTATGGCCGGTGTACTGGAGTGCCTGTCCGGGGGCACCTAACCGGGTATTCCTGAACGGGGATCCACTGGCCCATTGGTTCCGTTGCCTGGTGGCAAACAGCTTGCCACAGGTCCGGGCCAAGGCAGAAGTCTGGTTCGACCCCAAGAATCCCCAGACTACCGAACTTACGGTGATCAGACAGTTGACCCTAGCCAATAAGAACGGTAGGGGAACCGATGCACAACCACCCAAGGGGAAGGTGCATGAGGTAAAACCCGGACCGGGTAGGAAGGAGTGGCATCAGGAAGGGAATAACCCCCCCCCCCCAACACAAAGACGAATTGTTACGGGTGTGGGAAGGATGGTCACTGGCGGAAGGAGTGCTAAAGCCCTTGGAAAGATAACAAGGGAAAGAATTCCACAGCCCCAGCCCAAAAGGCAGAGGCAGGAATCCCTCCCGCAGCGGTCGAGTCATTTTTGGACACCATGAGGTCCTTATTGACTGGCCACGGGAGAGTAGCAGCCGCTACCGGTGCTCTGACCCCGTCAGCCTCATCCAACCCACAGCCCTGACTAGAGCCAGCGCAGCCTGTTTACCTGTGTTCCCTTCGGTACGATGAATGGAAGAGACCCCTCGTGGAGATGGAGGTAGAAAAGGTGAAGGGGACCTATCTGTTGGACACGGGGGCATCATGCACCGTGGTCCATTCAGCTAACCCCACCACCTCACCTCTATCTAACGGGGTCCCATACAGTCTGTCGGGATTTACAGGCAAAGAACAGGCCAGCTCATTTTCCATCCCGCTCGCCATTCGGTTAGGACCACTCCGCTCCAAGTGGACCTGTGTCCTAATGAAATGGGAAGTGGAGGGTGGAAGAGGGGTCCTGGGAGCCGACTTTATTGTAGGCCACGGGATCCTGGTCGATTTAAGAAATCAATGCCTATGGGAGGCAAGTACAGGAAAGGACGGCGAAGTAGTAGTAATCCCAGGGAAAGAAGGGAAGGGGACCCTGTGCACCATGAAGCCCAAAGAGGGTTATAACCTCGAGCTCATGGTCAGTAACACCCCAAAGGAGTTCCAGGCATTTGTGCAGGCCCACCTAGCCACATTTGCCACACATAAACACGACTGGGAGGGTCAACGGGTTTGAGGTCAGCGTAGACGGGGACCCCATGGCCCGACCACAGAAACAGTATAACTTCCCCAGGGAAGCAGAGCCAGACATGGATGCAGCCATGTCCTCCTTAGTGCAGCAGGGGGTTCTGAGACCGATAGCCACCCATGTAAACTCTCTAGTGTGGCCGGTTAGAAAGCCGGACAATTCCTGGAGGGCCATGGTGGACTATCGGGTGCTCAACAGCAACATCCCAGCCTGTGCACCCACGGTAGCAGCAGTTGCCGACCTGATAGGAAGTATCCCAGCATCCGCAACTACTTTCACGGTGCTGGATATTTCCAACGGGTGTTGGTCCATCCCTTTAAGGAGGGAGGATCAGTACAAGTTTGCCTTTACGTTTAAAGGGCAACAGTACACGTGGAACTGCTTGCCTCAGGGCTTCCACAATAGCCCGAGCATTTTCCATCAGTGCATGGCAAACAGTTTGAAGGATTTCAGCCAGCCCAGACAGTTGGTACAATATGTGGATGACCTGCTCCTGTTCACTGATTCGAGAGAGGAGCATGGCCCACTATTGGCCGAACTGCTGGAGCTGTTAGGGCAAAAGGGTTTTAAGGTAAACCCCAAGAAAGCGCAGATCGGCCAGCAGGAGGTGAAATTCCTAGGCCTGACCGTACGCGCTGGAGAAAGGGCCATAGATAAAGCTAGGAGAAAAGCGGTACAAGAGTTACCGGTCCCCAACACAGTCACGGGTGTGAGGTCGTTTCTAGGGCTAACCGGGTACTTAATTGAAGACTATGCAGCCACAGCAGCCCCTCTGCTCCGACTCTTACACAAGGGAGTGGAGTGGGTTTGGGACGAGGTTTGCCAGGCAGCATTTGTCAGGCTCAAGAAGGACTTGCAGACCGCACCAGCTCTAGGGGCCATAGATGGGGGGAAAGAGTTTTTCCTGGAGGTAGCAGCCAGTGGGGACAGCCTGAGTGCTGTGCTGCTCCAAGAGCAGCACGGCCGGCTGAGGCCGGTGGTCTACTCCTCCAGGATACTCACAGATGTGGAGAGGAGCTACTCCAATTGTGAGAGGCACCTCTTGGCCACACATTGGGCTGTGAAAAGATCGCTGATCTTCCCAGGCACCTCTCCCATCACCCTCCTCACCCATCACACGCCCACCCAGATGCTCCTGGATGGGAGGATCAAGAATGGAACGGTAAGCAATGCCCACATTGCTCGCTGGACCCTGCTCCTCTCACAGATGGATTTAAAGGTGAAGGGTCTCTGCGAGCCAAAGCTCGCAGCCAACCTGGTATATCCTGGAACAGCCCACTGGTGTTCCATTGAAGGGGTTTGGGAAGTGGACATAGGTTTACGGGCCGGGATACACCCCACGAGCCGCGAAATCTATGTGGACGGCTCCAGCACGGTATCTGCTGCCGAGCGTCTCACGGGGTGTGGAGTTTATGACCCAGCGGCAAACATTGCCCTGGCGATTAACCTCCCCAGCACCATGAGCGCCCAGCAGGCTGAACTGTCCGCGGTAGTGTACGTCATTACACACCCCGGAATCTTCCCTACCCCATACACAATTTGTTTGGACAGCATGTTTACATGCAATTCGTGTACGGAGTACCTGGCCATCTGGTCCCACCGCGGATACACCTCCGCCAACGGGAGACCCCTCCTAGTGAAACCCCAGCTGGAAAAGATCCTAGCAGCAGTGGGGGAGGAAGGGGAGGTTTTCATCCACAAGGTGAAAGCCCATTCCTCCACAGAACCCCTCAGTCAAGGCAACCAGCAGGCTGACTTGCTCGCCAAGGAGGGTGCCCGCACAGGCACTTTCTGGGACCCATATGGGTCCAGACCCATGGCGGCAGTCAGAGGTAGGGACGGGACACAAGTGAGTGCAGGGGTAGCTTTAGCCCCGGACCTTAGGCAGTCCAAGCCCAAGACCCCATCCTCAAGGCGGTCCTCAGTGCAGTGACTGAGGGAAAAAGGGTAGAGGGTCCTTACGGCACGGCAACCCTCTCCGTCAAAGAGGACATGGTGTTCCGGGGGGAACAATGGGTTGTGCTGCAGCAACACCGGAAGGAATTCCTTCAACTGGCCCATGAGGGTCCAGGAGTGGTACACCCCGGGCCTGAGACCACCTGGCAATGGTGGAATAGGCGGGATGGTGGCCAGGACTCAGGGAAAGTGTCCGCGAGTACTGCGCCGGCTGTCTGGTGTGCGCTGCTAACAACCCTGACCCCCACAAAAGGAAGGTACCTATGGGACACATCAGGAGGGTAGAGGGACCATGGCAGTCGATGCAGGTCGACCTCATCGGGCCCTTGCCCACCGCCCAGGGAGGCTATAAGTACTGCCTAGTCCTGGTGGATGTGTTCACCAAATGGGTAGAGGCCTTCCCCTGCAGAACAGCCACAGCTCTGGGTATTGCCAGGATCCTGGTCCGGGAGGTGTTCTCGCGGTGGGGGCTACCACAGTATGTGGAGTCCGACCAAGGGAGTCACTTCACCGGACAGGTGATGCAGAATACCCTTATGCTGCTTGGTATCGAGGGGAAGTGGCACGTGGCCCACAACCCACAGTCATCAGGGATTGTGGAGAGAATGAATAGGACCCTAAAGGAAAGGTTGAGGAAGGAGACGGTGGACTCGCCCCGCAAATGGGCCGAGGTCCTACCGTTGGTCTTGATGGGGATCCGGGCCAGCCAGTCAAAAAGCACGGGGTACTCCCCGTACAAGCTGATGACTGGCAGGGTTATGCGGACCCCCACCCATATACTAGCCCCGGTGCTCACAGAAGGTCAGCTCAGAGAGGTGAACCGGGACCGGTTCACCCGAAACCTCTTCGAGCACCTTAAACAGGTCCACGAGCAGACGGCTGGGAGCATGGGAAAGCAGCATCGGAGTAACCGATTGCTGTTAGAACCTCGAAAACACCACGAGTGGGAGGTAGTGGATCAGGTCATGGTGAGGAACTATGCCCAAGTAGGGAGTCTGGAACCATTATACATGGGGCCCTACAGCATTGTAGATAAGGCAAGCCCCATGGTATACGCCATTAAGATGCCTCGGCGCACCAAATGGTTCCATATTAATCAATGTAAACTGTTTAAACCCGAAAAGAGAAAACAGCCAGTTGGGGTAGGGCCTGAGGATAGAAATCCTTAGCCTGCAGCGGGAGCGAGTTCACAGACTGCACAGGCAGGCGCTGTGGCTTGTTTCAGGGGAGGGGCCATCCTGCCCACCGATTGGGACACTCCCCCACTCTTCTGGGCTCCAGATGAGGAGGGACCCGAGTGCGAAGACCCCGCCCCTAACCCAGGTTTAGAGGAGGAGGGACCTGAGGGCGAAAACCCCGCCCCTACCCCAGGTGTAGAGGAGGAGGGACCCGAGGGCGAAAACCCCGCCCCTACCCCAGGCGTAGAGGAGGAGGGACCTGAAGACGAAGGCCCCGCCCTGGACCCAGGTTTGGGACCTGGGGGCGGAGACTCTCAGCCTGCAGCAACAGGCTGCGAAGAGTTACCTGCCCCTAGCCCAGGTTCGGGAGAGGTAAAGCCTGAGGAAGAAGGTCCCCGGCCAGTGGCAGTGGTAAGCCCACAGACCGCACCGGAGGAGATAGCGGTTCGGGTTAAAGGCCCGCCAGTCAGAAAACCCCCACCCGCCAAGGTCCCTAGAAGGTCCCCACGGACGCACCAGTCAAGGAAACCATGGTCACCAGCTCCCCATTTTAAAGGGGCAGCCTCCCGCGTTAGGGAGGAGTCCAAGGACAGAGGTCCCCAGCCGGCAGCTACAGGCTGCGAGGGACTGACAGTACCGGACAGTGCGGCCACACCGAAGGGAGCAATGTGCCGCGGTCCAAACAGGAATTAGGCTGGCCGCCCGGAGACGGGTGGCGGATGTACATAGTTTAGGTAACCTAAGTGTATATCGTTAAGTTCGGGTGCTTTAGTTTAAGTTTAAATAAGGTGATGGGTAGTTTTAAATACAGTAGTAGTATTTTTAAGAATGTTTGTATATTAAGTCGAGGTCGCGAGACTCGACTATGTTCATCCAAGCCAGAGAATCTCCTCGGGACCTGGCTGTTATGTTCATTAATACATAGACATTCTTATTATGAACACAGCTAGCTTTTGCTAGCTACTTTTATTGAGCACATGTGGACTTCTACAGCATCTTGTAGAGGCTTCCATCTTGACTGCTGCCTTGTGGGTAGCCTAGCCTCATGGGTAATGTAGTCTTAATATAATATATAGCTGGGTAGTGTAGTCTTATACATACAGCTATATACAGCTCTACAGCTCCACCTAGTGTCCACTATAGAATGACATGCTATTGATCACTACACTGGCTATATGCTCTTGTGTCTCTTTGCAGAAAGTGGATTTCAGAATGAAGAGGGGTGTACTCCTGCTCGCCCTGCTAGGAATAAGCGTTGGAAAGTGAGGCAACGTGGAGGACTCTCGCATCTACGGGTGCTCGGGAGAAAAGGCTCCAGTGGTGACTGCTGGGAGCAGCGAACAAGGCATGGAGGAACCCGCCATCTACGCCCATGAGGGAAGGTGGCCCGGGTGGTTGGGATCCAATTCCACCCGGTACTCCGGCCAGACCGGGTTCACCTACGGGGAGGCCTCCCTCCCCTGCCCCAGCGTACAGTTTGTGGCCTCATGGGTCGGGGTCACTGAGGGGAAACGCATGTGCCTGACTTGCAAAGGACAGATTCCCCTGGGAAGGTGGTGGTGGCTCAGAAAGCTGAGCACAAACATGGGGGATCGTACAGCTGACTGGGAAAGAATGGGGAACGATACCCACCGGACGGTCACCGGGACCCAAGAAGGGACTAGCGTATGTTGGGATAAGTGGTGGGAATCGGAACAGGGAATTTGTGTCTGTATGTGGGGGTCAAAAGGGGCCTGCCCCACGGGCATATCTATCATCTTCTCCGCATCATGGCAGGATAAGGGGAAGGGGGTGGAGTGGGATTCCCACCTACACACCTGCATAGTTCCACGTTACCCAGCCCAAGTTAAAGCCACTGAGCTAGTGGCACGCACCCGGAATCCCTTGCCCACGACACAAGCAGCAAGGACACACAGGGAGGCGTGCCCCACCACCACCAAGGGGCCAGGGAATGGGCTGGTATTGGTGCCTACGGATCAGGTACTATACCAGGGGGTACACTACGCGGTAGCCTCCATAATTTTAAACCTCACCGAGGTACATTTGCCGGAGTGGTGTCCCAAAGAGACAGAGCAGCTGTACCAGGCCCCGTTAAAGGACATGTTTAAGAAGTTTTACGAATTCGATTTCGCAAATGTAGACAAAACCGAACTGTACACCACACACCGCGAGTACTTTGGTAATACAGGGAGACAAAGAAGGGGAGTATGGAATGATGTTTTTACTGCGTTCAACACAGGGTCCTCTGTCATCAACAGTCTGGATGGCATAGAGCTGCAGACCCAGGTGAATGGTTTAAAAACACAGTTAAGGAAGATATTAATGGATGAGAACAAGGTAGTAGGCTCAGAGTTACATGAGGACCAGGCCACGACGATCCATTTAAAGGAAATTTTAGCTGAGCTGGAGAAGCACGCAAAGACTGTAAATGCCCTCATAAGAGAGGACAGAAATGCTTCTGACCAGGCTGCGCAGAATGAGGTGTGCATGCTGTACGGGGCGTGGTTGCTGGGCGAGGGCCGCAGTAATCTGGAGGATTTAAAACAGGGTTCAGTCCCCTCCTGGATCAGCAACAAACACCTCGCAGCCCTCCATCTGTTTGAGAATGCATTAAGCCCGTGTAAACTCCGGCTAGCTTCCGAGGCCTACCCAGTCCCAGTGGATTGTGGGCGGTCCAACCACACCATCATGGGAATAGTAGTGAGAATGCTGGTCATGGGTAGGACAGCCTGACCCGCACTGATATACAGGGTAGAGAACATTGGAGTCATTCAAGGGGGTGCACACATTCGTTTCACAGTGGTCCCACCTTACGTCATAAAGTGGGAGCACGCTATGACAGGTATTGACCTCTCGGGGTGCCGGAGCCGGGGAGCACACATAATACTGTGTCCCCAGCACTTGAATGCCTATTCAAAACCACAGTGCAGGTTTAAAGCTGTTGGCACAAAACCTATAAATTGTACCATGGAGGCAATGGCACAAGGTCACGTTCCACCACAGGTAGCATATATAGGAGGTGGGACATATTGTGTCACCACAGGTGTGCCCCATTATCAGCATGGACAGCATAGCTGGTGTCCGGTTAGTGACAGCAGTTTCTGCTTTAAACCTGAGGCAGAAGTTCAAGTGGCCCAGGAACGAATTCTGAACCCTCCACTGTTCACCTCACTGTAAAGGAGAATTTTACCAACCTGCAAAAGTATATAGCGCATTTTGACTATGAAATTCCCCCTCTCCCAGAACACCTTACCAAGATACTCAAAGCCGTAATAGCCTCGCAGAAACATTTCTACATGTTAGAGCAGCAAACGGTAGAGATAGGGGCCAAAATATTGGGCATTGTGATTCCACCCTGGTGGGACATTTTCAATAATATAGATGTCCCTTCGTGGATTAGGCTGGCTTCCCACATCCTCATGGTGTGCCAGCTGGGGATAGTATTGTACCTAGTATGCACGCAGTGCAAGGGAAAATGTCAAATACTAGAATTCCGAAACCAGAGGACTTGGAAGGAACATTATGTTAAGGTGGAGGGAGATAAACCTGTTTGAATTTTTTTGTATTTCTAATTAAAGATTGTTGTTTCTTTTGTGTTTTTTTGTTTTTAATAAAGATTTTCAAACGTGTTGTTAATAAAGATGTATGTGTACCAAGTGGTGCAGGGGGGTTGGACCCCCTCCATGCTCGGTGTGTGTAAACAACTGTAATTTATTCTATGTATGCTTATGTACACTAAATCTTCGTGGAATGGGAAATGCATGTGTCGTGGGTATCTTAGATAGGTAATTACAGGGGAAGGTTGACTATGGAGGGTCGGAAATTTTGCTCACCTTATCAGGATGATACTTAAAGCGAGTTTAGTATCAACAGGGGGGAATGTAAGTGCAGGGTTCTCAAAATTCCCGCACTCCCCAAATTGTGGATCAAGGGACCATGTTTGGACAAGTTATTAAAAACAGGGTACCCAAAATGGCTTCTGTAACCTCGTGACCAAAACCGACAGGATTTTAAAGCAGGGCTCTGCAGACAGGCAGGCCTGGAGACGAAACTTAAAATGCAGGAATCTGTGAAAAGGACTGTGGAGCCAGACAGCCAATGTAAACACAGAATATGCATTCATTTGCCTTGAAACAAATCAAGCAAGAATGGGCCTAGAATCGAGGCCGTTAGGTTTCCCCATATTTAATCGGTAACAGCTCAGAGTAGCCATCAAGTCAGGATGGGGACAATTAAGTTTCATCCATGACAAACAACCAGGACATCGGGGCCATTAGACCCAGAGACAACCACTCCAGAAGTCGTTAAAGTAAATGGCTGTAATTATTTTAAACAAGCCCGCCAAAAGTTAGACAAAGGAGTAACCTGATTTGGCGCGCAGATAAGGATTGAAGAATGGGTATAATTGTAGGCCCATCAGTGGTAATCGCTCTTGACTCTTGCTCCTGCCCTCATCTTTGACTTGGCCTGCTGCTTCTCGTTCTCGTGCCCTGGCCTCGTGGCGGGCTCTCTTCTCTCTCCGCTCAACAACCAAGGACGTCCATTACGCCGGGGCCAAATGCGGGAGGAGAACGAGACCCGAGTTCGAAACCACACAGGACACACAGGCCACAAATGGGCAGACAAGATGCGAAGAGATGAAAAAGAAGGTAAACCGGTAAAGGCAGAGAAGGGCAGCGGAAAGACGCATTTGGGGACAAACGCCCAGTTATAAGCTGGTGTTTGGTGAATAAATTGATGTTATATGCACGGACAGTAAAATCCCGTTTTAAGAATATGCTGGCGTTCGAAGAATGGGTAGCAAAATCGAGACAAACGGCCTAGTTATAAGCTGGCGTTTGTCACATGGACAGTAATAGCCCAGTCGAAGAATAAGCTGGTGTTCGAAGCATGGCTAGCAAAATCATTTAAACGGTAAAGACCGCCAACCGACCCCCAACCGCAGCAATACCGTCAGCGACTAAACTGCCCGAGGAAGAAGACGAAGATGCGACTCGACGACGACATTAGCTGAGGAAAAGGGAGGGTGTCCTTGCACAAACAACTTCAGCACCACGCCCTGAGACCACGTGGTGATGGGATACCCCAAAGGACAGCAAGAGCGGACCTCTAAACCAACCCACTTAAAGCAACAGGTTTCGGATTGGTGAGCATGAATTCCTGGCCCCTCATAGCTTAATCTAGTTAGGTACAGGGGGTGGGATAAGTATAAGGTGATTGTTAGTGTAGTTGTTTTCCCTCGATGTGCCATGTGTTCCCCATTCCCATATAAGTGTAATTGTTTATGCCTGTATTTCATACCAGTAATTTCCATAAGATTGTTTTATTCTGCTTTTAATAAAATTTTGGTTTTCTTACACCAAACCACTTGCCTACTCGATTTTCTGTATTGCCGCCTGTACCTATGTCCGGTCTCTAGAACCCTGGGGTGTGGGGGCGATTCAAACCACTCAAAAGACAGTCAGAGGTGAAGCTGACTGGGCACAGGCCAACCCCGCTACACTTGCAGAGGACAGATTCCCCTGGGAAGGTGGTGGTGGCTCAGAAAGCTGAGCAAGGACATGGGGGACCTTACAGCTGACTGGGAACGAATGGGGAACGACACCCACCGGACGGTCACAGGGACCCGAGGGGGGAGGAGAGTGTGCTGGGATAAGTGGTGGGAGTCGGAACAGGGAATTTATGTCTGCACGTGGGGGTCACAAAAGGCCTGCCCCACAGGCATATCAATCATCTTCTCCGCATCATGGCAGGATAAGGGGAAGGGGGTGGAATGGGTTTCCCACCTACACACTTGCATAGTCCCGCGTTTACCAGCCCCAGTTAAAGCCACTGAACTCGTGGGGTGCCCTGCCACCACTAAGGGACCAGGGAATGGGCTGGTACTAGTGCCGACGGAACAGGTACTATACCATGGGGTACACTACGCGGTTGCTTCTGTGATCCTGAACCTCACCGAGGTACACTTACCTGAGTGGTGCCCCAAAGAGACAGAGCAGCTATACCAAGCTCTGTTGAAAGACATGTTTAGGAAATTCTACGATTTCGATTTTGCCAACGTAGACAAAACCTAACTGTACACCACACGCCATGAGTACTTTGGTAATGTGGGGAGACAAAGAAGGGGAGCCTGGAATTATGTTTCTACAGCGTTTAACACAGGGTCCTCTGTCATCAACAGTCTGGATGACATAGAGTTGCAGACACAGATAAACGGTCTAAAAACACAATTGAGGAAAATCCTAATGGATGAAAATAAGGTAGTAGGCTCAGAGTTACATGAGGACCAGGCCACGACGGTCCATTTAAAAGAAATAATAGCTGAGCTGGAAAGACACGCCAAAACTGTAAATGCCCTCATAAGAGAGGACAGAAATGCTTCTGACCAGGCTGCACAGAACGAGGTGTGCATGCTGTACGGGGCATGGTTGCTGGGCAAGGGCCGCAGCAATCTGGAGGATTTAAAACAGGGTTTAGTCCCCTCCTGGATCAGCAACAAACACCTCGCAGCCCTCCATCTGTTTGAGAATGCATTAAGCCTGTGTCAACTTCGGCTAGCTTCTGAGGCCTACCCAGTCCCAGTAGATTGTGAACGGTCCAACCACACCATTATGGGTATAGTAGTAAGAATGCTGGTCATGGGTAGGACAGCACGACCCGCACTGGTATACAGGGTAGAGAACATTGGAGTCATTCAAGGGGGTGCACACATCCGTTTCACAGTGATCCCACCTTATGTCATAAAGTGTGAGCACGCTATGACAGGTACTGACCTCTTGCGGTGCCGGAGCCGGGGAGCACACATAATACTGTGTCCCCAGCACTTGAACGCCTATTTAAAACCACAGTGTGGGTTTAAAGCTGCTGGTGTAAAACCTATAAATTGTACCATGGGCACTTTGCAGCCTTCCGGACTCAATATTGAGTTCAACAATTTCAGATCATAACCTCGGCCCCTATTACATTTTCACTTGTAATTTTTCCACTCCTTTCCCCCCCCCTTTCCTTTTGTTTCTGTCTCACACCTGGCAGCTATCTCTTGCCCTGCCAGTACACTTCACACCTAATCTCAGCCTATTACCATCTCGTCTAGCTTCGTATACCTTTTATTGTCTCTTTTACTGCTTTTGTTTCTTTTATTTCTTTTGTCCGATCGCAGCCCTGCCTTCGATCTATTTTATTTTCTTTCCAGTTTTGAAGAAGGGTTCGACCCAAAACGTCAACTCAAATTTCTCTCCACGGATGATGCCTGACCTGCTGAGTTTTTCCAGCATTTTCTGTTGTTATTTCGGATTTCCAACATCTGCAGTATTTTGCTATCATCATCGTAGGAGGTGGGACATATTTGGTCACCACAGGTGCGCCCCACTACCAGCATGGACAGCATAGCTGGTGTCCGGTAAGTGACAGCAGTTTCTGCTTTAAACCCGAGGCAGAAGTTCAAGTGGCCCAGGAACGAATTGTCCCCATTCCTGAACCCTCCACTGTTCACCTCACTGTAAAAGAGAATTTCACCAACCTGCAAAAGTATGTAGCACATTTTGGCTATGAAATCCCCCCTTTCCCAGAACACCGGGCAGCACGGTGGCATAGTGGTTAGCACTGTTGCCTCACAGCGCCAGGGACCCGGGTTCGAATCCGGCCTCGGGTGACTGTCTGTGTGGAGTTTGCACATTCTCCCCGTGTTTGCGTGGGTTTCCTCCGGGTGCTCCGGTTTCCTCCCACAGTCCAAAGATGTGCAGGTTAGGTTGATTGGCTATGATAAAATTGACCCTTAGTGCTAGGGGGATTAAATACGTGGGGTTACAGGGATAGGGTGGGATATGTGTTGGTGTGGGGATTACGGGGGTCGGGTGGGATGTGTGCCGGTGCAGGCTCGATGGGCCGAAATGGCCTCTATCTGCACTGTGGGGTTTCTGTGAATCTGTGAATCTTACCAAAATACTCAAAGCAGTAATAGTCTCACAGAAACATTTCTACATGTTAGAGCAGAAGATGGTAGAGATAGGGGCCAAGATATTGTGGTTCCACCCTGGTGGGACATTTTTGAACATATAGAGGTCCCTTCATGGATTAGACTGGCTTCCCACATACTCGTGGTTTGCCAGCTGGGAATAGTATTGTACCTAGTGTGCACACAGTGCAAGGGAAAAGGCCAAATACTAGAATTCCGAAACCAAAGGACCTGGAAGGAACATTATGTCAAGGTGGAGAGAGATACACCTGTTTGAATTTTTTTGTGTGTATCTGAATAAAGATTGTTTTTTTTTGTGTTCTTTTTGTTATTTTTAATAAAGATTTCGATGTGTTATTTTTAATAAAGATGTATGTGTACCAAGTGGTGCAGGGGTGTTGGACCCCCTCCATGCTTGGATGTGTGTAAATGACTGTAATTATGTATGCTTATGTACACTACATTTTTACAGAATGGGAAATGCATGTGTCGTGGGATCATAGATAGGTAATTTACAGGGGAAGATTGACTATGGAGGGTCGGGAATTTTGCTCACCTTGAAAGGATGATACTTAAAGCGAGTTTAGTATCAACAGGGGGGAGTGTAGGGTTCTCAAAATTCCCACATTCCCCAAAAGTTATGGATAAAGGAACCCTATGGACAAGTTATTAAAAAGGGTACCCAAAATGGCTTCTGAAACCAAGGCTTGCAGGATTTTAAAAGCAAGGCCCTGCAAGAAAGGCAGGCCCATTTCAAATCCTGAAATGAAACCTAACATGCATGGGTCTGTGAAAGATCTTGTCATTTTCTAAAGCCAGACAGCTAGGTAAACACGGAATATGCATTCTTCACCTTGGAACAGAAAAAGTCAGGATAAGCCTAATCTTGAGGCCATTAACTTTTTGCATAAATAATCGGCAACAGCTCACAGGTAGCTGCCAAGCCAGGAGAGACGATTACATTTCATAAATAACAAACAGCCAGGATATCGAAGCCATTAAACAAGGAGACAACCGCCCCAAAAGTCGTTAAAGTGAATGACTGTAATCATTTTAGATGAGCCCGCCAAATTAAACAAAGAATTGACCTGATTTGGCACGCAGATAAGTGTGAAGAACTGGGTATAATTGTAGGCCCACCAGTAGCCAAGCTCTCTCTTGCTTCTCTTGCCACTTGCTTCTGCCTCTCCCGACACAAAGGACGCCCATTATAACACTGGGGGCCAAACGTGGGAGGAGAACGGAACCCGATTCAAACACGCACGGGACACACGGGACTGCAAACGGGCAGACGAGACGAGACGAACAGTAAAACCGATAGGCAGAGAAGGGCAGCGAAGAAGAAGCGTTGGGGACAAGCGGCCTAGTTATAAGCTGGCGTTTCATGCATGGATAGAAGAATCAGAACGACAGTATAAACTGCCAATCGAGCCCCAAGCACAACAAGACCGTCGGCGACCAAACCACCACCAGAAGAACAACCATTTTCCTGCAAGGTGAAGTACCCAACAAAAGACTTTACTCTAACGAAGGAAAAAGGAGGGTACTTTGCACAGACAACTCTATCGCCACACCCTTTGACCACGTGGCGACAGCAGGCCCCAAAGGACAACAAGAGCGAACCCCAAAACCACAACCGGCCTGATCGACAGGTTTCGAACCGTAAAAGGAATCCATTGGTGAGCATGAATTCCTGGCGTCTCGTAGCTTAATCCAGTTAGGTATTGGGGGTGGGATAAGGATAAGGGGATTTTTAAATGTGTTTGTTCCCTCAATGTGCCGTGTGTTCCCCATTCCCAAATAAGTGTAATTTTATATGCCTGTAATTATTCCAGTAATTCTCAGTATTGTGATTTTATTGTGCCTTTAATAAAAATTATGGTTTTCTTGCACCAAACCAGTTGTCTACTCTATTTTCTCTATCGCCGCTTGTACCTAAGGCCAGTGTCTAGACCCCAGGGGTGTGGGAGCGATTTGAACCGCTCAGAGACAGTCAGGGGCAGAGCTGGCTGGGCACACGCCACCCCCTACAATATTCTGTATATCCCTGCCTCCTTCCTTCCCACTTTCCTGCATGTTTCAATTCCCCGAGGAAGTAGGAGCAGTGGATGTGTATTTGGACTTTCGATAAGGTCCCGCATAAGAGATTAGTGTGCAAAGTTAAAGCACATGGGATTGGGGGTAAGGTACTGACTTGGATAGCGAACTGGTTGGCAGACAGGAAGCAAACAGTTGGAATAAACGGGTCTTTTTCCGAGTGGCAGGCAGTGACTAGTGGGGTACCGCAGGGATCGGTGCTAGGACCCCAGCTATTCACAGTATATATTAATGATCTAGACGAGGGAACTAGATGTAATATTTCCAAGTTTGCAGATGACACAAAGCTGGGTGGGCGTGTGTGCTGTGAGGAGGATGCTGAGAAACTCCAGTATGATTTGGACAGGTTGGGTGATTGGGCAGATGCATGGCAGATGCAGTATAATGTGGATAAATGCGAGGTTATCCACTTTGGTGGCAAAAACAGGAAGGCAGATTATTATCTGAACAGCAATAGATTGGGAGAAGGGGAAGTGCAACGAGGCTTGGGTGCCCTTGTGCACCAGTCGCTGAAGGTAAGCATGTGGGTGCAGCAGGCAGTTAAGAAGGCAAATGGTATGTTGGCCTTCATAGCGAGAGGATTCGAGTACAGGAGCAAGGATGTCTTGCTGCAGTTGTACAGGGCCTTGGTGAGACCACACCTTGAGTATTGTGTGCAGTTTTGGTCACCGTATCTGAGGAAGGATGTTCTTGCCGTGGAAGGAGTGCAGCGAAGATTCATCAGACTGATACCTGGGATGGCAGGAATGACGTATGAAGAGAGATTGGGTCGATTGGGCTTATATTCGCTGGAGTTCAGATTAATGATAGGGGATCTCATTGAAACTTATAAAATTCTAACAGGACTAGACAGACTAGATGCTGGAAGGATGTTCCCGATGGCAGGGGAGTCCAGAACCAGGGGTCACAGTCTAAGGATAAGGGGTAAGCCATTTAGGACAGAGATGAGGAGGAATTTCTTCACCCAGAGAGTGGTAAACCTGTGGAATTCTCTACCACAGAAGGCAGTGGAGGCCAATTCATTAAATATATTCAAGAAGGAGTTAGATATATTTTTTAAAGCTAAAGGGATCAAGGGATATGGGGAGAAGGCAGGGACAGGGTACTGAATTTGGATGATCAGCCATGATCTCATTAAATGGCAGAGCAGGCTCGAGGGTCCGAATGGCCTACTCCTGCTCCTATCTTCTATGTTTCTATATTTCTATTCCAATCCCCACCTCTCCAGCACCCACTTTCCCTCTCCTTACTATCCTCAATTATGCACAAATTGCCCTACTCACCCCGTGCCTCCTGCCTTCCCGCAACTACTAACTACACTCACTTCCTCATCCACCAGCCCAAATTCTAAACTATTTCACGCCATCTACCTGAACTACTTTTTAACCCTTGAGCACTGCCACAGGAGATTCATTATATCTAAACCAGTGTCCTCTCCTGTGCCTGTTCCACAGAGGTTCTCCTGGTCTCTTGTCATACCTTTGACAGGAAGCTGGCAGAACCCCCAGGGAAACAACGTTAATGGCAATTTTCAGCTGCTTCTCCTGCAGTTTTGCCAGTTTCCCGCTGAAGGTGTGATTGGAGGGTTGGGAGCACTCAGTGGAATTTCCGGGTCAGGATTGTTCATCACACACAAAAAAAATACTGAAATACAAAAATTTCCCTGGAAAAATCTGAATTCCTGGGAAATTAGAGCCAAAGAATTAAAAAAAACTTACTTCACTGTCTGAGCACATCTTTTTTGCAAATCCTTTCAATGGCCCTGTTCACCCTACTCTACATTCTCATATGTCACCTTGCAACAACATAACTTCGGACTTGTCATGAGCAGCGCCACAGGAGAACTACTAGTAAATATATACACATATTAGTAATAATACAAATGTGCTTTTTTAGGACTTTTTAGGTATTCAGTAAATTTTAATAATAAACTCTTCTAAATCTGTTTATTTGGTATCTGATGATGTAATTTATAGAACTGTCTGCTGAGTTTCAGACAGACACATCACTCAAAGGATTCTTCACAATTGGGAATGAAGTGCTTATTAGTTATAGTAGAACTGGATGGTGCCCAATAATCCATGAAGACGGCTCTTCAAAGAACTTGAACAAGCTGTTAGCGGTTATGTTCTGGAGCCAGGAGGAGACACATTAGCTTCTCTTGTGTGCAATTAGCAGAAGAAAAAAATCAGCCAACCAGCTCTGCCAACTTTTTCCAGCCAAATTACACTGTGCATTGTATTATTTGTCCTATCACCATGTATCTGGGTGAGACCAGACTGTATTGCTTCCAAAGCACTTGAATTACCTGAGATAACAGGGTTAGCAAGGCTTCCTCCTTTCTTCTCTAGTTGGCATTGGAGGAGCCAACACTTTGTCTTCCCTGGTAGATTTGATATCTTGTAAGATACAACCCAGAATTGGTCCGATGGAGATGCTTTCAATGGTCTTATGCCCTTTGGCTGCTTGACAGCCCGTTTTCTAAGAGTGGGCCTGGATCCATTCTGTTGGGTGCTTTTATGGTCAAATTCTTCAGAAATGATGGTGTCTGATTTCAAAGACTTTACTGACATGTGCATTCTAGATCAAATTTTGAAAATTTATAGTCATTTAGTATATTTAACCAAACACTTGCCAGAATCTGATGCAACCATGGAGCAGTTGTTCCCATCATACAGAAAGTGATAGACCTTTACTAGGACTCTTTGATATTTCAGCTATAATCCTTTGTCAAAACTAGAAGATATTACAGACAAATAACTTATAAGAAAGAACAGAATGAGAGAAAGTGGGAGGAAACAAAAGGACCACATACATTAGAAAAAAAAGTGAGTAGGTGGAGAACAAAAGATAGTTAATCACACTCTTGGGGCTGGATTTTACGAACCTTGGCGGTTCCGTGGCGGGCGACATTGGTGGCGGGTCCCGACCCCACTGCTGTCTTCATCCAGCTGTCTGAAACAAATTTACCGTGACTGGGCCTGTTAAGCCCGACCAGCGCATTTCCCGGCCAATTAGAGAAAGCGGGTCTGTTGACGTCATTTGATTATGCATCATCAGCCGGTTTCCTTAAAGGGACCATGGCCAACTTTCTTTTCACATTTGTGCTGTCAGTGTTCTACAGCATTGAGGTGCTGCAAACACAGACAAGCACTGCACAGAGGTGCAGGGCTGCATTCAGGCTCTCCCATGACTCCCTCCATAAGCATACCTCCAGCACACAGAGAGGTCCTCTTCCCTTCCAATGGGTGGAAGAGACCTCTCTAGGAGATCAACACAGCCTGGTTGCACATTGTAGAGGAGGGTACAAGCAGGGATGTCGTCAGGAGGACCTGGGTGCAATGCCGCAAATGTTTCAATGATCTCATTCGATCACAAAACATTAGAACAAAGCCACACTCAACTTCATCCTGCTGTGCCTCTCATCACATCCCCATCACTCTGCCTTCCCTACCCTACTCCTGCACATCCTTACTCACACCAACTTACCTTGCACCTCCACCCATCCCTCTCCATCTACATTATCACATCCCCATCTCACTAGCCACCCCTCACACTCACCCTTATCCAAGTCTAATCATACCAACTAACAACACACAAGGGTAGGCAATTGTGTGTTTTATCCAATGTTCATGTAAAGTTTATGTTAATGTGTTGTCAAACATTGAAACCTTTATTTTCAACACTTTGCGTTCTTGGACAGATTTGTGTGCACATTTGGAAGTGGCTTAATGAGTTGCAGTGAATGGTGAGACATAACGGTAGCCCCCGCAATGGTGGTGAGTGTGAAAGGAGTGGCTTGGACATTGTAGGGATGCTTTATGGTGTTGGTGTGGGCTGGTGCCAACCTGGTGCATCATGTGACAGCCAGAGTGTACAGCATCAAGTGAAGTAAATCTGGCCATGGTGAGGCCATTCCTGGCTTTTCAGGCAGCAATATGGTCAAGTGCTTATTCCCTCTGTCCTGTGCAGCATCAGTTGATTGTGGAGAAGGTTGGTGTTGTTGTTGGTGCTGCTGGTGTGCCTGGTGCTGCTGGTGTTGGGGCTGATCGTGGTGGGATTCTGAGGACCAAGGTGAGAGAGTATAAAGTGCACCCATGCTGGTGGAATAGATGGCAGGTGAAGTAGAGATGACAGAAGTGATCTGTCAATGGTGAGAGAGGTAATGAGGTCAGATTGGATGGAGACTTGTGTAAAGACTTGCAGCATCCGGAATCTGTAGTGGAAATGCAGTACAGAGAAGCTAGTGGTTAAGGGAACATGTCTCAATCAGCTGGGAGCTTTGACTTGACATTTGAAGCTGTCAACTCATCAGCTGATTCAATGGCCACTGACCTCCCACCTCAGCTTCACAGACAAGGTCTAGGCACAGTGGGAAACTGGTGGGCGACTTGTCAAATCCAAAAAGCTGAAAAAAATCATTGATAAGTGGATGTAAACAAGCCACTAATGATTTGAATTGCCTCGCCCACCGCTGTGTGTCGGGTCTGCTCGGCGCTGGCAGACCCAACATTTGGTAAAGGCGCGTTGCGACGGGATCACAATGGGTCGGAAAAAACCCACTTACCCACCTGACCCGCCACCGATTGAGCATGCTGACCACCCCCCCCAAAAAAAAATCCAGCCCTTGGTCTTTGTGTTTCTCGTGCTCTCTGTATGACTGTCAATGACAACAACAACAACAACTTATATTTATACAACGTAATAAACAGGAGTGGTATTAAAAAAAAAATTGACACTGAGCCATATAAGGAGATGTTAGGGCAGATGACCAAAATCTTGGTCGAAGAGGTAGGTTCAACCTCAGTGAGTTGCAGTGAATGGAGGACACAAATAACCTCCCAGAGATGCCGGGGAACATAGGGTCTGATGAAAGGGAGGAACTGAAAGAAATCAGTATTTGTAGGGAAATGGTGTTAGGAAAATTGATGGGACTGAAGGCCGATAAATCCCCAGGGCCTGATGGTCTACATCCCAGGGTACTTAAGGAAGTGGCCCTAGAGATAGTAGATGCATTGCTGGTCATCTTCCAGAACTCGATAGACTCTGGAATGGTACCCATGGATTGGAGGGTAGCTAATGTTACCCCACTATTCAAAAAAGGTGGTAGAGAAAAAGCGGGGAATTATAGACCGGTAAGCCTGACATTGGTAGTGGGGAAAATGCTAGAGTCTATTATAAAAGATGTAATAACAGAGCACTTGGAAAGCAGTGACAGGATCGGACAAAGTCAACATGGATTTACAAAAGGTAAATCATGCTTGACTAATCTACTGGAATTTTTTGAGGATGTAACTGGTAAAATAGATAAGGAAGAACCAGTGGATGTGGTGTATTTGGACTTTCAGAAGGCTTTCGATAAGGTCCCACATAAGAGATTAGCGTGCAACATTAAGGCACATGGGATTGGGGGCAAGGTATTGACTTGGATAGAGAACTGGTTGGCGGACAGAAAGCAAAGAGTTGGAATAAACGGGTCGTTTTCTGAGTGGCAGGCAGTGACTAGTGGGGTACCGCAAGGATCGGTCCTAGGACCCCAGCTGTTCACAATATATATTAATGATCTGGACGAGGGAATTGGATGTAATATCTCCAAATTTGCAGACGACACAAAGCTGGGTGGGAGGGTAAGCTGTGAGGAGGATGTCGTGAAACTCCAATACGATTTGGACAGGTTGGGTGATTGGGCAGAAACATGGCAAAAGCACTATAATGTGGATAAATGTGAGGTTATCCACTTTGGTGGCAAAAACAGGAAGGCAGATTATTATTTGAATGGCAATAGATTGGGAGAAGGGGAAGTGCAAAGAGACCTGGGTGTTATTGTGTACCAATCGCTGAAGGTAAGCATGCAGGTGTAGCAGGCAGTTAAGAAGGCAAATGGTATATTGGCCTTCGTAGCAAGAGGGTTCGAGTACAGGAACAAGGATGTCTTGCTACAGTTGTACAGGGCCTTGGTGAGACCGCACCTTGAGTATTGTGTGCAGTTTTGGTCACCTTACCTGAGGAAGGACATTCTTGCCATGGAGGGAGTGCAGCGAAGATTCACCAGGCTGATACCTGGGATGGCAGGAATGACGTATGAGGAGAGATTGTGTCGATTGGGCTTATACTCACTGGAGTTTAGAAGATTGAGAAGGGATCTCATCAAAACCTATAACATTCTATCAGGTCTGGACAGACTAGACGCAGGAAGGATGTTTTGGATGGCCGGGGAGTCCAGAACCAGGGGTCATAGTCTAAGGATAAGGGGTAAGCCATTTAGGACTGAAATGAGGAGGAATTTCTTCACCCAGAGAGTGGTGAACCTGTGGAATTCTCTGCCACAGAGGGTGGTGGGGGCCAGTTCATTAAATATATTCAAGAAAGAGTTGGATATATTTCTTGAGGCTAAAGGGACCAAGGGATATGGGGAGAAGGCAGGGACAGGGTACTGAATTTGGATGATCAGCCATGATCTCATTGAATGGCGGAGCAGGCTCGAAGGGCCGAATGGCCTACTCCTGCTCCTATCTTCTATGTTTCTATGTTTCTATAACGGTACCCTCCGCAATGGTGGTGAGTATGAAAGGAATGGCTTGGACATTGTAGGGATGCTTTATGGTGTTGGTGTGGGGTGGTGCCAACCTGGTGCATCATGTAACATAGGGAGGAAAGGGAAGTGCAGAGGTGAAGAGATTTAGGGAGGGAATTCTAGAGCTTAGGACCTAGGTAGCTGAAGGCATGATCATCAATGGTGGAGCATTTAAAATTGGGAATGTTCAATAGATAGAGCGCAGAGGTCTAGGGGGATTATAAGGCTGGAGGAGATTACAGGGATAAGGAGGGGCAAGCCCATAGAGGGATTTGAAAAGAATTTTGAGAATTTTAAAATCAAGCTGTTGCTTATCTAAGAGCGAATGTAGGTCAGCAAGCACAGGGGAGATGGGTGAGCGGGACTTGAAGGGAGTTAGCACACAGGCATCAGAGTTTTGGATGAGGGTAGAACTATGGAGGCCGACCAGGAGTGGATTGGAATAGTTAAGTCTAGAGGTGATAAAGGCATGGATGAGGGTTTCATCAACAGATAAGTTGAGGTAAGGGTAGAGACAGGCGATATTACGAAGGTGGAAATGGGCAGTCTTAGTGATAGAATGGATATGAGGTAGGAAGCTCAATTCATGATCAAATATGACACCAAGGTTTCAAACAGACTTGGTCAGCCTTAGACAGTTGTTGGCGAGAGAGAGTGAATCAGTGGAAAGGGAACGGAGTTTGTGGCGTGAACCGAAGACAATGGCTTCCGTCTTCCCGATATTTACTTGGAGGAAATTTCTACTCAGCCAGTGCTGGATGTCAGAGAAGCAGTCTGATAGTATAGCTGTAGTGTATGTAACTGTTCTACCTTTAAGAGAACTATTGTATGTAACCGTCCACCTTTAAGAGAACTATTTTAGGTGTGGCACTACTTTATCCTGGCTGCTGTATACTGTAATACCGACGGTGACCACACCGGTATATAAGTGCTGTGGCAGAATTTATTGGGCAGATTCGCCCTGACCTTCGAATAGTAAAGTCCTGTTTAAGTTACTCTTGTAGTCTGTGTATTACTTCGCTATACAACCCACAGACTTTACAATAGCCACTGTGGCGGGTTCGAGAGAAGTGGAGGAGAGGCAGAGCTGGGTATCATCAGCGTACATGTGAAAACTCATGTTGTGTTGCAGACACTTTTCTCATCTTGGAGTCTATATCAGTTTGTCCAATACTTTTCTTCATGGTTTCTTTCTCAAAAAGGACCGAGGGTTCTGTTAAACGATACTTCCGGAATCATGGTGGGGGCAGGGAACCTGGCCACTCCACCCCCCGTCCACCGAGCCAGCAGTACTGCAGTTTGCGGCTTCCTTGGTGGGCAGGTGCCTTAGCTATGTCCCTAGTAGTGTGGGTGTCCGCCATGCGTATGTAACTAGAGGGGCCTCCTCTTGAACTCAGGCAGCTGTATCTGGGCAGTTTTGCCATGAAGCAACTGTCAGGACAAATGCTGCTAGGGGCACTGGAGGCAGCCACAAAATGCCCCAAGCTCAAGCTGTTGCTCAAGGCTCCTTCAAGCGAATTGTCATTTTTGGCAATAAAGTTTTAAAATCTATCTGATTCAGTGGCTCTCAAACTCGTTCAGGCTGGGCCCCATCAAAAATCGCACAGCCTTTCAGGCCCTATCTTTGGATACCTGTAGTGGTAAGTCTGCAAAAGATGTGTCTACTCCTTTATTTCTGTTCATTTTGCTCTCCTCCATGACTTGATCTGTCTCTCTTCACCTGCAATATTTTGATCTCTCTCTCTCCTTCAATATTTTGCTCTCTCCGCTATTTTGTTTGCTTCCTCCGCTTTCACTGTTCTGATCACTCCCTCCATTTTCAATTTTCTGATCGCCCTCTCCTTCAATATTTTGCTGTCTCTTCACTATTTTGATCACTCCCTCCTCTTTCAATGTTCTGATCTACCTCTTCACCCTCACTTTTTGTTTTTGAATCATGCAACTGTTAAAATGCACTTAATCTACACAAGTAGCAAAATTTTGGATGTCCTCATGGATGAAGTAATCACTTACTGTCTAGCAACACTAGGAAGAATCTACTGGCAATGTTTGTTGGATATGGTATGTAGATGCACACCAGATATATAACTGGACGATAGCAAAATACTGCGGATGCTGGAAATCCAAAATAACAACAGAAAACGCTGGAAAAACTCAGCAGGCCAGGCAACATCCGTGGAGAGAGAAACAGAGTCAACATTTCAGGTCAAAGACCCTTCGTCAGGGCTGAGAAATAAGCAGGAAATGAAACAGATTAAGAAGCAAGTTTGGGGGCTGGGAAATGGGGGGGGGGATGGAAGAACAAAAGGGAAGGTCTGGGAGGGGTGAAGAGACATTAAGAGATATAAGGATATATAACTGGTATGAGAAACTTGCTTTCCTACTTTCCTCTTCATGGCGACATAAAGCAGGACACATTTACGCCTCAAAAATTATTTTGCTAAATATGGGCAATGATATGATGTATAAAAAAAAACTCAGAAAACATCAACTCCTGTTTTTCCGGAGACAGACATTCTTACAGGATTTGAGAAAGAGGCCAGCTCCCTGGCAGAATTAATTTAAGAGATTACACAAAGTTTTACCTGATTGGACCATCCAAATTATCACTGCAAATTCAAACAAATAAACACAAATGACTGAGGAGTGAGGAAGGTCTGCAAAGATTTAACATCTTATAGAAACACAGTAGTAACCAGGAAATTCGCAGTGCTAGAAACTTTGGTTATGAGTAGATCTACCACACGTGGCACAAGCAAGGGGAAAGACATTCAATCAACAAAACAAAAACAATTTTCTATTTCTTCCCTTCAGTGTGTTCACAGGAAAAACAAAATTAAAAATGTAGCGAGATGTGAAACTCAAGCCAGTAATAAATACAACATGGACTGCAGGCTGTCACCCTCCACTGATACTTTAAAATGGAGAATGACGCTCTCATTAGTCTTTCCTCACTGTTACACGTTATCGGCTTCCATGCCTCAGTCAACCTTTGTGTGTCATATGAATGGTTTCCATTCACAAACTAACTCTTTTATTGGGATATAAGCTTGTGACAGATTTATTTTACACCTGGAAGTGTTATCAATCAACCCTTGCAAAAGTTTACTTTACCAGAGAGAATTTAAGTCTTAAAAATTATTTTGTACAGATTTCCAGTACATTAATCATGCAATGGGCTTTTTTTTAGTCACTCTTCAGCTAATCAGAACAGAATTGCCGACTCTTTCTGGTTGAAACTGGAGGGGGTGATTTTGCCAATGGGGAGCTTTTGGAGGCGGGACTCCCACTTGTCGGGTCAGTCCCATCTCCATCAACTTCTGGCCAACCCACGCTATTTTGCCTTGATTTACCTTGTTAAGCCCGCCCAGCAGGCTCAGCAGGCCAATTAAGGGAAAGCTGGTTGCAGAGAACATTAACGTATGACGTTTCATCTGTCAAAAGTTTTTGACAGATGAATTGTCGTCGTTTGACAGCTCTGTGAAGCTGTCAAACAGTGACATTCTCTGTAGTTTGATGAGGTCTTGAATTCAAGACCTCATCAAACATCTTTCTTTTGTAGAAATTAGATGGTTGCTGGATTGGAGAATGCAACGGCCATCTGTCATCTCTACCGCGGAGGTGCGAGACTCTCCGCATACACACCAACTGAAGCCTGCAGGAAGAAGCAAAGGTACACTTTTTCTAACACTTTGCACTTACCTCAGATACTCACCTCTCCACAGTTGCACCCATCACTCACCTCCACAGCACACTTTTGGACCCCTGCGACCCCCACAGACCCCCTACTCGCCTCGGTGACCTGACGGGTTTCGGAGCCATTGTGAAGCCCGCACTTGTGAGGGCAAAAAGGGGATAATCTTATTTTCTGCCTGTTAACTACCTGTTAACAGGCAGTTAATTGGCTTTAATCCTTTCCCGCCTCCAAGGAGATGGGACCCAACGCAGGACGGCTACCTGCCTCCTGGGAAGATGGCATGGAGGCGGGTTGGGCACCCGCCATTTTCCTGGCAGTCCCGCCTCCATACCCGCCTCTCCAGGGCTGACAAGATCGCCCCCCCTGTATCTTTCTTGGCATCTCTATTCTTTTTTCAGCTCTCCATTCTCTATCCTAAACATACACACATGCATAAGCTTATGACCCTGTTTGCCCCATTTTGTCTCAAAATCAGGAAGTGGAGTTCTGATCTATTATTCTGGATCTCTGCCCACTCTTGCGGCGGTCCTATTTTTGGCAGTCAGTTCCAGCAGCCACTGACAGCGCCCACCTAGTTGTAGGTGGTTCCATGCAAATGAGGTGAGAATGACATCCTGTTTTCCATCATTTCCGCCTCACCTGCACAGTTTCTTCTTGCCCAGATAAAACCGACACATGGGGCAGGATTTTCATTGGGCCGTGGAGTTGGGATTGGAGGCGTGTGGGGGTTTAAAATCCCGAAATTGGGGGTCCCGACCCCATCCTGCCCCCAACCCACCTCCATGCCAGTTTCAAAGGAGGCGGGTACCCGCCCCACACTGGGACCCGCCTCCCCGAGGCGTGAAGGGGATTAGTGCCAATTAACTGCCTGTTAACAGGTAGTTATCAGGCAGTTTTTAGCCTAATCCCTATTTTCATTGTTGAAATGTGGGATTCCTGATGGCTCCAAACCACGGCAAGTTAGCGAGGCGGGCCGTCGGGATGAAGGGCTTGGAGGGGTCGAGATGTCCGGTGTTCAGGTGAGTGCTGTATGCATGAGTGCAGAGGTAAGTGTGTTTGGTCTGTGTAAAGTGTTTAAAGAAGTTCTACTAACCTTCACTTACCTTTACAACCTTCCTTCCTTCAGGTCTCGGGAGTCCCTCATCTCACGGCACAGAAAGCAGAATGGCCGCCAGCTGTCAAAATCTGCAGCCTCTGCTTTCTGTTCCGGGGAGATCTCTAAATCATCCTGAGAGGAAGGAATTAACCTGGAGTACAGATTGTCAATGTTTGACAGCTTCAAACAGCTGTCAAACACTGATATTTCATCTGTCAAAAGGTCTTGACAGATGAAATTTCAATCTGTGACGTCACCTGTTGCCGGGTGGCCCTTAATTGGCCTGCTGAGCCCGCTGGGCGGGCTCAACAAGGTCAATCAAGTCTAAATTGCGTGGGTTGGCTAGAACTCGATGGAGGCGGGACTACAACCCCAAAAGCTGTAGTCTCGCCTCCTACCCGACTCCTCAATGAAAAGCCAGCCCATGGAGTTTTTAACGGCTCCAGAGAAGGCAGTTTAAAATCATGAAGGGTTTAGGTTAAGTAAAGATAAATTGGTTCCAATGGCTGAGGGGTCGATAACCAGAGAGCACAGATTTAAGGTGATTGGCAAAAGAACTAGAGGCGAAATGAGGAAAACCTGTTTACAGAACGAGTGGTTAGGGTTTGGAATGCACTGCCTGATAGAGTGATGGATCCAAGTTCAATAGTAGCTTTCAAAAGGGAATTGGATAAATACTTGAAGGAGAAAAAAATTGCAGGGATATGGGGAACGAGCGGGGGAGTGGAACTAACTGGATTGCTCTTCGAAAGAGCTAGCACAGACTCGATGGGCCGAATGACCTCCTTCTGTGCTGTACTATTCTATGATTCTATGATTCGAAGAGCATCTACATGCATCGGAGCAGCTACATTCATAATAGCAATAGATGTGTAATTGCTCATCTGTTTTTGATATTTTTTTAGTTTTTTTCCGTAGCCAACTACGCTACCATCTGCTCATCTGCCATTTGTTGTGAGCCTGCTGTTTTCCGTCACCACCAGTTCACATGGACATGCACAGTAGGCATCCTATTGCAATATCTCTGCAACTTTGCTTTATGGAAGTAAAGGAGCAATGGCTGCTCAGACAGCACTGAAGGTGCTTGGTAACTGCACCAACTCAGATCCAAGTACCCTGGGGCATTAAGACAGCGAGTTTGAGGAGGAACCAACCATACATAAGGATTTAGATAAGTGTAATACACCATGAAGTATGTGGCAACTTCATGGCAACATGCAGGGGGCAGGGTTGTGCTAGAGGACAGAGGGACCGAGCCAGTTACCAGGCAGTTTTTCTCATGAACACCATGGCTGGGACTATTGAGAAATCCGATTCAAAATTACTGAAGCCTGTCACTGTCAGATTTGATAATCTGGAGGGATTGCCTTGAGAAAGACATGACAGAAGATTTCACACTCCTCAGTGCTGTCCACTGGTCTGCTCTTACACAGATCACTGCCCATTCTACACCTGGGGTATGGCAGGGGAAGGGACAGGTTGGATAACTTCCTCTGAGGGTGATTGCACATCTAACCAATACAGCCAGCCGCCTCAAATTGAAGTGTTAGCTAGCAAGCAGATGCTGGCATCCACGGTCTTCTCAGGTATGGATCCAACTGTAGCCAGGTCATATTATGATCCTTCACACAGAGGTACAAGGCAACCTCCAACCCTTGAGTTCTGCAATAAGCATGCCACCAAACGTGTTCCTCTCACTCAGAGCACTTAGAGATATTGGTATGATAGGCAGTAGGAGATGCACGCCATATAGGGGCATCAAGGATGAGCAGGAGGGCAGGCACTAGAAGTGCCTCTTTATGTAAATATCACTGTATAAATGTTATGCACTTTAATTTTCCTTAGTCTGGAGAGGTTTTGTTGATAAGGGCCATGTTAAGGTATCAACAGATGGCAAGTTAAGCTATGTAGATGGGAATGTACATATCTTTTCTGGGTACATTGGGTAGTTCATTCATCTTCAATATTTGTACAAGGGCTAGATCTGAGAAGTACTGGAAGTCATTATCAATGAGCAGCTACTGCACTAATCTTCCTGGCTTCAGCTTTGTTTTCTCCATGTCCTCCTCCTGTTCCTCATCGTCTACTACTTTTGCACGTTGGGCCTCCTCTTCACTCTGTTGTATGTTTACTTCTCTATGCATTGCAGTTACGCTGCATGCAGTCCATGATTATTTTGATCATCTTTGCTGGGCTATATAGAGCACCCATCTGAACTTCCAAAGCAGTGGGATGTTTGCTTTAGCATCCAAACAGTGTGTTCCACAGTTGGTTGCTCATCATATGTACACTCTGCTGCTGTTTGGGGTTTCTCAGTGTGATCATCAGCCATGGCTGCAGAGGATAGCCCTGGTCTTACAGCAGCCAGCCATCTAGTCTATCTGATGCAGGCAAAATGGACTGCTGCATAATGAAGGAATTATGGGTGCTTCCTGGATATTGGGCAATAACATGTATAATGATCTTTCTGTGACCAGGCACAGTCTGGCCATTCATCAAATGGAAGTCCTTTCTGTTGATATAGGTGATGGGGTTGATATGCGAAGCCCTAATGACTGCATGGGTGGCATATAGTACACTCTGTACCCTTGAGAACCCTGTCACTGTTGAAAATTCTATGCCGGTCTAGTTAATGCTTCCCTTCCACAGCAAAAGCGATGACAAAGCAAACACTTCCATCAGTCATCCACAGGCTGCAGACTTGCCGATCTGTCATGCGTCCTCTGTGGTGGCTTAATGATCCAGGGGGATAAAAGCTTATTGCTGTGGTAATCTTCAGAAGCTGTCTATAGGTCAGCCTTGAGGGACATCCTCTATTGTGAAATAAAGGCAGCAAAGAGAACATTAAGATCTGTAAATGCATTTTATGGGTGCTCTCCTAGATACTATCATTGCCTGGTACTCTGGTGGAATATGCTGGTAGCTGGTGGACATCTGTGTCTTGGTTTTAGGTAGCCCGGTACAGTTTGATATATTCCCAGCAATCAGAGTCAAATTGATGAGATATTTATTCTTGTTGCCGTTCTCTCTAGCTGTTGCTGTTATTTGAAATATTCATACAATGTATATCGTCTGTACTACTAGTGACATTTCTTACATGGCCCAGTAATAAAATGAAGAGCTGCCCGAACTTGCTACCACATTTCCTTTGTATTCACCGGCCACTTAAATGAGGATTTAATTTTGACAGGGTAGACGTAGAGAAGGGTAAACGCAGCAGCAAGCAACAATGCTGTAGAGAAGCACAGGAGAAAATTACTCCCATAATCCCAAAAAATAAAATCGCACCAAACACAGAAAATAATGTAGGGAGCAAATTTAACTAAATATCAATACTGTTCAAAAAAAATGACAACTCTAGCTTTAAGAATCTAACTTCTGCAGGGCAGGCCAGCAGTTTGGTCATGCGACCATTTAACTAGAATTACATAGCATTTACAGCACAGAAACAGGCTATTCCTCCCAACTGGTCTGAACTCCACACGAGCCTCCTCCCACCCTACCTCATCTAACCCCATCAGCATAACCTTCTACTGTATTCCTTTCTCCCTCTTGTATGATCTACCATCCTCTTAAATGTATCATATCTATGATATTCGCCTTAACTACTCCTTGTGGTAGCAAGTTCCACATTCTAACCACTCTCTGAGTAAAGACGTCTTTCCTGAACTCCTTATTGGACTTATTAGAGACAACCTTATATTTATGGCCCCTAATTTTGGACTCCCCCACAATTGGAAACATCTTCTCTACGTCTACCCTATCAAATCCCTTCATAATTTTAAAGACTCTATCAGGTCACTTCTCAGTCTTCACTTTTCTGGAGAAAAGAGCCCAGCCTGTTCAGTCTTTCCTGATAGTTATAACTGTTGGATCCGTGGTTCAGTGGATATGCTATTATTAAATAATCACACGGATGCTGTACATTAACAAATAACAGGTCTTTACTGGAGGAGGGTAGTCTCTAGACTGGGGTACAGAGGCATGCGCAAAGCTTATATACCAGTGTGGTCACTGCCGGTACTACAGTATACAGGAGCTGTAAAAGTAGTTCTGACTTAAAGGCACATACACTACAATTCCTCCCCTTTTAGATTAGTAATACCCCTAATATTCAAATAACAATTAACATTTCAACATGTACATTAAACAACAAAAGTCCATTTATAGATTCAGTCTTTGGGGCGGCTTCCTGACCCTTTCGGGATAGCGCCTTTCCAGAGGTTCTTGTTCTTGGTGCAGAGGCGATTCTGACCCCTTTTCATCGGGTAGTTCATCGGGTTCCACTGCTACTGGGTCTGAAGTAGATGCTACCGGTATGTCGGGTTCATCCCCAGGTACTCGAGACATGGGGTTGACGCGTTCCTGTGACGCTAAGATCTGATCGATGTGGCGTCTCACAATGTTCTCCCCGACATCCACTGTGTACATTAATGGCCCCTGTCTTGTACATATCGTTCCGGGTTGCCACTTCTCTGTTCGATAGTCACGGGCCAAGACTGGTTGCCCTACATTGAAGCTCCTTGTCGGCTTCTCATTGATGTGCTGGGATTGTTTGTCCTCAACATTTCTTCGCACATTTGGTCTGAACAAGTCCAGACGAGATCTCAACCTTCGGTTAAAGAACATCATGGCCAGTGTCTGTTTGGTAACTGCATGTGTCACGTTTCAGTAGGCTAATAAGAAATTGTCCATCTTATGCTGTAGTGGAATTTCATCGTCGCACATGGCCTTTATCGCCTTCTTAAAGGTTTGTACGAATTTCTCAGCCAATCCGTTTGTGGCTGGATGATACGGGGCGGATGTGTAATGCCTTACCCCATTCCTTTTCATGAATTTTTGGAACTCGTCGGACACAAACTGTGGTCCATTATCAGAGCAAATCTGCTCTGGCAAACCGTTTCTGGCAAATATGGTCCGTAGGACTGCAATCATCTTCTCTGTAGTGGTTGAAGACATTTTTATCACCTCAGGCCACTTTGAATGAGCATCCACTGCTACTAAGAACATTGAGTCCATGAATGGACCAGCGAAATCAATATGCACCCGTTGCCATAAAAAAAAAACAAATCAAAATCAACTTTTATTGTCATTGTTAGTGCACAAGTGCAGTACAACGAAATGTAGGCTTGCGGCTCCCGAGAGTGTACATTTAGATTAAGACATTTAAACATTCAACATACATTTGGCTTGTAATACATTAACATAAGCATAACCATAATAAAGTACATTGGCAGATGTGCAGGCTTTAGAGTTTATTTGTGGAGTTCAGTAGGATGACAGCCCTGGGAAAGAAGCTGTTCCTAAATCTGGTCGTACGGGTGCGAATGCATCTGTAGCGTCTCCCAGATGGCAGGAGGGCGAACAGACTGTGGCTGGGGTGGGTAGGGTCTTTGATGATGGACCGTGACCTTCGTAAACAGCGTTTCTGGTATATGTGCTCTATGGTCGGTAGCCGGGTGCCGGTAATGCATTGGGCAGTTTTGACTACCCGCTGCAGGGCTTTCCGGTCATAGTAGCTACAGCTGCCATACCATACTGTGATACAGTTTGTCAGGATGCTCTCTATTGTGCAGCGGTAAAAGTTAGAGAGGATCAGGGGTGACAGGTTACATCCCTTCAGCCTCCTTAGGAAATATAGGCGCTGCTGGGCCTTCTTCACCAGAGAGGAGGTATTGAGGGACCAGGAGAGGTCTTCCGTGATGTGGACTCCGAGGAACTTAAAGCTGTCCATCCTTTCCACCACAGCACCATTGATGTGGATGGGGGTGTGACTTCCGCCTTTAGACTTCCTGAAGTCCACAATGGTTTCTTTGGTTTTCTTGATGTTCAGGGCCAGGTTGTTATCGGCGCACCACTTCACGAGATGCTGGACCTCCTCCCTGTAGGCTGACTCATCGTTGTTGGTGATCTGGCCTACTACCGTGGTATCATCCGCAAACTTGATGATGGTGTTGGAACCATGAACAGCCACACAGTCGTGGGTGAAGAGGGAGTAGAGGAGGGGGCTCAGCACACATCCTTGTGGGGCCCCTGTGCCATGGAGAGGAGGGCCACTCCCATGGGTGTAGAGGGGCATGTGGTGGTGCATTTTGGACCTTCTGGCATCCTAAGCAGCTCTTAGTTAGGTCTTCGAGTTGTTGATCGATTCCCGGCCACCACACATAAGCCCTAGCAAGGCTTTTCATTTTCACTTCCCTCAGATGACCTTCATGTAGCTCATTTAGCACTCTCTCCCTTAACTTGGGTTGAATCACCATTCTGGATCCACACATTACTGTCCCCTGGCATACTGACAGCTGTTCTCTTCTGGATGAGAATGCTGGCAACAGTGAGTCGCCATGTGTTGGCTATCCCCTCACCGTCAATTCATATACCCGTGACAGCGTCGGATCATTGCGGGTCTCCTTCTCTATATCCGTGTTTGTTACTGGCAATCGTTCAATTATTGACGAATAAAATATCTCGATAGGGTCCACTGCTGGTGCTTCCTCCACAGTAGGCAGTGGCAGGCGCGATAGCCCATCAGCATTCCCATGCTGTTTCGTGCCTTTATATTCTATTTCATATTGATTCGCCCCTAGAAACAGGGACCATCTTTGTAACCGCTGTGCAGTCATCACTGGAACGCCCTTCTTAGGATTAAAGATGGAGACAAGTGGTTGGTGGTCAGTCAGCAAGGTGAACTTCTGCCCATGCAGATAGTGGTTGAATTTTTTTACTCCCCATACTAGGCTGAGGGCCTCCCTGTCAATCTGGGTGTAGTTGCGCTCGGCTGAGGTTAGTGACCGAGACGCAAAGGCTACTGGCCTCTCCAACCCGTCTGGGAATTTGTGCGACAGCACCGCTCCAATACCATAGGGTGATGCATCACATGCCAAACGAATTGGTAGTGCTGGGTTGAAATGGGCCAACACCTCTTTTGATGTGATCAATTCTTTACACTTCTGGAAAGCTCGTCTACGTTCGTCATCCCACTTCCATGGTACCCCTGTTTGCAGTTGGGTGTTCAGCGGGTGTAATACCGTAGGCAAATTTGGTAAGAACTTGTGGTAGTAGTTTACCAGCCCGAGGAACGACCTCAGTTGTGACACATTTTCCGGCGCTGGAGCCTTGACTACTGCCTCAATCTTGTCAGGGGACTTATGTAACCCCTCTTCATCGATGACGTGGCCACAATACGAGATCTGTTTCTGGAAAAACTTGCACTTGTGGCGATTAGCTCATAGCCCATACTTCTTTAATCTGGTGAGCACCTTCTCCAAGTTGGCGAGGTGATCACCGTCATTTTCGCCCGTGACCAAGATGTCGTTCCCTGGAATCCCTTGCAGGACCTGATCCATCGCCCTTTGCCAGATAGCCAGAGCCGAGGCTACTCCAAACACCAGCCGGTTGTATTGATAGAGACCTTTATGAGTGTTGATCGTAAGGTAATGTTTCGAAGCTTCTTCTACCTCCATTTGCAAGTACGCCTGGGCTAGATCAATTTTGGTGAAGCGTTTACCTCCAGATAGGGAGGCGAAAATATCCTCAATTCGTGGAAGCGGATATTGCACCGTGTGAAGGGCTGGGTTCACTGTCACCTTAAAATCCCCACAGATGCGGACCTTCTTTGGTTCCCCAGGCGTAATACTCAACGACCTCTTCATTACAGGAACGATGGGTGTAGCCCACTCGCTCCAGTCCACTTTGGACAGTACTCCTGAATGTTCCAACCCTTCCAGCTCTGCTTCAACAGCTGGTCTGATCGCATAAGGCACTGGTCTGGCCTTCAGAAACTTTGGGCTTGCATTTTCCTCTATTTTAATCGTTGCTGTTATTCCTTTTAGTGTTCCTAGTCCCTCCTGGAATACTTCTTTTGTGTCAGTTAGCATTTTTGACAGTCGTCCAGGTGTGACGTCGTCATCCTTTTTGGCCTCAACCTTCAGTGCCTGTATGGAATGCCAATCTAATTGTATCTTCCAGATCCATTCACGTCCTCCATTTGGCAATACATATATATCCATTTTAAGTATTTCCTGGCCTTTATATGTCACTTTCACCCTTATTTTTCCTTTGGGGTAGACTTTTTGCCCCGTATACGTCTTCAAGACAATCTCTGTAGCTTTCAAGGGTATGTGTGAAAATAGCCGCTTGTAGTCTCTTTGATTTATGACTGTTAGAGCTGACCCTGTGTCCAATTCCATTTCCACTTGGACTCCGTCTATCTTGAGTGTAACCCAGATAGTCTGGTGATCCTCCATTTCGGTTACCTTATGTAGTTTCAGACAACCCAGCTCCTTGCTTCCGGAGTCTGTGTCACTTTTCTGTTCGTCTGAACCACTGTCCATCACCTGGTGTACCTTTTTGTACTTCTCCTGTGGAGATTTCTTACTGTTGGTTTCCTTCCCAGACCTGCAGAGTCTTGCTATGTGTCCTGCTTTCCCACACTGTCTGCACACTTGGTCCTTGAACCAACAATCTTTCTGGTCATGTGTTGTTCTGCCGCAGCGATAGCACTTCCCTGTTCCATAGGACATTTCATTGGTGCCATATTCTTGCGGTCTCCGTTGTATCTCTGCAGCGCCCCTTGCGGCTGCTTCATGTGATACTGCCATACTGAAAGCTTTGTCCAGCGTAAGGTCCTTTTCTGATAGAAGCCGTTTCTGGGTTCCTTCACTTTGTAGCCCACACACAAACTTGTCCCTTAACGTGTCTGCTAGTCCCGCTC
The DNA here is from genome assembly GCF_052327205.1 of Somniosus microcephalus. Classification (NCBI taxonomy): domain Eukaryota; kingdom Metazoa; phylum Chordata; class Chondrichthyes; order Squaliformes; family Somniosidae; genus Somniosus; species Somniosus microcephalus. The sequence goes on along the minus strand of NC_140995.1, from coordinate 188,662,958 downwards.
CAAACTGGCAGTGTTTCGATAACTTGCGCAGTTCCGTTAGGCACTCAGCATTGCTTTCGTCTTTGTGTTGGTTCCTTTTATGGAACTTAAATCGTTCTGCTATCAGCAGCGGTGTGGGGTTTAAGTGGTCCTGTAGGATTTCTACTATGCTTTCAAAATTCTTGTTTACCGGCTTCTCTGGGGCTATTAGATTTCGCAGCAACCCATAAGTTTTTGCACCCATGGAATTTAACAGAACCAGTGCTTTATTAGCATCTGGCACTTCATTCGCCCTGCAGTACACCTCAATACGTTCCCCATATGTCACCCAATCTTCAACTTCATTGTCGAACGTAGAGATACTGCCACTCTTCGGCATCCTTGGGTATGCGTTAACTATCACAAATGGCGCCTCCCGCGCTTCCCCTTCTTCTCCGCTGGCACAAAATGGCGTTTCCCGCGCTTTCCTTCCTTCCCGCGCTCGCCCTTCTTCTCCGCTGTGGCTTCTAAAAATGGCGCCTCCCGCGCTCTTCCTTCTTCTCCGCGGCTCAATGGTGTCTCTTGCGCTCTCCCCTTTCTTCGCCCCGCGGACCCTGTTCAGCCCGTGAGCACTGGCTGTGCTCTGCGCGTTCTTCTTTTTATATTTTTCGACGCCGCTCAGTCTAGAACCCGGCTGTTTCTTACCCTCTCTCTCTCCAGTTTGTTTTATTTTCCTCGACGCCGCTCGGTGTTCAACCCCCGGCTGCGCCCTGCGTTCTTCACCCTCTGTCTTACCCCGTCGATGCTGCTCGGCTTTCTCTCCGCCGTCGGTCGGCTCCAGCTGCCGCTGCTCGGGAAGGGTCTGCGCTGGACCTGTCGTCGGTCTCTTACTGCTCGTTGTTGCTGGGGAACCAAGCCCGGCTCTCCACAGCCTCCCCTGCGAAGTTGGATCTCTGCCTGACTGCTGGGCGGTTGCTCGTGGTCGACGCCCGTGTTCCTGGCCTTGACTATTTTTTTTATTTTTTATGTTGCAGGTAGATTCGAATCGACACTCGTCACCACTGTTGGATCCGTGGTTCAGTGGATATGCTATTATTAAATAATCACATGGATGCTGTACATTAACAAATAACAGGTCTTTACTGGAGGATGGTAGTCTCTAGACTGGGGGTACAGAGGCATGCGCAAAGCTTATATACTGGTGTGGTCACTGCCGGTACTACAGTATACAGGAGCTGTAAAAGTAGTTCTGACTTAAAGGCACATACACTACAATAACCTCTCAGCTAGAATCATAGGGGGAAAAATTCAGTATCACCCCCGTTTGGGGCGCCATTATTGGCCGTGCGCAAAATTTAGCGCCTGGTGCTAATTATCGCCTCCGACAGCAAACTTGGCTTTTATCGCCCCTGGAGGTGATTGGAGCGCAAAGGCCGAGGAGCGAGGCGCTACCTCAGAGTGCTGGCGAAGCAAGGAAGCGCAAATCAAAATCAACCAGCAAAGTGCTGCTCAGTATTCAAAACTCCTTCACACAGCATTGAATCTCTCTAGAAGTCTCTCTCTCTCTCTCAGAATGCGTGGTGCAAAAATGTCACTGACAAAAAAAAGGCAGGAAGTGGTCACCTTTAAATAGCGCTCCCCCAGTCCCTTTCTGACAGCATAACGCTCCCCTCAACCTGTCGTTGCTAGCGGCCGGCGGTAAGGCAGGGGGTGCCACTCAATTTCTGGTCCGGGGCGCTAACGGGGCGTTGCGCACTCGACTGATGTCACAATCTGCCGGCGCAGGAGATCGTGGCGGTAGTGTTTAGCGCCGCCGCAAAATGTCGAGTTAATTTCGCGAATGGCGCAAACATCACCGTGCCCGTGCGCTAGTTGCTTTGTGCCCCATTAGTGCCCACTTGAGGCGCTAATGGGAGGCGCAAACAACTGAATTTTTCCCCCAGACACACTGGCGCTGGTCTGTTCTTAAAGGGGAGGGTCGATCTTGCTCTCCAGCCACACCCTGCTCATTGTAGCCTTGAATCTTGGCCTGGACAGACCTGTGCCTAAATCTTCCAGTCAAGGACTATGGAGAGGGCCAGGGAGCGAGCACAGCGCTTCAGCGAGTGGGACTTGGAGGCTCTGGTTGGTGCGGTGGAGCGGAGAAGATCTATACTGTACCCAGAGAGTGGCAGGAGGCCTTTGCCACGCGAGTACAGAAGAGTGTGGAGGGAGGTGGCTCAGAGCGTTTCCTTAAGGAGCATGGTGACCAGGACCCATATCCAATGTAGAAAAAAGTTCAACGACCTCACTCGGGTCATCAGGGTGAGTGGCTTTTTTCAAAACCTCTCCATCCCTCCATCTCAATCTCACTCTATGGCCAGAGGGTCTTAAAAGCCCCAATGCCCAACACTCAGCCAACACCTATGGCCCTTTCATCAAACGCACACGCACATTCCACACTTTGCATACAGTAAGGGCTATTCAACTATGGGAAGCGCATCAAGCAAGACCATGGCTGCATACAGTAAGGGCTATTCAACTATGGGAGGCACATCAGGCAAGACCATGGCTGTATATTTACTCAGACGCCATCCTTTTTCTTGCAGGCCAAGCTATCTCATAATAGGAGACAGCAGCAACGGACGGGTGGAGGGCGGCCTCAGCTGCAACCCCTCAGCGATCTTGAGGTGCGCTTCCAGAGGATTGTGGCAAGCCGGGTGATCAGTCCCGTTGCCACTGGAGATGCCGACCCCGTTCTGGACAGCAATGGTAAGGTCATCACCTTCTTGTCCTCTCTTCTTCCACTTGTCCCTCACAACACCAGCCTCTGACACTTTCAATTCAAATTACTAAATCGCTGCACTCATTCCTCCCTTACTGCCACCCTGTCCTCACGCTAAAGCCACCCTTGTACCTCCCTGCTTTCAGATGGTGATTCACCAGTTGAGGAGACGGGCCCTCAAGCTACCAGTGGGAGTGAAGCTGCAGGCGAGGAGGAAGAGGAAGCCAGAGCATCAGCGCCACCCTCTCCCGAGGAAGCCCATGCCCACACTGGGAACGCGCTGTTACATCGTTATATTATTACATCGTTAAATGGAACTACTTGTTACATCGTTAAATGGAACTACTTTGGTTAGTGTATTTATATTGCTATGTGGCACACTGTGAAAGGCAGTGCGCAGTGCGCAGTGCAAGGTCGGACATCTTGTAACACTCCGCACTATGCAGCCGCAACATCATAAAAGCAAGAATACAACTGAGTGAAAGTCGTAAACTGAATGAGTTAAAAGTGTCTGTATTACATAGTAATAAGAACACAAGGAGACACAACACACGCCTTCCCTGGAGGGGAGCAGGGGGGAATGTCTGATGAGGGTGAAGCTCCAGGACCCAGCGGGCTGCAGCAATGCGATGGGGGTAGGGAAGCTCGGGGGCCTTCTCCCCAGAGGGAGAGTATGCCATTGAGTCCTACTGCACTGGATGCAGTGGAGGAGTGGGTCCTCGCTGAAATGAGCGCCCAGGCAGTGCACAGGCAAACTGAGTTCATGGGTGCAGTGGGAAGGGTGCTCGAATGCATTGAATCACTGGCAAGGAGTGTGGAGCACTTCGCTGTAGCACAGGCGGATGCCACGCAACTGCTTAGTGCTGCAATTCAGTCACTGGCTGCCATGACTCCATCTCTGACTGCTCTCATGCAGACTCAGATTGAGGCCACGCGAGCACTGACTGCTGCCATCCTCGCTGGTTCGGACACATTTCCCCGGTGCTCTCACCGCACCGCAGCAGGCCAGCAATCTGTGCTCCAGCAGATTGCTCCGGATGCTGAAGTGCTGCCCCGTGAAAGTGCCAGTGTGTCGGTCGAGCAGGGAGTTGCTGTCCTCTCTCAAGATGACAGCATTCCTGCTGCCACCACTGTCACTTCTCCACTGCACTTGCCACCGCCTGTAGGACAGACTGCTGCCGCCCATGCAGAGTTGGTGCAGTCTACAGCCGGGCCCTCCAGGCCCAGAGCTGGTCGAGGCCGTCCTTCAAGGGCATCTGCAGTCTCAGGTTGTGACAATCAGCAGCCTTCCACCAGCCTTGCTGCAGCCACTGGGGTCCCATTACAGAGGAGCAGTAGGGTGGGAAGGGGGGAAGTGCGCAAGGGAAGGAGATCACCCTCGAAGGGCAAAAAGTAGGAGGTGTGACAAAATGTTGCTCATTGTTTTAATAAAGGCCGAGGTTCCTGGTCAACATTTTTTTACTGTTTTGGACATTGTCTCCAGGTTGTGAGAGCCAGTTATGTTAATGACTGTTTTTTTTTTCTGTTTCTTTCTATTAGTTTATCATGCGGAAATGAGACACACAGAATTTGTAAAATAGGTAAGTTTTTGTATTCAAAATGTACATGTTTGGTCTTTGCAATCATTGTGGCCTTGACCAGCTTAGGGGTTGCAGGTTGGTTTCATTCAGGTTGTTCTCAATGGCAGAAGCCATTTCCTCAGAAGGGGCCTAGAATCGGCTTGCTATGAGCCTTTGACGGACGGCCCTTCCAGTTTCAACATTGTGGGCCTCCCTCCCGCCTTGGTGCTGCTGATGATCATCCTCCTCATCTTCCTCCTCCTCTTCCTCCTCCTCCTCTGATGGTGCTCCAATGCCTGGTGGAATTGGCTGGGTCCTGAGGATTGCAAGGTTATGCAGCATGCAGCACACAACAATGAAGTGGGAGACTCGCTCAGGCGAGTACTGCAGGGCTCCTCCAGAATGGTCCAGACAGTGGAACCGTTGCTTGAGCACGCCGATTGTGTGCTCAACGATGTTCCTGGTAGCTTGATGGCTCTCGCTGTATCGCAGCTCAGCAGGGGTGTTGGGCGTATGGAGCGGTGTCATCAGCCAGGTGCACTGAGGATATCCCTTGTCCCCGAGAAGCCAACCACCTAGGTGATGCAGTGCCTGGAAAAGGTCTGCCACAGAAGTCTGGCGCAGGATGAAGGCATCGTGGCTGCTGCCAGGATATTGGGCATTGACAGCGAGTATCAGCTGTCTGTGGTCACAGACCAACTGAACGTTTAAGGAATGGAAGCCCTTTCGGTTGCGGAAATCCTCGGCATTCTCGTGCGGAGCACGCAAAGTCACATGCACGCAGTCAATGGCGCCCTGCACCATGGGGAAGCCCACTATCTTAGCAAAGCCCATTGCGCATTCTTGCTGCTTGTCCGGGGTCATGGGGAAAGAGATGTACTCTCGTCTCCTTTTAAAGAGGGCATTTGTGACCTGACGGATGCAGCAATGCACCGCGAACTGGGAGATATTGGTGATGTCCCCAGTAGTTGATTGAAATGAGCCGGTGGCATAAAAGTTCAGAGCCACTGTTATCTTCACTGCCACCGACAGAGACGTCCTGCTCCTCAGTTGAGGCTGCAGATCTGGCTGAAGCAGGTGGCAGAGCTCAGTGACCACCTCCTTGCTGAAGCGCAGCCTTCGCAAACACTGCTCCTCAGACATATTAATGTAGGAGAATTGTTGGCGAAATACCCTGGGAGGGTAAGGCCTCCTGTACAGAGGCCTGTTGGCCCTCCTCCATCTGGCCATGGTTGCCACTCTCTCTCTGCGTCTCTGTGTCCTCCGAATGTGATGGAGAAGGATGACGTTCCCATTCATTGCTGCCCCCATAGTGTCTAGGCAATCAAAGTAATGAAGGTCAAAAACCAAAGTACCTGCAAAGTTATGGTCAGAAGCCAAAACTACCTCAGACAGCGTTGACTCAATGCAGAAGTCTCTCTCTCTCTCTTTGTCTCTCTCAAAATCTCTCTCTCTCTCTCAGAACGAGTGGTGCAAAAATGCCTACCACACAAAAGCCAGGAAGAGGCCCCCTGCGCCAGGCGGAAAGGAGGGGGCGCTACTCAATTTCCATTCCGGGGCGTCACAAGGGCGTTGCACTCTCGAATGACGTCAAGGTCTGCGTGTGCACGAGATCGGGTGGTATTGTTTAGCGCCACCGCAAAATGTCTAGTTAATTTTGCGAGCGGCGCAAAAATCGCCGTGCCCGGGCGCTAGTTGCTTTGCGCCCCATTAGCACCCTCTTAAGACGCTAACGGGAGGCGCAACCAACTGAATTTTTCCCCCATAGAATCATAGAATGATACAGAACAGAAGGAGGCCATTCGGCCCATTGTGCCTGTGCCTACTCTTTGGTAGAGCTATCAAATTAGCCTCACTCCCTTGCTCTTTCCCCATAGTCCTGTAAGTGTTTTCCCTTCAAGTATTTATTCAAGTTGTGGTATCATTATTGTAAATGTTTGTTGCAACTTCTCAAGTGCCTCCATATCCTTTTTATTTTATATCAACAAGATAAGCACTGGGTACAGAGCTTGCCAGATGAACCTGAAATTCGGCATGTGACTTGATTTGCAGAATTTTATTGTGGAAATAAGTCTTGAGCTGACAGACAGCACAGCATCCATTTGTCTACCCTGATCATTGTCCTGTAATTGGGCTCATGGCCGACACGTCAGATATCCCAACCTGTGCTCACCACCAACAGAGCTTCACAAAAATCGACACGAATATTTTTAGCTCTTCACATACGAAGAGATCTCTAAAAGCCAACCACTGGAGAAATGATTTTTCTATGTTGACAGTAGCCACGGTTTTAAGCAATTTCTTATTCTAAGGAACACTGGAATGGTTATAAACCAGCAAGGGTTCTGCTGAAGGGTTATACCTGACATGTTAACTTGTCTGCTCTCTCTACAAATGCTGCCTGACCTGCTGAATGTTTCGAGCATTTTCTGTTTTTGTTGCAGGGTTAAGCTGCAACGTTGAAATTGATTGTTTGATCAGCTAATGCAGAGCAGTTGTAAGTAATCCCCTATATTAGAATGGTGTAAACACTGACAGGATTTAACACTTTACTGCCATGTGAAAAGAATAAATGCTGACACTTCTTCATGTGGCAATTGCCATTTAAAAGTCAGCCATGTGCCCCCTTTTAAAAGGGGCGCAGCCAATAAAAACTCTAACTTTAAAGGAAACTTAACAAATTAAATTAAAATGTTATTCTCAGGGGTGATGATGCACTCCAGTCCCTGCGGTGCCCACTGGTCATGGAAGGCCTCGAGCGTGCTGGCGGACACCGCATGCTCCATCTCCAGGGCCACCCGGGTGCGAATGTAGCCCGGGAAGAGAGGCAGGCAGTCGGGCCGACCGACCCCCTCGACCGCCCGCTGCCTGGACCTGTTTATGGCCACCTTTGCCAGGCCCAGGAGCAGTCCTATGAGGAGGTCCTCCAACTTGACCGCTCCTCTCTGCACCGGGTGATCAAAGATCGGGAGCGTGGGAATGAGGTGCAACCAAAAATCGAGGAGCAGCCCCTTCAAATAGTGGAAGAGGAGTAAATGCTGTATCCCTGACTGAATCACACTTGATTGTTACTGGTACTAATTAATGTATATAATTCAAGTTAATTTCCCTTGTGAAAAAGTGTTTCAGGTTATCTGACCGAGTTATGGAAACGTGTCTATTCATTAAGAAGGAAGTTGATTTGTTGCTTTAGTGTGTGTGGCGTAAGTTTGTGTATTTAGACAATGTGTGTGGTCATGTTGGTTGTGCAGGAATATCATGGGACTGCTGGGACTGTTTCCTAACGGTCGTGGCATAAGGCTCCCATGGGTACAGCACATGATAATCTAATTGAAAACACTGCTGTTTTAAAGCGACAGTAAATTAACATAGGTTGCTAATTCCTTGGGATGATTCCAAGGACTCAGGAACTAGCCATATTTTTCTATATTGTAGAACCTTTACAGAAAAGGCTTGTTTTGCTTTGTTTCGTTTTTATAAACGATTGTCCTAATTAAGGTGAGGGATGCGTGTGTCAGGGAGATATATGACCATCAAATGTAGAACCCAGTTCCCTCCGCTCTACCCTAACAAATGGCCTTAACTCAATGTCAGTAGTATATCTTTGCTGTACTGTTATGATTTTTCTCCCATTTTTCACACCAAGCATACTTTTGGCTTTTCTGAGTGAAAATAACATTTTTAGTGTCAATTTATGCAAAATTATGGGTAGATTTGTACTGTAAGTTTGCACCCTCTGTAAGATGGAATGAGAACACTCAAATCTATTTCACATAGGAACAACCAAGCAGCAGAGAAAGACTTTTCATTCCATCATTCTGGATCTTAACCCAGGTTAAGTGGACAGTTTTCTAATTAACTGGGTTTTGCAGTCAACTAGAAATAGTTTCTTCAGCCCTCAAGCTGCTGAAGGTTTCAGTCTGGACAGATAGATGTCCACAAAACATAGGACAGTCTCTATTAAGGTGATGAAAGGTGGGCTATCAATTGGACTTCTAAGTGAAATTGTTCAAATTACAGATTATAAGTTATTCAGAAAATCTTTTGTGTGATTTGTTGATGACTTATGTGAACATGAGAATTTATAAATGCAGAAAGGACATTTGCAACAACAACTTGCATTTATATAACGCCTTTAATGTAGTAATGAAGGGATAATTACAAGTCCTAGCCCTTTTCGGGCTACCCCAGATCAGGCGTATTCCCCAGACGTTCACCTTCAATTTAAGTTAGAGATAGCCGAATTCTATAAGATGCTTAAATGGGTCTAAAGGTTCAGGCTATCTCTCCCTAAAGGAAAGGAATGACTGAAGATGTTACCGTCCTCCGGATAGCACTTTTAATAAGTTTAACTGGACTGTAACCTTCTGGATATTATGAGGGTCCAGAATACCCCCCAGAATTCTGCAACTCCTTCCAAAAGAGTGTACTGAAATTAGGTTCGCGAGATTGATACAGAAATACTCTGAGACAATTCTAAAAATATATAGTTTTATTTAAGAGCCGACATTGAGTTAACAGCTGTTGATTCAGTCGCAATTTTTACAGTTCAAAATACAATTAGCTTACAGAATCTTATTCTCAGAGATCCTTATTCTCAAATCTTAACTTTGTTACATTTCCACACTTCTACTTATTCTTAATCCAGAATACCCACCAAAATCAAATACCTTGATTACCCGAGACTCAGAGTTGTAGGCTTACAGAGTGGTTTTGAAGCCGAGAATCGCTTGCCCATCTCCAGCGACTTCTGTTTTCCCATTTGAAAATCCTATCTTTTATACCCTTTTTTAGTGGTTTATTCTTTGAAGTTTTCTGCTGATGTAAGCTAATTATCCTATTCATTCCCTCTGTTGAATTCTTTCTATTCTTACTGTCAATTTAGCTGCTGCATGCATAATTATGTCTCTACCTTTAGGTGTTCCAAAAACTTATCATAAAACACTATGGCCTAGAAATTCAGTATAGCCACTTTTGGGGCGGTAAAGTTGGGCGGGCGCTAAAGTTAGCGCCCGCCGGAAAGTGGAGGCCACTTCGCCGAAATTCAGTAGCTTTGGCCAAGGAGTTTGGGCGAGCGCTGAAACTGGCGTTGCACTCCTATCTTTAGGCGCTAAGCCGGCGGTGCGGACTGATAACGCCGAGGCCGGGCGCAGCGCAGGTGCGGTCATGTTTTGATTGACAGCAGACACCCTGACGCCGGCCAGCTCTTAAAGGGGGAAGGGTCGACTTTGTCTGCAGCCACACCCTGGATAGTGGAGCCCTGCAGCTAGGCCTGAACACTGCTGGTGGACCCAAATAGCGCCTGAAGCCATGCAGAAGGCCCGTGAACGAGCGCAGCGCTTCTCAGAGCATGCTTTGAGGGTGCTGCTTAGGGGGTTGGAAAAGAACAGAGAGATCTTGTGCCCGGACAGTGGCAAGAAGGCTCCCAGGAGGCAGTACAGGAGAGCCTGGAGGGAAATCGCCCTGAGGGTGTCAGCCAACAGTGATGTCCCCAGGACTGCTGACCAATGCCGCAAGAAGTTCAACGACCTCAGTCGGTTGGTCAGGGTGAGTACCCTTTCCAGTGTCCTCCTCATCCTTGCATGTGCACCTCACATTATGGGCAAAGGGACCTCAAAGGCCTAATGGCCAGCCCTCCTCCCACAGCTATGGCACTGGCATGATCATCAATAGCACTCTCTGCACTTAACACACTGGCCAAGCTATTCGACCATGGGAGGCAGTGCACACAACAACAGGGCACCACACTGTACTTAGAGGCCGTCCTTTCTCTTGCAGGCCAAGCTGGCGCGGAATTTGAAGAGCCAGACTGTCACCGGGGGAGGCCGTCCCCAGTTCCAGCAGCTCAGTCAGCTGGAGGAGAGCGTGGCTTGACTCGTGCGTGGCCGGGTGACTGGCCCCGTTGCTATTGGAGATGCCGACCCTGTGCTGGGACCCAATGGTAAGGACATGACCGCTTGGACCTCTCTGGTTCCCCTTGCGCTTCAGATCTACATCCTTTGCCACTGTCCCACCAATGCGCATAACGGCACTACTCATGCCTCCCTCGCTGACGCCCTGTCCTCACTCTAAAGCTACTCTTGTGCCTTCCTGCTTTCAGCTGGTGAGGAGGAGGTCCCTGAAGCTGAGAGTGCCAGTCCCTTGGAAGAGGAGGACGATGAGGACCAAGAGGAAGGCGGCACATCGGGGGAACCCTCATCCGTGCCAGGGGATGGCAATGGAGGGGACACGTCTTGCCTGGAGGAGAGCCAGGGGGAAGTGTTGCAGGGGGGTGTAGCTCCTGGGCCCAGTGGCGTCCAGGCACGCGGGAAGGGTCGGGCAGCACGGCTGCCTTCTCCCCAGAGGGGGGAAGTGTTGCAGGGGAGGGCAGTTGCTGGGTCCAGTGGCGTCCAGGCACGCGGGAAGGGTCGGGCAGCATGGCTGCCTTCTCCCCAGAGGGGGGAAGTGTTGCAGGGGAGGGCAGTTGCTGGGCCCAGTGGTGTCCAGGCACGCGGGAAGGGTCAGGCAGCTCGGCGGCCTTCTCCCCAGAGGGAGAGTCCGCCCTCCAGTCCGGAGACGATCCTCGCCCAGGAGGTGCGCCTCCTTGATGAAATGTCCGCAGCCTCAGAGCGGCACCACAACGAGTTCATGGGGGTTGTGGGACAGTTGCCTCAGGCCATTGAGTCCCTGGCTCATAGTGTGGCCAATTTCGGGGACTCACAGGCCAGGGGTGTCGAGCAACTCGCGGCAGCACAGGCCAGGGGTGTCGAGCAACTCGCGGCAGCACAGGCCAGGGGTGTCGACCAACTCGCGGCAGCACAGGACGCGAGTCGCGAGTTCATGAGTGGTGCCGTCCAGACACTGGCTGATCTGATGCGGGCACAGACCAGGGCAGTTCGCGCACTCACTTCTGCCACACTCGCTGTGTCACGGAAGCATCGCCAGGGCACCCGCCGCCCTGCTGCAGCACAGCGGTCTGGCCTTCACCAGATTGCTGCGCTTGCTGCAGTGCCAGGCCGGCCGAGTGCCAGTGTCTCTGGCGACCAGCGAGCGCCTGGCATCAGCCAGCTTGCCCCCATTGCTGCAGCTGCCACTGCCACTCCCCCAGCCAAGGTGCGACGAGCTGCTGGAGAGACTGATGCTGGCCAGCCACAGCTGCAGCAGTCAGCAGCCGGCCCCTCCAGGGCCGGACCTCGTCTAGGCCGACCCCCAAGGGCATCTGCCGTCACGCATTGTGCCCCTCAGGAGCCTTCCCCCAGCCTTGCAACACCCACAGGGCCCAGGTTGAGGCGGAGCAACAGGTCGGGCAGGGGCCGGAGAAGCCTGCACAAGGACTCGCCCTCTCGGCACACCAAGTAGAGTGTGTTGCCAACTGTTTTTTTTATATGGGGGTGTTTGTGTTCTGGAGGGGGGGGCTTATTTTGGTAAGGCCGAGGATGAAGGCCAATTGGAAGGACAATTTTTGTTATTCCTCCCCAGGTTGTGGGAGTGAGATATGTTTTTGACTGTTTTTTGGGGGTCTTGTCTGTTTTTCTGTTTCATGTGGGAAGGGCCCTGAGTTTGTTAAATAAAGCTTTTTATTTATTCAGCTTGTCCAGGTGTCATGTTTCAAGTGGTTGTTGCGTTAACCGGCTGAGGGCTTGCGGAGCGGCTGCATTCAGGTGCGTTCATTGCCACAAGCCATTCCCTGACAGGGTCCTAGAAGTGTCGTTCAATAAGCCGCCGGCGGACGGCCCTTGGACCTTGTGGCTCCCTCCTGGGCTGGTACTCCTCCTCCTCCTCCTCCTCATGGTCCTCCTGCTCGTCCTCCTGAGGTGGTGGTCCAACGCGAGGTGGCAGTGCCTGAGTCCTGCGGATAGCCAGGTTGTGCAGCATGCAGCAAACGACGACGAACTGGGAGACTCTATCCGGCGAATACTGTAGAGATCCGCCGGAACGATCCAGGCAGCGGAACCGTTGCTTGAGGACCCCAATCGTTTGCTCTATGATGTTCCTTGTGGCTTGATGGCTTTCGTTGTATGCCTCCTCCGCAGGGGTCCTGGGCGCGCGGAGCGGGGTCATGAGCCATGTACACAAAGGGTAGCCCTTGTCCCCAATAAGCCATCCCCTTGGTGGAGGCTGTGCCTGGAACATGTCAGCCACAGTAGTCTGGCGCAGGATAAATGCATCGTGGCTGCTTCCTGGAAAGCGGGCATTGACAGCTAGGATGCGCTGCCTGTGGTCACACACCAGCTGTACATTGAGGGAATGGTAGCCCTTCCGGTCGCGGTAATCCTCGGCATTGTCGATAGGTGCCCGCATAGCCACATGCGTGCAGTCAATGGCGCCCTGCACCATGGGGAAGTCGGCGATCCTGGCAAATCCGACTGCACGCTGCTCCTGCCTCTCTAGGGTCATGGGGAAGGAGATGAATTGGTGTCTCCTTGCGAAAAGGGCATCGGTGACCTGCCGGATGCAGCGATGCACGGCGAACTGGGAAATGTTCGCTATGTCCCCAGCAGCGGCTTGGAAGGAGCCGCTTGCATAAAAGTTCAGAGCCACCGTGACCTTCACTTCCACCGACAGAGACGTCCTGCACATCAGCTGTGGACGCAGATCTCTGTGAAGCAGCTGGCAGATCTCTGCAACCACCTCCCTTCTGAAGCGCAGCCTCTTAACACAATGCGCGGCAGTCATGGTGAGATAGGACACCTGCTGCCGGTATTCCCTGAGTGGGTAAGGCCTACGTTGCCGACGCCTGATGGCCCCTCTGCGTCTAGGCATGGCTGGCCCTCTCACACAGCGTCTGCGAGCCCTTCGCACATAATGCTGGAACTGAGGGTTGGAACCCCATGCAGCCCCCATAATAAACTTGCAAACAGTGAAATCACAATGAGTCTAATTTCCAAGCTCTGGCCAGAAGCCAAAAATACCTCTCCTATGTTGTCCCAAATCAGTAAGGTCTGTTCCTTGGTCTCTGTCCAGAAATCCAAAGCACTAAAGTCATGGCAGCAAAATGGCTGGCCTTTATAGTTCAGTCTAAGTGCCCTTTAATTAGCGCTCCCCGAGGCCCGCAGGACCTCTGCTGCGTTCCAGTTCACAGTTCTTAACAGCGCCACGCCCACATTGGGCGGGCGCCACTGAATTTCCGGTTTGGGGCACACAAACAGCGTTGCACGACGAAATGACGTCATAAGCTGCGCGCGCAGCTGAGCGGACGCAAACACTTTGCGCCGGCGCTAAATGTCAACTGAAGTTGGGCGTAGGCGCAGTTCGGACTGCGCCCGGGCGCTAAGTGCCTAGCGCTGGAAATCTACCCCTCTTAAGGCGTTAACGGCTGGCGAACGCTACTGAATTTCTAGGCCTATGACAGTAGTCTTTATTTGATGCCATTCTTATTGAAGGTCTTTCATTCAATTCTTAATATTGGCTTAACTGGTTATAACCACAGATGTTGTGACTCCATGGTGTTCCAAGTTCAAGACAAAAACAATGTAATTGCTTGGTGCATCTATTGAAGTCATATCTTCAAAGTGTTCTGCAGGTATCATATTTACTACATGTAAATTAAAACCACTTTAACCAGGGTGTTTCATGCATTTCTAGCTATCTCAATTGGTTGCATATTTAATCTTATGTTTCCTGTCTTCCAAGTTTAACATACAAACTATTTGACCAGCAGGTGTTTCTTTTACTTGATGTCATCTTTTCAAAGGCACATGCCTCTTTTAATATTCCGTTTCTGTTCAATGTGTTAAGTTTATAACACTTTACTTGGGTCATTCCATTGTCTTTCTCCCAAACTCCAGACCTCCTGGAAGCAAGGCTTTGCTTTTTCAATAGAGCCATTGTTTTAGCATTAACAATCAATTGTCATTTCAAAGCTTGTTGTGTTTACAACTTGTGTTATCAAACCATCCCATCTCAGAAGCCTGTTTTGACACAACTTGTGTCTCTGAGGTTTTTTAGATTTTTAAACCCAGTATATCCTGTATTAATAATGTCAGAAATCTGTTCATATTATGGTGTATCTCTTGGAATATGGCTTATTCCGTCACAGTAAAATGTCCCAAGGTGCTTCACAGGAGCATTATCAAACAGAATTGGACACTATTTAGCCCATCCAGCTTACTCCATCTTCCAGATTGTCTTTTTTTTTCTTTTTCCTGCCCCAAAACACGTCAGCTATATTTACTGTACTAGGTTGCAAACTATTCCATAAGATGACTAACTATGAAGGAATTATGCTAATTTCATCGAATAGCTCCCTCAGTTGATGATCATGTCCTCTGGTTATATGCTGATTTTGCACAAAACCCTCCCTACTCCATATTATTGAATCTCCTCATTAATTTTAATGCTTGAATCATATCCGCCTTGAAGGTTGAAATTACTCTCAATGGTATTTGGAATGAGCATGTTAACACCTCATTGTGTTGTTTTATTACAGTTGTTAACCCATTTAAAGAAAACAGGGCAATAAATGTATTAAGATAGAGCACAGAAGAATTTTATTTGAACATGGTAATGCATTTGTTGTTAATACTGCTCAGCTGTTGAACGTAACGTGAATTTTTAAATCTATTTTTCCAATTAAAATAAATTGATCTTCCGCGGTCTCTCTTCATAGCTCAATGACCTAAAACTTTTGTTGCTCTTCTCTGAATCCTTTACACTGTCCTGTTATTATTTCTTAGGTTGGCACCCTTACCGGAACAAAATGAACAAACCCATCTCAAACTCCATGGCACCTGTGGGGCCTTGCACCCAGTGAACAGCTATCAACAATTGTGGGTGCAATGCTCGGGATAATCCATCCACAGTGGTTGGTAAATTGTGAGCAATGCACCCATGATTTTCCAACAAGCTGTCTGGTGCGAGTAAAGCATCATCTGTAGCCCCGAGTTTTGGAAAAGTTTGTCTAATGCTTCACATGTTGGGGGTAATTTTATGAATCCATGCTCCTAAAGTGTCAACTTGGCTCACATGGCTGTGGCTTCAAGTCCCACTCCAGGATTTGAGCACATCATCTACACTTAAGTGTAGTACTGAGGGAGTGCTGCACTATAGGAGAGCTGTCTTTTGGATAAGATATTAAACCGAGACCCTGTCCACCTGTTCAGGTAAATGATTCCATGGCATTCTCGAATATGAACAGAGGAGTTTTTGTGAACATTCATCCTTCGGCCAATGACACCAAAACAGGTTAAGTGGTTATTCATCTCACTGCTGTTCGTGTGACCTTACTGTGTGCAAATTGGCTGCTGTGGTTGCCGACATAACAAGAGTGACTGCACTTCAAAAGTCATTCATTGGTTGTGAAGCACTCTGGAACGTGAAAGGCACTTTCAAAATGTACATCTTTCTTTCTTGCAAGCGGAATTATCGTTTTAATTCCAAATTTATTTTGTTTCATTTAACAAATGTTGCTAATGTCAACCACATTAATAGCAATTTATTAATGCTGAATATCTTTAATTAAAAAAAGAGAGAATTATCCCTGCTGACAGAGTGCCATCTGTATTTAATGCAGAGTGTCCAGTGGACACTGGATCACCTGACTGAATCAACACTAAACGTGAAGTGTAAATTGGGTGTGAGGGCCCAAACTGACTCCAAAGCAGAACAGAGTAAGACCAGTTCCTCCAAAGAGTCTCACTCCACTTCAGGCTAGGCTCTAACACTGGATTCAGTCTTCATTTACATTATAATTGCAGCTTCACACCAATGTTATGGTTTTAGTGTAAATGCACCTTAGGTTATTATTCCCAATCCATTACTTCATTTTAAATCTTGGACAGCTCCAGAGCGCATCTTTCTCATTGATTGATACTCTATAGAGGCTCCATTTACTTCTTCATTTTCAAGCATTGTTTGATGATTGTTGATATTTTTGTTCACAACAGTAACATGAAGCTTCTGCAGTCAGCACTCATTGAGTTCAATCTCTTTTCACCAATTTACCAGGCTCAGGTATCTGTAGAGGAAACGCTATCCAATATCACAATTTCCTGTTAATTATTTACAGGGCTTTCAAAGCTTCGTCAAGTCTTAGTTTGCTGTTAAAATATTCATTCAAATGGCCTTTTTTCTGTTAAAAGAACGATGTCTGTTACAAATCAAGGACATCAGTGCAATGTCTTCTATCTCAGATACATTTCTATGCATTTGTTCCCTAACTGTTGTTTATTTTCCAATTTGTGAGTCTACATCAGCTTAACAACTTATAAACTAATTCAGTCATTGCTATTGCAGTGGTGCCCTGTAGAATAAGCAAATATTTTTATAACTTGCTCAACATTTTGATGTACAGAATATTAAAATTCTATGGTCTGAGTGCACTTCCTGTCTACAAAACTTTACTTCCCATTGTCATGTTTTTAATCACACTTTTTGTATAATTTTTTTCCCCTTTATAAGTTTCTATGTCCACGCTTATTGGCCCAGAAATTCGGGTCGGGGGCTTCCCGCGGGTGCAAGCCCCCGACCTGCACTTATCTATCGCGCCGGCCATTGAGGCCTGGGCCTGCGTGCATTTCCGGTCTGTGGCCCGCTCCAGCTCCCGGCGCGCTGTACTTGCGTGATCCAGCGGCATAGTTAGTGCGATGCGTCGGCTGGGATCACGTGAGCACTGGGCAACCAATCGGAGGAGGGGAAAGTCCATTCATGAGTTTGACAGAAAGAACTGTCAAACTCATGAAAACTCCGGGCGCCCAAAACAGTACTTAACCTTAAAATAAATTTGAAAAAAAATCACGCTATTTAAATCAACTATAAATAACATTAAATAACTATTTTAAACAATAATTTAAATTTTTGAAAAAAATAATTTTATAAAAAATCGGGGCTAAAAATATACTTACCTTACTGTAAAGTATTTAAAAATAATAAACCTGTGGAAAAAATGTTCTAATTCTAATTAATTGACCACTTACCTTTTAAAATGAAGTCCTTACGTCTGGTTTTTAAATGTGCAAAAAGTACAGGCCTTCACGCACGGGCAAACCTGTAAAAAAAGCGGAAGTTCAACGTGCACGCGCAGACTCCTGCACGCACGCGTTCGACCTCTGAACCCCTTCGTTCAGAGGATCGGAAATGCCGGTTTCCCGCGCATGCGTAGTGCATGCAAGAAACCGGCACTTCCATCGGGTCCACGCGTGAGCACTCCGTCCGTACTCACGCATTGGGACCCGAATTTCTGGACCAATATGAATTTTGCCTCTGTAAGCTCATCACTCTGACACCTGGTCACTGGGTTCGCACATTGCTTTTAAAATACTCTCAGAAATTTCTTTCATCCACCATTTTTTCTTCAGTAACTGAAATTTATTGTGGCCCAGAAATTCGGGTCCCAACGCGTGAGTACAGACGGAGTACTCACGCATGGACCCAATGGAAGTGCCGGTTTCTTGCATGCACTATGCATGCGCGGGAAACCGGCATTTCCGATCCTCTGAACGAAGGGGTTCAGAGGTCGAACGCGCGCGCGCAGGAGTCTGTGCGTGCGCATTGAACTTCCGCTTTTTTTACAGGTTTGCCCGTCCGTGAAGGCCTGTACTTTTTGCACATTTAAAAACCAGACGTGAGGACTACATTTTAAAAGGTAAGTGGTCAATTAATTAAAATTAGAACATTTTTTCCACAGGGTTATTATTTTTAAATACTTTACAGTAAGGTAAGTGTATTTTTAGCCCTGATTTTTTATAAAATTATTTTTTCAAAAATTAAAATTATTGTTTAAAATAATTATTTAATGTTATTTATAGTTGATTTAAATAGTGTGATTTTTTTTCAAATTTATTTTAAGGTTAAGTACTGTTTTGGGCACCCGGAGTTTTCATGAGTTTGACAGGACTTATGTCAAACTCATGAATGGACTTTCCCCTCCTCCGATTGGTTGCCCAGTGCTCACGTGATCCCAGCCGACGCATCGCACTAACTACGCCGCTGGATCATGCAAGCACAGCGCGCCGGGAGCTGGAGCGGGCCACAGACCGGATATGCACGCAGGCCCAGACCTCAATGGCCGGCGCGCTAGGTAAGTGCAGGTCGGGGGCTTGCACCCGCGGGAAGCCCCCGACCCAAATTTCTGGGCCAATGTGACTTAAATTTATCAAATTAAATTATCTTTGGTATCTTTTAGTGCCTTGATGACAGTTTTTAGTTGAAGGTCTCAGTCTCTCCCAAAAGCCTAGCCTTGGACTTGATATTTTTGCCCAGAGCTGTTTTGTTGCTGGAAACTCATAAGACAACCTTTCCTCATCCTTGAGTGTTTGGGCAACATGAGATATTAATCCCTTGTGGATTGACCCTAGTTCTATTCACCAGGAACTTTCTTCCCAATAGGCCTCTGTAACTTTGGAAGAAGATCAGCGGAAACCCTGTTTACACGTCTCTCTTGTGCTTCCACTGAAGTTACGATGGGCAATCGGGAGAACCCCCAAGAAAATGTTTTAAAGTATTCGCTGTTTCAACATCTTTCTGTGTTTTGATTCATTTATCTCTTTTTTCTCTGTAAGTAAAATTGGCCAATAGTTTTAGATTGTATTATGATTTGGCAATGTGTTATTTTCTGCCTTTGAAAGCAATATTAAGCAATGTACAACAATTGGGAGTTAATTGCTGGATCTGGGCACACTACCCTATTCATTCCAACCATTGGGACAAAGCCCAAACTAATAACATAGACTTCCAGAGAAGGTTGTTATTTGGAATCAATTGGCCCCATTAAAAGGGAACTGGGTAGATAAAAAGATGTGTGCATTGCCTCAATGTTGTCTGACTAATCACTTAAAAAATATCCCTTCCCCATTCCTCCAGCATAGCCCTATAAACAAGTCCAAGAGACAACATAAAATTGTGTTCCTATACCTTTAGCCTAGCAAACATCCCAAGTGCTTCACAGAGGCGAAAACAAATGTTGAGCAATAATAAGAAAAATAATAGGGGAGGTTATCAAAGTCATGGTTGAAGAAGTAGGTGCTGAGGGAGCATTTGATGGTGGGACAAATAGACAATCTTGGTTATAGCAAGGGCTTAAGCAGAAGTTGTAAAGCGTAAGGCCAAGACAGCTGAAGGCTCTTCATTGAAGGTAAAGTGGAAAGAGAAGAGACACAAAGAAGGACAGAGTTGGAAGATCAGAAGTGCAAGTCGTCACATAGGGAGGAGGTTGCAAAATGTAGGGAGGGGCAAGGCCAGGAATGGGATTGTAAATCAGAATGATAATTTTGATTTCAATATTTTGGAGGACAGGAGCCAATGGAGGTCATGAAGGACAGGCCTCACCATGGTTCCAAGATGCCGGCAGCAGAGTTATGGGTGCGTTGGAGCTTATAGAGATGGTTGAAGAAATCAACCCTGGAGGTAAGAAAGGTTGGGATAGGGATTTCAGTGGTGTGGGGATGAGGTAAAGGCAGAGGGGGTGGTTTTGTGTTGCAAATAGACAGTCTTGGTATGGATAAGATGGAGGGGATAAAGATCAGTTCAGGGTCAAACTGGGCACTGAGGTTATTTATCATCAGGTTTAGCCTGAGACAGCATGGAAGGAAGCTTCTGACTGGATCACCTTTAAATATTTGCACATTTATAGGTCTTCCGGGATCTGCTCACATGCATTTGACCAAAATGCAAAAGTTTTCTGACTTTGGAGGAATTGTCATTTTCCATTCATGTTTTCTTGTCAGAACCAGAATTTGAAATCTCATGCCTTTGTTTCAAAGATGCCACAGAAGCTATACAAAGAATTGCTAAATAAAAGATTCAAAAGAGGAACATTCAAAATAATTCTTCATTAGCTGCCAGTCTAATGTTGCCAATATTTTCAATATTTATTTCCTTCCACCTTAAGACCTTTCCAGTCTTTGCGATCCTCTTAAGCGATCTCACTGGCCAGTAATGATGACCTGACTGTTGACTGAAGCTAATCATGTGACTGACCTGATTATTCTGTGTTTGATTGACAGGTTTCTGCTCCAGTGCTGATAAAGATAAGGCCAGGTGGGTTTAGATGGGCTTCTGTTGCTACAGTAATTGTTCACAGGTCCCTAGTAATTGTTTCCATAGTAACTGTTGCTCATTGGTTTTGAGTGCTGTGATTGATCTGTGAGAACAAGGCGACTGAAAAAATCCCATATTTTACTGATCTGTGTTAATCGAAGCTCAACGCTCCTTTCTAGCCACGAGCCATAACAAGGAAAGCTGTCACAATGACAAAGTGAGAACATGGTGCAGGTTCAACTGATTTTCTTTAGGCTACAAAGAAACCTTCAGAAACAGGAAGGCAGATTATTATCTGAATGGCAATAGATTGGGAGAAGGGGAAGTGCAACGAGACCTGGGCGTCCTTGTGCGCCAGTCGCTGAAGGTAAGCATGCAGGTACAGCAGGCGGTTAAGAAGGCAAATGGTATGTTGGCCTTCGTAGCGAGAGGATTTGAGTACAGGAACAAGGATGTCTTGCTGCAGTTGTACAGGGCCTTGGTGAGACCACATCTTGAGTATTGTGTGCAGTTTTGGTCGCCTTATCTGAGGAAGGATGTTCTTGCCATGGAAGGAGTTCAGCGAAGATTCACCAGGCTGATAACTGGGATGGCAGGAATGACATATGAGGAGAAATTGGGTCGATTGGGCTTGTACTTGCTGGAGTTTAGAAGAATGAGAGGGGATCTCATTGAAACTTATAAAATTCTGACAGGGGATGTGCCAGAGGACTGGAGAACCGCTAATGTAGTACCATTATTCAAGAAGGGTAGTAGGGAAAAACCGGGGAACTACAGGCCAGTGAGCCTAACATCAGTGGTAGGAAAATTATTGGAAAAAATCCTGAGGGACAAAATGTGTCTCCACTTGGAGAGGCAAGGATTAATCAGGGATAGTCAACATGGCTTTGTCAAGGGAAGATCATGTCTGACTAATTTGATTGAATTTTTTGAGGGGGTGACTAGGTGTGTGGATGAGGGTAACGCAGTGGATGTGGTATACATGGATTTCAGTAAGGCCTTCGATAAAGTCCCGCACAGGAGACTGGTCAAGAAGGTAAGAGCCCATGGAATCCAGGGTGCCTTGGCACATTGGATACAAAACTGGCTTAGTGGCAGAAGGCAGAGGGTGATGGTCGAAGGTTGTTTTTGTGACTGGAAGCCTGTGGCCAGTGGGGTACCACAGGGATCGGTGCTGGGTCCCTTGCTGTTTGTGGTCTACATTAATGACTTGGATATGAATGTAAAGGGTATGATCAGTAAGTTCGCAGATGATACAAAAATTGGTAGGGTGGTAAATAGCGAGGAGGGTAGCCTCAGTCTGCAGGACGATATAGATGGGTTGGTCAGATGGGCGGAACAGTGGCAAATGGAATTTAACCCGGAAAAGTGCGAGGTGATGCACTTTGGGGGGACTAACAAGGCAAAGGAATACACAATGAATGGAAAGACCCTAGGCAAGACGGAGGGTCAGAGGGATCTGGGTGTGCAAGTACACAGATCCCTGAAGGCGGCGGAACAGGTGGATAAGGTGGTAAAAAAGGCATATGGGATACTTGCCTTCATTAGCCGAGGCATTGAATATAAAAGCAAGGAGGTTATGATGGAGCTGTATAAAACACTGGTTAGGCCACAGCTGGAATATTGTGTGCAGTTCTGGTCGCCACACTACAGGAAGGATGTGATCGCGTTAGAGAGGGTGCAGAGGAGGTTCACCAGGATGTTACCAGGGCTGGAGTGCTTCAGCTATGAAGAGAGACTGGGCAGGTTGGGTTTGTTTTCCTTGGAGCTGAGGAGGCTGAGGGGGGACATGATTGAGGTGTACAAAATTATGAGGGGCATAGATAGGATGGATGCTGAGGAGCTTTTTCCCTTAGTAGAGGGGTCGATAACTAGGGGGCATAGATTCAAGGTAAAGGGCGGGAGGTTTAGAGGGGATTTGAGAAAGAACTTTTTCACCCAGAGGGTGGTTGGAGTCTGGAACTCACTGCCTGAAAGGTTTGTGGAGGCAGAAACCCTCACAACATTTAAGAAGCATTTGGATGTGCACTTGAAATGCCATAGCATACAAGGCTACGGGCCAAATGCTGGAATATGGGATTAGATTAGACAGGGCTTGATGGCCGGCGCGGACACGATGGGCCGAAGGGCCTCTATCCGTGCTGTATTACTCTATGACTCTATGACTCTATGACTCTATGACTGCACAGACTAGATGCAGGAAGGATGTTCCTGATGGTCGGGGAGTCCAGAACCAGGGGTCACAGTCTAAGGATAAGGGGTAAGCCATTTAGGACAGAAATGAGGAGGAATTTCTTCACCCAGAGAGTGGTGAACCTGTGGAATTCTCTACCACAGAAGGCAGTAGAGGCCAATTCATTAAATATATTCAAGAAGCAGTTGGATATATTTCTTAAGGCTAAAGTGATCAAGGGATATGGGGCGAAAGCAGGGACCGGGTATTGAATTTGGATGATCAGCCATGATCGCATTGAATGGCGGAGCAGGCTCAAGGGGCCGAATGGCCTACTTCTGCTCCTATCTTCTATGTTTCTAAATGTATTGCCAGGATCAGAAATAGAATATAAATTTGGACAGGAAGGCTCAGCATTTTCATTCTATATTTATTATAAAATTAATAAAGATATACAGTAGAGACATGTGAGCATAGAATAGCAGTAAATACACAACTACTGTATATATATCTACTACAATATAAATAATTAGTAAGTATACTTTCTTAAATAGTTTTTACCTGTGAGTATCACCACAGGAGATCAACGATTTTAAATTCCAAAATCTGAATCATGCCACAGGAATAAGAAATGTGCAGATCTGCACCAAATATTCAGTTTGCCATTAAATAAAAGACTGTATCTAATATGTAATCATATCCTCAATCCTGAACAAACAGGAAAGGAACTGCATTATGAACATGGAAAATTCCACTCGCAGATGTAAAATACTTTAACACTGTTTACAGATTAAAAATTGTTCTGTTAGCTAAAATATATACAGTTCGATTTATTAAAAAAATTATACTGATTGTACTTGTAAAAGGCCCAAAACAGGCACAATGTGCTTTGGCACTCTTGTTGAGTGATGGAATCAAAGTAGAATATAGACTACAATAAATATTCATGAATATAAAAAGTGCTTAAGTATTATGACGGCCATGTCACAGTGGAATGGTAATCTAATACCTGTAGTTCAACGGAATGACCTTGTCATCAAAGTGCTTCTCTTTGTGTGGTTGTTGTGAGCCTTTCATGTGCAAACATTTTAGTAATCTTTGCTAATCTCTGTCACTTAATGCAAGCTCTTGTTCTAGTAATGGTACCACTGCCATTTGTGAATGTATTTTGTAAACTATCTGAATTCTCAACATTCAAAATGCATTCTCAGAACACTTTTCAGCCTGATTGCTACTACAGTTTACATCATGGTTCAGTGGGTAAATGCACTTTATGGGTGATATTGGGCCACACAGACCAAGAAGGCCCCTGGTCTGTACTGAGCTTAGCTGGGATAGCCCCTATGAATGAATAGCCCTCAAATAGTCACTGACCAGGCTTGCATATGAAGAATGTCCATTTAGGTGAGGTACTGGAAGGCCACTGGTGCCTGCAGGACTGTTACTAGTGAATGTCTTGAACACGGTTGGGGAAGACGAGAGAAATTGTGCTTTATATCTGTGGATTATTTTGTATGTAATAAGCAGGTAACATTCATGCCACACAAGTGCCAGGCAATGACTATTTCCAACAAGCGAGCGAATAACCACTGCCCCTTGACTTTCAATGGCATTGCCATCGCCAAATCCCCTACCATCAACATCCTGGGGGTCACCATTGACCAGAAACTTAACTGGACCAGCCACATAAATACTGTGGCAACAAGAGTAGGTCAGAAGCTGGGTATTCTGCAGCGAGTGTCTCACTTCCTGACTCCCCAAAGCCTTTCTACCATCTACAAGGCACAAGTCAGGAGTGTGATGGAGTACTCTCCACTTGCCTGGATGAGTGAAGCTCCAACAACACTCAAGAAGCTCGACACCATCCAAGACAAAGCAGCCCGCTTGATTGGCACCCCATCCACCACCTTAAATATTCACTCCCTCCACCACTGGTGTACCATGGCTGCAGTGTGCACCATCTACAAGATGCACTGCAGCAACTCACCAAGGCTTCTTCGGCAGCACCTCCCAAACCCGCGACCTCTACCACCTAGAAGGACAAGGGTAGCAGGCGCATGGGAACAACACCACCTCCAAGTTCCCCTCCAAGTCACACACCATCCTGACTTAGAAATATATTGCTGTTCCTTCATCGTCGCTGGGTCAAAATCCTGGAACTCCCCCCCTATCAGCACTGTGGGAGTACCTTCACCACACGGACTGCAGCGGTTCAAGAAGGCGGCTCACCGCCACCTTCTCAAGGGCAACTAGGGACGGGCAATAAATGCTGGCCTTGCCAGCAATGCCCACATCCCATGAATGAATAAAAAAAAGCTAAAGTTTGCCCTGCAGTTGTCTTTTTATAAATATCTCAAAACATTTTTCTTCAGAGTGCTAAGTATTTATAACGTTTCTGGGGGCAATTAACTGAGCCCAATGTAAAACAGCAAAACAGCAAAACAGTAGAGGCTGGAAGTTACTGTTGGTGACATTAGTGGACAAACACTTAACACGTTTGGATGACATTCCTTAGTCTGTTATTTTAAAATAAATTAATCAATGTCACAATTAAAACAGCAGCCGCAGGACTGTCATATAAATGCGCTATTCGTTTCCTCACTATTATCACCAACAGTCATTAAAAGTAAGTAGCTACATCTAACAATTGTCCAGTTAATCTAAGGAGATTCTGTCCATTGTGCATGCCAATGATTTGGATATTGGCCTAAAGGGTGTGGTGTTGAAATTTGTAGATGATATCAAAATAAGAGATATAGGAGGAAAAATTCAGTATCGCGCCGTTTGGGGCGCGATTATCGGCCGTGCGCAAAGTTTAGCGCCTGGCGCTAATTATCGCCTCCAACTGCAAACTTGGCTTTTATCGCCCCTGGAGTTGATTGGAGTGCTATATCAGGTGCTACACACCTCTTTTAAGGCACTAACGCCGAGGAGCGAGGCGCTACCGCAGAGCGCTGGCGAAGCTCATGTGATGTCAGTCAGCAATGGAACACAGACACACTGGCGCCAGCCAGTTCTTAAAGGGGAGGGTCGATCTTGCTCTCCATCCACATCCTGCTCACTGCAGCCTTAAATCTAGGCCTAGAGAGACCTGTACATCAAATCTGCTGGAAAGAACAATGGAGAGGCCCAGGGAAAGAACAAGAAAGGGCAAATCAAAATGAACCTGCAAAGTGCTGTTCAGTACCCAAAACTCCTTCACACAGCGTTGAATCTCTCCAGAAGTCTCTCTCTCTCTCTCTCTCTCTCAGAATGCATGGTGCAAAAATGTCACCAACAAAAAAAGGCAGGAAGCGGTCGCCTTTAAATAGCACTCCCCCAGTCCCAGGGGGCAGGTTCAAAGAACATTAAAGGCAGCACCTCAAGTTGCTTTTTTTAAAAAGCTAGTAGAATTTTAGGTTTTATCTCAAGAGGTATAAAAGCCAAGAGGTAATGATGAGCCTATATAAAACCTTAATAAGACATCAGTAGTGTACTGTGTGCAGTATAGGGCTCCACACTATAGGAAAGATATTCAGCCAGTAATTCCGGTCCCAACGCGTGAGTACGGACGGGGTACTCACGCGTGGGCCCGTTGGAAGTGCCGGTTTTCAGCATGCACAGCGCATGTGCGGGAAACCGGCATTTCCTGTCCTCTGAACCAAGGGGTTCAGAGGACGAACGCGTGCGCGCAGGAGTCTGCGCGTGCGCGCTGAAATTCCTTTTTTCCCACAGGTTTGCGCGTGTGTAAGGGCCTCTCCTTTTTACGAATGTAAAAAGGAGACGTAAAGACTTCATTCTTTAAGGTAAGTGGTCTATTACTTAAAATAATAACATTTTTTCCACAGCTTTATTGTTTTTAAGGACTTTACAGTAAGGTAAGTGTAGTTTTAGACCAGATTTTTAAAAAAAATATTTTTTTCAAAAATTTGATTAATTGTTTAAAATAGTTTTTTAAGTTATTTATATTTTATTTAATTATTGGGATGTTTTTTAAAATTTTATTTAAAGTTAAACTAGTCTTTTGGGCACCCGTACTTTTCATGAGTTTGACAGTTCTTACTGTCAAACTCATGAATGAAGTTTCCCCTCCCCTGATTGGCTGCACAGTGCTCACCTGATCCCAGCCGGCATATCGCAGTAACTACGCCGCTGGATCAGGCAAGCACAGTGCGCTGACATCTGAACCGGGCCAGTGACAGGAATTCCAAGCAGGCCCAGGTTTCAGATGTCGGCGCGCCGGGTGAGTGCACATCGGGGGCTTGCACGCGCGGCAAGCCCCCGAACCTAATTTCTGGGCCAATGAGGCTTCAGAGAAGATACAACACAGATTCACAGGATGTTACCTGGTATGAGGAAATGCAAATATAAATAAAAACTTCAAAAACGGAGTCTTTTTTCATTAGAACAACATAAATTAAGGGGCAATACGATAGAAGTGTTTAAAGTTATGAAAGGATGGGACCGAGTTCCAGTAGTTGGGAGTCTAGAATCAGGGGCTATAAAAGATTAAATGTAAGAGATTTAAAACAGAGAGCAAGAGAAACTTCTTTCCATAGATAACAGTGAGGCTGTAGAATTCACTTTCAGCATCAGTGGCAGAAACGATTCAAACTATGCTGACAAGGGCAGCAGGTACATGGGAACACCATCACCTCCAAGTCCCCCACCAAGTCACACACCTTCCCGACTTGGACATATATCGTCGTTTCTTCATTGTCACTGGGTCAAAGTCCTGGAACTCCCTACCTAACAGCGCTGTGGAAGCATATTCACTGCACGAACTGCAGCGGTTCATGAAGGTCCACCACCACCTTCTCAAGGGCAAGTAGGGATGGCCAATAAATTTTGGCCTTGCCAGAGATCCCAAGAGCAAACTAAAAAAAACATCCAAAATAGATTGGATAGGTGGATGAAGGAAAAGAGGATAAAGGGATATGGGAACAAGGCAAATAAATGTGATTAGGACCATTTGCTCACGTGGTTTGGGCCAAATTGCCTATTTGCATGTTGCAACTTTTCTGTATTTCCATGTATATCAGGAGCTGTTTAGTGATTCATTAGTCAGGCCACCTGTTCACTTTTGTGATCTTTTGTTTGCTTTTGTGGATCTTCTCTAAGAAACTGGGGAAGATTTGCCCTATTTGATAATTGTTGTGTAATAGTAAATTTATATAGAAAGAACACATTTATGATTTCACTACAAATAGCCAACAATGGGAATCTTCCCCCACATATCTACCCATTGATCCTCATGTGTCACTTTACTTACACAAAGTCTAGCCTTAGTAGTTCACCTTTTTTGTCAGACTTTGACTGAAATGCTGGTGACAGAACTGGTAGATTTAAATCTGTTGGTTTCTGAGTTGCCTTAAGCTGAATGCAATTCCTTTTGAATATGTTGCTGGTGAGAGAAGATTGTGTTTTCTCCTTGGAGTGGCGCAAGCTCTTGACTATCAGCGTCTGCTGGCGAGAAGGCGGAAAAAGGGGATGTCTCGCACCATTGACCAAAAAAGGCGACGACCCGTTTGTTCCATGGCGAGGTGTTCCAACCCAGGTGATTTTCTTACTGAGGTTGTCTTTGAAAATACTTTGCTTGAGTTTTGGCAATGGGGAAAGCTGAGGTGTGTCAATTACCACAAAATTGCGCCCATCTTTCTCCTGATACCTCCAATTTGTTGTTGCTGATTGGTCTTCCATAGCTTGGAGAAGGTCTTTAAACTTAGTTTCATGATGGGCTGCGGGGTTTTTGTAGTGTCCTTTGCTCTCTAGTAAAGATCTGGGTGTTCCTTTACCAGGACTGCTTGTTGTTGATTTGAGATTCCCTTCAACCTCCAGTTGACTTATTGGTTGCAAACGAGCATCCTGTTTTTGTTCTTGATAGTCTTGTTTTTTAGCACCAACAGTCCCACGGGTGACCTCTGATTTACCTTGAAATTCTGAACTAGCTTGGTCAGATATGGATGAAGACTTGGGAGGTCCCAGGTGCACCAGTTCCCTATTTGCAAATTTAGAAACTGCGAATGATACAAAATTATTTTTATACATTGTTAGTAGTTAACTAAAGCAATTTGGAGAATTTAACTTTCATCTCAATAACATGGTTTGTTATGCATACAGAATTTAGCATTCAAGATCAGAAATAATGACTAAACTGTTTCTGGGAATGGATCAGGAATAGATTATCCTTGTTCCATGCCCTGACTGATTGATAATTGCAGGCAATATAAAGTGAAGTTAATATTTTCTCACCAAAGCAAAATAACTAATCATAACTTGAGTTACTTTAATAAAATAAATCCTTTAGATCCTTAATGGTAACCTTTAAAAGTACTAAAAACAAATGACTAAAATATGTTTGAATACAATTAGGGCTGTCAATGATTAAAAAAAGTAATCATGATTGATCTCTTGACTAAAAGTCAGTTCATCTTGGAGAAAATCGGTTATTTAATTGACCATTACTGCACTCATCTCATTCAAATTAGTTTTTTTACTGTTATTATTATTATTATTAGACCTCATAAAATGAACTATATATTGTGAAAAGTACTTCTGTGATACTGAAACTCAGTTTGACAATAGATACAAGTAACTGTTTTTCAATGAACCGTCAGACAGTTTAAAAAAAATAAACTTCCCATTCACAAGCCGTTCTCTTTTAGTGCTTTGCTCCATAATGTTTCAGTTTACTGTTACCTTTTTTTTAATTTCGATTGCTTTCTGTTGCATATTGGTCCACGTTAACCGCGATTACATTTCTTTTACTTGACAGCCCTGTTTTCTACTTTTACCTCATTTTGCACATTAATCAAGCACAAAACAAGGGAAAAACTTACCAAAATCGGATTGGGATCTCCCACGCCCGATCTGCACCCACAGTTCGGCAGCTGCCATATTGGATCGTGCGACATGACAGTTTCGCTTTGCGCCTGCTGGAAACAGGAGTTGTGCTGGTTGTCAGACCCTGATGGTAAAATTGAAGTACAAATGGGCAGAGTTTGTGCCACACAAGCTCCGTCCATTTTATACTGGGTCTTACGTGGCCTTACAAGTGGTCCTTAACAGGGGCTGCTGAAGGCTGATGGGAAAACGTTCAAAAACTTTGAACATTTTAGTGTTTTGTGGAGTCAGAAGGAGCAAGAGTGTCCTTCCTGGCTCCACAAAAGAATTGATGTTGGCCCAAGCTCACCCCTTCTCATGATTTGCCTCTGCCCCCCCCCACCCACCATTGCAACAGGCCCACATTAATGCAGCTGGTACCTGCGAGCTGCTTCCTGATGCAAGATTGCTTCCTCGCAGCTCACCAGTTCTGTAGAAATGAGGCCAATGTCTAGCCCATATATTTATTATGTCATATATAACACGTCTGTCTACACTATTAGTTCATGTCAGTACAGGTTCTATGTATCACATAATGCACACAGTTCAACACTGTTACTACAAACTATAACATTCAGTACAGTTACTGGCTATTAATTGTGACACCCTAGTGGAAATGTAATTATCCAGTTCATTAGATCAGTCTCAATTAGCAAAACTCATTGTACTAATTTTAAATACACTGAGAGATCATTCATAATTGAGAAAATATCCACTCTGAAGATATACTCCCACTAATTGCATCCTCCTAACTTGCATCATCAGTCATTTAATTCAAATAATCCTGTTAGTTAATACTTGTGTACCTGTTAATCTAATGCCTTTCCTGACAAGCGATTGATGAAGGACAGAAACAAGATCGCAAGGTAGTTTTAACTGAAGAAAACCCTCAGCCCAACAGTCATCATCCTTCAAAGAGTACCAACCTACCATTTTCCAATTACAGGCTGGAATTTTGCCAGCACTCAGAGGGCGGGTTCGGAGGCGGGTCCACTGTCAAAATCAAAGAATTGACTGCGACGAGGTATCTCGCTCTGAACCCACCTCCTTGTGAGTTTCCCTAGTGTCGGCTCTGCCTGCGCTTTGCAGACCTGGCACTAAGCGGCAAGTCATGCAATTCAGATAGTTAACAGTGTGTTTAAAGCAATTAAATCAGCATTTCACCAGGTACAAACCATTTTGCCAAGTTTTCCATGAGGTTCACATTGTGCGGAGCTCACGCCAGGTAAGTGTGTCGGGTTTTAAACAACTCTCCATTTCTGTGATTAGGTGACAGCTGCAGAAGTGGTATAAAACCTACCATTTCACAGCTAGTCACTTTCCAATCTTAGAGGCAGGAGCCTTCAGGATTTGGAATACACTTTTCAACTTTATGGAGGTTTGAAGTGTTTGAAGCCAACTCTTTATCCAGTGTCACCTCCTTGGAGCAACCACTCTCACCATTGACAGATCGCTTCTGTCATCTCAACTTCAGCTGCCAGCTATTCCATCAGCATCAGTGCCCTTGAAAAAATCTCACCTTGGTCCTCAGAATCCCACCACGATCAGCCCCAACACCAACATTACCAGGCACACCAGCATCACCAGGCAAACCAACAGCACCAACCTTCTCTGCAATCACCTGATGCTGCACCGGACAGAGGGCATCAGCACCCGACTACATTGCTGCCTGGGAGGCCAGGGATGGCCTCACCATGGCCAGATTTACTTCACTTGACGCTGTACACCCTGGCTGACACATGATGCACCAGGTTGGCACTACCTTACACCAACACCTTAAAGCACCCCTACAATGCCCAAGCCATCCCTTTTACACTCATCACCATTATGGGGGGTATCGTTATGTCTCACCATTCACTGCAACTCACTAAGCCACTTCCAAAAGTGCACACAGATCTGTCCAAGAAGGCAAAGTGTTGAAAATAAAATGTCATTGTTTGACAACACATTAACGGAAACTTTACATGAACATTGGCAATAACACCCAAGTGCCTACCCTTGTGTGTTGTTAGTTGGTATGATTGCACTAGGATGAGGGTGGGTGTGAGGGGTGGCTAGTGAGATGGGAAAGTGATCATGTAGATAGAGAGGGATGGGTGGAGGTGCAAGGTAAGTTGGTGTGAGTAAGGATGTGCAGGAGTGAGGTAGGGAAGAGAGAGTGATGGAGTTGTGAGGAATAGCACAGCAGGATGAGGCTGAGTGTGGCTTTGCAGTAACATTTTGTGATCTACTGAGATCATTGAAAGGTTTGCACCACTGCAGCCAAGTCCTCCTGACCACATCCCTGTGCAATGTGCAACCAGGCTGCGTTGATCCCCTGGGGAGGTCTCTTCCGCCCATTGGACGAGAAGAGGATCTCCCTACGTGCTGTGACTCCCTAAGAATATGGAGGGAGTCATGGGAGAGCCTGGGTGCAGCCGTGCACCTTTGTGCAGTGCTTGTCAGAATTTGCATCACCTCAATGCAGCAGAGCACTGACAGCACAACTGTCGAAATGATTGTGGACATAATCCCTTTAAGGAAACCGCTGATGTCACGTCATCAAATGACATCATCAGAGTCGCTTCCTATTAATTGGCAGGGAACCTCGCAGGGCGGGCTTAACAAACCCCATCAACGGAATATCTTGTTGGAGGCCGGGATCGACCCAGATGCGGGGTCCCCACACACCACGGACATCGCCTGCCCCGGACCCGTCGAGGTTGGAAAGATCCAGCCCACAGTATCTAGCTGTTTCTCAATCTAGTGAATTGTCCTAACTAAAACAATTTTAACTCTTTGCTCCAAATAGTTTCAGTGTGCATTATTCTGCAGTAATATTGGTTGTTGAAAACAAAACTGCACTTAACTGCATCAATAAACAGCCTGTCAGCGTGCAATATTTAGTTGTGCTATGCCAGTGTGCAGTATTCTACTGTGCTGATTTTGGAACACCTCTAACTCAAATGTTATTAAAACTTCTATCACCTCTGATAACAAAAACAATGCTTATTATAAACAAAATTCCAGGTGTACCTTCTGGGAAGCAGTTGTCCTGATTTTCTAGAGAAATTGCAATCTCTTCTTCTTTAATAACCTCTTTCATTGTAGGGGTGTACACGCACTGCTGTTCCCTTGTCTCTGAATTCCTCCGATTCTCCTGATGTGTCTGTTCAGCAGTTTGCTTACTGCCATGTGATTCTGATGGGAGATTTTGGTCTGGAGTTCTTGCTTCTGCCTGTTTACTTTGCTTTGCTATTGCATTTTCTCTCTATGAATTAAAAAAATAATCATATGACATTTGTATGAAACAATCTGCAGATTCTTACTGGAAAGAACGTTTAAATAACTAAAAGTTTGTAAGCATTCTCAGTTCTACTAAGACTATGATTATGTTATTTGGTACTCTCACAAGCAACCCCACCGCTGTGTCAGAAAATCGAGGTGCTCTTGCCTGTGACATGTTGTTCTCCAGAAACCGCCCAGTACAGCACAGATTTTCACAGAGTTCAATGGCACCTTGATGTAAGAGGTGCCTTTATTCCTTAAATAGGCAGAGGGACCCACCAGAAATCCCACCCTCCAATTGAGTGGGCTGCCAGTCACCATTGGAAATACGTGGACAGTCTGCCAATGAAATGTAAATGAAGCCCGACCATCAAAATGGTGCGAGCCTTCGACTGATGACATCGGGCCGCCCAGTTGCTCCGCCCACTGCCCTCTTGAAAATTGACCCTCACATTTCAGCCAGCTCCTTGCCAGGCTAAAATGACAAAGTTTCTCCAGCCTTAGCTCATAACTCTGATCCCTATTACTTGGGATCAGCCTTGTGGCTCTGCACTGCCTCCAGTGCTTGAACATCTTTCTTGTTGCTTAGCAACCAGAACTGGACGCAATATTCAAGCTGTAGTCCAACCAGAGCACAATATAGTTTGATCATTACCTCGGCTGACATATTCTAATGTTTTGGCTATGTAGTTCAACATCCTATTAGCTTTGATGATTGCTGCACTGAGTTGGTTGGATATATTTAGCATTGAGTTTACTAAGATTGCTAGGTCCCTTTCAGCTTCATCCTTAGCTGTATATACCATTCATAGGAACATAGGAACAGGAATAGACCATTCAGCCCCTCGAGCCTGTTCTGCTATTCAATTAGATCATGGCTGATTTGTAATTCCATTCATGGAGTATGAGTCATTTATTTTTCTTTCCTATGTGCAGCTCTTTACACTTGTCTGCATCTGCCATTGTTCTGCCCACTTATATATTTTTTCCAACTTATTCTTTTATTCCTGTTCTGCCTCCTCCGATTCCACCGGCCCATCTAGTTTGGGATCATCTGCAAATTTGACCACTTTGCATTGAGTATCTGAATTTCATGTCATTAGAAATATTAATGATCCCAGTACTGAGCTCTGAAGTACCCCACTAATCACTTCACCCCATACTGTCATAATTCCTATAACAAGTACTCTGTTTTTTACCCTTCAGCCATTTTCTAATTCATTCCTGGATTTACCCTGAATCACTACAGCTTTGAGTAATAGCCTTTCTTGTGGAACTTTATCAAAAACCTTTTGATAGTCGAGGTACACCACATCATAGAGCTTCCCACAGTCCACTTGTGTTGTCACTCCCTCAAAGAAGTCGAGGAGGTTGGTCAGACAAGATTCCACGCTGACTACTGTTAACTAGGCTATTGTTGTACAGATAATCCTCAAGTTTACTGCTAATTATTGATTCCATTACTTTATATGAAATGGAAGCCAGACTGATGGGTCTGAAGTTGTCATCCTTTTTAAATAAGGGCACCACATTAGCCTGTTACCAATCGACAGCTACCTCCTCAGTGTCCATTAGTTCCCTCATAATGATTGTCAGAGCCTCATAAATCACTTCGCTGGCCTCCCTTGACACTGAGATATATATCATCTATCCCTGGGGATTTATTTGTTTTGGGCCTATTTAACCTGTCTAGGACTTTGCTCTCATTTATAGTGAAGTTATTGATTATACCTGGGGGGGCAGGGAGAATTTCCATGGGGGTTCTCCTACTCATCTGTCTTAACTTCAGTGGAAGAGCTGTGGAAATCGCAGAAAAACAGAAAAATCTAAAGGATGTAAAGTTTCTGTCTAAGGAGTCTCAGACAAGAAGCAGAGAAAGGGCTGTTAGGGTCTTCATTATTATATTATTTGGATACCTTAATTGATAAATTTACCTTTTAGCCATTTACTCAGGTCTTACTGGATATCACAGCCCAAAGGTTATAGTTATCTCAATGAGTCAACAAATGGCAGTGCCAACTTTCACAGCATGTGACATATCATTGACTTTATAGGTAATAACATTAGAGATTCTTGCCTCAAGTTGTGACTGTAAAGGATCCAAATTGAAATGAGTTCAAGCAACATCATCATAGTTCTTAGTGGGCATACAGCCACAGCACACAACCGCCCATAATTCAGCATTAGTTGGCTGGCTTATTCTGAAAGGACACAAGGAGAGCTGTCTTGGGAATTGGAACATCTATGCTGCATCAGGAGGGGCGCTTTTCAGAGGTCAAGGTTAAGGAAGATTCAGAGTTTTACTTTATGAGCCGATTTTAACCCTTACCACCCAATTCTGCTGGGCAGGTGGGCAGTTAAAATCGCTGAGGTTACTTAACCGTTCTGGAGACGCTAGGACATGATGATTCCCGATTTTAACCTGCTCAACTGAGCAGGGGGAGAGGACACCTGCCCAAAGCTGGCCAGGTACTTTTTTACATAGGCATGTTGGGTCCCAAAGATGTAATTGGGACGTGACTGCAGTTTTAATTTGGCGGTCTGAGTGGGAAGCTGCAATGAGTTTCCCCCAGGCCCACCCAGCGACAAAGGGATTGGGGCCAAAACAGGCCCAAAAAAGTAAGTTTCTTTTTTTTCCCCTATTTTTCTTAAACTTTCTTTGTGGGGCCAGGAGGAATCCCCGCTCCACTTCCTGATCACAAAGACCTCGCGGGATCCTGCCACCTGCCTGGTCTCGGTGGGCGGCTTCCGGGTCGTGCAATTTTCCGCCACTTCCCACTGACATCCCAGCCTGAACGGGTGGGTAGTCGGCTGGCGGGATTTTAACGAGGCCCTGGAGTTAATATGGACTCATTTCTGGAGCAGCGGTTGAATTTCGAACTCACAGCACTACTTGCCCAACCTAAAACTAGCCCAGAGTTAAAATCGGGCTACGTGTTTGGTGCTGGCACTGAGTGGGTGTAGTGGGACAGTGTCCATTCCCCAGTGCTGGCATTCCTCTACTATAATAAACACAAAAAACCCTGTAAAATTAAAAGGTGGCTAATATCAATGTACCTGTTGAGTTGGCCTTTTGTTAGGGGTGTTGTTTTCTGCTTGATCAATCCACAGAGTCTTAGATGATAAATTCCACTCACTTGACTCAATTTTCTGTGCAATAAAGCAAAGAATGAAGCAACATGGTTAATAAATTACAACCAGGTTGGAATAAGCAAATACTGTTTTTCAATAAAGGAGAACAGATCAAAATTTTGGAAGGAACGCTGAAATATAGATGAACCAATATTTTGTACCTTCTTGTTTTTTATTCCTTTTTGGTATCGTGCCAGTTTTTTCAGCAACAAATAGTAAGTTGCCATGCTGGGGGATGGCCTGTTATTGATCAATGTGTTAATAATCTCTGTAAGCCCAAAGCCTGTTTTCTCCGTCATAAAGTTTAAAACCACTGAGTTCAGTTCATCAGAACGAAGTCTACAAAATAAAGAAGTTATTACACAGGTTATCACCACAATATAATTAAATGTGGCTTTTGCATATCAAAGGCCGCATTAAAAGAAACAGAAAACCACATACATACTTACACTGCTGCAGGCTAAGTAAGATTAAATGCTGAACTTCTTAACTTTATAACAGTTTTGATCTATTTGTCTATCATTAAACTGCTGTATTTACTATCAGAAAAAAAATCAATTCAAAATATAATTCCTTAGAAAAACTAAGATACAGAAATTGGATACTTATAACAGATGCTATGTTGGGTCAATATAAGTTCAGAGGCCAAATAACAATGCCTGAGGGAAAGAAGTATTGGGGTCTGCTTATGGCGGGCAAATACTGAACGCCACAAGGATTTAAAGAATTTTATGAGTTTTTTTTTAAGGTTCCTTGTTTTTAAAATAGCTTAAGATATTTAAGCTTTTTGTTAAAGTATAACTATTCTTAAAGTTTTATTTACAATTTTTTTAAAGTTTATTCTTGTAAACTGGGCCTTGGACACAAATGGAGTCTTCCTTCACCCTCCTCCTGTTCCTTTGCTTTGAGAAAGAAGAAGACGAGTGGGTCAGGAGGGCCACCACAGAAATGCTAGGCTGAATAGGCAACATTGGCGGCCTCCAGTTTCTATGTATTGGTACCTTGCAGCCTTATTTGCAGATCCAGGCGGGGCTACTTCATCATGACCCCACAGAAATGCTCGCGAGAACTACACTTCCCTGATGAAGCAATAACTGAATTGTGTCAACTGCCTGACAGCTGTAGGCACAGCTCATAAGGGAAACCTTCAGCTGATGAAGATCCGGTTCCACTGCCAAAAGAATCCTGCCATCACAGTACCCCCTTGAGAAAAATCTCAACTCACTTGTGTGCGGACATGTGTCTCTATGCCACAGCTTCCAAAGCTCCCATTTGTAAACCATTTGGCCACTCCTTTCTGCAGACATTTCCCCAACTTGCCCAAATCATTCTGCACATATTCCGTTATTGACTGAAACATCTCACTCAACCATGGCTCAGTTGGTAGCACTCTCGCCTCTCAGTCAGAAGGTTGTGGGTTCATAGTCCCATACTCGAAACTTGAGCACAAAGTCTAGACTGACACTCCAATGCAGTACTGAGGGATTGTTGCACTGTCAGAGGTGCCATCTTTTGGCCAAGACATTAAACTGAGGCCCCATCTATCCTCTCAGGTGGATGTAAAAGATCCCACGGCACTATTTTGAAGAAGAGCAGGGAAGTTATCCCTGGTGTCCTGGCCAATAATTATCCCTCAACCAACATCACTAAAAAACAGATTATCTGGTCATTATCACATTGCTGTTTGTGGGACCTTGCTGTGCGCAAATTGGCTGCCACATTTCCTGCATTGCAACAGTGACTACATTTCAAAAAGTACTTAATTGGCTGTAAAGCACTTTGGGGCATCCTAAGGTCATGAAAGACACTATAGAAATGCAATTTCTTTCTTTCTTACTCCTACTGCCATGGTAGGAGGTTCTGAGATGGTTGGCTGATTGGCAACAGTAGACTTGGGCCTAGAAATTCATTGTAGCCACTTTTGGGTCGGTAAAGTCGGGCGGCCGCTAAAGTTTGCGCCCGGCGCAAAATCGAGGCCACTTCTCCGATATTCATTAGCTTCGCCCTAAGAGTTTGCTCGAGCGCTAAAACTGGCGCTGCACGCCTCTCTTTAGGTGCTAAGCCGGAGGTGCTGAGCGAGAGCGCCCAGGCCGGGCGCAGCGCAGGTGCGGCCATCTCGTGATTGACAGCAGACACCCTGGCGCCGGCCAGCTCTTAAGGGGGAAGGGTCGACTTGGTCTGCTGCCACGCCCTGGATAGTGGAGCCCTCCAGCTAGGCCTGAACACTGCTGCTGGACCCAAATAGTGCCTGAAGCCATGCAGAAGGCCCGTGAACGAGCGCAGCGCTTCTCAGAGCTTGATCTGAGTGTGCTGGTTGGTGCTGTGGAGAAGAGGCGCCATATTTTGTACCCGGACAATGGCAGGAAGGCGCCGGTCCGCGTCTACCGGAGAGCCTGGAGGCATGTCGCCAGCAAGGTGTCAGCCAACAGCGAGGTCCCCAGGAGCGGTGTCCAATGCCGCAAAAAGGTTAATGACCTCACTCGGATTGTCAGGGTGAGTACCCTTTCCAGTGTCCTCCTCATCCTTGCATGTGCACCTCACATTATGGGCAAAGGGACCTGAAAGCCCTAATGGCCAGCCCTCATGCAGCAGCTATGGGACAGGCATGAACATCAATTGCACATTCTGCACTTAACACACTGGCCAAGCTATTCCACCATGGGAGGCAGTGCACACAAGATCAGGGCTACACACTGGCCAGCCTATTCCACCATGGGAGGCAGTGCACACAAGATCAGGGTGACACACTGTACTTAGAGGCCGTCCTTTCTCTTGCAGGCCAAGCTGGCCAATAATAAGAAGAGCCGGACTGCGACCGGGGGAGGCCGACCCCAGATCCAGCCGCTCACCGAGCTGCAACAGCGCGTGGAGCGCATCATGGGTGGCCGGGTGATTGGCCCCGTTGCATGTGGAGATGCCGACCCTGTTCTGGGCACCAATGGTAAGGACATCACCTTTTGGACCTCTCTCGTCCCACTTGCGCATCAGATCTACATCCTTTGCCACTGTCCGACCAATGCGCTGAATGCCACCACTCATGCATCCCTCGCTGACGCCCTCTCCTCACTCTAAAGCTACTCTTGTGCCTTCCTGCTTTCAGATGGTGAGGAGGAGGTCCCTGAACTTGCCAGTGACAGCCCCTCAGAAGAGGAGGAGGAGGAGGAGCAAGAGGAAGGCGGCCCATCAGGGGAACCCTCAGCCGCGGCAACCCATGCGAATGTAGGGGACACGTCTTCCCTGGAGGGGGGCGTGGCGGAAGTGTTGGAGGGGAGGGGAGCTCATGGGACCTGCGGCCTGCAGAAACGCGGGAGGGGGTGGAAGCTCAGCGGCCTTCTCCCCAGAGGGGGGAAGGGTCGGAGGGGAGTCCAATTGCTGGGCCTAGCGGCGTCCAGCAATGCAGGAAGGGTCGGCCAGCTCGGCGGCTTTCTCCCCAGAGGGAGAGTCCGGCCTCCAGTCCGGAGATGGTCTTCGCCGAGGAGATGGAACGCCTCGAGGACTTGTCCGCGGACTCGGAGCGCCGGCACACGGAGCTCATGGGGGTAGTGGCACGGTTGCCTGAGGCCATCGAGTCCCTCTCTCGGAGTGTGACCGACGTCGGGGCCTCACAGGCCATCAGTTTGGTGGAATTCGGGGCAGAGCAGGCAGCGAGTCGGGCGGCATTCGGGGCAGATCAGGCAGCGAGTCGGGCGACATTCGGGGCAGCTCAGGCAGCGAGTGGGCAGCTGATCAGTGGTGCCGTGCAGTCACTGGGTGCTCTGATGAGGT
This sequence comes from Somniosus microcephalus, assembly GCF_052327205.1. Lineage (NCBI taxonomy): Eukaryota > Metazoa > Chordata > Chondrichthyes > Squaliformes > Somniosidae > Somniosus > Somniosus microcephalus. The sequence goes on along the minus strand of NC_140995.1, from coordinate 188,623,525 downwards.
CACTGAACAGGTCAACACGGGCACTCACTGCTGCCACACTCGCTGTGTCAGCCAGGCATCGCCAGGGCACCCGGCGTGCTGCAGCAGCACAGCGGTCTGTCCCTCGGCAGATTGGTGCGCATGCTGCAGTGCTGGCCCGGGCGAGTGCCAGTGTCTCAGGCGACCAGCGAGCGCCTGCCATCCGCCAGCTTGCCCCCATTCCTCCAGCCGCCACTGCCACTCCCCCAGTGGAGCTGCCAGGAGCTGCTGCAGCGACTGATGCTGGCCAGCCACAGCTGCAGCATTCAACAGCCGCCCGCTCGACGGCCAGACCTCGACTAGGCCGACCCCCAAGGGCATCTGCCGTCACGACATGTGCCCCTCAGGAGCCTGCCCCCAGCCTTGCAGCAGCCAATGGCCTTACTTTGAGGAGGAGCAGCAGGGCGGGCAGGGGCCACACAAGGATGGCCAAGGCATCGCCCTAGCGGGCCAAAAAGTCGAATGTGTGGCCGGTTGTGTTTGTTTTTTGAGGCCGAGAATTGGATGTTTGTTTTTTGAAGGCCGAGAATTGGATGTTTGTTTTTTGAAGGCCGAGGATGTGATGTATGTTTTTTTACGAAGGCCGAGGATGACGGCCATTTTAGTTGCACTGTTTTGTTAATCCTCTCCAGGTTGTGGGGGCGAGTAATGTGTTTGAGTGTTTTTTGGGGGTTTCGTCTGTTTTTGGTTTTCATGTGGGAAGGGCCCTGAGTTTGTACAATAAAGCATTTTATTTATTAACATTGTCCATGTTTGATCTTTGAAGTGTTTGTTGCCTTAACCGTCTGAGGGCTTGCGGAGCGGCTGCAATCATGTTCTTTCATTGGCACAAGCCATTCCCTGACAGGGGGCCTAGAAGTGACGTTCAATAAGCCGCCGACGGGCGGCCCTTGGACCTTCTGCCTCCCTCCTGGGCTGGTACTCCTCGTCCTCGTCGTCCTCATGCTCCTCCTGCTCCTCCTCCTGAGGTGGTGGTCCAACGTGAGGTGGCAGTGCCTGAGTCCTGTGGATAGCCAGGTTGTGCAGCATGCAGCAAACGACGACGAATTGGGAGACTCACTCCTGCGAATACTGGAGGGCTCCCCCGGAGCGATTGAGACAGTGGAACCGTTGCTTGAGGACGCCGATTGTTTGTTCTATGATGTTCCTAGTCGCTTGATGGCTCTTGTTGTATGCCTCTTCAGCAGGGGTCGTGGGCGTGCGGAGCGGGGTCATGAGCCAGGTACACAAAGGATAGCCTTTGTCTCCGATAAGCCATCCTCTTGGGTGAGGCTGTGCCTGGAACATGTCAGCCACAGTTGTCTGTCGCAGGATAAAGGCATCGTGGCTGCTGCCTGGAAACGGGCATTGACAGCTAGGATGCGCTGCCTGTGGTCACACACCAGCTGTACGTTGAGGGAATGGTAGCCCTTCCGGTTGCGGTAATCCTCGGCATGCTCCAGAGGTGCCCGCAAAGCCACATGCGTGCAGTCAATGGCGCCCTGCACCCTGGGGAAGCCCGCTATTCTTGCAAATCCCACTGCACGCTGCTGCTGCTTGTCCAGGGTCATGGGGAAGGAGATGAATTGATGTCTCCTTCTGAAAAGGGCATCGGTCACCTGGCGGATGCAGCAATGCACGGCGAACTGGGAGATGTTAGCGATGTCCCCAGCAGCGGATTGGAAGGAGCCGGTGGCATAGAAGTTGAGAGCCACCGTCACCTTCACTGCCACCGACAGAGACGTCCTGCGCATCAGCTGTGGCTGCAGATCTCTGTGAAGCAGCTGGCAGATGTCTGCAACCACCTCCCTTCTGAATCGCAGCCTCCTAACACACTTCGCGGCAGACATGGTCAGATAGGAGGACTGCTGGCGGTATACCCTGGGTGGGTAAGGCCTCAGTTGGCGACGCCTGTTGCCCCCTCTGCGTCTAGCCAGGGCTGCCACTCTCTCACGGCGTCTGTAAGCCCTTCTGGCATAAGGCTGAAAGTCAGCGTTGGCACCCAATGCAGCCCCCATTATATGCTGGCAAACACTGAGCTCTCAATGAAGGCAAAGATAATTGCTAAGCTCTGGCCTGAGCCAAAAATACCTGTCCTAGTGTTGGTCCAAACCAGTAAGCTCTCCTCCTTGGTCTCTCTCCAAAAAACCGTTGCACAAGAGTGAATGCTGCAAAATGGCTGGTCTTTATAGTGCAGGGTAAGTGCCCTTTAATTAGCGCTCCCCGCGGCCCGCCTCGGCTGTGTACCGTTCCACTTCACAGTCGTTAGGGCCGCCCGGCGCACAATGGGCCGGCGCGAGTGAAGTTCCGGTTCGGGGCGCACAAAGGGCGTTGCACTAGGAAATGACGTCATGATCTGCGCGCAGCAGGGCGCGCGCTAAGACTTTGCGCCGGCGCTAAATGTGTACTGAAGTTGGGGCGAGGTGCAGATTGCGCTGTGCCCGGGCGCTAAGCGCCTAGCGCTCGAGATCTACTCCTCCTAAGGCGCTAACGGCTGGCGCGCCCAACTGAATTTCTAGGCCTTGGTGTATTGAGGGTGTACTTAATTGTCTTGGATTGTGGGCTGTTTACCCTTCAAGAATAAAGCAGAGAGAGTGAAGGTACTCTGGAGGAGAAATTGGACCTAATTTTACTGGTTTTCGGGTATAAAATGGGTGTGAAACATACCAATATCACTTGGCAATCACGTCGTTTGATATGCTCTGGAAGTGCATCGACCACCATTTTGGTTTGGATGCCCATAGTTGTTCCAGGCGCCTGTCTGAACGATTTATATTAGGGCCCTTCGCCTGTTTTAGAGCTCTTCTATAAAACCGGTCTATGCCAATGCCTGATTGGCTCATTTTTAAGCCTACCCAGCAAATCATGAGCAGCTGGGAAGCAGGCTGCAGAAGTGCTATTTAAAGGGATCTCTGCACCTCCATTAAGGTAAGTCTCTGATTAGTCATTTTAGGTTGCTAGGATGGTTGAGGCATTGGCAGGGGAACAGCTGTCACCCCGAGAGAGGACAGCGTGTGCCATTTCCACTCGCCTCAGCGTTTGCACTGATCTGTGGCAGAGCAGACCACAGGAGGGCTGTGACGGCACTGAAGACCCTATCCATGATTTCATCCAAACTTGTGGAAATGGTGGCGCCCAGAATCTGAATGGCAGCAGCCTGAGCTTCAGAAGAACTGCCAAAGCAGTCACCACACCTTCTATAACTGAGAGCCTCATTGCAATGTGCACAGAGCTGATAATACACTCCATGGTTGACTGCATTGCCTTTCTGCCATGCATGATAAACCCCCACGTGAATTGGAAATGGATTCTTCCACACTGTCCAACATGGTGCGGAAGCTCCGAGCAATTGTTGGTGCACATCTATCAGTCTGTCACTGTTGCCGGGCTATTTAGTGTGCCACTGTGTCTGTCACTGAGGAAGAGGACCTCCTTCCTCCTGGTTACCTCCTCCACCATGACCTCCATGGTACCATTGGAGAAATGGGGGACACTGGCAGCAGTCATTTTAAAGACAGCAACAGGTACTGAAGGCAGCATTAACCAATTGTACCCCTCCCCCTTTAAATTGCGGGAGCTCTGCCAAATTTCATGCTGTCCCAATGGGTGAGCTGTCAATTATAAGTGTGAGTAGTGCTGCCAGCTCACCTTCCTATGGAAATGAGGCACGCATCTCAAAATGGTATGTGTCTCACGTCATCAGCTTTGGGCGGGCACAGCGCACGCACTGTCCGCTTTGCACTCATTTTGGGAGGAAGTTGAAGAATCCCCTTCCCCCAATGTCTTTAAGCAGGTCAAGAAACGCCCCATGTTTGGATAAGTTAAGCATTTATACAATTGATCTTATTTATTATGCTGCATTTCTTCAATACAAAAACTGGTACAAAATGAAATAATACATAGAACTTGCATTAAAGTGAGGAGGTTGGGAAGCTCAGTTAGTGAGTTGATGTCCCACTGTATCTCAATGCACATTCCATGCTTAGTGTTAATGATGGGTGGCCTTTGGGAACAAAATCTGTTTTACAGCAAAATGACTTTTTTTCCAAATTTATTTTTTTAACACATACTGAAACATTTCTTTCACAAGAATCATTGCAGTGTTTCATGTGACAGTCTGAAAAAATTCCACAGTTGACTTTTAGTAAAATACCTGTTCTTGTAAACAACGGAATGCAGTGGTCTTCGAATAAACCCTTCGTTTAACCATTTCTCTTCCATTGCTTCTCTCACAGTGGGGCGTTTGGTTGGGTCAGGCTCGAGCAAGGAAAGCATGAAGTGCACAGCTCCTGAGAGAAAAGCACAGCTGTATGAGCTACATTCACAGGGTGATTGACAAGCCATGTCGGTGGAGACTACGCATCACACGTGTGTGGTAAAGTGTGAGGGCTTTAGCCAGGCCTAAGCTAAGTCACTGATAGAGGCGTCTCCACCAAAATACGGTCAGAATTCCACTTGTTTGTATCTGCCATCAGACTGCATTTATACTCCAGGACCCCGGTGGAAATTATTTCTAGTTTTATTGGTAAAATCACCCTGCCTAAAGCATTAGCTCAAAAAGAAGGCAAAAGCCCTGTGGCCCACCTGCTCCTCCTTAGAGCATAACAAAAGCTGTTTAGAACCAGTCATTTGTGCTGTGCCTCCTCTCTATAACTGTTTAAATGTGTGGCAAAATAGTGTTTTAAGTGTCAGCTTGTATAGTCTTTAAGTATCACTCTGGCTTCTGACTCAGAAGACTGTGGGTTCAAGCCTCATTATGGAGTTGAGCACATAATCTAGGCTGGCACTTTAGTGCTATATTGTTGGAGGTGCCCTCCTTCAGACATGATGTTAAATTGCCTACCTGTTCATATTAAAGGGTACAGGGAGTGAGCAGGAGACATGTGAGACAAACTGAGTGTGGGATTAGACTAGGTGGCTCACGTGGAGAAAACGTTTTGGATGTTCCTTACTATAATCATGGTACATTTTATGCTCTTTCTTTATAGTGAGCCTTGACAGGACGGCCAAGAATTCTGCACTACTCAGGCTCAGCTTAAACAGATGGAGCAAACAGATCACAGAGCTCTCAGTACCTGTGGTACTGATCAATCAGTGAGAAAAAGTGACATAAAGAAAAGTATCACAGCAAATTATTTCACTGTGAAAGTTTCTTATTAACAAAATGTCCTAAGGCCTTCAGAGATGATGCTCAATAAGCACCAGCACCATACAGGAGGGAGATGGCATTAAAACAACAAAGAAGTGGAACTCACACTCACACTGGAAACCATAATCCACCATTTTTGCCCCTCTGCTTTAACATCCAAGCACCATGTGTCATTATTTCTGTTAGGTATTGAATATGTCCGCTACCTGAAGAGATTTCTGATGGGATGGAACTAATTTCTCCGTTTATCATCTTCTGATGCAGCTGCTTGATGTTAAATGGTTCCACGGTAAACGGTAATGTGCCAGTGAGCATCGCAAACATACTGACCCCACTGTGAAGACAAGACCATGCGGACTATAAGAAGCATTGTCCATTCAAAAAACACAGACTTAGCTGCGACATATTTGTTACTTCCAACATAAAGAATGGTCAACAAAATATTCTTTATCAAACACCACCAAAAAAATAACTGATGTAAACTGCCAGTGGTTAGAAAGGAATAAAGCAGCAGACTTTACTGATAATATTTACAGTTCAAATGGTACTCTAGGCGATCAGGCAGAAGAAATTCATTCTACGATGAAAATCAGAAATCTGAAACAAAAACAGAAAATGTCAGCAGGTCAGGCAGCATCTGTGAAGCAAACAGACTAGTTAACATTTCAGGTGTGACCCCTGCATCAGAACTGGAAGATTTTACAACTGAACAGCTTTTAAAAAGGAACAGAAAAAGGGGAAAGGAGAAACACATACAGACACACACGCATATATAAATATAGAATGGCCTGTAATGTGCTTAAGTGGAAAACAGGATGGCTAATTGGTACAAGTGATGCTAGCATGAGACGATAGGAGGTATAATGAGAGAAATAAAAGACAAACTGAGTGTGAATAGCTAAAGGGGTGGGGATAGGGGTAGGTAGAAAAGGGAAGATTGAAAAACTGACCCGGCTCCAGGAGACTGTTGGATGAAAAAGACCAGGTCGACCCTAAGGATGCATACTCTCTGCCAGTATCGTGTTCTGATGGTCCCACCCAAGCACCAACCCACTCCCCCAATGCCACCCATCCCAACCCCCACCCCCATCATCAGCTCATATGAGCATCGTCAGTATGAATCTATCTATGTTATAAATAATGAGAGACCGGTTTGCTGATTGGAGCAGCCGCCCCATGTGATCCCAGGTACGCATCTGCACACGGTGTGCCCCTGGGATCCGTGGGCCACTGCACTGCCCTCTATTCCGCAGCATCTACCAGCAAGTTCTTGAAGGAGGATCCCCATCCCGCATTCCGTTTGGATACCGGTGGCGTAACCCGTAGTTACGCCCCCGACCAGAAAATCCAGGCCTTTGTTTCTTTTTCATGTCATTTGACAAAGGCTATGTCCTTTTATGCCTTTGGCTTACAGCTGGCATCAATGACTTTAAAAAGGTACGGTAAAGCCCTCAGAGCTCCAGAAGATCTTTCCAATCCCTACACTACAGTAGTACAATACAAGTTTATACATACTCACACGGACTGACAAAGCAGCTCATCATGTCAAATTTTAAGCCCTTCATTAATCAAAATAGACTTTCTGTTGGAGCTAAGGCAAACGCATCTTAAAGCAGAAGCGTTATTATAGTGAATTTTGTTACTCTCTGAGAATACAGAGAATGAGGTTTGTCACTTGAAGTTCAGCTAACAGATAGGTATTAAATAATGTATATACATATATACTAGTACAAATTGATTTATTAATACACGCATTCAACTTCTCCCACAGATTAGGAAACATTGTGAAACTATTAACAGATACTAGGCGACATTAATGATTTACTAGATTTAGGGAAATATTGATCACTGTGGCCTCTACCAATCCATCACTGTGATCCTCAGCAATTACAAAATGCAGCGTCGACATTTTTATTAAAGGGGTGGTATTGTCATATTGGGAAATTTTCGAATGTACTCAGTTCTTCAATTAGGAGCAGCGCATGCAGAACTCTCTAGAACTCACTAGTCTAGAAAGGCTGTGACTAGTTTGTTAGCCAACAAGGGGTAAAGTTTATGGGGGGAAAATTTGGTTGGTTTGCGCCTCCTGTTTGCGCCTACTGTTAGCGCCTTAAGAGGGCGCTAATGTGGCGCAAAGCAACTAGTGCCCGTGCGCGGCAATGTTTGCGCCGCTCATGAAATTGACTAGACACTTTGTGGCAGCGCTAAACACTACCACCACAATCGCCTGCGCCCGCAGATCGTGACGTCAGTCGAGCGTGCAACGCCCCGGTAGCGCCCAGGACCGGATATTGAGTGGTGCCGCCTGCCGCTAGCAACGACAGGTTGAGGGGAGCATTTTGCAGTCAGGAAGGGACTGGGGGAGTGCTATTTAAAGGCGACCGCTTCCTGCCTTTTTTTGTCAACGAAATTTTTTCACCATGCATTCTGAATGAGAGATAGACTGCGGGAAATATTCAAAGCAGTGTTGAGGAGTTTTGGGTACTGAGCAGCACTTTGCAGGTTCTTTTTTATTTGATCTTCCTTGCATCGATTTAGAAGAGACTGTGGGGGCTGCACTCTGAGCTCTTTCCTGGGCCTCTCCATTGTTCTTTCCAACAGATTTGATGTACAGGTCTCTCCAGGCCTAGACTCAGGGCTGCAATGAGCAGGGTGTGGATGGAGAGCAAGATCGACCTTCCCCTTTAAGAACTGACTGGCGCCAGTATGTCTGTGTTCCATTGCTGACTGACATCACATGAGCTTCGCCAGCACTCTGATTTAGCGCCTCGCTCCTCGGCCTTTGTGCCTTAAGAGAGGTATGTAGCACCTGATTTAGCGCTCCAATCACCTCCAGGGCGATAAAAGCCAAGTTTGCAGTCGGAAGCGATAATTAGCGCCAGGCGCTAAACTTTGCGCCCAGCCAATAATTGCGCCCCAAACGGGGCGATACTGAATTTCTCCCCCTATGAGTTTGCACTCTCAGGCCTAGAAATTCACTAGCCTTAGCGCCGCTTTTGAGGCGCTAGAGGGACTAGCGCCAGAGTTATGGCCAGTTGAAAAATTCCCTGGGGCCCTAAAGCGGCGTTGCACCGGTAGCGCTGCGCCGGCACCGATGACGTCATCGGTGTGCGCAGCGTCCCGGTTGCCATGCCGACGGGCCCCAGCGCCGAAATTCAGTTGCGGCCGCCTCGCCCGTGGCAGCCGCAACTAAGGCCTAGAAATTGGGTTTTGGCTTAGCCAGGGCTTTAGCGCCGGAAGTTAGTGCCGGCGCTAAGTCCCCCTGCACGCGCCAAAAATTCAGTAGCGCCGCGCCCAAACGGCTGCCGGCGCTACTGAAGGGTCTTAGCGCCTGGAAAAGGGCGCTAACTGCCGTTTAGCGCCGCAATTCCGGCGCTGCGGCACCCGATGCGGTGCGGCAGGCTGGGGAAGTGCAGGCCTCCTCCTTCCGTTAAGGAGGAGCTGCCTGCACCCGGCCGCGGCCCGCGCAAATCTGTTTAAAAATGAGCCCGGCACCTCGGACAAGTGCCGGGCTTGCATCTGTTCCGGGGGGGGGGGGGGAGAAGTCCGGGGAGGGAGCTGCGGGCAGGCGGCCGGCGGGAAAGCGGCCGGCCGCCGCGGGGCCTTTAATGCGCCGGCGCAAACACATGTTGGACTCTGTTGCCAGAGTCTTAGTTGCGGCTGCCACGGGCGAGGCGGCCGCAACTGAATTTCGGCGCTGGGGCCCGTCGGCATGGCAACCGGGACGCTGCGCACACCGATGATGTCATCGGTGCCGGCGCAGCGCTACCGGTGCAACGCCGCTTTAGGGCCCCAGGGAATTTTTCAACTGGCCATAACTCTGGCGCTAGTCCCTCTAGCGCCTCAAAAGCGGCGCTAAGGCTAGTGAATTTCTAGGCCTAAGACTCTGGCAACAGAGTCCAACATGTGTTTGCGCCGGCGCATTAAAGGCCCCGCGGCGGCCGGCCGCTTTCCCGCCGGCCGCCTGCCCGCAGCTCCCTCCCCGGACTTCTCCCCCCCCCCCCCCCCCGGAACAGATGCAAGCCCGGCACTTGTCCGAGGTGCCGGGCTCATTTTTAAACAGATTTGCGCGGGCCGCGGCCGGGTGCAGGCAGCTCCTCCTTAACGGAAGGAGGAGGCCTGCACTTCCCCAGCCTGCCGCACCGCATCGGGTGCCGCAGCGCCGGAATTGCGGCGCTAAACGGCAGTTAGCGCCCTTTTCCAGGCGCTAAGACCCTTCAGTAGCGCCGGCAGCCGTTTGGGCGCGGCGCTACTGAATTTTTGGCGCGCGCAGGGGGACCTAGCGCCGGCACTAACTTCCGGCGCTAAAGCCCTGGCTAAGCCAAAACCCAATTTCTAGGCCTCAGTGTGAAACTTGGCTAAAAGCGTTCCAGATCACAGAACTGAGCTTGGACGTCAGTGCGCCTGATTTATGGCCCTTGTGATTTTTTGGGCTATTAATTTTAATGAAAAATGTGAGAGCCGTGAAATGGACACAGCGATTTCCAAGCCCGGTTCTGTGCTCTGCCCTTCTGTTGAGCTAGGCTCTCCACTGGGAGTGCAAACCCATCAATTTTTATCTGTACATCTGCTTCAAACATTTTCAATGCTGTTATTTTAGTTTCAGGTTGAGCAGTGGTGCGCCAGCACATTCTATGCCATGCAATGCTGTGAGTTTGCAAAAACATTTCTCCACATACTGAGCTCCTGATCTCGGATATGCCACTGAAGGGAAGCACCAGGTGGAAGGAAAGAAAATCGGAGGGACTTTACACGTCAGCCATCCGCACACCCTCACTTCCTAGTGGCCATTTCTTTTTACATAGGATGTGCAACACAGAAACAGACCATTTGGCCCAACTGGTCTATGGCAGCGTTTATGCTCCTCTCATTCAACTTCATCCCACCCTATCGGCATAACCTTCAGAACAGAATTGTCAGAGGTGTGGGAGTAAGTTATCTATCAGCTATCTCAGTTGTGATCTAGAAAGGGGAAGGAAATATATTGGGGCAGTAATTCCTCCCCAAACGCGTGAGTATGGAAGGGGTACTCACACGTCTGGCCGGAGGAAATGCCGGTTTTCAGCATGCACAGCGCATGCGCTGAAAACCGGCATTTCCTCTCCTCTAACCCAAGAGGTGAAGAGGCTAGCGCGTGCGCTGTAGGGGGCAGCGCGTGCGTCTTGGATTTCCTCTGTTTTGGGGGATTTGCGCATGTGTAAAGGCCTCCGGTCTTTACGCTTGTAAAAAGCACACGTAAGTATTTATTTTTACAGGTAAGTGGTGTTTTAGTGCAATTTAGAATTTTTTTTTCCACAGATTTATTATTTTAAAGAATCTACAATAAGGTAAGTTTAGTTTTAGACCCTTTTTATTAAAAATTTATTTTTTTCAAAAAAAAAAATTATTGTTTAAATTATTTTTTTAATGATTGGGATGTTTTTTTAAATTTTATTTAAAGTTTAAGTAGTGTTTTGGGGTGCAGTACTTTTCATGAGTTTGACAGTTCTTACTCTCAAACTTATGAATGAAGTTTCCCCTCCCCTGATTGGCTGAACAGTGCTCACCTGATCCCAGCCGGCACATCGCACTAACTACGCCGCTGGGTCAGGTTAGCACAGCGCGCCGACATCAGAACCGGGCCACTGACAGGAAATCCACTGCGGGCCAGGTTTCAGATGTCGGCGCGCTGGGTAAGTGCACATCGGGGGCTTGCACGCGCGGCAAGCCCTCGACACCAAGTTCTGGGCCAATATTTTAACAACGAGTCTTCATATTAAATGGGAAATGCCCCTGCTAAGATAAAGAAAGGAGGAATTTCATACAAATGTGTTAAGCATTTGTACAGCAGTCTCCCAGTGTGTAATTGTAAGGCCTAAGATTATTTCAAGGTGGGGCTCTCTTTGTAAAATATTAAACAGTGCTAAGTGTTCTTACGCTTGTATCTCGGAGAATAATTTGATAGTCATAAGATTTGAATTGATGCGCGGGTTGTCTTTCCCATCCATCGTAACTTCGGTGGAAAAGCCACGGAAACCATGAAAAAATGTTTTTGCCGTTTTTCCAGGGTTTTGTGGCTCTTCTGTCAAAGTTACAGCAGACAAGCAGGAGAACCACCGTGGAAATTCAACCACATAATCTTTCTTCAAACTGAAATTAAAAATAATACGGGGTATACTTGTAATTCTAAACGCAGCACTGTTATTGTGTTGCAAATTGCACCTTTGTGTTTAAACACATTAACACACTTTACCATTCTCACACTAACCTTTCAATATTATCTCACTTCCTCTCACCTAAATATTCTACAGAAAATCCTAAACCAAATAAATCTCGTGTGTTTTCCTACATTTTATCTTATCTAATCCTGTGGCGATTGTTTTGTTTGTTTTTAAAGTAAGCGTTAGTACAATGATTCTTGTTAAAATGCATGTTAATAATCCGAAACTTATGAATGACGCACACCATTATTAATGTCCAAATCAGCCAGCAGGTTTAGGGGATTAAGAATCTCCAGAATTTGCTGGTCAATTTACCGTTTGCTTCACACAAACAGTATCTTGTCCACAGCCTCCCCATTATTTTTAAGAACTTGCTGGATTTGCACATTAATTGCCCATTAAACGCGTCGCAGAGAGTTAAGTCTAGTAATTAATTCTGTAAGTACCCTTTTAACTATGTGATCATTATTAATGACTGCCAATCAACCTCTCTGGACTAGAAAGTGAACAATTTAAACTTGTGGAGTCTCATTCCTTCAGGTGGTAAATTGTTGTTGGCGATATTAAAAATGTCAAATTTAAAATTTTACTTTTTTTTCTTACTTTTCCTTTCGGTCTCTTTATTCTCTCTCTCTGAATCCAATCTTTATTTCTCTTCCTGTACCTGATTTGACTCTAATTCACCCTCCTTCTCAGTCATTCCATTGTTTCTGTCTCAATCCTCCTATCTCATACGCTGTTGATCCCGCCGTCCACCCAGGTCCCAGATGGCCCGTTATCAGCTCGTGCTTCCAGCAAGTTAGGGTGCAAAACAATTTTGAGCTGAAGGGTGCAGGAAAATTCTAACTAACGGGGCATGCCATGAGATGCCCCACTCCAGCAAATTCCGGCCCAATGTGGCAGTGGGTGGAAGGAATTTAAGGCATCAGTGGGAGAAGGAAGAGAGCTTTATTCACACTGGGGGACATGAAGACAGATGAGGGTTGATGCCCCAGTTGGGTATCCCAGCGAGGTGCATCAGTTACAGGGAGTGATGGTCAGTTGTAGCACAGCCCCTAATTCTCCATCCATTTAAATTACTGATGGAAAATCAGGGGCTTCGGTATTGTGATTTCCTGACCATCACTCCCCACGAGCGCCGGGAATGCCGGATTAGTGTAATTAACCCAATGAAGTGGCTGGTGAAGGAGAGAAGGGAAGTCTTGTTGACAGACCCATTAGGATAGTAATTAATGCCAATGATAATAATGGATGAAAACTTAACATTGCTCTGCCTGTTATTTTAATGCATGGATTAATGTCTCTGTTAGAACAGGAGTGTCATGGGAACACGCTAGGGTGTCATGACCGCCGGGGTGGTAATCTGATGGAGTGGATCGCCCACCCGTTATAGAATCCACCTGATTTTCATTCCATTATAGGTGGAGGATCTGCTTGGCCAGGTTACTGGCCAAGTGGTGAAGATGATAATCTACCCCATTCAGCTTTCATCCACTGTCATCTTCGACAGTAATTTCTTGCCTCCGGTGTTTGGAGTTGGAACAAAGCAAGGTTGCTTGTAAAAGCTGTTGATGACTGGGGGAAAAAATAAAGAGATTTTCTTAAAGCAGAATGGCATTCCACAGAATTGTCCCAGAAACTTTATAAAACTGTATAACGTTATTCTACAATGTCTCTCACTTTGCCTTATGTTTCATAATTGCTATTTGCAGGCAGCCTGGGGGCAGACATCTTGGGCTGGATTTTGTCAATGCGGAGCTTCTGGAGGCGGGACTCCCACTTGTCGGGTTTCAGTCCTGCCTCCATCGACTTGTGACCAACCCACGCTATTTTCCCTTGATGGGCCGAAGGGCCTCTTTCTGTGCTGTAAAACTCTATGGGCTAGATTTTCAGTATAGACAGTTTTGGGGCGCTAAGCTTAGCGCCCGCCCGAAGTTATCGCCCGCCCCAAAGTAGCGCCCCGTTGCCGGAAATTCAGTGGCTTCGCCCTAAGAGGTTGGTGGAGCGCTAAAAGAGGCGTTCCACGAGTATCTTTAGGCGCTAAGCCGGCGGTGGAGAGCGCAACACCCGAGCTCGGGCGCAGCGCACGGCAGACACTCTGGTGCCAGTGAGCTCTTAAAGGGGAAGGGTGCATGTATTTTTTTCAAATGCAAAGTCTGGGGAGAAACAGGAGGAGGAGGAGGAGGAGGAGGAGGAGGAGGAGGAGGTGGTGGTGGTGGTGGTGGTGGCCGGAAACATAAATACACCATTCACAACACACTGGTTCCTTCCATTATAGTGCAGGAGGAGTGCCCTTTAATTTGCGCTCCCCAGGGTGTGTTGCGTTCCATTTTACAAACGCACTGGACGCCAGCCGCACAATGGGGCGGTCCGACTGAAGTTTGGATTCGGGGCGGCCAAAGGGCGTTGCACGAGGATGTGACGTCATTTTCTGCGCGCGCATCCGGGCGGCCGCTAAACTTTGCGCCGGCGCTAACGGGCAACTTAATTTAGGGCGGGGCGCAAACTGCGCTGCGCCCAGGCGCTACACGCATAGCGCCCGAAAATCACTTCTCTTAAGGCGCTAACTGCTGGCGCAAGCAACTGAAAATCTAGCCCTATGACCTTGTTAAGTCTGCCCAGCGGGCTTAGCAGGCCAATTAAGGGAAAGCCGGTTACAGGTGACGTCAGCGAGTGACGTTTCATCTGTCAAGAGCTTTTGACAGATGAAATGTCAGCGTTTGACGGCTCTGTGAAGCTGTTAAACACTGACAATCTGTCTTCTAAGTTGAGTCCTTCCACTCAGACTCAGTTAGAGAGCTCTCCTGAGCAGAAAGCAGAGGCTGCAGCTTTTAATAAGTTCAGCGGCCATTCTGCTTTCTGTGCCGATGAGCTGAGGGACTCCTGAGACCTGAAGGGAGGAAGCCTGCAGGAAGAAGTAAAGGTAAGTACAGGAAACTCTCTTTTTACCGGCACCTAAATAACCAGAAATCTCTCTTAACCGGCAAAATTCAGGAGTAGGTTCAGGTAAGTTTTACTTCATATTAGTGGCTGTGTAACCGGGGTTCCTGGATCTGTGGCCGTGTAACCGGGGTTCCTGCACCTGTTGCCATGCAACAATGATGCCTGGATCTGTGGCTGTGTAACCAGGTTTCCTGCACCTGTTGCCACGCAACAGGGATGCCTGGATCTGTGGCCTTGTATGGGGCTCTCGTACCTTAGTAAGTATACCTCTCTATAATCCGGACTTTTTGATCAACCGGCACCACGCTGGTCCCGTCGGTGCTGGATAAAAAAGAGTTTCCTGTAAAAGTTATTGAAGCACTTTACACTCACCTCACACACTTACCTCTCCACATTTACACTCACCTGCACACCAGACATCTCGGCTCCTCTGACCCCCGCAGACCGACGGCCCGCCTCGCTGACCCTGGTGAGGTTCGGAGCCGTCGGGAAACCCACACTTCAGGGCTCAAAATGGGGATTCTCAAAAAAACTGCCTGTTAACTACCTGTTAACAGGCAGTTAATTGGCACTAATCTCCTTCCTGCCTCGAGGAGACGGGACCCGGCGTGGGTCGGGTACCCGCCTCCTGTGAAGATGGCACGCAGGTGGGCTGGGGGCGGGATGGGTACCCGCTCCCAGATTCTGCCATTTTTCCGGCAGTCCCGCCTCCAAACCCGCCTCCCCAGGGCTGGCAAAATTTCCCCCCTTGTGTTTGACTTCCCCTAATGTGAGATCATGAGGAGTAATTATTTGACTTTGTGCTACTGGCAGGGTGTTTCACCTGGTGACAGTGAACATTGGAAATTTGGGGGGACACTACAGTTGGAAAATCATGTGTAAGTCATGCCTGAATGTTTGGTATATATTACTGTCAGATAAGGCTCCCTGCCGGGAGTGTAAAGTCAAGTGATTATCTCTGTGGGCTTTCTGTCCATTGATTGTGAACGGGAGGCACATCTAGCCCAGGGAGCTGTGCTTACTTTTAAAAGCATGGCATATATCAAAATATTTTACATTTTAAAACGAGTCTCGATCCAAATGACAGGCCTAGCCACTGAAGCAGAACTAAGAAATGATTAAAATGCGCCTATATTCTTTGGAGTTTGGAAGAATGAGAGGTGATCTCCTTGAAACATATAAAATTCTTAGAGGGCTTGACAGGGTAGAGGCTGAGAGGTTATTTCCCCTGGCTGGAGAGTCTAGAACTAGGGGTCATAGGGCTCGATTTTGCCATTGGGGTTGGGCTGGGGCGTGTCAGGTGGTTTTCATGTCAGGACCCCGACTCCGATGTGAAGTGGGAAAAAAGTGCGATTTTCCCCTAATTAGGCACTTGATTTCCAGCGTGTGGGAACCCCTGGCCCAATTAGTCTTTCCATCCTGAAATCACCTCCGATGACGTCATCAGTGCTGCTGGGTTTAAGGCCTGCAAGCAGCCTTGCTTCTTCTGGAGACTGGAAACGCTTTGGACATTGTATGAAGGACTTCATTTACCGACCATGTCCACCAGCAAGCAAAAGTGTGCACCTCGCTTTGATGAGCCCTCCCTCCAAGCTCTGGTGCAGGGAGCAAGATCTAATAAGGAGGTGCTCTTTTCCTCAGGGAGAAAAAAGCCACCACAACAGACTAAAGCTGTGTGGCTGCAAGTGGCCCAGGAGGTCAATGCCATCTCTATGTGCCGCAGAACCTGGCTGCAGTGCAGGAAGATGTTTCATGACCTTCTCTGCACAGGAAAAGTAAGTATGACTTTCTCATCACCCTCAATCTCATACCCATCGCCTCTCCTCACCAGCACACTGCTTTGCCAACCTCTTCCTCCACATCCCACTTGACACTGACATCCCTGCACCCTGACCCATTCCTTCTCTCTCTATGGTCACATTCACTTAACTATTCCACCATGCAGCCCTCACACTCCCTATCACTGTGACGCAATGACAACAACTTACAACACACAGCGAGGGCCCTTTGTCTCCTTCTAAGCATCTATGCTATGGATTCTCTACACTCCTTCATTCTCACACAAACTCCACTTGTGTCCCTCATTGCAGGAAAAGAGAGCCCACAATAAGAGGGAACGAGCAAGGACAGGAGGAGGGCCACCCTCAGTAGCCCAGCTCACCACCTCGGAGGAGGCGGCCCTGGAAATTGCTGGGATCGAGGAGGATTCCCAAGTGGGGGACGGACAGGCGGGCGCATCACAGCAAGCTGGTGACAGAATAGTTTGGCATCTCTCTCATTGACATTGCATGAGTGACTGATGATGATTCTGATGCTCTAACAGATTGACTTATGATCATCTGCACAATTCAATGTGCATGCAACCTTTACCTCACATCTCTAACTCTTTCCTTTACTCCCCCACAGGACCATCGAGAGCCCCCATCCCCACTGTCCAGGAGGAAGAGCCTGAGCTTCCAGACTCCTCAGAGGAAGCTACAACCTCTAAGGGTGCTGCGTCAGCAGAATTCAGCGCACACATCACCAGCGCAGACACTCACACCTCGGTGGGACCTTCGGGACATAGAGTAGAGTTGTTACCTGGTGTATCACAGCTCACAAGTGAGCATCAGCAGATGGTGGAGACAGGAACAGCAGTGGAGAGTCCTCGTCGCAGTGGAGAGGACGCTCCCAGCTTGGCTCCACTGCATGTCGACCCTGTGCCTCCGGGTCCATCCAGAAGGAGAGCGGTGCTGGAACTCCAGGATCAGGTGCAGGAGTCTCTGGCAGGTTTTGTCTCCAGGGTCGCTGCGAGTGTGGAGCGAATGGAGGAGTCCATCGCGAACATGAGCAGAGCCTTTGTGGAGGCGGTGGCGCATGAACGCATCAGCATGGAAAGCATGGCAACCTCCTTGGAAACGATGACTACCTCCATGGTAAGGCTGGCTACCTCCATGGTAAGGCTGGATACCGTAGTAACTTGGGTGTAATGTTGTGTTTAATTTTGAAAAGCCATCAGTTGCTTATTATCATAATAAATTCTGATTGCAAACTGCTGCAGTTTTGGCGTGTGTCATTTTGCTACTGGGACTTCCACATTGAGGGCTTAGGGCAACTTGCAATTGTCAGTATGGTGTTCAGAGTGATAGGAATCTGCAGGTTCTTGGCCATTGTCGATGGTCTGATAAGAAGGTGCGAGACAAAATTGTTTGATTGTGCAGGCTAAGCAAATCTGGCTAAGATGAGTGCGTCCCTTGCATTCCGGGCAGCAATGTGGTTGTGCACTGGCGCCTTCTGGCCTGTGCAGCTTCAGGTGAGTGAGCAGCAGCTTGGCACTCCTGTTGTTGCTGCTGCTGTTGGTGGTGCTGTTGTTCATGGTTCTGCTGCTGCCACAGCTGGTCTTCGTTCGAATCTGATGTCCAGGAGGAAAGGGAATAAATGGTTCCCATGCTTCTGGTATATGCCTCAGTTGAGGAAGCGCTCAGTCAAGGTGGCGAGAGGGGTTTCCCAGGAGGTCACATTGGAGATGGGTGTCAGGCTCCAAACTTCCACAACACTGAGTAGGCCTGCTAAAAGTTCCCCCAGACCTGAGACAACAAAGTTCGGCCACCTCAATTCAATTCAATTCAATTTTATTTGTCATATATGCAGCAGACGTGTGTACTGCACAGTGAAATGTTGATTTTTACGAGTCCTCCCTGCAAATGATGATTGCTGAAAATTCCTTTTTAATGGTGGAGCTGCTGCTGTTAGTAAGCAATCCACTTGTGAGGCCACCAGGATTCACTGGCGTGTTCCAGAGGAGACGCGCAGGACGTGGGGAAAGTGGTAAAATCAGAAAGGCCTCACAAAATGGGATTATAGAGGCACTTAACTGGTTGTTAAGGGCCTTAAGGGCCTATCCCGCCTCTTGGAGCCTGGCAAAATCGAGCCCATAGTCTCAGGATAAGGGGTTAGCCATTTAGGTCAGAGATGAGTAGAAATTTCTCCACTGAGAGGGTTGTGGGTGGATCTTTGGAATTCTCTACCCCAGAGGGCTGTGGAGGCTCAGTCGTTGAGTATATTCAAGACTGAGAGCAATAGATTTTTGGCCACGAAGGGAATCAAGGGATATGGGGATTGTGCAGGAAGGTGGAGTTGATGTATAAGATCAGCCATGATCTTATTGAATGGCGGAGCAGGCTCGAGGGGCCGTATGGCCGACTCCTGCTCCTATTTCTTATGTTCTTCTTAAATATCACGAGAGGAGTTCTGCAGGAAAATGTCCACTCCCAGCCTGCCTCTAACTCGCTTTCAAATGGGGAGAAACTGGTAAGTATAACAAGTTTCACTGTACAGGTAGACTATCCTTTATCCGAACTTCCGAAAACCGAAAACCTCTAAAAACCGAAAGTTTTTTCGTTCAGCGTAAGTCGTGCGCACGACGCCGCCCCCCGCCCCCAACCCCCCGCCGACCCCCCGCTGACGCCGACCCCCGCCGACCCCCCCCACCGACGCCGCCCCCCGCCTCCGACCCCCCGCCAACCCCCCCGCTGACGCCGACCCCCGCCCCCGACCCCCCGCCGACGCCGACCCCCACCCCCAACCCCCCGCCGACCCCCCCGCCGACCCCCACCCCCGACCCCCGCCGACCTCCACCCCTGACCCCCCGCCGACCCCCCCCGCCGACCCCGACCCCCCGCCGACCCCCACCCCCGACAAATTTCCCAGTCTTATAAAATACCTTCTGAAATCCGAAATTTTCCGAAAACCGAAACACGGCTGGTCCCGAGGTTTTCGGATAAAGGATAGTCTACCTGTATAATGTTTAGGTTTCTGAGAGACTGCAGAGGGCACTTTTCCTTTAAGGCCACTGCAAGTCTGCAGTCAACGTGCCTTTACAAATAAAATCCATGAGTCATTTTTGTTTCTTTGTAGGGGGTAAAGCAGTCGAGTGATCAGGAAAAGCAAATTAACTTCAAAGTCTCATCTTACTTTATAGCATTCAGACTATCACCTTTATCGTCTTTTAAATCTCCGCCATATGATTCATTGCCATCAATTATAACTGGAAATTTGAGAAAAAATATGAATACTATGAGTATATTTTGCATAAACTGAAGAATGCCATTTATTTTTGGTTTTTAAAACAAGGCATGTCAGCCTGCGACAGATTAGTTTGCTGGAACAGGTTTGGTAGGAAGTTGAATCCCAGGGATTCTACCCTTTCTTGGATAAGTTTGGCCACTGCTCCTTTCACCCAGGAGGTGAAATACTTTTCCACTTTGCTTACCTACGCAATGTATTTTTCAGACAGAGTTGGTGAAGATCAGATGTACAATGTCAACTGTAACGTGAAGGACCTGTGAAATCAAACTGATCAGCAGAAATTTCACAGCATTTTCTTGCGTCTGTTTCACGCCGTCTGAATCCTCTAAAGCAGCGACAATACCCCTTTAATAAAAAATACCGTAGCTGGATTTGTAATCGTTTTGAAACTAGGCTTGTAATTTTGTGATAAAACAAAAGCAAAATACTGCGGATATTGGAAATCTGAAACAAAAACAGAAAGTGATGGAAGCAAATAAAAACAGAAAATGCTGGAAATACTCAGCAGGTCAGGCAGCATCTGTGGAGAGATAAACAGAGTTAACGTTTCCAGTGCCCACCAAGTGATGGAAGCACTTGGCCAGGTCAGGCAGGATCTGTGGAGAGAGAAACAGAGTTAACCGGGGTCATTTTAACCTATTCCGCCCGTCGGGAAACTGATGGGATCGGGCGGAACTCTGGTTTTACGACTCACCTGGTTTTACTCTCCATTGAAGCCAAGGCAGAGTAATATTGGGTGGGCTGTAAAACCAGCATTCCACTCGATCCCGTGGGTTTCCCACCCGTCAAGTCAGGTTAAAATTCTTTTCAGGTCGACGCCCTTTCATCAGAGAAAGGTCATCGACCTGAAACGTTAACTCTGTTTCTCTCTCCACAGATACTGCCTGAATTGCTGGGTATTTCTGTCATTTTCTGTTTTTATCTGTAATTTTGTGTTTCCAATTTATAGCGTGGGATTAATCCATTTGCGTTAAATCTCTTTGTGCACAATTTTAGTCAGCATCTGTAAAGAGAAGAGATCCTAAATCAGAACAAAATTTCTTTGGACAGCGAGATATTTAAATTCCATCAATTTGCATCAGTGGGGATCTATGTAGACATCCTAATCCAAGAGTGTAGTAACCTGGGAGGTTATGTGTAACCTGATCCACCAGGTGGTGCTGTGGCAATTGCGCTCCTGAGTTAAGTCTGATCTGTACTGGTTGTACTCTTTTTCTCCTTGCTCATACTGTTTAAGTCCTTAATGTCCTTGTTAGCCATCTCCATGGCTTGTGCTTTTTTAAGTGCCGTCTCAAATGTTAATCCTTCTTCTGACAGCAACCTTTGCTGTATACTGTCGTCGTTAACTCCGCATACTAGTCTGTCCCTTAACATGACTGTGAGCATATTTCCAAAATTACAGTCCTGTGCGAGCTTCCGAAGCTCCTCCACATACTCAGTAACGCTTTCTTCCGGCCACCTAATCCTCGAATTGAATTTCCATCTCTGTACTATTTCACTAGGTTTCGGATTGAAATGATTCTTTAGTAGACTCACCAACTCGTCAAAAGATTTTTCTCCTGGCCGCTCCGGGCTCAGCAGATTCCTCATCCATGTATAGGTTTGCGCTCCCACACAACTCAGTAAAATGGCCCTTTTCTTTTCAGCACTGTCCACCTCGTTTGCCATAAAGAAATGGCTCAGTATTGCAATATACTCCTCCCAAGACTGCGACTTGCTGTCAAAAGGTGCCACGGAGCCTACCGTTCCTGCCATACCGGTTTCTTCCAAACTTATCGATGCTGCTGGCACCCCTGCACAAACTGCTGAGAAAGGAGGAGCCATGGCGTTGGGGGCCAGAGCAAGCGAAAGCGTTTCAGCAGTCAAAGGAGCTACTTCAGTCCAGCAGGGTGTTAGTGCATTATGACGAGAAGAAGGAGCTGATAATGCCCTGCGACGCATCACCCTATGGAGTGGGGGCAGTGTTGGCCCACCGCATGCCAGATGGAGCGGAAAGGCCCATCGGGTTTGTTTCACGCATGCTCACAGCTGCGGAAAAGAACTATTCACAGCTTGATAAAGAGGGGTTGGCCATTATATTTGGAGTAAAGAAGTTCCATAAGTACATATATGGGAGGAAGTTTGTAATCAGTACTGACCACAAGCCTCTTATTAGCTTACTGAATGAGATGAAAGCGGTGCCTCAAATGGCATCACAGAGAATAATGAGATGGGCAGTAATACTAAGAGCCTATGAATATGTGATCACGTACAGAGCCGGCAAGGAAAACGGGAACGCGGATGCTCTCAGCCGCCTGCCCCTCTCAAAATCTCCTCGCAGTACTTCCCCTGAGGAGCACGTCCTGATGCTGGATCAGGAGGTCAGTCCCCTGATGACTTCAGTGCAAATCCAGGGCTGGACAGCCAAGGACCCCGTTCTGTCAAGGGTCCGTGAGTATGTGTTGAAAGGCTGGCCAGATCACCGTGAGGGACCGGAGTTCGCGCCGTACAGACAGAGACAGCACGAGCTTAGTGTCCAAGATCGATGTGTGCTATGTGGAGCACGCATCATAGTCCCAGAGCGGGGACGCTCTACTTTGATGGAACAGTTGCATCAATCGCACCCAGGAATGACTAGAATGAAAGGACTGGCTAGGAGCTACCTGTGGTGGCCTAACTTGGATGCTGAAATTGAGTCAAAGGTAAAGTCATGCACTATATGTCAGGAACAGAGGAAAGCACCTGCCGGGGCACCACTCCATCCCTGGGAGTGGCCCAGCAAACCCTGGAGGAGAATTCACATAGACTATGCGGGACCTTTTATGGGCAAAATGTTTTTGGTGCTGGTTGACGCTCACTCAAAGTGGATCGACGTTTATCCAGTGAGCTCTGCAACGACTGATGCCACACTGAATTGTCTCAGGAACAGCTTCAGCACGCATGGTATTCCAGAAATGATTGTATCCGACAATGCACAGTGTTTTGTTAGTGAAGGGAGCAAGGAATTCATGGTAAGGAATGGAATCACACATGTCACCTCGGCTCCATATCACCCAGCCTCAAATGGGTTAGCCAAGCGAGCCGTGCAGACTTTTAAGGAGCTCATGAGGAAGAGCTCAGGTGACACCCTGGAGACCAAGCTCAATAGAGCCTTGTTTAGTTATCGTATAACACCCCAAGCTACCACGGGGCTTTCTCCGGCTGAGTTGATGATGGGGAGAAAGTTGCGGTGCACGTTAGACCTGATACACCCAGATCTCAAAAGCAAGGTTGAGACAAAACAAACAAACCAAAACGCGTACCATGACAAACATACTAAAGCTCGCCATTTCGCCATAGGGGACTCTGTGTACACCCGGAACTTCGGTTATGGACCTAAATGGATACCAGGACTAATCCAGGACATTACAGGATCTGTGTTGTACTCCGTGTTACTAGGGGATGGTCGAGGGGTTTGTCGGCATGTGGATCAGTTTTTCAGCCGGCAGCAGGGGGAACTGCCTCAGATGGAACAAAGGGCAGTAGAGGAGGCTGTTCCAGGACCCAGCACGACTTATAAGGTGCCAGTGGACACTGGTACTGCCAGGCCACAGCGGGACAGAGTAAAACCAACATCAGAGACTACTCCAATCTCAAGTGCGAATGAATCTGAGAATCCACCGCAAGTGGAATTAAGATGTTCACAAAGGATTCGCAAGCAACCAGAAAGACTTATACAAACCTGTTAAATTAGTCAGGGGTTAACCATGGTTAGAGCATACTGGTTAGTTAAAACGTAGTACCTAGTAAGGGTTATTGTTTAAGAATTGCATACGGCAATCTTAAGGGGGGAGGAGTGTAGTAACCTGGGAGGTTATGTGTAACCTGATCCACCAGGTGGTGCTGTGGCAATTGCTCTCCTGAGTTAAGTCTGATCTGTACTGGTTGTACTCTTTGCTGTTTCTGCCTCATGGCAGAAGCTTTTATGTGCAAGTGTTGATTAAACCATGTTACGGAGTTAACCTGTGTCTGTCTCCATCTATGGCCAGCTCAAGATACCACAAAGAGATAGATTTAATTCTCATCTGTTGTTCCTAACTCAGTACCTACATTGACCAGACATCCACCTTGGGACCGTATTTCTTATGGGCCAGGAGCTCTGGGGCAGCATAGGCTGGACTCCCGCACTGTGTATTCAACAACTCCTGGCTGTCATTCTTCAGGGTATTACTCAATCCAAAATCTGCATCAAGGAGAAAACACAACAGATAATGAATACAAAATAAATGACCTAAGAGTTCAAGAAATAGGTGCACAAGTGTGCACCCTTTATTATTCATTAACTTCTGTCAATTTTGTTCCCTCTACTCTCTTGAGGGTTTGAATTTCTTGCTGAGGTTTGGCTCCATAGTTACCAGGCATCCTCCACATCGGAAAATTACAAGAAATGTGCTCCACTTTCTGATTTGCAGCATGCAAGGACTCATTTTAGGTGGGAGATTGAAAAGAGTGAACCAGTAGTAGTCTTGCAAAATTTTTTTTAGCAACCACCAGTTAACTCCTGACTAGCCTATGAACAGTAATATGACTTTCATTAATTTGATTACTATGAAGAAATTTTCCCCATTAGCACCCCTTTTGAACAAACTCCAATTAATTTCACCTTTCCACCATTTTTGTTAAACTTC
Source organism: Somniosus microcephalus (assembly GCF_052327205.1). NCBI lineage: Eukaryota > Metazoa > Chordata > Chondrichthyes > Squaliformes > Somniosidae > Somniosus > Somniosus microcephalus. The sequence continues at coordinate 188,599,523 of NC_140995.1, read as the reverse complement.
GGTTCATTTTTTGAATAAATTTGTATAAAGTGGTTGCGTTATCTTATTGAGCGTACTCAAATACGGCAACAGTCTACTGCAAGAATTGAGAAGCCTTTAAATTAGACTCTGAATACTCAATGAGGATCACTTTGTCTTCTGACAATATTGGGCCGGATTTTTCGATCGGAGGCTTTCTACAGGCGGATGCCTCTGATCGGAAAAAATCTACGAACGTACCTGCTCCTGGGCCTCTGCTCGATGAAATGTGCAGAGCCCCAGGTATCCCAGGGGCGCATGCGGTTCGCAAGCGTCCCTGGGATCATGTGGGCCATGGGGAACCTATCAAAGAAGGGAATCCCCCTGCACACTTTTAACAGGTCTCTCCACGTAGATCTGTCAAAAGAATGAATGGGGATCACTTAAAAACAGTTAAACATTAAATGAATTTTAAAAAAATCACGTATTTAAAATTATTTAAAATTACATTAACTTAAATATTTTAAACAAAAATTTTATTTTTTGAAAAAAATATTTAAAGTTTTTTACGGGGCTAAAATAAACTTACCTTTTTTAAAAGTATGTTTAAATTATAAATGATTGAAAATTATTATTATTTTTTAAACTCTTATGCTGGTAAAAGCCGGCCTTATGCCAGCTTTTACCAGGCGTAAGATTTTTTAAAGTTTTCAGCGGGCGGAGGTTGTGCAGAAAGCGGAACTCTCTGCCTGCGGAGGCCCATCTCCCGCCCGGGCAGGTGGATGATTTGTCAAGAGGATTCTTGACAGATCGGAAGGGGGTCTGAAAGTCCGGCCCAATGTAAAACGGGCAATATTGGCTCAGCCATCCGTTAAACACCTCTCCCGATTTTCATTTCTATTGAAGTCAATCGGGAGTTGAAATCGCACGTTTTACACTATCGGCCAAAATCAGAATTAACCTTATTGTGTTCGAATTGAATTTCTTTCCCTGCTATTTTAATGGTGGTTGTAACCGGTTTCTTTTAAATGGGTAGCGACTGATTTCTAACTCCAGTAGCACATTCGGTACCACAAGTTTCTAATGATTAATTTATATTGTGTTACACTTACCGACAATTTTGATGTTATTATTTTCATCAAGGAGGAAGTTTTCTATTTTCAGGTCCCTTGAGAAAACAACAGCAAACATGATTTATTTAAATGCCATCATTCAATCTGACATTTATTTTAAATTTAAACTGAGCTTGATTGAGCTGCTCTTCAATGCTCCTCTGAATGTTCCTCTCTTGATTCTTCTGAGTTGCAAATAAGGAGCCCAAACATGTGTGGGTCTACAATCCTGGTGTAAGTGTCAGGATGAGCCCACTTGGAACCCTGCTGAACTTTTCAGGCTCAGGAGAAGGCTCAGGCTCAGGCTTGAGGGGCTAAATGACCTCCTCCTGTTCCTATGTTCACTTATCTGAATTTTCCTGGCAAATGCCTGGGGGACTATGGGAACATTTCATGAAACCCACCATTGTGGAGGAGCCAGAACAGGCGGTACTGGAAAGCTGCTCTGGAGGGTGCTGGTGCCCCTGATATAGAAGAGTAAAATTGGCCCCTTTCATAAGGGAACCAGGAAAGAGTATCCAGACTGAGTCCCAGGCTCAGGTGGGCTTCATTCACTGACCGATGAAGCCCAGGCCTGGACCAAGGGAACACTCGGCCTGGGAGACCCATCTCTCGGCCACACTCCTTCTGACGGGGAACCTTGGACTTAAATATTCGTGGGTAGTCAATCCTGCCTTGTGTTGGGATCTTCACACAGGGAACTTCCACCGCTGACCCTGCCATTGTCTCTGAGATCAATAAGAGGTTCCCTTATTTACATATGGCTGCAGGGAGCCTGTGCCACTACAGACACACCTTGGACGCCCACCAGAGCAGGAGTGCCTGAGAAGTGGCACGGGTTGGTCATGGCAGTCACAGCCTTGCTTATAAATTTGAATGGCTTACCAGCTCACTTGTTCAAGGGCTGATCAGGCCTGAAGCCAAGTCTCCAAGGATCAGACCCAAGCCTGGAATTCCATATAAGCCACACAGGCCTGTATACCTCCTTTCACTCAAAATAGAGGCATCATTTATTTCCACCTGTAGCTGCCCTGAGAAGGTAACGGTGAGCCTTCTTCTTGAAGTGATTGTTTGTATGTTCAACTGAATGGCTTGCTAGGCCACTTCAAAATGCATGTAGAGTCAACTACATCATGTGGACTGGACTGGGTAGGGGTGGGCAAGTTTCCTTCCCTGGAGGACATTAGTGAACCAGTTGCTTTTTTTACAACTTCTAACAGTTTTCCAGGTCATTTTTCTGGTACTGGCCAAAAATGTATTCAATTAAATCTCACAATTTGCCGTGGTGGGATTTAAACTCTCAACCTCTGGGTTTCTGTCCAGCACTATAACCACAATACTATTGCACACATTCCTGAAGACAACAGAAAGTCGAGATGAAATCGGGTGTTGAAGTTATACTAATCAATGTGATTGCAAGTAGAAGCAACGAAAACCTACTGATAAAAAACAAATTTTCTCCCTGCTGCTATTTGTTGGGAGGGTGTTGAAAGTTTTGGACTGGAGGTCAGGTGCAGGATGATTATCTACTTAGAATTATAGAATCTTACAGCACAGAAGGAGGTCATTTGGTCCATCGTGGCTGTGCCGGCTCTTGGCAAGAGCTGTCCAATTTAGGCCCACCACAGCTTTTTCCCCATAACCCTGCAGATTAGTCCTCTTCAAGTACATGTCCAATTGCCTTTTGAAAGTTCCTGTGGAATCTGATTCCACCACCCTTTCAGGTAATGCATTCCAGGACTTAACAATCCCCTGTGTGAAGTATCCCATACGCTTTCTTATCTGCATCGTTAACTTGCCCTGCCACCTTCAAAGATTTGTGAATATGCAGCCCCAGGTCCCTCTGCTCTTGCACCCCCATCAAAATAGTACCGTTTATATTATACTGCCTCTCCATGTTGTTCCTCCAAAAGTTCATCACTTCACACTTATCCACATTAAATGGCATCTGCCATGTGTCTGCCCATTTCACCAGTCTGTCTATGTTCTGCTGAAGTTTGCTACTACAGGTATTTACTATGTTGCAAAGTCTTGTATCATCTGCAAACTTTGACATTGTACTCCCAATACCCAAGTCCAGGTCATCTATATATAACAAGAAAAGCAATGGTCCTAATACTGAACCCTGGGGAACCCCACTGCATACTTCCCTCCAGTCAGAAAAACATCCATTCACCACTAGTCACTGCCTCCTATCCCATAGCCAATTCCGTACCCAAGTTACCACCATCCCTTTAATACCATGTGCTTCTATTTTCCGAATAAGTCTGTATGTGGTACTTGAACTGATCCTATTCATATGAAGTCAATTTTTACAGCGTCTTTGTTGACTAGTTTTGTCTTCAGTCTGTTCCAGATTGTTTATATGCAATTGACATTTTTTTGCTTAGTTTTTGAGGTTCCAGGGTTTACATGTCATTTGCCAATAGATGTAATTCTGGACTTTCCTGACACCTGGTGTGTACATGGAATGAGAAAATGTAATGACTGATTTCCACCATAAATAAAATTATGATGATTGGTTTAGTCACTGCCTTCTATGATTGGTTAACAATGCGGCAATAGAAACGGCTATCATCTGTTGAAAAATTTGAACTGGTTTATTGGCTTGTTTCAGAACCTGCTCTCAACGTGAACAAGCTCCGTGATCTTGATGACTGATTAATAAATAAACCACCCTCTGCCACTGCATCTCAACGCAGTGAATGATGCATTAGAATATCAAAGCTATTCAAACAGTAACATGTGCAACATCGCAAAGTTATGTTAATAAGATAATTATTGATCTCTACACTTGAGTCGCTCAGGCTGCTGCCAATCATGGAGGCTAAACCAAGGGGCAAAGACATGAATGTACAAAGAACCATCCCTTTAACTGGCATCATGGGGACAGCAGTGGGTGGGGGCGGGGTAGTTGGATGTGGGAGATCTATTAATGAAATATAAAAGTGCTTAAAATTAAACAGAATGCATCAATTTATTGTAAAACATTAACATTTTCCATGGTGCCATGTCCCCAACCGCCCTCCCACCACAGAAATGCGAAACAAGTTAGTGCATGTGTCAGGGGAGCACATTTAGAAGGAGTTTATTTGTCGGGGCTGACATTAGGCTGGGCCCGTTTTCGAGAGCATCTTCGGGGTGAGCATCAACAGGTGGCATGCCCCATGAGAAAAATGAATTTCAGGCCACTGGCACTGACCCTGAGGTAAGGTCCGGGAGGGGGGATTGAAGGGAGCTATGGGGGGGGGTGGGGATTGATCCTGTGGAATCAAGGGGAAGCACTCCTGCTCTTCCTGGCTCCATGATAAAAGTTTAAAAAATTTTTTAAAACATACTTTTAGTTGGCAGCTGTGGGGGCCATTAAAAAATCCTAAGTAACAAATTATGTAGAGCGGTTCTTCAACAGGCATGAAGACATACTTAAGGGGCCTAAAGCCTGATTTAGGCATCCACCCAGGATGCCTGAACAATGATCCCCAATAATTTAGCAGTGGGACCATCACCTGCCCACATTAGGCACAGGCTGTCTCACTGCTAAATTGGTATGCTTTAAACCCATTTTATACCCTAAAAATGTGTGTAATGCATACCAATTTCTACTGTTGCCTACAACCCTGCCTGGATTGGTGCCATGATCAATGAGAAAGAGTTCAGATCCCTTATTTGCCTCTAGGCATTTTCTTTTTTTAAAGAAATGAATTAAAAACACTTCTTTCATTGTTATATTGTTTGTTGCTGCTGATAAAAAGTTTGAAACTACAAAGCAAAGTAATTCATCTCCAGATGCCAAATACAGAGCAGTTTTCAATAACATTGAGCAAATATCTTAATGGATGAGAAAAGTGTAATGGCCATGTTTATTGCAAATCACAAAATGTTGGAAAACACATCAAATAACTGCTCTGAAATTCCCTGGGGGCTCTTCCCATCTCTCCTTGTAATTTTGATGGGACATGGGCAGAGAAACGGTTTAGACAGACATTTGCATCATCTTTTCTGGGAGTTTTGCTGGTTCCCCACAGAAATGACAGTGGGAATCAGGAGACTGTCATGGAATATCTAGCTCACTGTATCAACATTATTATATTGCAGAGGGGGCAACACCCCTAGAGTCTCTCGAGAAAATACATTTTCTGCCTTCCACATTTGTATTTTCCCTTTCAGGTTTTCATGCACTCATGTTTTTGCTCCAGTAAAAGCGAAGAAAAGTTGTGCGCACTGTAGGGGTTCGCAAAAAATCCCCTCAGCCCCGAAGATACTGGAGGTATTAATCTACATCGTGGACGGAGACAGTGCGTGACTTTAAATTGCCTCTGGGTTGGACAATGTTTTAAAACGTGCCCAGAACCGCGAAAGGCTGCGTTGCGGCGGGTGGACAACACCAAAATCGAGGAACTTCGTGGAAAAATTTGCACACTTTAAGACCGTACATTTTATTAATAAAATTGTTCCCTGGAGTTTGGTAATTGCAAAGGGGTTTAAGAAATGGGCATCAGAAAAGCATGGCAGAGACAATGGGGCTTGGAAAGCATCTCGTAGATGTTTATGAAAGTGGGAGGATCAAGCAGTGGCAGTCAGATTCTGTCAATCAAAACCAGGGAGTTTCCCTTCCCTACAGAGGCAATGTTTGTTTACAAGAAACTGCAGGATGTTGACATAAGGGATTAAACCACTTGAGACTGACCGCAGGACAAAGGGCTTCTGTTTACCTAGTAATCCAACCCATTCAAAGCCCCTTACACACAATGAGACACACCAAAACTACGGAAAGGACTTTGATAGGGAACAGTATAGGATGAATGGGTTTTTGAATCACCCATTACTCCCTTTTGTTAGCCCAGAAACTCCAGATGTGGGCAGGAACATCTTGGTCCCAGAATGAAGACACATTCAAACCACTCCAAGCCCATTTGAGTCAGCCAATCATGGCCTTTCTCTTGTGTATTCGAACTTTTCAGCGCGAATTTGCACACAGACCCTTTCAGCGCCAAACAGCAGGAGCTCGCAGGATATAAAGATAGCTCCGAGAAGCTATCTCTCTCTCTCTTATTTCCTTGGACCGCAGGTGAGCAGGTTTCTGACTCCTCAGCAAGGCAACCTAGTAAGGAGTTAGGGGGTGGTAATTTAGGGGAAATTGCTAAGATTGTAAGACTTACATTATAGCCATTTATCCCTCGTTTTTTGCCGTCTTTCCTCCCCTGTTAAGTAGTTTACTGTAATTACTGTGTTCATGTGGTATAGTTTCTTTAGTTTAATAAAAGTTGATTTTCTCACATCCAGATCATTCGTCCGTTTTAATTATATCATTAATTATAAGTTCCTCCAGTCAGAACTGGAAGGTGGGGTTTAGCGATTCAAAACCGCTGTTCAAATTGGTCAGAGTGCAGCCAAAGCTGCTGACCAGGTAAATTACCGTAAACCAGGTAAAAGATGCCCCCTACAAATTGGCGACCGCGGCAGGACTGGAGGCAGTTCTTGATATGATGAGTGGTCTGGATCTGGAGAAAGCATCGGCTCTTGTTTCTCTTGTTTTCAGTCTGTGGGTAGCCCTGCAGATGTTAGCGGCAGCGTGTAAGCTGACCTATTATAGCATAGGTGGCTGGGTTAAGAAGGGTGAGATGAGGAAGCAGGAGTAGGTGACAGAGACCAAGAATCGGGAGTCAGAGTTGGAAAAATACCAGGCAGAGATAGAGCACCTTGTGCAGGAAGCCACTGAGGCCAGAGATAGTGAGATGAGACTGCGGGAAGAGAATGTCCGCCTCATCTCAGAAGTTACAGCAGCTTATAAGCTGGCCTGCGACTAAAGGTTTAGTGAAGCAGATCATGGCCCCTGTAGGGCAGAGATAGAAAGCCTTAACATGGCTTTAAAAGGAGCAAGAGGGATGATTTACCTGATCGGCCCAAAGGCAGGTCAGCCGGATTTTACCAGCAGCCTAAATCAAACTGCCCCACAGGCAAAACCCAGGGAAAGGTTGGCTAGGGAATTAGAGATCCCAAGACAGCAGCCCACAAAAGGTAAATCATGCTTGACTAATCTACTGGGATTTTTTGAGGATGTAACTGGTAAAATAGATAAGGGAGAACCAGTGGATGTGGTATATTTGGACTTTCAGAAGGCTTTTGATAAGGTCCCACATAAGAGATTAGCATGCAAAATTAAGGCACATGGGATTGGGGGCAAGGTATTGACTTGGATAGAGAACTGGTTGGCAGACAGAAAGCAAAGAGTTGGAATAAACGGGTCGTTTTCCGAGTGGGAGGCAGTGACTAGTGGGGTACCGCAAGGATCGGTCCTAGGACCCCAGCTGTTCACAATATATATTAATGATCTAGACGAGGGAATTGGATGTAATATCTCCAAATTTGCAGACGACACAAAGCTGGGTGGGAGGGTAAGCTGTGAGGAGGATGTTGTGAAACTCCAGTACGATTTGGACAGGTTGGGTGATTGGGCAGAAACATGGCAAATGCACTATAATGTGGATAAATGTGAGGTTATCCACTTTGGTGGCAAAAACAGGAAGGTAGATTATTATTTGAATGGCAATAGATTGAGAGAAGGGGAAGTGCAAAGAGACCTGGGTGTTATTGTGCACCAGTTGCTGAAGGTAAGCATGCAGGTGCAGCAGGCGGTTAAGAAGGCAAATGGTATGTTGGCCTTCGTAGCAAGAGGGTTCGAGTACAGGAACAAGGATGTCTTGCTACAGTTGTACAGGGCCTTGGTGAGACCGCACCTTGAGTATTGTGTGCAGTTTTGGTCACCTTACCTGAGGAAGGACGTTCTTGCCATGGAGGGAGTGCAGCGAAGATTCACCAGGCTGATACCTGCGATGGCAGGAATGACGTATGAGGAGAGATTGTGTCGATTGGGCTTATACTCACTGGAGTTTAGAAGATTGAGAGGGGATCTCATCGAAACCTATAAAATTCTGTCAGGTCTGGACAGACTAGATGCAGGAAGGATGTTTCTGATGGCCGGGGAGTCCAGAACCAGGGGTCATAGTCTAAGGATAAGGGGTAAGCCATTTAGGACTGAAATGAGGAGGAATTTCTTCACCCAGAGAGTGGTGAACCTGTGGAATTCTCTGCCACAGAGGGCGGTAGAGGCCAGTTCGTTAAATATATTCAAGAAAGAGTTGGATATGTTTCTTGAGGCTAAAGGGATCAAGGGATATGGGGAGAAGGCAGGGACAGGGTACTGAAATTGGATGATCAGCCATGATCTCATTGAATGGCGGAGCAGGCTCGAAGGGCCGAATGGCCTATTCCTGCTCCTATCTTCTATGTTTCTATGTTTCACAGCTCCGGGTTTTGAGGAGCTCTGGCAGCAAGAAGGGGTGGACAATGGGGTGGTAGGAGAACGCCAGCAGGTCCCGCTAGGCAGGCGGGGACCAGGACCAGTGTAACCCCTCCGACAATGGAGGTACGGTCCGCCCGTGAGCGATAATAACCCAGGAGCTGTTCAGCATACCTATCTGGTACCCTATGATACCCAACAGCTCAGAGGCCTGGTGAAACATATTCCCATGCTCTCTGAAAAGTGAGACCCCTCAATGCACTTCCAACAAGTAGAACAGGCAGCCGGTGTTAACGGCTGTGATGATGAAGAGAAAGCCAAAATGTTGCTTTTCTCTGTGGATAGCAAGCTCTATCAGACCGTCATTCCTGCCATCGCAGGTATCAGCCTGGTGAATCTTCGCTGCACTCCCTCCATGGCAAGAACGTCCTTCCTCAGGTAAGGTGACCAAAACTGCACACAATACTCAAGGTGCGGTCTCACCAAGGCCCTGTACAACTGTAGCAAGACATCCTTGTTCCTGTACTCGAACCCTCTTGCTACGAAGGCCAACATACCATTTGCCTTCTTAACCGCCTGCTGCACCTGCATGCTTACCTTCAGATGAGGCTAAGAGAGGGCAGAATGGTTTTGAGGACCTGAAGGAGGAAATACTGGAAGCCATGGGTGCGAACGACAGCAATCCGTTCGATCGCGTAGGGAAAACCCTGCAGAAGGAAGGGGAGACCCCACAGGCATTTGCAGACAGGCTGTGGCCAGTCTACAACAGCGCGTGTACAGGGGGACAAAATAGGGCACACCTGAACGAGAGGCAGCGGACCCAATGGCTTCGTTGCTTGGTGTCCAATTGCCTACCCCAGATAAAAGTAAAAGCTGATACTTGGTTTGACCACCGAGACCCCCTAGTAACCGAAGAAACTGTAATCCGGCAGCTCACGGTAGCATATAGGAACGGGAGGAATAGTGAGACCCCCCAGCAAAAGGGTAAAGTCCACGAGGTTAAACCTGGGGCTCAATATAAGAAAGAGTGGCGCCAGGAGGGGAGCCGTCCCTCCCAGAACAAGATCACTTGTTACAGGTGCGGAGAGGATGGCCACTGGCGCAAGGATTGTAAAAAGCCTGGGAGGGATAATAAAGCTAGGACCCCTGTAGCCCCAACTCAGAAGGCAGAGACAGAAACTCCTCCCGATACAGTCGACTCCATCCTGGAGTTGATAAAATCTTTCCTCAGGGCCAATCAGGGAAAGGTAGCAGCCATCAGTGGTGCTGCAGCCCCCTCGCCCACCTCTGCCTCCCCACAATGACTGGCCGATAGGCTGGCCAAGGAGGGTGCACGTGCAGGCACTTTCTGGGACCCATATGAGTCTGGGCCAGTGGCAGCGATTACAGGCAGGGATGGTACACAGGGAAAATCAGGAAAATTGTATAAATCTGACAAGACAAGTTCAAGTTCACAGCCTGTAAATACAGGTGCTGTGGCTTGTTTCCAGGGAAAAGCTGTCCAGCCCACAAATTGGGACACTTCCCTGCCCCAGTGGGACCTAAGTTTTGGCCAAAGTTTAAATTTGAACATGTTATGTGGCTCAGAAACAGAGTAACAGCAACCTGAGATTAGAAATCTGCAGGCTGCTGCAAGTCCATTCACAGAGACTGCTCGCACAGACGTGGTTCCCCAGCCCGTACCCCCAGCGGCTCCATTTCAGTTTTCCCGTGCAGGCGCAGTCGCGCACTTGAGGGGAGAGGTTTCTCAACACCGGGTTCGTGCAGGCGCAGTCGTGAACTTGGAACCCCCAGCGGCTCCTTCTCACTGTGAGGCCATGCGCGCAGGCGCAGTCAGCCGTTTAAGGGTCCCTGCTTCTAAGTCTATACACGCAGCTGCAGTAGCCTGCTTGGAAGACCCAGTGGTTCTTCCTACCCTTTTCAATCAAATTGAACGTGCAGGCGCGGTTGCCTGTGATAGTGTAGCGGTTCCCCAGCCCTGTGAAGAAATTGTTCACGCAGGCGCAGTTGCCTGCGGGACCACAGCGGCTCCTCTTCGGTTTCCCTGCGCAGGCGCAGTCGCCTGCTTGAAGACAGAGGCTTCACAGCCTCTGCTGAGGGACTCCGGGGAGGAGGTTTGCGCAGGCGCAGTCACCTGCTTGAAGACAGAGGCTTCACAGCCTCTGCCGAGGGACTCCGGGGAGGAGATTCGCGCAGGCGCAGTTGCCTGCTTAAAGGAACACGCTTCCCAGCCCGCTTCTAGAGTGGTCCCCCCCATGATGTGGGACCCTGGGGAGGCAGGGATAGCAATCCCTCTTGCAGGGGACATAGGGAAGGAGCTGGTACCAGGTTTTGGACCTGGAGAGGAAGATTTTCAGTCATCAGCAGCGGGTGGTGAGGGAATACCTGCCCCCAGTACAGGAGTGGGTCGGGAAAAGGAGACAAACCCAGAGTACCGGCAGGCTGCCAGGTATATTAAACAGTCCGGGCTGTTTGCATCAGGGGGAGAAGGTTCCCAGCCAGCTAGGGCTGTGACCCAAGCTCAGGGTCCGCCAGCCAAAGTTTCCCCCACAGAGATGCCCCTCAGAAGGTCTCAGCGGGTCTGCAAGCCCAAGAAAAGATGGTCACCAGAGTACCTGCCACAGAGAGCAATCTCCCGAGCCCGGGAGGAAACAGAACACAGGGGTCCCCAATCAGCAGCCATAAGCTGCAAGGGACCGGAAGCAGGAGTCAGTCCAGCTTCGCTGCAGGTAGCAGTAATCTGCGACATTGCCAGAGATTAGCCTGGCCGTCCAGAGATGGGCGGTATTTGTATTCTAGCTTTGGTTTGATTATCATTTTGAACATAGCGTGATTTTAAGGCGAATTTTAAGTTTAGAATTAACATTTTGTAGTTTAAAGTTTAAGTTTACAAGTGTGCCAAATGCCTGTGTTTTGGTCCAAGGTCGAGGGACCCGACCATGTCTCCACCTAAGGCAGCAGGTCAGTGAGAGACCTGGCTGCATGTCCTTTTAAGTTTTTGCAGGAGAGTGGATGAAGAAGCAGCCCTGGTTGCCCAGCCCGAGCTGGGCATCGAATGAAGATATGATGAAACAGAAGGTTGGGGATCACCTCGCCACTGGACAAATCCAAGAGGAGACCCCGCAGCAACCTTCGGGAGAAATCGGATAGGGTCCAGAGGAACTTGCCTACTCCTCCCACGCGGAAGAGACGGCCCCAGCTGGGTGCGGCATGGCCCCCAACCCAGCACTATCCTGGCCAAATTTCACTTGCGGGAGACCTCGCTATTGAGGAGTCATGGTGGGGAAGTGCGGGCGCCTTGTCAGATAGGGACGCGTTCCCCGGGAGTGGGTGGTGATGGCCCGGGAAAGATTGTAAAAGGGAGGGGGAGACCCAAGAGTCACGTGGGTGCGTTCAGGGAAGGGAGGAAATCACCCGGGGCCCATGGGAAAAGTTAGAGTGTAAGTGTGGCTGGGGAGGATGAGTGGGTGGCCGGATCTGGGATTCAAGTTTGAGTGTGGGGCCAGGGAGAGCCGCCACACAGGCACCCATCATTCTCTCCAGCCAGTCGAGGGAAGATGGGAGGGGAAGGGACTGGGAGTCACGATCCCATACTCTCTGGTCTCGGTCCATGAAACAGGAGGGGTACATAAGAACATAAGAACATAAGAAATAGGAGCAGGAGTAGGCCAATCGGCCCCTCAAGCCTGCTCCACCATTCAATAAGATCATGGCTGATCTGATCCTAACCTCAAATCTTCTATCACTCTGCATCCACCTGAACCCATGTGATCTCCCAGGAGAGGCGAAAAACCAGATAAAGACCCAATGGCCAATTTGGGAGAAAAAAATCTGGGAAATTCCTCTCCGACCCATCTAGGCAATCGAAATTCTTGCAGGAGATCACTCTGTCCCTATATTTTCTACAGAACGGCTCGGGGCTGGTGGAGCAGACAGTTCTGTAAAATCCATTCTTCTGTTTTTAAAAGGTTTAAGACCATTCAAGGGGGGGTGGAAGGAACATTTACTGCCCGGGTGGGAGGAGCAATTACCCACTCGAATTTCGTGACCCATCATTGGCACGTGATGGTCGGGGTTTATTTAAGCATGTTGTTAAACCAGATTTTTTTTTGTATTTTGTTACAGCTCCAAGCTGAGCAGAGGCATAGGACCCTCTCCATGCTTGGGATCATTTTGTGACAACTCCAAGCTGAGCAGAGGTGTAGGACCCTCTCCATGCTTGGGATCATTGTGATTACATTGTATAACCAAGATTGCAAAATTTTGTAATATGTTATAATGTAACAAGTGATGCAGGGGTATGAGACCCCTTATTGTAAATTGAAGTATCAGTTGATACCTACCGTACCACAGTTTTTTCTCAAATTTGAGGGGAATAGATGGGTCGGGGGTCAGTGGTAGGTAGCTATTAGGTAAATACAGGGGATGGTTGTTTGTCAGGGGTCAGAACATTTTGCTCACTTCTTCAAGTGGATACTACAAGCAAGTTGGAAGTATCCAAAGGGGGGAATGTAGGGGTTTGCAAAAAATCCCCTCAGCCCCGAAGATACTGGAGGTATTAATCTACATCGTGGATGGAGACTGTGCGTGACTTTAAATTGCCTCTGGGCTGGACAATGTTTTAAAATGTGCCCAGAACCGCAAAAGGCTGCGTTGCGGCGTGTGGACAACACCGGAATTGAGGAACTTCGTGGAAAAATTCGCACACTTTAAGACCGTACATTTTATTAATAAAATTGTTCCCTGGAGTTTGGTAATTGCAAAGGGGTTTAAAAAATGGGCATCAGAAAAGCATGGCAGAGACAATGGGGCTTGGAAAGCAGCTCGTAGATGTCTGTGAAAGTGGGAGGATCAAGCAGTGGCAGTCAGATTCTTTCAATCAAAACCAGGGAGTTTCCCTTCCCTACAGAGGCAATGTTTGTTTACAAGAAACTGCAGGATGTTGACATAAGGGATTAAACCACTTGAGACTGACCGCAGGACAAAGGGCTTCTGTTTACCTAGTAATCCAACCCATTCAAAGCCCCTTACACACAATGAGACACACCAAAACTACGGAAAGGACTTTGATAGGGAACAGTTTAGAATGAATGGGTTTTTGAATCACCCATTACTCCCTTTTGTTAGCCCAGAAACTCCAGATGTGGGCGGGAACATTTCGGCCCCAGAACAAAGACACATTCAAACCACTCCAAGCTCGTTTGAGTCAGCCAATCATGGCCTTTCTCTTGTGTATTCGAACTTTTCGGTGCGAATTTGCACACAGACCCTTTCAGCGCCAAACAGCAGGAGCTCGCAGGATATAAAGATAGCTCTGAGAAGCTATCTCTCTCTCTCTTATTTCCTTGGACCGCAGGTGAGCAGGTTTCTGACTCCTCAGCAAGGCAACCTAGTAAGGAGTTAGGGGGTGGTAATTTAGGGGAAATTGCTAAGATTGTAAGACTTACATTGTAGCCATTTATCCCTCATTTTTTGCCGTCTTTCCTCCCCTGTTAAGTAGTTTACTGTAATTACTGTGTTCATGTGGTATAGTTTCTTTAGTTTAATAAAAGTTGATTTTCTCACATCCAGATCATTTGTCCATTTTAATTATATCATTATCTTTAAGCTCCTCCAGTCAGAACTGGAAGGTGGGGTTTAGCGATTCGAAACCGCTGTTTAAATTGGTCAGAGTGCAGCCAAAGCTGCTGACCAGGTAAATTACCATAAACCAGGTAAAAGATGCCCCCCTACAGCACCTACAGCTTCAGTTGCAAAGCCCACGTAATTACTTTTTACCACATAGGATTACATAGAATATACAGCACAGGAACAGACCATTCGGCACAACCAGTCTATGCCGGCGTTTATGCTCCACTCGAGCCTTGTTCCTTATTTCCTCATCTGACTCTATCAGCATAACACGTCAAAGGCTCATAAAAAGAAAGACTTGTATTTATATAGAGCTTTTCATGACCTCAGGATGTCCCAAAGCACTTTAGACTCAATGGTATACGTTTGAAATGTAGTCACTGCTATAATATAGGAAACATGGCAGCTAATTTGTGCACAGCAAGCTCCCACAAACAACAATGTGAGAACAACCAGATCATCTGTTTCTCTTGTGATGTTGGTTGAGGGATAAATGTTGGCCAGGACACTGGGGAGAACTCCCCTGCTCTTCATCACAATCGTGCCATGGAATCTTTATGTCCACCTGAGAGGGCAGATGGGGCCTCAGTTTAACGCCTCATCCGAAAGATGGGTTTGTAACTTAAGTTACAAAGCCCACGTAATTAATTGTTTCCACACGTCAAAGGCTTAAAATCAGGGTCATTCTGAGTTGTTTGCATTTGTGGACTGTGTTAGCTTTTCGAAGCTGTTAGTTAGCTTTTGCTCATTTTCTAGTTCGTATATTTGTGCAAACCCTTCAATAAAGAACAGGTTTAAAACATTGGTGCGCAAAGTACTAGAAAAGATCTTCCCCTTTTTATTGGGACAGAGTAGAAAGCAGCTTGACTTTACAGCTGGTCTGTGCTCTATGATGTTGGAGTCATTTATACCAACACGGTGCCTGAAATGAGTGGATGTTTCATTCCCACCATTAATGTGTCGCATATTGATTTGCACAGGAAAAAATCCATCAAAAACTTACGACAAGTGTCATAAATTGAACACGGTAAGGATTATTTTCCAATTCTGCACTACTGGCAGTACTCATTGGAAATTCCGGAGTGTGTTGTGGGTGATTTTATGACCATTTAAATTGCTCGTTCACAGCACGCACCCAAATTTCCCTTCGGCAGCCCGGAATCGGCAAACAGTTGTTTAAAGTTTGGGACATGACAAATAGCTCCAGACCTGAGGCTGACTGGATAACTGTGACAACAGACTGGTACATGAAGAGCAGTAGCTGACCCTGGGGATGGACAGGATACGATTCTGTTTCTACCTGTGTACTATCGCGTGACGATGGAGATGCTCCACTGCTGACAAGATCTGCCTGGTGTATTTTCTCACTTCCCTTTCTTCTAGCTTATTCTTCTCGCAGATTCTGTCCATCAGGTCTCCTCCCTGGCACAGTTCCATTGCCATGTAGTAGGAGTTCTCCGTCTCCAGTGTTTCAAACAGTTGCACAATGTTTGGGTGTTTGATCATTTGGTGGATGCGGGGCTCTCTCTTCATGTTCTTCTGTACGTAAGTGTCCTGCTTCGCTTTTTTCTTGTCAATCACTTTGATGGCTACCTGGTAAATAAATCAACCAAATCAAATTAGTGAACACTTAGAGAGGCTGGCCTAGCAATACTATCATGCTGCGCCTGTTTTACAGGCGTAAAATGGATGCGGAAGAGTCCAATGTGGCGGGTGACGTGTGCGCACTCATTCCACGCCAAAAGTCCACCACCTCTCATGTTGGATCGAGCTGCTCAGTAAGTGTCCAGGGCACATGCTGGAGGCATTTAAAAGCCTCATTATAACATTTAACTAAGGGTCACATGCTTGTTGTAGGACCCTTTTGTGAAATTGGTCTGCCCCAGAGCCTTGACTCATCACGTCATAACTTTACTCGGCAAATCATGGTGCTAACAGTCAGCAAGAGCCCTGCCGGAGCGCTGTAATAGCAGAGCACTTGGAAAACAGTGACAGGATCGGACAAAGTCAACATGGATTTACAAAAGGTAAATCGTGCTTGACTAATCTACTGGAATTTTTTGAGGATGTAACTGGTAGAGTAGATAAGGGAGAACCAGTGGATGTGGTGTATTTGGACTTTCAGAAGGCTTTCGAGAAGGTCCCGCATAAGAGATTAGCGTGTAAAGTTAAGGCACATGGGATTGGGGGTAAGGTACTGACTTGGATAGAGAACTGGTTGGCAGACAGGAAGCAAAGAGTTGGAATAAACGGGTCTTTTTCCGAGTGGCAGGCAGTGACTAGTGGGGTACTGCAGGGATTGGTCCTAGAACCCCAGCTATTCACAATATATATTAATGATCTAGACGAGGGAACTAGATGTAATATTTCCAAGTTTGCAGATGACACAAAGCTGGGTGGGCGTGTGTGCTGTGAGGAGGATGTAGAGAAACTCCAGTATGATTTGGACAGGTTGGGTGATTGGGCAGATGCATGGCAAATGCAGTATAATGTGAATAAATGCGAGGTTATCCACTTTGGTGGCAAAAACAGAAAGGCAGATTATTATCTGAATGGCAATAGATTGGGAGAAGGGGAAGTGCAACGAAACCTGGGTGTCCTTGCGCACCAGTCGCTGAAGGTAAGCATGCAGGTGCAGCAGGCAGTTAAGAAGGCACATGGTCAATGGTGACCCCCAAGATGTTGATGGTGGGGGATTCGGCGATGGTAATGCCATTGAATGTCAAGGGGCGGTGGTTAGACTCTTGCTTGTTGGAGATAGTCATTACCTGGCACTTACTGTGGCGCGAATGTTACCTGCCACTTATCAGCCCAAGCCTGAACATCGTCCAGGTTTTGTTGCATGCGGGCATGGACTGCTTCATTATCTGAGGAGTTGTGACTGGCACTGAACACTGTGCAGTCATCAGCGAACATCCCCATTGCTGACCTTATGTTTGAGGGAAGGTCATTGATGAAGCAGCTGAAGATGGTTGGGCCTAGGACACTGCCCTGAGGAACTCCTGCAGCGATGTCCTGGGGCTGTGATGATTGACCTTCAATCACCACAACCATCTTCCTTTGTGCTAGGTATGACTCCAGCCAGTGGAGTGTTTTCCCCCTGATTCCCATTGACTTCAGTTTTACTAGGGCTCCTTGATGCCACACTCGGTCAAATGCTGCCTTGATGTCAAGGGCAGTCACTCTTACCTCATGTCTGGAATTCAGCTCCTTTGTCCGTGTTTGGACCAAGGCTGTAATGAGGGCGGGAGCCAAGTGGTCTTGACGGAACCCAAACTGGGCATCAGTGAGCAGGTTATTGGTGAGTAAGTGCCGCTTGATAGCACTGTCGATGACACCTTCCATCACATTGTTGATGATTGAAAGGGCGGTAATTGGCCGGATTGGATATGTGCTCGCTTTTTGTGGACAGAACATACCTGGGCAGTTTTCCACGTTGTCGGATAGATGCCAGTATTGTAGCTGTACTGGAATAGCTTAGCTAGAGGCGCGGCTAGTTCTGGAGCACAAGTTTTCATCACGATAGCCGGGATGTTGTCGGGGCCCATAGCCTTTGCTGCATCCAGCCATTTCTTGACAGCACGTGGAGTGAATTGAATTGGCTGAAGATTGGCTTCTATGATGGTGGGGACCTCAAGAGTAGGCCAATATGGAATCATCCAATCGACACTTCTGGCTGAAGTTGGTTGCAAACGCTTCAGCCTTGTCTTTTGCATTCATGTGCTGGGCTCCACCATCATTGAGGATGGGGATATTCAGGTTGGTAGTGCCACACAACACGATGGAGGGTGTCCTCAGTGTGAAGGAGGGACTTCATCTCCACAATGACTGTGCGGTGGTCACTGCTACCAATGCTGTCATGGACAGATGCATCGGTGACAGGTAGATTGGTGAGAACGAGGTCAAGTAGGTTTTTCCCCTTGTGTTGGTTCTCTCACCACCTGTTGCAGGCCCAGACTGGCAGCTATGTCCTTCAGGACTCAGCTAGCAAGCAGTGGTGCTATCAAGCCACTCTTGGTGATGGACATTGAAGTCCCCCACCCAGAGTACATTACGAGCCCTTGCTACTCTCAGTGCATCTTCCAAGTGGTGCTCAACATGGAGGAGTACTGATTTTTCAGCTGAGAGAGGGCGGTAGGTGGTAATCAGCAGGAGGTTTCCTTGCCCATGCTTGACCTGAAGCCATGAGACTTTATGGGGTCCAGAGTCAATGTTAAGGACTCCCAGGGCCACTCTTTCCCAACTGTATACTAGCCCTGGTGGGTCTGTACTGCCAGTGGGACAGGACATACCCAGGGATGGAGAAGTTTGGGACATTGGCTGAAAGCTATGTCAGGCTGTTGCTTAAGCTAGTCTGTGTAGACAGCTCTCGCAATTTTGGCACAAGTCCCCAGATGTTGGTGAGGAGGACTTTGCAGGGTTGACTGCGCTGGGTGTGACATTGCCATGTCCGGAGCCAGTGCCAAGGTCGATACCAGGTGGTCCACCATTACTGATACTAGCAAATTTATTGAATTAACTGAATTTAAATTCCCCAGCTACTGTAGTGGGATTTAAACTCATGTCTCTGGATCATTAGTCCAGGCCGCTGGATTACTAGTCCAGTGACATTACCTCTATGCTACTGTTCAGGCAATCATCCAACTTCATTGAGCACAAACGTGTTCACACCGGGGAGAGGCCGTTTACCTACACTGTGTGGGAAGGGATTTAATGCTTCATCAAACCTGCTGGCACATCAGTGAGTTCACAGTGATAACAGACCTTTTAAATGTTCTGACTGTGAGAAGAGCTTTAAAAGCACTAATGGTCTGCTGAGACACCAATGCACTCACACCGGGGAGAGGCCATTCATCTGCTCCGTGTGTGAGAAGGGATTCACTTGCTCATCTCATCTGCTGGCACACCAGTGAGTTCACAAATGACTGCAGCAGTTGGATTCTGCAGTTTAACACTGCTGCCTGTATCCTACCTCTGTGGTCAGCCGTGGCTCAGTGGGTAGCACACTTGCTTCTGAGTCAGAAGGTTGTAGGTTCAAGTTTCACTCCAGGGATGTGAGCACATTAAAGCTGGGCTGACACTCCACTCCAGTGCAGTGCAGAGGGAGTGCTGCACTGTCAGAGGTGCCATCTTTTGGATGAGACATTAAACTGAAGCCCTGTCTGCTCTCTCAGGTGGACGTAAAAGATCCCATGGCACTATTTCGAAGAAAAGCAGGGGAGTTATCCCCAGTGTCCTGGGCCAATATTTATCCCTTAATCAACATAACAAAAACAGATTATCTGGTCATCATCACATTGCTGTTTGTGGGAGCTTGCTGTGTGCAAATTAGCTGCCATGTTTCCCACATTACAATAGTGACTACACTCCAAAAAGTACTTCTTTGGCTGTAAAGCGCTTTGAGATGTCCAGTGGTCATGAAAGGCGCTATATAAATGCAAGTCATTCTTTATTTCTATGAATATTCCCATCCTCAATGATGGTGGAGCCCTGTACGTGAGTGCAAAAGGCAAGGCTGAAGCGTTCGCAACCATCTTCAGTCAGAAGTGCCGAGTGGATGATCCATATCGGCCTCCTCCTGAGGTCCCCACCATCACAGAAGCCAATCTTCAGCCAATTTGATTCACTCCACGTGATATTAAGAAATGGTTGAGTGCACTGGATACAGCAAAGGCTATGGGCCCCGAAAACATCCTAGCTGCCGTGCTGAAGACTTGTGCTCCAGAACTAGCTGTGCCTCTAGCCAAGCTGTTCCAGTACAGCTACAACACTGGCATCTACCCAACAATCTGGAAAACTGTCCAGGTATGTCCTGTCCACAAGAAAATGGATAAATCCAATCCAGCTAATTACCCCATAAATCTACTCTCAATCATCAGCAAAGTGAAGGAGGGTGTCATCTACAGTGCTATCAAGCAGCACTTACTCACCAATAACCTGCTCACCGATGCTCAGTTTGGGTTCCACCAGTACCACTCAGCTCCAGACCTCATTACAGCTTTGGTCCAAACATGGACAAAAGAGCTGAATTCCAGAGGTGAGGTGAGAGTGACTGCTCTTGACATCATGGCAGCATTTGACCGAGTGTGGCATCAAGGAGCCCTAGTAAAATTGAAGTCAATGGGAATCAGGGGGAAAACTCTCCACTGGCTGGAGTCATACCTAGCACAAAGGAAGATAGTTGTGGTAATTGGAGGTCAATCATCACAGCCCCAGGACATCACTGCAGGAGTTCCTCAGGAGAGTGTCCTAGGCCCAACCATCTTTAGCTGCTTCATCAATGACCTTCCCTCCATCATAAGGTCAGAAGTGGGGCTGTTTGCTGATAATTGCAGTGTTCAGTTCCACTTGCAACTCCTCAGATAATGAAGCAGTCCATGCCCGCATGCAGCAAGACCTTGATGACATTCAGGCTTGGGCTGATAAGTGGCAAGTAACACTCACACCACACAAGTGCCAGGCAATGACTATCTGCAACAAGCAAGAGTCTTGACATTCAACAGCATTACCATCGCCGAATCCCCCACCATCAACATCTTGGGGGTCTCCATTGACCAGAAACTTAACTGGACCAGCCACATAAATACTGTGGCAACAAGAGCAGGTCAGAGGCTGGGTATTCTGCGGTGAGTGTCTCACCTCCTGACTCTCCAAAGCCTTTCCACCATCTACAAGGCACAAGTCAGGAGTGTGATGGAATACTCTCCACTTGCCTGGATGAATGCAGCTCCAACATCACTCAAGAAGCTCAACACCATCTAGGACAAAGCAGCCCGCTTGAATGGCACCCCATCCACCACCTTAAATATTCACTCCCTCCACCCTCGGCGCACCGTGGCTACAGTGTGTATCATCTACAAGATGCACTGCAGCAACTTACCAAGGCTTCTTCGGCAGCACCTCTCAAACCTGCGACCTCTACCACCTAGAAGGACAAGGTTAGCAGGCGCATGGGAACACCACCACCTCCAAGTTCCCCTCCAAGTCACACACCATCCTGACTTAGGAGTATATCACCATTCCTTCATCGTCGCTAGGTCAAAATCCTGGAACTCCCTACCTAACAGCACTGTGGGAGTACCTTCACCACACGGACTGCAGCGGTTCAAGAAGGTGGCTCACCACCACCTTCTCCAGGGCAATTAGGGATGGACAATAAATGCTGGCCTTGCCAGTGATGCCCACATCCCAGGAACAAATTTAAAAAATACATATATAATTATATAGTACAATTTTGATGTTTTATCACTTACAGGATAGCTATATTGTTGACTATACATATTGTGCATTAAAAACATTTTAAAAACTCATGTTAGAATTCTTTCAAATCTGGGTTATAATTAAAATGTAGAATGTGACAATTCTATCAGGAGGTAAACAACATGAGCTTTTCTTAAACCTACAGTTACCATGGGGATTATTCTTAACATAAAACTGAATTATAGTCAGAGGGAGGCCATTCATTCGCTGCAGGAGCTATGCTTTGAAGGCCCTTTTTACAGAGCAATTTTTTTTCTTTTAAAAGTGATTATAGATTCTGCTTCCACCACTGTTTCTTGTAGTACATTTGATGAATTAACAACTTTCTACATCAAAAAAACCCTCTCCATCTGTCCTTTTGGTGATGATCTTAAATTTATGCCCTCTAGTTACTGACTCACAGACCAATGGAAATAATTGTTCCCTATTTACCTCATCAAAACCCTTCATATTTTGGAAAAGGTCTGTCAGATCTCCTCCTAACCTCTTTGCTATAATGAAAAAGGCCCAGTTTCTCAAATCTTTCCTCACGACTAAAGCTGTGGTATCATGTTCGTGAACCTTCTGGATCCTCTCTGAGGACTCGATGGCCTCGATTTTCATTGAGCCATGGAGTCGGGTTTGGAGGCGGGCAGGAGGTTAAAATCGTAAAAACTGGCGGGCGGACCCCCCCCCCCACCCGCTTGGTTCCTGACTCCGAGCAATTTTAACTCAGGCGTGTCTGATGGTCCCGACTCCGTCCCGCATCCAACAGGCGGGACTGGTCTTTAAGGCCCTTAATTACCACTAAATGGCCTCTATAATCCTATTTTAACAGGTCCTTGCAACTTTAACCCTTTTCCCACGTAAAACACGCCTGGTGGGAATCACAAATGTGAAACCAGGCGGGAGCACTATTGGATTGGTGACTTTCAACTTAAGGTCAACCATTAAAGAGGAGATTTGATCAGCCATGATTTGCAGGTGTCATGACTTCGTGGTCTCAGGTCTGGGGCAACTTTTAGAAGGCTTACCTACACTTGTGGAAGGTTGGTGCCTCACACCCATCTCCATTGTGACCTCCTGGGAAACCCCTCTCACCACCTTCACTCAGCGCTTCCACAACGGAGGCATATACCAGAAGCATGGGAGCCATTTATTTCCTTCCCATCTGTGCATTAGAGGAGCTCGAGCACCAGCCACGCCACCAGCAGGACCAGGAACAACAGCAGCACCAGCAACAGCAGCAGCAGGAGCGCCAGGCTGCTGCTCAACCACCTGAAGCTGCACAGGCCAGAAGGGGCCAGTGCTTGGAAGCCCGTCGGCGCAGGAGATACCCCCCAAACAGGGTCTACAGACGCAGTGTCAGCTACCTCAACATGTCTGAGCAGCAGTGCCAAAGGTGGCTCCGACTTTCGCGAGAGGTAGTGACTGACATCTGCGCAATGCTACAGCAAGACCTGCTGCCCAGAGGACCAGGTGGGCAACCATTACCAGTGGCCATCAAAGTCACCACCGCACTCAACTTTTTGCCTCAGGCTCATTCCAGGGATCAGCAGCAGACATCAGCGGCATCTCCCAGGCGGCTGCACACACTTGCATCACGCAGGTAACCGATGCCCTCTTTGCCCTCGCGCACAATCACATCCATTTCACCAAGGATCGAGCAAGTGTCACGGCGCGAGTGGTTGGATTAGCTCATCTGGCAGGCTTTCCAAGGTTGCAGGACATTGTTGACTGCACACATGTGGCCCTTAAGGCACCCCATCGCAATCCAGGTGTTTTTGTCAACCGTAAGGGCTTCCACTCCCTCAACGTTCAGCTGGTGTGTGACCACAAGAAGGAAATTATTGCATGTTTGTGTCATGTATCCTGGCAGTTGCCATGACTCCTTCATACTGTGCCAGTCTAGTGTGCCTCTGCTATTCAGTCCGCCAGACCAACTTAACGGATGGCTACTTGGAGACAAGGGCTATCCCCTGAGGACGTGGCTAATGACGTCGTTGAGGAGGATAGCCAACGAAGCTGAGGAGCGCTACAACTCCAGCCACATTTCCACCAGATCCACTATCGAGCAAACCATCGGTTTGCTGAAGATGTGCTTCAGATGCCTGGATAGATCAGGTGGAGCCCTACAGTGCTCAGCAGCCAGGGTCTCCAGAATTGTCGTGGTTTGCTGTGTACTTCACAACATGGCACAGCGTCATGGCTTGCAGATTCCTGAGGACCAAGTGGCTCCTCACATATCCTCCTCAGAGGAGGAGGAGGAGGTGGAGGAGGAGGAGGAGGGCAAAAATGAAGACACTGCAGAGGCCCATCAACCAGCGGCAGCATTACGTGAGAACATTGCTGCCCGGGGTGCAAGGAACGCACTCATCCTGGCCAGATTTGCTTAGCCTAGTCAATCAAACACTTTTGCTTCGCAGCTTCTTACCTAAGCATCGACAATGACCAAGACCCTGCGGATTCCTAGCTATTTGATCAGCATACTGACAACTGCAAGTAATCCTAAGCCCTCAATGTGAAAGTCTCATTCGCCAAATGACACACGCCACAAATACAGCAGTAGCCATCAGAATTTTTATGTACAAGTATCAACTGATGGCATTTTTACAATAAACACAACATTTCACCCAAGTGACTACCCTTGTGACTACTTGTGCTTTATCTTCCTCTTACGTGTGCTCCTATGTAGTGCTTTCCCTGTGGCTTCAGCAGATGTGGAGGCCCCTTGCTCACTTTCCTGCTGCTCCTGTCTCGACACCCTTGCCGGGTGTCCTCTGGGGTTGCGAGCCTGTGAGGGCTCCATGAAGGTCTGGTTTCTCTGTTCAATAGATGCCCATCGCTCCTCAAGAGATGTCATTCTAGTCTGAACAATGGCCATGTTTTCCATACCCTGGTGACTAAGCTCCTCCATGGCCATAGCCCTCCTCTCCTCTACCGTAGCCATCCTCTCCTGCACGGTAGCCAGCCTTAACACGGAGGTAGCCATCCTTTCCGTGTTGATGCGTTCATGCGCCAATGACTCCACAAAGGCTCTGCTCATGGTCGCTATGGACTCCTCCATTCGCTCCACACTTGCAGCGACCCTAGAGACAAAACTTGCCAGATACTCCTGCATCTGTGCCTGGAGTTCCATCACCGCTGATCTCATGGATGGACCCAGAGGCAGAGGGTCGACATGCTGCTGATCCGAGCTGACAGAGTCCTGCGCCCTCTGACTACGACTCTCCACTGCTGTCCCTGTCTCCACAATCTGCTGATGCTCACTTGTGTGCTGTGATACACCAAGTGACAACACTACTTTATGTCCCGAAGGTCCCACCGAGGTGTGAGTGTCTGCGCTGGTGCTGGGTGTGCAGAATTCTGCTGACGCTGCGCCCTCAGATGTTGCAGCTTCCTCTGAGGAGTCTTGCGGCTCAGCCTCTTCTTCCTGGCTAGGGGGGACGGATGCTTGTGATGGTCCTGTGGGGGAGTAAAGGAAAGAGTTACAGATGTGATGCCAAGGCTACATGCACAAAGCTTTTTGCAGATGCTCATAAGTCCATCTGTCACAGCTTGACAATCATTATCAGCGACTCATGCAATGTCAAAGAGAGAGATGGGAAACTTTTCTGTCACCAGCTTGCTGTGTTGCACCCATCTCTCCGTCCCCCATGCGCGAATCATCCTCAATGCCAATGATTTCCAGGACGGCCTCCTCCCAGGGGGTCAGGTGGGCTATTGAGGGTGGCCCTCCTCCTGTCCTGGCTCGCTCTCTTTTGTTGTGAGCTCTCTTTTCCTGCAATGGGGGAGACAAGTGGAGGTTGAGTGAGAATGAAGGAGTGAGTGTAGAGATTGCGTAGCATAGATACTTAGAAGGAGACAAAGATGGAGTGGGGCTGCAAGACCAAGGGCCCTCCCTGTGTGTTGTCAGTTGTGTTCAAAGCATCAAAGTGAGAGGGAGTGTGAGGGCTGCATGGTGGAATAGTTATGTGAATGTGAGCATAGCGAGAGAGGGAATGGGTATGGGTGCATCGATGTCAGTGTCAAGTGGGATGTGGAGGAAGAGATTGCTGAAGCTGAGTGCTGGTGAGGAAAGGCAATGGGGATCAGATTGAGGGTGATGGGAAATTCATACTCACTTTTCCAGTGCGCTGAAGGTCATGAAATCTTTTCCTGCACTGTGTCCAGGTTCTGCGGGTGACTCCCAAGGAGTTGACCTCCTCAGCCACCTGCATCCACACTGCCTTGGTCTGAGTGGGAGGCCTCTTCCTCCCTGATGAAGGGAACAGCACCTCCATGTTGGCCCTAGCCCCATCCACCAATGCCTGAAGTGCCGCCTCGTCAAAGCGAGGAGCTGCTCTTGCCCTCCCGCTTTTCATCTCTCCTGCAGGTCCCTCTGACACCAAATGGAGGAAGCTTGGAAGCCTGCAGAAGAAGCAAGACTTGCTGTGGACCTTAAATGCAGCAGCAATGATGATGTCATCGGAGGGGACTTTCAGTCATGAAAAACCCCCTTGCAAAGGCTTCCCACACATTGGAAATCAATTGGCCAATTGAGTTAAAATTGCATCAATCTCCCACATCCATTTAGAATCGTGTGGGAAACACGAAATTCGGATAACACAACAACATCCCGCATGTGAGTTAAAATCACCCCCGATGTCTTTCCTAAAGTAAGGTGCCCAAACTGGACACAATGGGGATGAATTTCCACGGGAGGGGGGTGGTTCTCCCACTCAGGCATTGTAACTTCAGTGGAAAAGCTGCAGGAACCTCAGAGAGACACCATCAATGACATTTGCGCCACTTTCCTGGGGTTTCTGGGGCTCTTCTGCTGAGCTTACGGACCTGGACTTGGTTTTGTTTGTAACGGTTGGCTGTTTCTAGAACACTGCCTTCTGCAATTTTCCCCCAGAGTTTGAACTCATAATCTAAGCTGACACTTCAAAGCAATATAGCTCTGAGGAAGTGTTGCATTGTTGAAGCCAGGTGCCATCCTTTGGACGATATAACGGACCGAGATGCCTGTTTGAGCAGGCATTCACAAATCCATGGCTCTATCCAAAGAAGAGCAATGAGCTCACCTGGTCAGCATTTCTCCTTCACTTAATATTGCCTAAAAGCAGATTCATTGGTCATCCATCTCAACATAATATTGTCACTGCACTGCAAAAAGTAATTCATTGCGTGAAGTGAAGATGTTTTGATGCAGCAGTATTGGGCCGGATCTTGCTGGAGTGGGGCATCTCGCTATGTGGGCCATTAGTTAGACTTTTTCCGGCACCCTTCAGTCCTTGAACTTGCTTGCCGATTTGCGCATTAAAAAATGCCGTGCTTCGTTCACACGCCATTATTTTGCCAGCAAGATCCAGCCCATTGTATTAGTATTATTATTAATAAAACTACCTTGTCATGCTACTTTCCTCTTTGCTTTCAAAATTCTCATAAAAAGCCAGAGGTCTTCAACATTTTTTATTTTCCTGCTGAGTGTTCACCTCTCCAGCTTGTGACGTGCTTTGACATGTTTTTTTATCTGAGCATCATCATATAAATTGTTGCACCAATTTAACCAGTTCTGGGGTCACTGTAATTGCTCTCTTCAGTTAACTCAACAAAACCGTAACAAATTAAAAGCTTGTCTTGTGTAGAGAACCAGGTTTTGCTTTTTAACAACAACAACAACAACTTGTATTTATATAGCACCTTTAACATAGTAAAACGTCCCAAGGCGCTTTGCAGAAGTATTATAAGACAAAACATTTGACACCAAGCCACATAAGGAGAAATTAGGGCAGATGACCAAAAGCTTGGTCAAAGGGGAAGGTTTTAAGGAGCGTCTTAAAGGAGGAAAGAAAGGTAGAGAAGCGGAAAGGTTTAGGGAGGGAATTCCAGAGCTTAGGACCTAGGCAGCTGAAAGCACGGCCACCAATCAGGGATGCTCAAGAAGCCACAATTAGAGGAGCACACTTTAAAAATCACTTAACATGTTTATACTGTAAATTGTAAATATAAGTACTTTAAGCCCTTTAAAACAGAAAAGGGCCAAGCAGAAAAGGAGCAAGATGCCTTCTGGAGCGGAATCAGGTTGTTGTCCTGAGGCCCAATGACAGAGGCCTGTGACTAGTGCCGGTCCTCTGGGAGATGATACGAAGATTTAAAAGAGATGGGGAGGTGGTTAGATGACCTGAGGCCTAGTGTTTCAAGTCCAACAAAGTGCCAGCATGTGTGCTGGTCCCTGCTCAGAACAGGCATGAAGATTTGAAAGGGCAGCATCGGAGAGACCAGAAGACCAGCGATTAAGAACATAAGGACATAAGACATAGGAACAGGAGTAGGCCATTTGGCCCTTCGAGCCTGCTCCACCATTCAATAAGATCATGGCTGATCTGATCTTGGCCTCAACTCCAATTTTCCACCCGCTCCCCATAACCCTTGACTCCCTTATCGTTCAAAAAACTGTCTATCTCCATCTTAAATATATTCAATGATCCAGCCTCCACAACTCTCTGGGGTAGAGAATTCCAAAGATTCACGACCCTCTGAGAAAAGAAATTCCTCCTCATTTCCGATTTAAAAGGGTGCCCCCTTATTCTGAAATTATACCCCCTAGATCTAGATTTCCCCACGAGGGGAAACATCCTCTCTGCACCTACCCTGTCAAGTTCCTTCAGAATCTTATATGTTTCAATAAACCCCTCTCATTCTTCTAAACTCCAATGAGTATAGACTCAACCTGCTCAACCTTTCTTCATAAGACAACCCCTTCATCTCCGGAATCAAATCAAATCCGGATTAAACAGGGGCTATTGGTGGGTGGCCCAAAACTCTGCCAGCGCAAGTGTCGACTCTATCCAGGAATAAACATGACGATTTGAAGGGGCAGGCCAGAGACCAGCTGGGACAAAAAAGTGGGAGAGGAAGGGAGATGGGCAGGTGGTGAGAGGCCAGTCACCCAAGGCATGACATAACGGCAGCAGCCGGTTATGATCACAGAAACCCTGCTGTGGAAAATGGAGTAGTGTCCAATTCACAGGGCTGATTTTAACTACTTGCAGAGAATGCGCAGGCGGCGGATGAAAGCTGCCCGTACTGCCTATTGGAGGCCCAAGCTAGTTACAGGCCTGGGCCTCATTGCTGTTCTGCCAGCAAGCTGTGGTTGCCAAGCGAGTGCTCCACTGCAGCTCGGCAATTCTGGGAAGGGTGGGAAAGCAGCTGACGTCCACTGTGAGCCAGCCGACAGCTGGAGCTGGCCTGGAGGGTAATCCCAGAGGGTGGGCCGGCAGACGTCCACAGTTTTATTGTGGGCCCAGGAGGAACACTCTTGCACCCCTGGGCTGTGGATGATGATTTAAAATTCGATAGGGCCTAAATTCAATCGCCCCCGAAAACAGGCGCGGGGATTGCAATGCGCGATGATCCCACACCCGTTGCATCTGACGCAGGCAGCACGCAGACTTTAAATGATTGCAGCATTGAGACAGTGCTAAACACGCTGTTGAATGGCTGAATGGCTCAACAGGGGGCCCAAGTTCGTGCAAGGCTAGCACCACTTAATGCTAGCCTGCACCACTTAAAGCCAACCTATACCTTTTAAAGGGGAGGTGCATTCTGGCTGGAGCAGGTGCTGGCGGTAGCTGGGGAAGAGAATCTGACCTGCAAGAACACTGACTAAAGGCACAACAGGGGAGAGAGTGTGCTCCAAGGTACTCAGACTCTGCACTAGAGGCCTTGGTGGAGGAGGTGGGCAGGAGGAGAGAGGTCCTCTATTCGCAGGGGGCCAGGAAGCCCTCCAGACAAACTCTGCAAAGGCAGTGGGAGCAGATGGCTGTGACGATCGTTGAAATTTTGTGGTTCTATTGGAACATTTAATGTAAGAGGGGAGGAGATGTTGTGTATTTTGAATGTTGTATTTGAATTGTCCCACATAGCTTACCGTAGTTGTGATGTGCAATGCACTATGGGAAATAGAATGCATTGAGTGGAGAAGACTCTCTTGAAAGTGATGGCTGTGAACTGAACTCTGTCTTTGGAGCGTTGTTCACGTCGCTTGATCTGCTTGTCCTGCTGATACTGTACCACGTCTTTCACCTTTGGCGGTTTCAGCAGGTCGAAGTTGGTTCGTAGCTCTCTTTTGAGCCATAGAGTGGCAGGTGATGCTTTTGTGGTCGCATGTGGTGTGTTCCTGTAACTCAACAGGAAACTATTCAGGCACTGATGAAGCGTTCCCTGGCCTTGCGATGCCTTTAGAGAGTGTTTCATGGTCTGAACAAACCTCTCAGCTAGACCATTGGTCGCAGGGTGGTATGGTGCAGCCCTGATATGTTGTACGCCATTCACCTGCAGGAATGTAGCCACTTCTTGTGACACCCACTGTGGACCGTTGTCTGAGACAAGTTGCATCGGAGATCCAAATCGGCTGAACACCTCACCTAACTTCTCGATGGTCTTCTCAGCGGTGGTGGACCTCATTATAACAACCTCTGGCCACTTACTGTGCGTGTCAACAGCCACCAGGAACATTCTCTCCTCGAATGGACCTGCAAAGTCTACATTGTAATGATCATTCTATAGTGGACACTAGGTGGAGCCGTAGAGCTGTGTAGAGCTGTATATAAGACTACACTACCCAGCTGTATATATATTAAGACTACATTACCCATGAGGCACTAGGCTACCCACAAGGCAACAGTCAAGATGGAAGCCTCTACAGATACTGTACCTAGTCCACATGTGCTCAATAAAGTAACTAGCAAAAGCTAGCTGTGTTCATAATAAGAATGTCTATTTATTAATGAACATAAGATGGTACCAGGATACCAAGAGTTGTAAATATCTGCTAAAAAATTGTGAAAAGCGACATGGAGAATTTGAAGCCACCAGAGCGTTTGAATCTCGAGGAAAATGTCGACTAAAATTGACGGATTTTTAAACAACAATTCGAACTCTACATTGCTGCCATCGGATTCGGTACGAAGCCAGATGCAAGAAAAATAGCATTGCTGCTTACGGTTGCAGGCCCACAGGCGATAGAAGTGTTTAATCCAGAGGAGAACAGAGAAAGATTAGAAGATGTGCTAAAAAAATTTGATGCACATTGCTCTCCCAAAAAGAATGAGATGTATGAAAGATACATGTTCTGTTCTCGGACACAGCGGCAAAATGAGACTTTTGATAGCTTTATAACTGATCTGAAACTGAAAGCACAGACATGTAATTTCTCTGAGCTCAAAGCATCCATGATTCGTGACCAGATTGTGTTTGGTATTCATGATAAAAAAGTTAGGGAACGTCTGTTGAGAGAAACTGAACTAAATTTGGAAAATGCGGTGAAAATATGCCAAGCCAGCGAGCTAGCTCGAAAGCACGCGAAGACTTTCAGTGAAATCTATAATGATGCGATTGTAATGAGTGATAATGCTGCTGCCGGTGCTGTCTCCTATAAGGGGAAGAAACATGGGCCGAACAGAAATGAAAAGCAATCGGAGGATGAAATTTTTAATTGTAAACGCTGTGGTTACAAACACCAGTCAAGACAATGCCCAGCATTTGGAAAAATATGCACAAAGTGTAATGGAAAGAATCACTTTGCCAAACAATTCTTTTCAAAAGTAAAAACAAAGAAAGGGCAACGAGTTAATGTGATTGAGGACACTGATTTAAGTGAGACATTTTTTGTACGAATGGTGTCATGTGACGATATCAAAAAGGATACAGAAAATGTGCAGCCCTCAGAAATGGACAATGCTGAACATAAAGTCAATGCAGTAAAAGAGGACAAATGGATGATCCCACTGCAGATAAATGGAGCATTAGTCACATTGAAACTGGACACTGGGGCAAAAGCAAACTTAATCAGTATGAGTGACATTAAAAACATGAAAGAAAAGCCCAAAATACAGAAAAAGTCAGTACTACTGAAGGACTATAATGGACAGAAAATAGATAGCTTAGGTGTATGCAGACTTAAAGTGACAGTCAAAGACAAAGTGCATCATCTCATGTTTTCTGTTGTGGCTGAAAGACTTCATTCGATACAAGGTGACAAAGCTTGTGAAGACTTAGAACTGGTCAAGAGAGTCTTCCGGATAAACTGTGCCATAAGCAGACCAGATGACTCAGGTGATGAAGCAGAGAGCCCATCAAGGATGAAAAGGCCAAAGGGTATCCATGTCTTCAAAAAGCCTAGTTTCTCCAAGAAGAAAGAAAAAGACTTTAAGGTCAAAGAGAAGCCAAAGGAAGAAAAGCACAAAGAGGAAAAACACAAGGAGAAAAAGTCCAAAGATATAACCGCAGCAGATGTTGTTAAGAAGTGGAAAGAGAAAAAGAAAAAGAAGAAGCCTGCACCAGAGCAGGAAGCAGTTCCGGTGGATACTCCTTCTTCCCTCAGGCCAATCTTTGGTGTTCCATTAGCCGAGGCTGCTGAGAGGACTATGCTGTATGATGGGATCCAGCTGCCAGCAGTTTTTCGAGAGTGCATTGACTACATTGAGAGTTATGGCATGAAGAGTAAAGGAAACACTGAAACCCTCTCCAAGCAAAGATCGCAAGGAGACCTCGAACTATTCAAGACCAGATTGATGACAATGCCGCAACTGCATCTTGTCATTCACCGCAACTGCATCTTGTCATTCACCGCCAGAACAATCTCATGAAGACACATCAGACTTACCCGTGTTGAGAAGATCCACATGTGAAGTAAAAAAGCCTGATAGACTTAATCTTTGAGTACAATGTAAAGCTTTGAAAATGTGTTGACTGTTTTGAAAATGTTTATGTTTATATTGAAAGTTGATTGATATTGATTTTGTTAAACCTCAAAGAAAGGGGGATGTAATGATCAATAACATGTCATTCTATAGTGGACACTAGGTGGAGCCGTAGAGCTGTGTAGAGCTGTATATAAGACTACGCTACCCAGCTGTATATATATTAAGCCTACATTACCCATGAGGCACTAGGCTACCCACAAGGCAACAGTCAAGATGGCAGCTTGCACACAGGAGCACACATGCTGCATCTCTACAGATACTGTACCTAGAGAACGTGTACTGAATAAATGACTAGCTAGAAGCTAGCTCTGTTCATAATAAGAATGTTTAGTTATTAATGAACATAAGATACATGAATGCGGTGTCATGCTTCCTCCGGAAAGTCCCAGGGGTGAAGAGGTACAAGCTGTGGCACATTACGAACTCTCTGACATGAGGAACAGGTTTTAGTTTTGTCCTCAATCTGTCCATCCATACCCGGCCACCAGAAGTAGCTCCTCACTATTTCTTTCATATGAACCATTCCGCAGTGTCCGGAGTGTAGTTGCTGTAACACTGGTTTCCGTAGCGATGGTGGAATAACCACTCTCCTCCCCCACAGCAAACATCCAGACTGCACCGACAGTTCGTTTCTCCTTAAGAGTTATGGTTTCAGGTTTGGGTCATCGCTGTCAAGCTTGCCCCTGATGATAATGTCCAGCACTGCAGACAACACTGGGTCGTTTCTGGTGTTTCGTCAGACCTTTGTCAAAGTAACAGGCGCGTTCTCCACCTGACTAAAATAGCAGATGTCCATGCTACATGTCATAGGCTTGGTGACAGGCAGCGGCAACCTGGAAAGACTGTCGGCATTGCCGTGCAGGTCAGACTTGCGATATCTAATGTCAAATGTGTGTGCAGACAACAGCAGCGCCCATCTTTGCATTCTGCTCGCAGCAAGTGATGGAATCCCTGTATGTGGCCCGAAGATGGTTGTGAGAGGGCGGTGATCTGTTAGTAGGGTGAACTGTCTCCCGTACAAATATTGGTGAAACTTGCGAACGCCAAAAACAATGCTCAGTGCTTCTCGTTCTATTTGGGCGTAGTTAGTTTCACCAATATTTGTACGGGAGACAGTTCACCCTACTAACAGATCATCGCTCTCTCACGACCATCTTCGGGCCACATACAGGGATTCCGTCACTTGCTGCGAGCAGAATGCAAAGGTGGACGCTGCTGTTGTCTGCACACACATTTGACATTAGATATCGTAAGTCTGACCTGCACGGCAATGCTGACGGTCTTTCCAGGTTGCCGCTGCCTGTCACCAAGCCTATGACGCGTAGCATGGACATCTGCTATTTTAGGCAGGTGGAGAACGCGGCTGTTACTTCGACACAGGTCCGACGAAACACCAGAAATGACACAGTGTTGTCTGCAGTGCTGGACATTATCGTCAGGGGCAAGCTTGACAGCGATGACTCAAACCTGAAACCATATCTCTTAAGGAGAAACGAACTGTCGGTGCAGTCTGGATGTTTGCTGTGGGGGAGGAGAGTGGTTATTCCACCATTGCTACGGAAACCAGTGTTACAGCCATCACTTTCAAGAGAGTCTTCTCCACTCAAAGCACTCTATTTCCCATAGTGCATTGCTCATCACAACTACTGTAAGCTATGTGGGACAATTCAAATACAACATTCAAAATACACAACACCGAGGACCTGGATGTCGTGCCGCAAAAGGTTCAATGACCTCACACGAGTGGTCAAGGCCAGTGAATTCATCTTCAAATTCCATATCCCACCAATTGCACCACTAGCCTCACACATTGCTGAATGCACCACACAACCATCTCACAGCTTGCACACACTGTCAGCTAGTCAACCATGACAGGCACATCACCCAAACTCATTGCACCACAGTCACTGAGTCACTTTCGTCTCTCTTGCAGGACAAGTTGGTGCATAACCGACGGCAGCAGGAGTTACCCGGCGGGGGACAGGCATGGCTGTATGACCTTACTCCAATGGAGGAGGTGGTGGTTGCCCTCATTGGAGTGGCCATCGCTGAGCCCGTGGCCAGCAGCCCATTTAAGAAGTGCTCGTTAGGTCGCTGTAGAGACAAAAAAAACTGTCGGGGTTTGCACAGCGTAAGCTCCGCCAGGTTTTTGCCGACTAGGGCATCAGGCGCATGACTCTACTTTGCATATTTTAAATGGGTCTGCACTACTTTCAGACACCGCATATTGGGCACAGGACCTCACACCCAGGCACGCTGCTCTCATTTTTACACCTGAAATACCGGTGAAGCCCGGTGCTAATTTCTACCCCGCAGCCTATTAAAAAAGAAATAATGCAACAGGGGAGAGAGCAGGGGAAAAGAAACAAGATAAAGAGGGGATCGAGTGAAGAGCAACAATAACAGAAAGAAACAGGAGTAGCGAAACGTTTCAAAAAATGACCATCACCAATTTAGGAAGGAAACGCTCACAGAAAATGTGAACCTTTTGTTCATTTTAAATATGGAGGCCGGGGTGGTGTCACTTGTTATCCAGGGAGAAATGCACGGAGGAAAAATGCAAAATAAGAGCGAACCTGAACAGGAAGCAGTCTAACGCGCCCCCCCCCCCCAGGTAATGTTAGACAGTAAACAGTCTAACGCCCCCCCCGAGTAATGTTAGACAGTAAACAGTCTAACGCCCCCCCCCCCCCCCGCCCCGGGTAATGTTAGACAGTAAACAGACTAACGCCCCCCCCCCCCCCGCCCCGGGTAATGTTAGACAGTAAACAGTCTAACGCCCCCCCCCCCCCCCCGCCCCGGGTAATGTTAGACAGTAAACAGTCTAACGCCCCCCCCCCCCCCCGCCCCGGGTAATGTTAGACAGTAAACAGTCTAACGCCCCCCCCCCCCCCGCCCCGGGTAATGTTAGACAGTAAACAGTCTAAGGCCCCCCCCGGGTAATGTTAGACAGTAAACAGTCTAACGCCCCCCCCGGGTAATGTTAGACAGTAAACAGTCTAAGGCCCCCCGGTAATGTTAGAGAGTAAACAGTATAACGCGCCCCCCCCCCGGGTAATGTTAGACAGTAAACAGTATAACGCGCCCCCCCCCCGGGTAATGTTAGACAGTAAACAGTCTAACGCCCCCCCGGGTAATGTTAGACAGTAAACAGTATAACGCGCCCCCCCCCCGGGTAATGTTAGACAGTAAACAGTCTAACGCCCCCCCGGGTAATGTTAGACAGTAAACAGTCTAACGCCCCCCACCGGGTAATGTTAGACAGTAAACAGTCTAACCCCCCCCCCGGGTAATGTTAGACAGTAAACAGTCTAACGCCCCCCCCCCCGGGTAATGTTAGACAGTAAACAGTCTAATGCCCCCCCCCCCCGGGTAATGTTAGACAGTAAACAGTCTAACGCCCCCCCGGGTAATGTTAGACAGTAAACAGTCTAACGCCCCCCACCGGGTAATGTTAGACAGTAAACAGTCTAACCCCACCCCCCGGGTAATGTTAGACAGTAAACAGTCTAACGCCCCCCCCCCCCCCGGGTAATGTTAGACAGTAAACAGTCTAACGCCCCCCCCCCCCCCGGGTAATGTTAGACAGCAAACAGTCTAATGCCCCTCCGGGTAATGTTAGACAGTAAACAGTCCAACGCCACCCCCACCGCCCCCCCACCCCGGGTAATGTTAGGCAGTAAACAGTCTAATGCCCCCCCGGGTAATGTTAGACAGTAAACAGTCTAACGCCACCCCCCGCCCCCGGTAATGTTAGACAGTAAACAGTATAACGCGCCCCCCCCCGGGTAATGTTAGACAGTAAACAGTATAACGCGCCCCCCCCCGGGTAATGTTAGACAGTAAACAGTCTAAGGCCCCCCGGTAATGTTAGACAGTAAACAGTCTAACGCCCCTCCCCCCGGGTAATGTTAGACAGTAAACAGTCTAACGCCCCTCCCCCCGGGTAATGTTAGACA
This sequence comes from Somniosus microcephalus, assembly GCF_052327205.1. Classification (NCBI taxonomy): domain Eukaryota; kingdom Metazoa; phylum Chordata; class Chondrichthyes; order Squaliformes; family Somniosidae; genus Somniosus; species Somniosus microcephalus. Next base: position 188,563,570 of record NC_140995.1, on the reverse strand, counting down.
GTAAACAGTCTAATGCCCCCCCCCCCCCCGGGTAATGTTAGACAGTAAACAGTCTAACGCCCCCCCGGGTAATGTTAGACAGTAAACAGTATAACGCGCCCCCCCCCGGGTAATGTTAGACAGTAAACAGTCTAATGCCCCCCCCCCCCCGGGTAATGTTAGACAGTAAACAGTATAACGCGCCCCCCCCCCGGTAATGTTAGACAGTAAACAGTCTAATGCCCCCCCCCCCCGGGTAATGTTAGACAGTAAACAGTCTAACGCCCCCCCGGGTAATGTTAGACAGTAAACAGTCTAACGCCCCCCCGGGTAATGTTAGACAGTAAACAGTCTAACGCCCCTCCCCCCGGGTAATGTTAGACAGTAAACAGTATAACGCGCCCCTCCCCCCGGGTAATGTTAGACAGTAAACAGTCTAATGCCCCCCCCCCCCGGGTAATGTTAGACAGTAAACAGTCTAACGCCCCCCACCGGGTAATGTTAGACAGTAAACAGTATAACGCGCCCCCCCCCCGGGTAATGTTAGACAGTAAACAGTCTAACGCCCCCCCGGGTAATGTTAGACAGTAAACAGTCTAACGCCCCCCCGGGTAATGTTAGACAGTAAACAGTCTAACGCCCCCCCGGGTAATGTTAGACAGTAAACAGTCTAACGCCCCCCACCGGGTAATGTTAGACAGTAAACAGTATAACGCGCCCCCCCCCCCGGGTAATGTTAGACAGTAAACAGTCTAATGCCCCCCCCCCCCGGGTAATGTTAGACAGTAAACAGTCTAACGCCCCCCCGGGTAATGTTAGACAGTAAACAGTCTAACGCCCCCCCGGGTAATGTTAGACAGTAAACAGTCTAACGCCCCCCACCGGGTAATGTTAGACAGTAAACAGTCTAACGCCCCCCACCGGGTAATGTTAGACAGTAAACAGTCTAACGCCCCCCCCCCCCGGGTAATGTTAGACAGTAAACAGTCTAACGCCCCCCCCCCCGGGTAATGTTAGACAGTAAACAGTCTAACGCCCCCCCCCCCCCCCGGGTAATGTTAGACAGCAAACAGTCTAATGCCCCTCCGGGTAATGTTAGACAGTAAACAGTCCAACGCCACCCCCACCGCCCCCCCACCCCGGGTAATGTTAGGCAGTAAACAGTCTAATGCCCCCCCGGGTAATGTTGGACAGTAAACAGTCTAACGCCACCCCCCGCCCCCGGTAATGTTAGACAGTAAACAGTCTAACGCCCCCCCCCGGGTAATGTTAGACAGTAAACAGTCTAGCGCCCCCTCCCTCGGTAATGTTAGACAGTAAACAGGGCGATCCACAGACTGGCCCAGAATGAAGCAGACTGGACTTTCACAGAGCCACAATCATTGGCAGTCCGCAAATTTCATTGGAGTTGGTTCTGGGAAAAGACTACAGTATAAATAGAATATAAGAAAGTGGAAATAACACGAGAAAAGCGAACGTGTACACATGAATTTTAGCACATAGGAGTGAAAATATTAAACTCAAGCAGGTTCTACTTTAGTCTCACTCAAGAATTCAGATTCAGTTTTGTGGTAATAATACATTTTCATAAAGTTCATTAATTTTTTGGTCCATGTTGGATTCGGTTTGCTTTAATCCTGTTTTCTATTTTTTTAAATTGCCTAAATCAATTATAATTTGTGACCATTAATCAATATAATACTTGTTGGATTCCTCCAGTTCTTTAGTGTACTTTTTGTTTGCCATCTATTAATCAGGAGCCCAGCGCAGCTCATGGATCCGCCTTTACCTTTTCCCCTGTTGGAACGTGCAGGCCTTCCATCACCTTGGCAAAGGAGCCTTTGTTGATCATCTTACCCACCAGGTAATTTCCAACCCGCTTTGTGTGAGAGAAACTTTTCACCAGATCCTGAGGTAATGTAATAAAACACTCCGGCACTTCAGAGTCCTTGTTCGCTTCATCCCATACTGGCAGCACACGCTTCACGTCGCCGGCTTCTACGAGGATGTCTTCCAAAGCTGATCTAACTTCTGCAGGCATTGCTGGGCAGGGAGGATGAACAGAGCAGCTCCCACAAGGCTGGAGTCAACTGTGCTTTGTGCACATCACCGTGGGGGAATGAGCACAGAGCCCATTATGACGGGAGTCCTCGCTGAAGGATTACCTCCCAGTTAATGATTTTCCTCAAGGCATACTGGTCCGCTCAAGCACAACGATGGCATAGATAATTAACCAAACTGATATCCACTGTTGTCAGTCATCCTCCCAGGTCATCAACAAAGGATATTCAATCCCAGCGTGGAGTTTAAACAAAAAGCTTTGACACAGGCAGACTTAGGCACTGAGTGTCGTGTGGTCGAAACTGATGGTCTAGTTTGTAGTGGAGCAGATTTGCAGAGGATGGGACTGAATCAGCCATTCATTATAATAATGAGCACTCTTCAAGAAATACCAGTAGATCTGGTAGAGAGGTCTGCGAGAGTGAACTTGAGAAGGAAAGAGAATGGGATGATTGCAATAGTATTTATTTCCAAAGAGTACGACACATATGAAAGAGAGATTGAGCAAGGCTCAGTTGAATGTTTTTTGAGATTTGACAAGCACTGCAGCATTATCTGTTTTCAGTGAAACCTGAGGCTCTTTTCAGCAGTACAGTTAGACGTGTAATACACCAGTAGTCTTTGCCTAAATCAACATAGTGTGGCAGAGCCACTGAATGACTCTGGCTGACTGTATATAATTCCCTTTAACGATGTTCTAACACCAGCCTAAACCTGTACCATTGTGTTAGGCATTACTTTTGTGTTTTGTATATAGAGTTTGCATGTACGGGGCGTGGCCCCTTTAAGAGCGCGGGAAAACGCGGGCAAATGTGATGACGTCACGTCGCAAGCCACGGGGCTGCACAGGCAGTCCCCGTGGAGCCTCTGATCAGTAAAGACCTGTTTGCCTGTTCCCTGGTGTCAATCTCAGTTATTTATAGGAATTTGTCAATTCCTACATTGGTGACCCCACTTTTGTGAACGTTTTCACAAAAGAAGAGCACAGCATGGAAGCAAATGCTGTGTCACTGAAGCTGCCACAGTTCTGGGAGCAGCAAGCGACCTCGTGGTTTATTCAGGTCGAGGCCCAGTTCGCCCTGAGGAACATCGATGCGGATCAGACCAAATACCTGTATGTGGTCTCCGCACTCGACAGCTCTACCGCCTCTCGGATCGTCAGCCTCCTTGAAAACCCCCCAACGGAGCGCAAGTATGAAACCCTCAAAGCGCAGTTACTGCAGGTTTTCGGGCTCACAAAATCAGAGCACGCCCGTCGATTATTCGCGATGCCTGGCCTCGGGGACTCCAAGCCTTCAGAGTTGATGAGCCAAATGCTCACACTCCTGGGCTCAGAGCCGGAATGCTTCCTGTTCCGAGAAATTTTCCTCAGCCAACTGCCTGAACAGGTGCAAGCTGCCCTGGCCAGATCTGAAATCGTGGACGATACAACACTCGCTGCGGAGGCTGACAAAATTTTTGCTGTAACTCGGCAGTACTGCGCTGCCACGAGGCACCCATCCCCCGCAGACGCCGCGCCAGCTCGTCAGTCGGCTGGGCTGTGTTTCTGCCACGCGCAGTTCGGCGCGAAGGCGAAGCGTTGCCGCCTTCCCTGCAGTTTTCCCAAAAAAAACAACCAACAACTGCGTCCACCGAGGAACGGGTCTAACGGACACCCCGCGGCCGCGATGGCGATCGGCAACGCGGGAAAGTTGCTCTTCATCACCAACACTCTCGCCGGTCGCCGTTTTCTGTGCGACACCGGAGCGCAGTGCAGCATTTTACCCGCGTCCGCCCTCGATGTGCAGACGGGGAATCACGGCCCCACCCTTGAAGCGGCCAATGGCAGAGCAATTCAGACCTTCGGCAGACGGCGAGTTGAGGTGTGCTTCAGGGGGCAACGCTTTCACTGGGAGTTTGTTTCGGCCAAAGTTTCCCAGCCCCTCCTCGGCGCGGATTTCCTGTGCGCCAACAGCCTCCTGGTCGACGTCAGGAACTGTCGGCTGATCAACGCAGCAACTTTTAATTCTCTTCCGTGTTACCGCAGTAACACTACGTCACGCACTGTCTCCTGTGCGTTCCCGACTCCTGATGAGTTCGCCCGCCTGCTCGGCGAATTCCCCAACCTGACAAGACCCACTTTCTCCTCCTCGGCCACGAAACATGGTGTGGAACACCACATCACCACCAACGGCCCCCTGGTCTACGCGCGGGCCCGGCGCCTGGAACCTGGCAAGCTGGCGGTCGCAAAGGCGGAGTTCGCAACCATGGAACGGTTAGGGATTATTCGCCGGTCAAATAGTCCCTGGTCTTTACCCCTCCATATTGTCCCGAAGCCTGGCGGTGGATGGCGGCCATGCGGCAACTATCAACGCCTTAACGATGCCACCACTCCTGATCGGTACCCGATCTCCCACATTCAGGATTTCTCTGCCCATTTGGCAGGGAACACCGTGTTTTCAAAAGTCAACCTTGTCCGGGGCTACCACCAGGTCCCGGTGCATCCACAAGACGTCCAGAAGACCGCAGTCATCACCCCATTCGGCCTCTTCGAGTTTCTACGAATGCTGTTTGGGTTAAAGAACGCCGCCCAGGCTTTCCAACGCCTGATGGACTCCGTGCTGCAGGACCTCAAATTCCTCTTCGTCTACCTGGACGATATTCTAATTGCCAGTCCTACTAAGGAACAACATACCTGTCACCTACGCACCCTTTTTCGACGCCTCAGTCAACACAGCCTGATTATCAACCCGGCCAAGTGTCAGTTTGGCCTGCACCAAATCGATTTCCTGGGGCATCGCATCACCTCAGGGGGAGCGGTTCCTTTACCTTCAAAAGTGGAGGCGGTGACATCTTTTCCACGCCCGCAGAACATAAAGCCCCTGCAAGAATTCCTAGGCATGGTAAACTTTTACCACCGCTTCGTGCCTAAGGCGACACTGCTCATGCAGCCCCTGTACGAGGCCCTCAAGGGCAAGACTGGCAAGAACCCGGTAGACTGGAGGGATGACATGGCCCGAGCGTTCGCCGACACCAAACGCGCCTTAGCCAACGCGACTATGCTGGCGCACCCGCTGCCAGGAGCCACCATCGCCCTCACCACCGACGCGTCGGACTACGCAGTCGGTGCCGTGCAACAGCAGTGGGTGAACGGGACGTGGCAGCCGTTGGCATTCTTCAGCCGTCAACTACGGTAGAACGAGAGAGCATATAGCACGTTCAACCGGGAGTTGCTCGCCCTTTTTCTGGCCATCCGCCATTTTCGGTTCCTGCTAGAAGGACGTCCTTTCAATGCCTTTGTGGACCATAAGCCGTTAACCTTTGCAATGGCCAAGGTCGCCGAACCGTGGTCAGCCCGACAGCAGCATCAACTGACCAACATATCTGAATTCACCACGGATATACAGCACGTGTCTGGTAAGGACAACCTGGTGGCAGACTGCCTCTCCCGCGCGATCGTCAATACGGTTCATTTGGGCATCGACTACGCCCTCATGGCAGCGGACCAAGCCTCAGACATGGAAGTCCAAGCTTACAGAACGACCATCACTGGCCTCCAGTTGGCCGACGTCATGTTCCATGTGGCAGGTACCATGCTGTTGTGTGACGTCTCCGTACAGGATCCTCGCCCTGCTGTGCCGGTCGCCTGGTGCCGCAAAGTGTTCGAAGCCATACATGGGTTGTCACACCCAGGAATGAAGGCCTCTCAGAAACTGATGTCAGCGAAATTTGTATGGCATGGTATGCATAAGGATGTCCGCGACTGGGCCAACACCTGCGTGGTCTGCCAAAGGGCCAAGGTACAGCGCCATATCAAAGCTCCTTTGGCCACCTTCACAGTTCCGGAGCGACGTTTTGACCATGTCAACGTCAACCTGGTAGAACCACTTCCACCCTCCCATGGTTTTTCACACATCCTGACCATGGTGGACCACACCACCAGATGGCCGGAGGCGGTCCCCCTGTCATCTACTACTTCGGCGGACGTGGCCAGGGCGTTCATTTCCTCCTGGATCGCCCGTTTCGGAGTACCTGCAGATATTTCATCAGACAGGGGACCGCAGTTTTCCTCCGAACTCTGGAATGCAGTGGCCCATGGACTCGATGTCAAATTACACCGCACCACAGCCTACCACCCACAGGCGAATGGCCTCTGCAAACGCTTCCACCAGTCAATGAAAGCCGCCCTGAGGGCCAGTCTCCAGGACGCTGGATGGGCAGACAAGCTACCGTGGGTCCTGTTGGGCCTTCGCACGGCCCCCAAAGAAGACCTTCACTCTTCATCAGCAGAGCTGGTGTCTGGTCAACTGCTGCGAGTCCCAGGGGACTTCCTACCAACATCGACAGAGCCATGGTCCGCGTCTGCTCAGCTTGCTAGTCACCGAGAGGCGGCCAGATGTTTCACACCGGTACCCACTTCGCACCACGGGCTCCAGAGGTCACACGTTCCCACGGGGCTGCACAAGGCTGAATATGTTTTTATTCGCCATGACGCACATAGGGATCCGCTCAAGGCCCCATATACCGATCCCTTCCGCGTGTTGGAGGCAGGGGACAAAACCTTCACAGTAGATGTCGGCGGTAAACCGGACCACATTTCAGTCGAATGCTTAAAGCCAGCGCATTTGGACCTCGACCGCCCCATCGAGACAGCACAGCCACCGAGATGGGGTCGGCCACCCATCGTCGTCACCACAGACCAAATGCACCCGCCCGCCAGACTGCCAGCCGCCCAGCAGCCTCCGCCACGAGAGTACAGGAGTCATTCTGACAGGCTCATCAGACCCCCTCACCATTTGATTTTGTCCGTTAAAGCGAATTCTGGGGGGGCGCATGTGGCAGAACCACTGAATGACTCTGGCTGACTGTATATAATTCCCTTTAATGATGTTCTAACACCAGCCTAAACCTGTACCATTGTGTTAGGCAGTACTGTGTTTTGTATATAGAGTTTGCATGTACGGGGCGTGGCCCCTTTAAGAGCGCGAGAAAACGTGGGCAAACGTGATGATGTCACGTCGCAAGCCACGGGGTTGCACAGGCAGTCCTCGTGGAGTCTCTGATCAGTAAAGACCTGTTTGCTTGTTCCCTGGTGTCAATCTCAGTTATTTATAGGAATTTGTCAATTCCTACAATAGTCTGTTATACTTTACGGGGGTGAAATTGGGTTTGGGGCGATAACTTTTAAAAGATTGGAATATTAGCGCCAGATGCTATGTTTATCTAACTTTAAAAAAATTCATATTTCTCGCCCCAAGAGGGAGGTGGAGCATTAAATCAAGCACTCCACCTCCCTTTTGGAGCGCGATCGGCAGCAGGTGGGGCGGTGAGTTCTGCAGCGCTGCACACTGGGCCGTGCAGCGCTGCCGTGTTGGATGGCTCCTTCCCTCCTTTAAAGGGAAGGGCCATCGCTGCAGGCTCTGCAAAAGTAAGGGCACCTACCTGGACCACCAAGGGAGCGGTGAACCCGCGCGCTGAGCCAAGCACTCACCCAGAGTGCCGAGCTGATCGATTGCGGCAGAAACGCGCAAAAAAAACTGGATTAAAAAGGTAAATTTTTGTTTACTTACCTCGGCCACCTCGCCTTTAAGCATCGCCCCCGAAGCGACCGGTCGCCCGATGCACATCCTTTGAAACTGGCGTTGTTTTCGCCTGTCGATGCTTCAGGGGGCGGAAATGAATTTTGGGTCTGGGGCACTACCAGGGTGATGTGCAATCGGATGACGTCATGATCTCTGGCCACGGCGATAGGGGTTACCGCCGCCGCAAACTGACAGGTGAATTTTGCGTGTGCCGGTAACATCGCCACGCCCGGGCGGTAAGACCTTAGTCTCCATTATCCCCCCCACCCCAGAGGCAATAACGGGAGGCGCTAAGGCACCGAATTTCTAGCCCGTACATCTTTTCACTTCAAAAAAATACAGCGAAATGTAAGAAAATCAGCAGTATTTTTTTGTAACTACTGTGGATACAGTGTGCAGAATCTGTGTGTGTTTAGTTTTAATTTTCACATCAATCAAGTACATCAGCAAAATAAACTGGTAGCTGTAACTCAATATTATAGACTGCAATGCAGTAAAAGTGATCATTCTCCGCCCGAGTCCCACTCTGACCTGTCTGTCCTCGGCCTCTTACACTGTCCTTATTAAGCTCAACGGAAGCTCGAGGAACAGCACCTCATCTTTTGATTAGGCACTTTCCAGCCTTCTGGACTCAACACTGAGTTCAACAATTTCAGATCATAACCACTGCTCCCATTTTTACAGACAGCAGCTGCTGGTAATTATATTGTTGTTAGCTATAGCTCCTCTAGACCAATCTTTTGTTTCGTTACTTGTCCCATTGTCACCCCCTTTTGCCTTGCACCATCATCCCTTTTGTCATTTAATCTCTCCTGCCTTCCACCCTATCACAATCGCTCTCTTTTGTTCTTCCCGCCTCTTTCTCTGCCTCTGCACTTGCTTAAAACATTTTACACCTCTAACTTTTTCCGCTTCTGGCGAAAGGTCATCGACCTGAAACGTTAACTCTGATTCTCTCTCCTCAGATGCTGCCTGACCTAAGAACATAAGAACATAAGAAATAGGAGCAGGAGTAGGCCATACGGCCCCTCGAGCCTGCTCCGCCATTTAATAAGATCATGGTTGATCATTGACCTCAACTCCACTTTCCCGCCTGATCCCATATCCCATGATTCCCCTAGAGTCCAACAATCTATCTATCTCAGCCTTGAATATACTCAATGTCTCAGCATCCACAGCCCTCTGGGGCAGAGAATTCCAAAGATTCACAACCCTCTGAGTGAAGAAATTCCTCCTCATCTCGGTCTTAAATGGCCTAGCCCTTATCCTGAGACTATGCCCCCTAGTTCTAGACACTCCAGCCAGGGGAAACAACCTCTCAGCATCTACCCTGTCAATCCCCTTCAGAATCTCGTATGTTTCAATGAGATCACCTCTCATTCTTCTAAACTCCAGAGAGTATAGGCCCATTCTACACAATCTCTCATTATAGGACAGCCCTCTCATCCCAGGAATCAATCTAGTGAACCTTCGTTGCACCGCCTCCAAGGCAAGTATATCCTTCCTTAGATAAGGAGACCAAAACTGTGCACAGTACTCCAGGCGTGGTCTCACCAAGGTCCTGTACAATTGTAGCAAGACTTCCTTACGCTTATACTCCAACCCCCTCGCAATAGAGGCCAACATGCCATTTGCCTTCCTTATTGCTTGCTGTACTTGCTTGTTAGCTTTCTGTGTTTCTTGCGTGAGGACACCTAAATCTCTCTGAACGCCAACATTTAAAAGTTTCTCACCATTTAAAAAATATTCTGTTTTTCTATTCTTCCTACCAAAGTGAATAACCTCACAAATAACAACAGAAAATGCTGGAAAAACTCAGCAGGCCAGGCAACATCCATGGAGAGAGAAATAGAGTCAACGTTTCAGGTCGAAACCCTTCGTCAGGACTGAAAAATCACAGGAAATGAAACAGATTAAAAGGCCAGTTTGGGGGCTGGGAAATGGGGATGAGAAAACAAAAGAGAAGTGAAGAGATATTAAGAGGTATTTAGAACGAGACGAGATGGTGATAGGACTAGTGGAGAGACAAAAGACGGCTCTAGATTAGGTGTGAAATGCGCTGGCAGAATGAGAGACAGCTGCCATGTGGGAGAGAAAAAAAGGGGGAAGGGCCAAAACAAAGGTGTGGATAAAAAGTATATGTAAAAATGTAATTGGGGCCGAGGTTATGATCTGAAATTGTTGAACTCGATATTGAGTCCGGAAGGCTGTAAAGTGTCTAATCGGAAGATGAGGTGCTGTTCCTCGAGCTTACGCTGGGTTTCCGTGGAACAAGGCAAGAGGCCGCGGACGGTGAGGTCTGAGTGGGAATGGGGCGGTGAATTAAAATGACAGGCGACCGGAAGCTCCGGGTCACCCTTACGGACTGAACGGAGGTGTTCCGCAAAGCGGTCACCCAATCTGCGTTTGGTCTTCCCAATGTAGAGGAGACCACATCGTGAGCAGCGAATACAGTATACTAGATTGCAAGAAGTACAAGTAAATCGCTGTTTCACCTGGAAGGGGTGTTTGGGGCCCTGGACAGTGGGAAGGAGGGAGGTATAAGGGCACTTTCCTCTGATCCCCCTTCTCCCAATCTCACCCCCTGCCGCGGTTTCACTATCCCCTCTGACCTTCCCCTCTTTGACCCTGAACGATCAGTCCTCAGCAAAGGCCTGAGCTTCATCCCCTTACGCCCCCACCTCAATGAATTTCGAGCTCGGCACGATGTTGAGCACTTTTTCCACCGCCTTCGTCTCTCTGCCCACTTCGCTGGCCAGGAGTCTTCCCCCCACACGGCTGACCCTTTCTCCCGCTTTCCGAATTCCCGTTCTACCTGGACCCCTCCCCCTGGCCTCTTACCCTCTCTAGATCTTTTCATTGCTAACTGCCGCCATGACATCAGCTGTCTCCATTTCTCTGCTCCCCTCACTCACTCCAACCTACCTCCCTCTGAACTTGCAGCACTCCATTCTCTCAGATCCAGAGTTAACGGTTCAGCTCGATCTCCAATTTTGATGAAAGGTCATCGACCTGAAACGTTAACCCTGCGTTTCTTTCTACAGATGCTGCCTGACCTGCTGAGTATTTCCAGCATCCCCTTTTTATTTTATGGTTACATTTTTAATTTATGGTCAAAACTAATCAAATCATCAGAATATATAACTTTACAAAACTAAAATGTCCTTTTAAAAATCTATGTCAGCGTCAGCTCAAATTCATAATAGTCATATTTAGCTATAGGTGAATGTGACTGGTTTTCTAAAATATGAATAAGATTTTACTGATGTATAGCCAGGATAAAATGCAGAATGCTGGAAAATATAAATTTAGAATCCTGATTCAAGTGCAAAAACAAGTCCCTGATAACAGAAACAGAAGCTTTAAAGTGGGATCACCCCTAGGAGGGGAAAGAGCTCAGAAATATTGAGTCATTGTCATTGTGGCAAGAAAAAATATGATATTTTAAATATGATTTTTTTTAAACGTCATCACACTGCATGGTTACTACAGTTTCCTAAAACGTGGCTGGTGCATTTTCTTGGCTAATGAGGCCCCTACCTTTAGTAAAATGTGTGGTGCAGAATCATTTCTTCAAGAAGCCCTGAGTTTAATAGGTCAAAACTCTAAGTGACACCCTACTGATCCTCATGGAGGCTGGGGTAGGTGTCCAATGAGTTGTTGAAGTGTCTGTGAAGTGTTGAATTATTTCAGTTTGGAGACTTTAACCAGTTAAATGAGTCGTACAACCAGAGGTGATGGCAGAATTCATGATGTTAAGAAAAAGTATCCTCATAACAACATCAACTTGCATTTCTATACTACCTTTAGCATAATAAAACATCCCAGGGCACTGCATAATCAGACAAAAATTGACACTAACCCGCATAAGAAGATACAAGAATACACAAAATAGGAGCAGTGTGGGCCATATGGCCCCTCAAGACTGTTCCGTCATTCCATAGGATCATGGCTGATCTTCTACCTCATCGCCACTTTCCTGCTCAATCCCCATGTCCCTTGATTCCCTAGGACAAGTGACCAAAATAGATATTAGGACAGGTGACCAAAACAGATATTAGGGAAGATGACCAAAACAGACATTAGGACAGGTTACCAAAACAGATATTAGGACAGGTGACCAAAACAGATATTAGGGCAGGTGACCAAAACAGATATTAGGGCAGGTGACCAAAACAGATATTAGGGCAGGTGACCAAAACAGATATTAGGGCAGGTGACCAAAACAGATATTAGGGCAGGTGACCAAAACAGACATTAGGACAGGTTACCAAAACAGACATTAGGGCAGGTGACCAAAACAGATATTAGGGCAGGTGACCAAAACAGATATTAGGGCAGGTGACCAAAACAGATATTAGGGCAGGTGACCAAAACAGATATTAGGACAGGTTACCAAAACAGATATTAGGACAGGTGACCAAAACAGACATTAGGACAGGTTACCAAAACAGACATTAGGGCAGGTGACCAAAACAGATATTAGGACAGGTTACCAAAACAGATATTAGGACAGGTGACCAAAACAGACATTAGGGCAGGTGACCAAAACAGATATTAGGGCAGGTGACCAAAACAGACATTAGGGCAGGTGACCAAAACAGATATTAGGGCAGGTGACCAAAACAGATATTAGGGCAGGTGACCAAAACAGATATTAGGGCAGGTGACCAAAACAGATATTAGGACAGGTAACCAAAACAGATATTAGGACAGGTTACCAAAACAGGTATTAGGGAAGATGACCAAAACAGACATTAGGACAGGTGACCAAAACAGATATTAGGGCAGGTGACCAAAACAGACATTATGGCAGGTGACCAAAACAGACATTATGGCAGGTGACCAAAACAGACATTATGGCAGGTGACCAAAACAGGCATTATGGCAGGTGACCAAAACAGACATTATGGCAGGTGACCAAAACAGATATTAGGGCAGGTGACCAAAAGCTTGATCAAAGAGGTAGGTTTTAAGGAGTGTCTAAAAGAAGGAGAGAGAGGTAGAGAGGTGGAGGTGTTTAGGGAGGAAATTCTAGGGGGGAGAAATTCGGTATTGCCCCGTTTGGGGCGCAATTATCGGCCGGGCACAAAGTTTAGCGCCTAGCGCTAATTATCGCCTCTGACTGCAAACTTGGCTTCTATCGCCCTTGGAGGCGATTGGAGCGATAAATCAGGCACTACACACCTCTCTTAAGGCGCTAACGCAGAGGAGCGAGGCGCTACCTCAGAGCGCTGGTGAAGCTAATGTGATGTCAGTCAGCAATGGAACACAGACACACTGGCGCCGGTCAGTTCTTAAAGCAGAGGGTCGATCTTGCTCTCCATCCACACCCTGCTCATTGCAGCCTTGAATCTCGGCCTGGAGAGACCTGTACATCAAATCTGTTGGAAAGAACAATGGAGAGGCCCAGGGAAAGAGCTCAGAGTGCAGCCCCCATAGTCTCTTCTAAATCAATGCAAGGAAGGTCAAATCAAAATGAACCTGCAAAGTGCTGCTCAGTACCCAAAACTCCTTCACACAGCATTGAATCTCTCCAGAAGTTTCTCTCTCAGAATGCGTGGCACAAAAATGTCGCCGACAAAAAAAGGCAGGAAGCGGTCGGCTTTAAATAGTGCTCCCCCAGTCCCTCCCCGACTGCAAAACGTTCCCCTCAACCTGTCGTTGCTAGCGGCAGGCAGAAAGGCAGGGGGCGTCACTCAATATCCGGTCCAGGGCATTACCAGGGCGTCACGATCTGTGGGCACAGGAGATCACGACGGTAGTGTTTAGCACCGCCGCAAAATGTCTGGTCAATTTCGCAAGTGGCGCAAACATCGCTGCGCCCGGGCGCTAGTTGCTTAGTGCCCCATTAGCGCTGCTAACGGAGAGGCGCAAAGCCTATACAGCTGAAGGGAGTCAGCCGCGAATGGTGACACAATGAAGACTTTAGCTACATACTGTATATGAATACAATTAAAACCACTAAAATAAGATGAAAACTTCAAACATTTCCACCAAGTTCTCTTGATGAGAACAAAATATATTCTTATAGTGTCAGAAATAAAAACAAGTTAAAGCTCAGGACTGCATTGCAATCATCAGAGATTGCTTAAATCAATTTATTTCAAAATAATCAACATTTTATAGGACAATCTGTGTAAATAATAATCTTTTAATTTCCTCCTGCTTGTTGTCTGTCCTTTCCTCAACAAAGTGCCTTGAAATATTTTGTTATGTTAAACCTAATACCTAAATACTGTTTAGTGAATGTTTAAAATATATTCAATCAGTTCTCAGCAAATAACAACAACAACTTACATTAAAATATGTTTAACTTAAAAATTGTTCTAAGGCACATCACAAATTCAAATAGGTAGGGAACTGAGCCATGGAGGAGGAGGTTAGGAGGAGTGACCAAAGATCTGGTCAAAAAGTTGTGTTTTGAGAAGGTTTTCAAAGCTGGCGAGAGAAGTGGAAAAGCAAAGGGTTTAGGGAGGACTGCAGTTAAACAGGAGCCATCAGCATGGAGCCAGGACCTCCTGACGGTGATGTTCAGTTAGCATACTGACATCATACTGCAAACTGGCTTGAGTCTGTTAAGTGGAGTGCTGCTTTCTCCTAATATAAAAACCATTCCATTTAGACTTTTAAAAGTTCCCAAAGGATTGCCTGGATACTTTCGAAATGCGGCTTCGCTCAGGATCGAAATTATACTGTCAGTGATGAGGAGTTGAAGTGGTGTGAGATGGCCTTCTGGTGGGGATTTTACATGGCTTGGCTTTAGTGTGCGTTGGTGACACTGCTACTTTTCACTTGGACACTCACACAAAATCACTTTGCAGAGGCTTGAAAGTGGCAGCATAACTGCACGCTGATTTATTCACAAATTACATCAGAAGATAACATGAAAGATACACTACATATCTGTGTGATGTGTTTTATTGTCGCAGGGGAGTTCTCCCCGGTGTCCTGGCCAATACTTAGCCCTCAACCAACATATCAAAAACAGATTATCTGGTCATTAGCACATTGCTGTTAGTGAGAGCTTGTTGGGAGCTTGCAATTGGCTGCCACGTTTCCCACATTACAACAGTGACAACACTTCAAAAAGACCTTAATTGGCCGTAAAGCACATTGAGATGTCCGGTGGTCATGAAAGGCGCTATATAAATGCAAGTCTTTCTTTCATTCAATGTGCCGCCGAAGAGTGGTGGACAGACAATAATGCGTTGAGGGATGCTCGTAGTGTATGTACCTTGAAGAAGGAACTATATTCTGCAGCCCCTGTATACTGCAGTACCAGTAGTGACCACCCCCGTATATAAGCCTATGTAGTAACTTTGTATAGTAGTTCCAGTTTTGTCTCCATTCAGTAAACACCTGTTATAACCAACTTCTGCAGTCCATGTCTCAATTACACACGGATATTACATTGGCGACGAACAGATCCGAACTTACCTACAGTTCTGCACCACCTCACGGGGATCCATCCCTGAAGCAAAGTTATTGGAGGTCGAAGCCAGAAGGAAGAAATCCCAAAAAAAGAAAAAAAAAACAGACAGAGGAAACGGGCGTCGACTGTGGGCAACCGCCCTCTGATTCATCGAATTCGAAGATTTGCAGGGGAGGCTGTCGAAAGCTGGGCTTGGTTCTCCAGTCTATGGTGTTCCAGCTAATCGGGCTGGTGGCAGGTAGTACACTGATCCTTCCTGGGCTGCGGCGGGATAGAGCTCGATCGG
This sequence comes from Somniosus microcephalus, assembly GCF_052327205.1. Lineage (NCBI taxonomy): Eukaryota > Metazoa > Chordata > Chondrichthyes > Squaliformes > Somniosidae > Somniosus > Somniosus microcephalus. The sequence continues at coordinate 188,548,248 of NC_140995.1, read as the reverse complement.
GTGGCTTTTCAACGGGGCCGAGCAGCGTTGTCAGGAAAGAGGAGAGAGAGAGAGAGGGTGGAGCACACAGGGTGCGGCCGGTGCTACGAAGCCGGGCAGCGTACAGACCCGAGAAGAGGGAGGAACGTGTCCCATAGGGTCTGCTCTGACGACGGGAACAGTAATTAAAATAAAGGAAAAAGAAGATAGAAGCGCAGAAATCCGCGAGGTGCTGCAGTTTGCCACAGGGACCGCGGAGAGCGGCGTTGGCAGCAGCACGGGGGGAAGCGCGCGAAGACCATAGGGCGTCGGCATCAAGGCATAAAAACGCCAGCAACAGCGCTGACAGCAGCGGAAAAGACAGAAAGCGCGGGAGGCGCCATCTTAATCCAGTGGGGAAGAAGGCAAAGCGCGGGAGGCGCCATTTTGTTCAATTGGGGAAGAAGGCAAAGCGCGGGAGGCGCCATCTTAGATCGCCAAGATGCCGAAGACTGGCAATATCACTGCCTTCGATAATGAAATAGAAGACTGGACCACATATGTGGAAAGTGTCGAAGTATATTGCAAGGCAAATGAAGTAGCCGATGAGAAAAAGGCATCGGTACTACTAAACTTAATGGGCGCAAGAACGTACGGCCTATTGCGGAACCTGATCACTCCAGTCAAACCGATGGGGAAGAGTTTTAACGAAATTGTTGATATCCTACAGGAACACCTAAATCTTACACCGCTGCTGATAGCAGAAAGATTTAAATTCCACAAGAGAAATCAGCATAAAGATGAGAGCAATGCTGATTACCTTACAGAACTACGCAAGCTATCAAAGCACTGCCAGTTCGGAGCAGGACTGGCAGATACCCTACGGGACAAATTTGTCTGTGGACTCCTGAGTGAAGAAACTCAGAAGAAGTTACTCTCGGAGAAAGAGCTGATGCTAGATAAGGCTTTCAGCGTGGCAGTATTGTACGAAGCAGCAGCAAGGGGAGCTGCGGAAATACAGCAAAAGCCACAGGAATACGGCACCCATGAAATGACACGGGGATTTGAAAAATGTTATCGCTGCGGCAGAACAACCCATGACCAGAAGGACTGCTGGTCCAAGGACAAAATATGCAGGCAATGCGGAAAGATGGGACACATTGCACGAGTTTGCAGGTCCGGGAAGAAGACTAACGACAACAAAAAGACTACTAAGGAAAAGTACAGGAAAGTACAAAAGATGACGGACAGTAGTTCCGAAGACCAGAAGAGCGATAGTGAATCCGGGAACAAGAGACTAAGCTGTCTCAAACTACACAATGTAATCGCAAAAGAGGATCACCGAACCATTTGGGTCACCCACATGATAGCAGGGTCCCAAGTCAAAATGGAATTGGATACAGGATCAGCCCTGACTGTCATGAATCGATGAGACTACGAGCGGCTATTCTCACACATACCCTTGAAAGACACATCCATTGTCTTGAAGACATATACGGGGCAGAAAGTATACCCCAGAGGGAAAATAAGGGTGCCTGTCGAATACAACGGCAAGGAAATACAGAAATTGTATCTGTACATACTGCAAGATGGTGGACCACCGTTATTGGGACGTGAATGGATCAGAAAGATAAGTTTAGACAGGCACTCTATTCAGGCACTGACTGTGGCTGGTAAAAAGGATGACAACGTCACACCTGGACGATTGACAAAAATCTTAGCTAACGCTAAATAGGTATTTCAACAAGGACTGGGAACTCTTAAAGGCGTAACTGCCTCGATAAAAATAGAAGAGAATGCAATTCCCAAGTTTTTCAAAGCAAGACCGGTACCGTATGCAATTCGCCCAGCCGTCGAGGCAGAGCTGGAGAATCTGGAGAATGCAGGCGTGTTATCTAAGGTAGACTGGAGCAAGTTCCTGTCATGAAGAAAACGTTAAACAATAAGTCTGAGGAGCCAAGGAAGGTTCGCATCTGTGGGGACTTCAAGGTGACTGTGAACCCAGTCCTTCACACAGTACAGTATCCTCTTCGGAGGATAGAAGATATTTTCGCCTCACTATCTGGAGTGAAACGTTTTACAAAAATTGACCTAGCGCAAGCATATTTGCAGATGGAGGTTGGAGAATCCTCTAGGAAATATCTCACGATAAACACTCACAAAGGTCTTTACCAGTATAATCGACTGGTATTCAGAGTAGCATCAGCTCCGGCTATATGGCAAAGAGCAAGTCCTGCAAGGGATTCCGGGGACTCAGTGTTACTTGGACGACATCCTAGTGACAGGTGAAAATGACAGTGAACACCTTGCCAACCTAGAGCAGGTGCTCACTAGACTAAGAGAAGATAGGCTACGAGCCAATCGCCCCAAGTGCGAGTTTTTTAAGAAACAAATATCGTATTGTGGCCACGTGATTGATGAAGAGGGGTTACATAAGTCCCCTGACAAAATTGAAGCGGTAGCTAAGGCTCCAGCGCCTGAAAATGTGTCGCAACTGAGGTCATTCCTCGGATTGGTGAATTACTACCATAAGTTTTTGCCGAATTTGTCCACAATTCTGCACCCACTGAACGCCCTGCTACAAACTGGAGCAGCATGGAAATGGAGCGATGAATGCAAGCGGGCCTTTCAGGATTGTAAAGGCCTGATCACTTCAAGAGAAGTATTGGCTCACTACAACCCATCACTACCGATAAGACTGGCGTGTGATGCGTCTCCCTACGGCGTTGGAGCGGTACTGTCACATAAATCCCTTGATGGTTCAGAGAGGCCGATAGCTTTTGCGTCACGCTCGTTAACTGCAGCCGAGCGTAACTACGCCCAGATTGACAGAGAGGCCCTCAGCCTGGTGTGGGAGGTGAAGAAGTTCAATCACTACCTGCACGGACAGAAATTTACTCTACTAACTGATCATCAACCTCTTGTCTCCATTTTCAACCCTAAGAAGGGCGTCCCGATAATGACAGCACAACGGCTACAGAGGTGGTCCCTTTTCCTAGGGGCACAACAATATGACATCGAGTACAAAGGAACGAAACAGCATGGGAATGCTGATGGATTGTCGCGCCTACCGTTGCCGACGGTGGAAGAAGCACCTACAGTGGATCCTGTGGAGATATTCCACTCGACCATAGTCGAATGTCTACCTGTGACGAATGCAAACATAGAAAAGGAAACACGAAATGACCCGACACTCTCCAGGGTCTATGATTTAACGGTGACGGGATGGCCAGCACATGGCGAACCACTGTTGCCAGCATTCTCGCCGAGAAGAGAACAGCTGTCAGTGTGCCGAGGAACCTTGATGTGTGGATCCAGAGTCGTAATTCCACCCAAATTGAAGGATAGAGTGCTCAATGAGCTTCATGAGGGTCATCTGGGAGGGGTAAAAATGAAGAACTTAGCCAGAGTGTTTGTGTGGTGGCCGGGAATTGATAGAGAAATCGAAGAGATGACCAAGAGCTGTACAGGATGCCAGAAGGTCCAAAACGCCCCACCACAAGCCCCTCTACATCCATGGGAGTGGCCCTCATCTCCATGGCAAAGGGTACACATTGATTTTGCTGGTCCATTTATGGACTCGATGTTTTTAATTGCGGTGGATGCACATTCAAAGTGGCCAGAGGTAATAAAAATGTCCTCAACCACCACAGAAAAAACGATCACAGTCTTACGGACCATATTCGCCAGAAATGGGCTGCCTGAACAGATTTGCTCCGACAATGGACCACAGTTTGTGTCTGAAGAGTTCCGGAGTTTCTTAAAGAACAATGGTGTTAAGCATTACACATCCGCCCCATATCATCCAGCCACCAATGGATTGGCTGAGAGGTTCGTTCAAACATTCAAGAAGGCTGTCAAGGCAATGTGTAATGAAGACATACCCCTACAACACAAGGTGGATAACTTCTTGTTTGCCTACCGGAATGCGACACATGCGGTTACCAACCAAACTCCAGCCATGATGTTCTTCAATCGAAGACTAAGATGCCGCTTGGATTTGGTTAAGCCAAACATCAGAAGAGATGCGGAGAACAGGCAGTTTCAGAATATGAATGAAAGGCCAACCAGGAGTTTCAAGATAGGTCAACCAGTTTTGGCCCGAGACTACCGCACAGAGAAATGGCAGCCAGGAACGATCTGCACATGGCAAGGACCTCTAATGTATACCGTGGACGTTGGAGAGAGCATTGTAAGACGCCATGCTGACCAGATTCTAGAGTCACTGGAAAACGTCAAATCTACACCACGATCCTATACACCTGGTGATGAAACCGAAGTACCAATTGCATCTACCTCAGAATCGGTGATATTGGAAGCAGACGAACCAAATAACGACGTTGATCCCGAATCAACTTTGCCAGAAGACCCTGATACCCCAAAGAGGCATTATCTGGACAGAATCAGGAAGCCTCCTCAAAGACTGAATTTATAATTGATTAACTTCAGCTAATGTATATAGCAACTGTGATTGTAAATAAGTTATTTAATTATTAATCGAATGTTATGTACTGTTTAGCTAAAAGGGGAGGAATTGTAGTGTATGTACCTTGAAGAAGGAACTATATTCTGCAGCCCCTGTATACTGCAGTACCAGTAGTGACCACCCCCGTATATAAGCCTGTGCAGTAACTTTGTATAGTAGTTCCAGTTTTGTCTCCATTCAGTTAACACCTGTTATAACCAACTTCTGCAGTCCGTGTCTCAATTACACACGGACAGTACAATGCTGTCTTGTCTTAAGCCTGCAGATTCTCCGCATTAGCTCCGTTTAATGCATCGTTCATTGAGTCAAAGATTATAGCTAATATAGCATTTGCCATTAGTGCATATATTTTTGTTTTACAATTCATTTAGTGTCCTTTCCATTTCTCACTGTGGCAAAAAAAAAATGTGAACTCCGTAAATCTGAAATAAAAATGAAAACATCCTGGAAATGTGCAGCAGATAAATCAATTTCTGAAAATGAAATGTAGGCTCATGCTTTTCAGGGGCAAACCTTGATCAGAACAAGTTAACATTATTCTGATTAAATTAGAGATTTAACACTTGACTGAATTGCGCGGTAATATGCACAGGCATTCCACAGAATTATTTCAACCCACTGGTACTCAAGACCGGCTTTACTCAATATCTGAGAGGTTATTAAAAGTTAATTTCAACAGGAAACAGCTCTCGAGTGCAGTGGATTGAATTACCTCAATGGATTATTCCAAGGGCACTGATAACACTGTGTAAATCCCTGTCCGCATTGACATAACACAGCCATTATTAACCCATTAGAAATAAACAGGTTAACAACAGTGTTAAAATAGTGCCGATAGGGATCTGCAAGAACGTTAAGTGGTGCACTAAAATAGCAGAGAGGTGTAATTAAACCCATTATTGTGCAGAGCTGTCAGTCTGACAGCACTCACTTTAACTGCAACCTGATTTTGCCATTGAACTTGGCCCTTAATAATTGATGTTTTGAAAAAGATAAAATCCAAAAAGTACTTCCTATTTTATCTGAGTTTCACGTCTAAAGATAAGTCAATTTCTGACAGGGTTTACAATGTGCTCTTTTAATTCTCATTTACTGCTTTGAGCTCCTTCCCTATATTTGCACTATGAAAAGGTCGAATCATTTACTGTTACCCAGGAGATCGGTAAGTCAGTTCCAGTACTCATCAAAGGAGCTTTTTGTGGCTGGAAGTGTTTACACAGAGAAGTAAATGCCATTCAGTGAAATATGAGCAGCGCCCTTACACCACTTGAGAAATTGGAAGTTCGAGCCAAAAGGCGGAACAAGTGATCATTCCTAATTCACTTGCTGCTGACTGTGTCAGTATTACCTAACACTGCATTTTAAAAGTAGCATTTCTCCATTATTAAAAAAACAACAGCAGCAACAGCCAACGGCAAATTTAAAGAAGTAAAAACATCCCAAAGTCCTTCACAGATGTGAAAACATTTCCCCCAGATTTTGCTGTAATAATAACGGCGAGGGTGTCAGCGCTCATCGTTATTATGGAATAAATCTGACAGCAACTTCTGGTGTCTGCACATGCACAATTAAACACGGAAATCTAGAAGTTGCTGTCAGAGATACCCCGCTCCTCCACAGGATGCGCTGTTGCAGTCCTCACTGATAGCCTCAGCATTGAAGTGACTGCAACGGCGTGAATTTGCTGTACTTGCCCACTAGTTCCGCACTAAAGACAGCTGAAAAAGTTAGGGCTGGTGCATTTGGGAGTAAGTGAGTTTTTAATCACATAATAAGTGATAATTATTGCTGAACAACCGCTCTGGTCCAAAAAAATAATTTTACAAGTGTAGGGTCTCATTTCCTCAGAAGAAAATTAATGTTGGAGATTTAAAAAAAATAAAATACATTTAAAAATGTTTTTCTGTCTGTCTCTTTTATCTCTCTCCCTTAATCCCATCTATATTTCCCAATCTTTATTTTGCTTTCTGTACATGATTTAAATCTAATTTATATTTCCTGTTTTATACTTCCTGGTTTGCAGTCTGCATGTCTTAGTGAGGATTCTTCAATCTGATTGGTTGAAGTGCCTCGCTGTTTAATTTCCTGCTCACAGCCACCACAGATCTCCTGTCGAGGGTGCTGCAACTGAAACAGATGCCGGATTAGTGGAAATCTCCGCTGACAAGGCCACAGAAAGTTTGTAGGCAACTGTCAGTGAGGTGAACAGCGAGCGGCATTCCTTTGCCACTGTGAGCAAAATCCGGGCCAATGAGAACTGAGCAGTGGTGGGAGAAGGGCTAGCAATGGGGATCGAAGGCAAGATCAAAGAGGTAAGTTTTAAGGAGGTTTTTGAAAGACAGGGAGAGGCAGCAAGACAGAAAGGGTTAGGGTGAGGTTTCTAGAGCATGGGGCTGAAACTAGTGAATGCTCTGCCACTGAAGGCGGAACAGAGTTGGAGTGGGGTTGGAATGAAATGCAATGGAAACCAAAATTGGAGAGCAGAGGGTGTGTGCTGGAACATAGGACTGAATGAGGCTGCAGAGATAAGAAGGGGTGAGACCATGGAGGGACTTGTAAATAAGGGAATAAAGGGTTATGGAAACAGGGCAACCAAAGGGGAATAGGACTACTGTGTGTGTGGAGGATAAACACCAGCATGGACTAGTTGGGCCTAATGACCTGTTTTCATGTTGTAATTTCTATGTAATAAAGACAAAAATTTTGTAATCGATGCTTCGGGGGATGAGAAGTGAATGAAGATGGGAAGCACAGGGGTGATTGGGGAGCAGGATTTTGTGTGCGATAGGATACTAATGGCAGAGTTTTAGACCAGTTGTCACTTGTGAAGGACAGAACATGGGAGACCAGAAAGGATTGTTGGAGTAATTCAGTCTGGAAGTGACAAAGGTGTGAATAAAAGATACACATCACTTTTGTTATTAATCCATCATAATTAGAAAGCAATGGATGCTTAGGAGTGATTACATCAAGGAGAAGATACAGGCCCTGATTTTCCATGGAGATTGTTCTGAGCTTCCACCGTAAATTCAGCGGGAGATTTGCAGAAGCCCTGGAGAAAAGGTGTAAACTGTCATTTCCAGCGGTTTATGTCATTTCTCCGTGGGTTCTGATGATCTCCCACCAAAGTTACAGTGGGAGATCGGAGGATCCTCCTGCGGGAGGTCAAAACCACGAGACCATGGCAGTGGACTAGGAGACAGTAATCCAATCAAGGGATTCAGATAGCAACATAAAATGTGATAGCAAAGCTCCAGCTCAGAGCCCTGAGATCCTCTAGCAGACATCAAGTATTGTTTATATCATCTGGGGGTCGATAATAAGGCATAGCTGATGAATATTATCAGGTATGGGGCCAACATTACAACAGTGACTACACTTCAAAAAATACTTCATTGGCTGTAAAGCGCTTTGGAACGTCCAGTGGTCATGAAAATCTTTCTTTCTTTCTTGCTTTCTTTCTTTCTGAAGCCTGTTTATTTATTGTACAAAGCGCACTGAAGACCTATGCTCCAGGCATGTACTAGGATATGGCCTAATTTTTTTTAATGAGTTTCTAGCTTTATAATGTGGTCTCAATATCCTCCGCTGCCCGACTGGTTTACCTGAGTACCGGGGACCGTCCATTCAGTCCTTGGCGGCAGCCTCTTGCCACCAGAGATTGCGCTCCCTCCCGCCAACTAGCCATCCAGATGAGGCCCAGGAGTTAAAATCATTCCAGCTGCTGAGGTCAGAGCGGTTTGTCGCCTGCCAAGGCTCCCCCCCCAACCCCACCCCCAACCCCACCCCCTGCCTGATTCCTGCCCTAAGTTAAACTCAAGGGCCCAGAAATTGGGCTACTTACTGCCACGAGTTACCACTGCAATCCTGGAAAGAAATGGCGGCTGCCACTCTAATGCCCTTCTCTGGTACAGGACTCAGTGGCCATCGTTTTGGTGAGGACCTTAGCATTGCCGATAGCAGCACTGGCCCTGGAGATGCAAATATGGAGAACTTGACGTCAGTCGGCGTGCAACACTGACTTAACTTCACACTCTGCAAAATTGGACTTTTGCGCTGAGTTTAGCATTGGGTCCTAAGCTCACTTTGAAAAGCGAGCATGCAGCAGACTGACAGGGATGCTGTCAGCATTTCTTAAAGGGACACATTTTTCAGGCAAGTTTGCATTTAAGCTCTTGGTCTGGATTTTTTATATTTTATTGAATTAATGGCTTGGTGCAATGCATATTAAACGTTTTTTAAGTGTGCAAGGAGTGCAGGGAGTGCTGCTGGATGCTTGCAAGGCCTCGGATGGTAAAGGAAGGCCTCTGAGAAGGCAAAAATGCTGGCAATACTCAGCAGGTCAGGCAGCATCAGTGGAGAGAGAAACAGAGTTCACATCTCAGGTCGAGATGCTGCCTGACCTGCTGAGTATTTCCAGCATTTTATGCTTTTATTTCAGATTTACAGCATCCACTCACAGAGGGAAGAGGAAGACACAGAAAAGGAACAAGCAGAAGAGGAGAAAGCAGAAGGAAGGATGCAACACAGACAGCCCCTTTCTGGCCGGAATATCCGGGATAGAATCATTTGCCTGCAGTACCAGTGACCACAACCCCAATTCCCCTTTCAACATTTGTCCCACACCTTATCTTCCCTCTGTTACTTACCATCACAGTGGTACTTGGCCATACTGCTGAAATAAAAGCCATCACAAAACAAACTTTCCAATCCAACTTTATCCATATATGCATCCAATATGACATCAAGAAATCAACTAATCAACCTTGTGCATTCCCTTAGTGACTGTCTTGTGTGTGCCTTTGTCTATCTACTGATGTATTAAGGGGTTTAGCATCTTTGAAAGTGGATAAATCCCCAGGCCCAGGTTAAATGTATCTCAGACTGTTAAGAGAAATAAGAGAGGAAATAGCAGAGGCTCTGACCATCATTTTCCAATCCTCTCTGGCTGCAGGTGTGGTGCCAGAGGACTGGAGAACTGCTAACATGGTACCATTGTTTAAAAAAGGAGAAAGGGATAGACTGAGTAATTACAGACCAGTCAGCCTAACCTCAGTGGTGGGAAAATTATTGGAAACATTTCTGAGGGCCAGGATAAATCTTCATTTAGAAAGACATGGATTAATCAGGGACAGTCAGCATGGATTTGTTAAGGGAAGGTCATGTCTGACTAACTTGATTGAATTTTTTGAGAAGATAACAAGTAGGGTCGATGAGGGTAGTGCATTTGATGTAGTCTATATGGATTTTAGCAAAGCTTTTGATAAGATCCCACATGGCAGACTGATCATGAAAGTAAAAGCCCATCGGATCCAAGGCAAAGTGGTAAGTTGGATCCAAAATTGGCTCAGAGGCAGGAAACAAAAGGTAATAGTTGAAGGGTGTTTTTGTGACTGGAAGGCTGTTTTCAGTGGGGTTTCACAGGGCTCAGTACTGGGTCCTTTGCTTTTTGTGGTATATATCAATGATTTGGACTTGAATGTAAGAAGTATGATTAAGAAGTTTGCAGGTGATACAAAAATTGGCTGTGTGGTGGATAATGAAGAAGAAAGCTGCAGACTGCAGGAAGATATCAATGGACTGGTCAGGTGGGCAGAACAGGGGCAAATGGAATTCAATCTGGAGAAGTGTGAGGTAATGCATTTGGGGAGGGCTAACAAGGCAAGGGAATACGCATTAAATGGTAGGACACTGAGAAGTGCAGAAGATCAGAGGGACCTTGGAGTGCATGTCCACAGATCCCTAAAGGTAGCAGGACAGGTAGATAAGGTGGTTAAGAAGGTATACGGAATACTTGCCTTTATTAGCTGAGGCATAGAATATAAGAGCAGGGAGGTTATGCTTGAACTAAAGGTGTTGCTATGGGAAACCGCATGGGCCCTAGCTATGCCTGCCTTTTCGTGGGATATATATGTAACATTCTTTGTTCCAGTCCTACTCAGGTCCCCTTCCTCACCTCTTTTTCCAGTACATCGATGACTGTATCAGTGCCGTTTCCTGCTCTCGCCCTCAACTAGAAAATTTCATTCACTTTGCTTCCAATTTCCACCCTTCCCTCACCTTCACATGGTCCATCTCCGACTCTTCCCTTCCCTTGCTTGACTTCTCTGTCTCCATTTCTGGCGATAGGCTATCGACAAACATCCACTACAAGCCCACTGACTCCCACAGCTACCTGGACTACACTTCTTCCCACCACGCTTCCTGTAAGGACTCTATTCCATTCTCCCAGTTTCTCCGTCTCTGCCGCATCTGTTCTGACGATGCCATCTTCCATACCAGTGCTTCCAATATGTCTTCCTTTTTCCTCAACCGAGGATTCCCCTCTACCATGGTGACATGGTCCTTGACCGTGTCCGTTCCATTTCCTGCACTTCTGCTCTCACCCCTTCCCCTCCCTCCCAGAACCATGATAGTGTTCCCCTTGTCCTCACCTTTCACCCCACCAGCCTCCACATTCAATGGATCATCCTCCGCTATTTCCGCCACCTCCAACGTGATCCCACCACGAAACACATCTTCCCCTCACCTCCCCTTTCAGCATTCCGAAGGGACCGCTCCCTCCGCAACATCCTGGTCCACTCCTTAATCACCCCCGACAGCCCTTCCCCTTCACCCGGCACCTTCCCGTGCAAGCGCAGGAGATGCAACACCTGCCCTTTTACCTCTTCCCTTCCCACTGTACAGGGCCCCAAAAACCCTTTCCAGGTGAAACAGCGATTTACTTGTACTTCTTGCAATTTAGTACACTGTATTCGCTGCTCACGATGCAGTCTCCTCTACATTGGGGCAGACCAAACGCAGATTGGGCGACCACTTTGCAGAACACCTCCATTCAGTCTGTAAGAGTGACCCCGAGCTTCCGATCGCCTGTCACTTTAATTCTCCGCTCTACTCCCACTCTGACCTCTCTGTCCTCGGCCTCTTACACTGTTCCAATGAAGCTCGAGGAACAGCACCTCATCTTTCGATTAGGCACTTTACAGCCTTCTGGACTCAACATTGAGTTCAACAATTTCAGACCATAACCCCTGCCCCCATTTGTCAGGCAGCTGTTGATGATTCTGCCATCCCCATTTGTAACATTTAACCACCCCTGCCTCCTACCCTAGCACAGACTGTTCCTTCAATTCCTTCCTCGCCTTCTCCCCCAACCTTTCCCTGTCTCTGCACCTGCTTAAAATCTGTTACATCTCGAACCTTTTCCAGTTCTGATGAAGGGTCCCAGACCTGAAACATTAACTCTGTTTCTCTCTCCACGGATGCTGCCTGGCTTGCTGAGTGCTTCCAGCATTTTCTGTTGTATAAAATACTAGCTAGGCCACAGCTAGAATACTGTGTGCACTTCTGGTCATCACATTACAAGAAGGATTGATTGCACTAGAGGGGGTGCAGAGGAGATTTACGAGGACGTTGCCTGGGTTGGGGAATTTTAGTTATGAGGAAAGATTGGATAGGCTGGGGTTGTTTTCTTTGGAACAGAGGAGGCTGAGGGTAGACCTAATTGAGATGTATAAAATTATGAGGGGCCCAGATAGAGTGGATAGGAAGGACCTATTTCCCTTAGCAGAAGGATCAATAACCAGGAGGCATAGATTTAAAGTAATTGGTAGGAGGTTTAGTGGGGATTTGAGAAGAAATTTTTCACCCAGAGAGTGGTGGGGGTCTGGAACTCACTGCCTGAAAAGGTGGTAGAGGCAGAGACCCTCATCACATTTAAAAAGTACTTGGCTATGCACTTGACGTGCCATAACCTGCAAGGCTACAGACCCAGTGCTGGAAAGTGGGATTAGGCTGGATAGCTCTTTGTCGTCCGGCTCGGACAAGATGGGTGGAATGGCCTCCTTCTGTGCTGTAAATTGTTGTGTATGTAACCGTTTACCTTTAAGGGAACTATAGAATGTGACCGTTCGCCTTTAAGAGCACTACTTCAGGGTGGCACTATTTATTGGCTCATGTATACTGTAATACCGATAGTGACCACACCAGTATATAAGGGTTGTGATACGTTAACTAGGGCAGAAATCGCCCAGACCTCTGAATAGTAAAGACCTGTTTTGTTTGTACTTCTAAAGTCTCTAAAGTTATTTACTGCACAACCTACAGACTTTACAGTGGCGACGAGTCCGATCGTACCCTGCGGCAAGACTAACCAGTAGCAGAGAGCTTCAAAAAGAAAACACGAGGCTCCGTCTACTAAAAGTATAGTACTTACTGGAAGCTGGAAGATTAACAGCAAAGCTGCGGCAGCAACAGGCACAGATTACCCTGCTACCACAACTTGAGCGAGCCAATCAGCCTAAAACAAGGCGGCCGAAGAGACTGTGAGTAGTTAAAACAAATAAATTTAAAAAAAAAACGGGGTAGAAGTATTTGGAGGAGAAGGGCAAAGCATTCGGGTCCAACGGCGTCGGGTGACAGCCGGACCGCGGGCAATGTGAGAAGCCGTGCAGCAACCGCTGCCACGAAGCGCTGAGCCTGCGAGTAGGCGCGGGAGTGTCAGAGCCGAGAGCCGTGCGAGCGGGGGAGCCAGAGCCGAGCGGGAGGCGTTGCAAGCCAGCGATCGCATCTCCAGATAAGGGCCGAGAGCCGCGAGAGCGATCGGATCTACAGATAAGGGCCGGCAGCCGCTTCGCGATCCAGCGATCGCATTATAGATAAGGACCGCACTCGGGCTGACAGACGGCGTCGGGGGACCGGGTGAAGACCGCCAAACGCGGGAAAACCGCCATTGAAGTGGGCGGGGAGAGCGAGAAGCGCGGGAAAGCCGCCATTTTTCGGGGAAAACCGCTGAAGAAGAAGGAAGAAGCGGGAAACCGCCATCTTGGAAATTATTAAGAATTTCAGAAAAGTAATAAGATTTTTCAGAAAGGCTGGTGTGTTCTCAAGAAGAGAGAAGGAAATTAATAATAAGTAAAGTAATACTTGTACTGTTCTCAAAAAGAGAAGAAGATGCCTAAGCGAGGAAATATTAATGATTTTAATGCAGAAATAGAAGACTGGGCCACGTATGTGGAACGCATAGAAATATATTGCGTAGCCAACGAAATTGAGGATGACAACAAGGCAATAACTTTGTTAAATTCGATGGGAGCAAAAACATACGGGCTTTTGAAACATCTAATAGCACCAGTTAAACCAGTGGACCAGACCTTCGAAGAGATCGTAACAGTGCTGAAGGATCACTTGAACCCCACACCGTTGATGCTGGCTGAACGATTTAAATTTTACGCCAGAACCCAGAGGCAAGATGAAAGCAATGCGGAATACTTAGTCGAACTGCGTAAGCTAGCGAAATACTGCCAGTTTGGAGGGAATTTGACAGAGGCGCTGCGGGACAAGTTCGTATGCGGCTTGGCCAAAGAAGGAACGCAGAAGCGACTTCTGGAAGAAAACGACCTCACACTGGACAGGGCTGTCCTCATAGCTTCATCGCACGAAGCCGCAGCGAAAGGGACGGCGGAAATGCAGCTAAAGGCGGCGGCACTCGGGGTGGACCAAATTACAACAAGCACTCCCAAATGCTACCGTTGTGGAAAGACAACGCACGACCAGAATCAGTGCTGGTTTAAGAACCAAGAGTGCAGGAAATGTGGCAAACTGGGTCACATCGCGAAGGTATGCAGGTCCGGAAAGAAGACCAACAAGCAAAGGAAGCCACCACCACAAGGAAAGTACAACAAGGTGCATCAGGTGGCTGAAAAGAGTTCAGACGAACAAAATTCAGACTCAGACCCAAACAGCCAGGAGCTGGATAGTCTGAGAATCCACCATGTGGGTAAAGTAACTGATCTACAGTTGATCTGGGTCACACTAAAAATAGCGGGAGTCCAAGTACGAATGGAGCTGGACACGGGATCAGCTGTATCCGTCATCAACCAAAAGGACTATCACCGGCTATTCTCTCACATACCCTTAAGAAATACCAAATTCGTATTACAGACATACACAGGGCATCATGTATACCCCCTGGGAAAAATACGAGTCAAGGTGAGAGATAGGGGTAAAGAACACCCACGAATGTATCTGTACGTACTACCTGAGGGAGGACCACCACTTCTGGGACGGGAGTGGATCAAGAAAATAGACATAGAATGGCACTACCGACAAGCAATGACGAGTGAGGACTCGGTGCAGACAAGCAGCTCAGACTCCGAGCCGGAAGACGATAAGTCCAGCTTATGTATGAAAAACAAGATTAACATGAACTCATGGACTAAGGTTGGGAAATCGATGGCGTGCATAAAGACAGAGAATTCTGAGTCTGTTCAAGCTACAGACAGATGCATTACGGAGGAACACCGGGCTAGAACTCAACATTATGTCAAAGTACAACGACAATTAGAACAGTTGAGTGCCCGTCTCCTACAAGAGATGGAAAAGGTGAAAAAGTTCTGGGACACCGAATGGGAGTCCCTGGAAAGACAACAGAGACAGCTCGCTCAAGCAGAGAGCGACCATAGAGCCATCGTGGCCAAGTACCAATCACATCTCCCTGAGGCTGTTCAGGAACTAGAATATACACAGAACGATCCAAAGGAAGAGGAATCTTCAGGAAGTCAGGATGGTATTCCAGTTCACCTCTACGACTTGTTGCAAGCAGAGTGTAACGAGTTGAAAGAACAGTATGAACAGGCTCGGACTACAATCCTGGAAGGGGTTAACTTGGCAACTTCCGAAAAGCTCGTGTTAGTGAAAGAACATGAACGACTAAAGGTTGACCATAAGCAAGAATTACAAAGTCTGCAGGAAATGTTTGATGAGCTTCAGGCCAAGGCTGACTCATCGTTAGGGATTCAATCCATAGGAAAAAAATTAGTGGTGGAAGACATACCAGAACAGGGAATACAGGATGTCCAAGAACTCGTTAAATTATTAAAGGAAACACAAAATAAATATGAAGCGGCAATGGCCGAGGTCCAACGACTTGAAGAACAGATGCAACTGGAAATCTTTTCAGTGGAAGAAAAGGGAACTGTAAGAAACACAGAGACCGTAAGAATGGGCCATGAACATGAGCTTAAATCGTCAGAGGAGAAGGGTTTGGAGCTCTCAAAAGTTATTGAAATAGCCGAGGTTGCAACACAGACTGAGAAGATGGCAGCAGAGCAACCCTTAGATACCAAAAGTACGCTGACTCATGTCAAGGTTGAACAACAGAACGCTGAAACAACTGCTCCGGTAGAGGGATTGAATAGTCCGATCAATCAATCTCCAAAGGAAGTTGAAGTATTAAAATCACAAATGAGGTCATTAGTAAACAACTTGCTGAAAGCCCAGAAAAAGTTAGAGGAAGCGGAACACGTGAAGAAGTCTCTTCAGGAAAGATGTCTGGATTTGGAACAAAAGCTGGCTGACGTCCAGCTGGGTAGGGAGGACATAGAAGACCCTCTCGCTGGCCTAGCTCAGGACGACTCCGAATATTACTATGTCCTGTCCTGCCCAACTTGTAACTTCGACTCCCACCATACAGAAATCATGGAGGAGCACCGAAAGTCTACGGAACATCGGGAGAAGGTGGCTCTACTACGGGAAAAGGAGGAAGAGAAGGAGGAACTGCGCATGCAGCTGGCAGCTGACAGTGGAGCCCAGAGAGTCTCCAAGAAGCAGAAAAGGAAAAGTCGAAACAGAAGATGACCCATCTGAACCATGATTACCTCTACCAGATCACACACGTGGTCCCTCCGAACGGAGCCAATTCAGTTCGGAAGTTCAAACTGTTAAACCCATGGAAGGACTATTGAATGAGTCACTCCAGCAATGTGAACCGACTACACCACAGAGACTGAATCTATGAACTGTTTTCCACAGAGACTGAATCTGTGATCTGTTTTGACATGAAGTTATATATGTTATTATGTTATGTTAAACATGAAGTTATATGACGTTGACTCCATCGAGAGTATATCTGTAAATTGTTATATGACGTTGACTCCATCGAGAGTATATCTGCAACCTGTTTATATAAAATTGAAGATTGTATGTTTAACGGGATTCTGTAAGTAATAAGCTAGGAAGGGAGGAGTGTTGTGTATGTAACCGTTTACCTTTAAGGGAACTATAGAATGTGACCGTTCGCCTTTAAGAGCACTACTTCAGGGTGGCACTATTTATTGGCTCATGTATACTGTAATACCGATAGTGACCACACCAGTATATAAGGGTTGTGATACGTTAACTAGGGCAGAAATCGCCCAGACCTCTGAATAGTAAAGACCTGTTTTGTTTGTACTTCTAAAGTCTCTAAAGTTATTTACTGCACAACCTACAGACTTTACATAAATTTCAATGATTCTATGATTCTATGATGTCACGCGTTGCTAGCCCAGTGGCTGCAGCATGGCTGGTGGAAGACTGCTAGCTTTCAGTGGGGGACACTGCAAATGGCCTTGCTGATCAACATTGAGGGGCTGGTGGCTGGGAGTGTGAAATCGAGTGACGGTGTTTCTTCTTCTTCTTCACTCTCCTCACCCTCTTCTTGGGCAACCACTGGTTGGGCAGGCTGCATTTCTTGGGTGTGTGAAATGAGGAAGGCACAAGAGTGGAGTTGTGGTGAGGGGATGGCGGGAAATCAAGAGCTGCATGTGAGAAGGAGGATAACGTAGGAGGATACCAGCATCTTGTATCTTTTCAGCCCCGCTGCTGCCCAAGGGCTCAGCCATGCCCCTGCTAAGAATGGCCAGCACCATCTCCTCCAAGGAGGTGAGTTGAAGCTAGGAATTGGTAGATGCGCCTCATGTTTGGTATAGATTATTGGAAAGTGGGTGATTGGGAGGGGCAGTCGTGCATTGAGCAGTGTGTGAGGCTAGTGGTGCAGTTGGTAGGAAACGGCTTTTGAAGATGCATTCACTGACCTTGACCACTGGCCACTGCTCTGAGGTCATGAAGCTTCTTTGGGCACTGGAGGCAGGTCATGGGGGCGACACTGCTGGCAGTGACCGCCTCGAAGATCTGGTCCCACATCCTTCTTTCTGGAGGGCCTCCTGGCCCCTGTGGGTATAGGACTTATCTTGCAGTGTTGAGTCCCTGCACAAAGCTGGAGTGCTGCATGTGAGACCCTGTGTTTTACTTCCCTGGCTTGCTGAGCCAATAGTGTTGGTACTGAAGCACTTTTCCCATTTTTTTAGGTGCGGAAGGTAATTCAGATTTAAGAGCTGAAGACTTGTCATTTGGGAATTATTCTTATTTTTTTTTCAGAATGCAGTTGAGCTCTAAGGGCTAAAAACTGCCTATTTTTCAATGAGTTTTTTTTTCCATTTTAGAAGGCAGTCCCCCTTTAAGGGACCAAGCCTGCCTTCTAAAATGACAGCCTTGCTTTAAGAGAATGCTGCTCTTGCTGCAATGACGCTAAGGCCATGCTACATTGGGCCTCCTGCCGGGACTATCGCCACAAAAACGGCCTTGCATAATGAGTTTAGCACTGGGCTAATGTTAATTAGCAACCAGCACCAATTTACTGGTCCTGTCAGCGCCATCAATTTTTGCGGCTGTTAACTCCAGCCCCCGGTGGCACCAGCAAATTTTTAGCAATCTCCAATTTTTAGACCAAGGCTTTTGTTTCTGATACATTTCTACGCTTAAGTAACACGTCTGTTTGATGTGCCTCAATAAATCCGAGACTCGATGTTAGCGAAACAAAACAAGGCTTTTATTGACTTAGAAGGTAACACACAGAGGAGAATGTATCTTCCATCCAGAGGTCTGCCGTACTGGATGTGCTGCAGGCTGGGCCAGCTTACATAGGAGCCAGGTATGGGTGGAGCCCTACACATAGTACAATACAATGGAAATGAAACTGAAACCAACCACAGTCACAGGCAGAGAAATACTGATGAGTGATGAATGGAATATTTCATCACATTCACCCCTTCTATAGATTTAGTCTGTTCGGGGGTTTGATAGTCCTCTGCGACCGACGTGGCTGTTGTGGTGCCGCGGGTGTCGGCTGGGTGTCCCCGGTGGCCTCCTGGGTCTCTGCCGGGGGTGCCACCAGGGTTGTTGAAGGGGTAGTTGGTGGGGGTACCGTTGGTCGATGTTCTTCCGGGGGTGATGAAAGAGTAGTGGGTGGGTAAGAGTTGCTGTGGTCGTTGTTACTGCTGTTGTCGTGGTTGTTGTCGTTACCGGCTGGGGCGACGTCTTTTATGGACACGGTGTCCTCCCTTCCGTCGGCGTGCCGGACATACGCGTATTGGGGGTTGGCGTGGAGTAGGTGCACTGACTCCACGAGAGGGTCTGTCTTGTGGCCCCTCACATGCCTTCGCACGAATACCGGACCTGGGGTGGAGAGCCATGACGGCATGGATACGCCTCAGGTGGATTTCCGGGGAAAGACAAACATTCGCTCGTGAGGCGTGGCATTAGTGGCAGTACACAATAGCGACTGTATCGAATGGAGCACATCTGGGAGGACTTCCTGCCAGCGGGAGATAGGGAGGCCTTTGGTCCTTAGAGCTAGAGTGACTGCTTTCCATACTGTCCCGTTCTCTCGCTCCACTTGACCGTTACCCCGGGGGTTGTAGCTGGTGGTACGGCTCGTGGCGATCCCCCTGGACAGCATGTACTGGCGTAGCTCTTCACTCATGAAGGACGCCCCCCTATCTGTATGGATGTAGCTCGGCATACCGAACAGGCAGAACAGGCTGTTGAGGCATTTAATGACCGTGGCGCTGGTCATGTCTGGGCAGGGGAAGGCGAATGGGAAACGAGAGTATTCGTCCACAATGTTCAGGAAGTAAACACTGCGGTCGACGGACGGGAGGGGGCCCTTGAAATCTAAGCTGAGCCGCTCAAAGGGCCGTGTAGCTTTGATTAAGTGGGCTCTATCTGGACGGTAGAACCGAGGCTTGCACTCAGCGCAAGTGCGACAGTTCCTGGTCAGGGACCGAACTTCCTCAATCGAGTAGGGTAAGTTGCGGGACTTTATGAAGTGGAACAGCCGCGTGACCCCTGGGTGGCAGAGGTCATTGTGGAGGGTCTGCAGCCGATCCCCGGTGGCGCTGGCACACATCCCTCGTGAGAGGGCGTCGGGGGATTCGTTAAGGGCCCCTGGCCAGTAAATGATGTCATAATCGAAGGTGGAGAGCTCGATCCGCCACCTAAGAATCTTATCATTTTTAATCTTCCCCCTCTGTTTATTATTGAACATAAACACTACCGACCGCTGGTCGGTAAGTAGGGTGAAGCGTTTGCCGGCTAGGTAGTGGCGCCAGTGGCGCACTGCCTCCACGATGGCTTGGGCCTCCTTTTCTACGGAGGAGTGTCTGATCTCGGGCCCTTGGAGGGTCCTCGAGAAGAAAGCTACGGGCCGCCCCGCCTGGTTGAGGGTGGCCGCCAAGGCAAAGTCAGACGCATCACTTTCCACTTGAAAGGGAGTGTTCTCGTCCACTGCCTGTAGCGTGGCCCGCTCAATATCCTGCTTAATGCTTTTGAAGGCGGCATGGGCCTCAGCAGAGAGCGGAAAAGAGGATGCTTTCAAGAGGGGGCGGGCTTTGTCGGAGTAATTGGGGACCCATTGGGAATAATAAGAAAATAACCCCAGGCACCTTTTCAGGGCTTTGGGAGTGTTGGGCAGGGGCAGCTCCCGTAGGGGGCGCAATCGGTCGGGGTCTGGTCCGATTTCCCCATTCTCCACCACGCTGCCTAGTATGCAGAGGCGCGTGGTGTTGTAAATGCACTTGTCCTCGTTGTAGGTGAGGTTGAGTTTTTGTGCGGTTTTCAGGAACCTCTCAAGGTTCGAGTCGTGATCCTGCTGGTTGTGACCGCAGATGGTGACGTTGTCGAGGTAGGGGAAGGTTGCCTGCAAGTGGTGGTCATCGACCATGCGGTCCATCTCCCTCTGGAAGACCGAGACCCCATTCGTCACCCCAAAGGGGACTCTGAGGAATTGGTAGAGGCGTCCGTTCGCCTCGAAGGCGGTGTACGGGCGGTCCTCTGGTCTGATAGGGAGCTGGTGGTACGCTGACTTGAGGTCGATGGTGGAGAACACCCGGTATTGGGCGATTTGGTTCACCATTTCTGATATGCGGGGTAGCGGGTAAGCGTCTAGTTGGGTGTACCTGTTGATCGTTTGGCTATTGTCGATCACCATCCGTTTCTTCTCGCTACCCCTTACCACCACCACTTGGGCGCGCCACGGGCTATTGCTGCGTTCAATAATGCGCTCTTTCAGGAGCCTGTCTACCTCGGTCGCGATAAACCGCCTGTCCTCCCAGCTGTACCTCCTGCTTTTGGTCGCTATTGGCCGGCAGTTAGGGGTAAGGTTCGCGAATAGCGAAGGCGGCTTTACCTTCAGGGTAGCCAGACCGCACACTGTGAGGGGCGGCTGGGACCCACCGTAATTGAGCGTGATGCTTTGGTCGCAGCACTGGAAATCCAGGCCCAAGATCACGCTCGCACATAGATTCTTCATGATTAATACTTTAAAATTATCGTATACAGTTCCGTTAATGGACAATTGTACCATGCAGTAACCCATAATGGTCGATGTCTGGGTTTTATCAGCCATAGAGATGGTACCCCGAGTAGGGACCACCTTTAGGGAGAGTTGTTGTACCAGTTCAGGGTGGATAAAACTCTCCGTGCTTCCACTGTCAATTAAACATTTAACCCTGCACCCGTTTACCTCGATGTCCACCATTGATTTGGATAGCGGGTGCGGCCTGGTCTGGTCCACTGTGACCGATGCCACTGTAGGGCCCTGATCGAGACAAGATGGCGTCCACGCTGTCTGCTCACAAGATGGCGGACCCCACGAGGTCGGGCAAGATGGCGTCCAAGATGGCCGCTCCCACGGCGCACACGTGGCGGTGGCGGGTTTTCCGGCGGGGTTCCCTCTGCACACCTTCCCGAGGTGCCCCTTCTTACCGCACTTAAAGCAGGTGGTGCCTTTCGCCGGGCACAGGTTTCTGGTGTGCTTCGGCTGCCCGCAGAAGTAGCAGTTGGGTCCCCGACGCGTTGCGGCTGTCGTAGGGCTTCTGGGGGGAGAGCGGGGCCCCGACGGTGTCGGGCTGCCGGGCGGGGAAGATGCCTTCCAAGATGGCGGCGCCCTTGGTGCACACGTGGCGGCATGGATGGCGCGGGCTGAAGAGTAGGCGTCCGAGTTTCTCTGAGCCACATCCAGGGATCGTGCTGTGTCCGCAGCCTGTTTCAGGTCCAATCCCGTTTTTTCCAGCAGTCTCTGCTGGATGTAAGTGGAGCTGAGGCCTGTGATAAAGGCATCGCGAACAAGCTCGTCAGTGTACACTGCGGCTTTTACATCTTGGCACTTGCAGTCTTTGCCAAGCGTTTTCAGGGTGCCTCGGAACTCCTCCACCGATTCCCCAGGTCGCTGTGCGCGAGTAGCGAGCAGATGCCTAGCATACACCTCATTCGTAGGCTGCTGGTAATGCGCCTTTAAGATGTCGCAGGCGGCCGGGTACATGTCGGCGTCTTGGATGAGGGGGTAAACCCGGTGGCTTACCCAATTCCGCAGAATTCCGAGTTTCATACTCGCAGTGTCCGTAGCGTCTTTGACGGCTGCGGAATTGTCCAGGAAGAATTCCATACACATTAACCAGTGTCCGAAGCATGCCGATGCGTCCGAAGCATGCTGGTCCAAATCCAAATGTTCGGGTTTCAAGAGTTGATCCATTGTGTTGAAAATTAAGTCAATAAAATTGATGTGCCTCAATAAACCCGAGACTCGATGTTAGCGAAACAAAACAAGGCTTTTATTGACTTAGAAGGTAACACACAGAGGAGAATGTATCTTCCATCCAGAGGTCTGCCATATTGGATGTGCTGCAGGCTGGGCCAGCTTACATAGGAGCCAGGTATGGGCGGAGCCCTACACATAGTACAATACAATGGAAATGAAACTGAAACCAACCACAGTCACAGGCAGAGAAATACTGATGAGTGATGAATGGAATATTTCATCACAGTGTTGATCATATAAGCAGCTCAAACTTCATCCATCTTTGCTTTGACCTTCTTTCAGTTCTGCACAGGATCTCGAGTTAGGATTAGAATTGTTCAGGCAACAATTCTCGTGCAGCCATTTTGATTTGTGTTTGTATCTTCTATTCAACTTCAGGCAACAGTTGTTCATACTTCTGACATGGTCTAATGATGTCTCTTATCCTTAGCACATTCAATAGCTTCTTCACTGCTTGGTGTCACTTTACATCTAAATGAAACCTCACAAGAGAAACACACAACCTGAAATGCATTGAACCCAGAATTCCTGGAGCCCTGCTCCTCCACCAGAAGTGCGATGGGCTGGGACTTTCGCCTATCAGTTTCCCTCAACCTTACCCAATCCTAGATCTCAGGGTCAGGCTGACTCGTATGGGGTGAGCACTCACACCATTTCTTAGGCATTGGTTATGCATCTGCCCCACAGGGGGCAGGCCATTCCAACTGAAGGTTGGAGCCGCTTTCCTCAATTGATCGCCATTAGGAAGCCGGCACTGCGGGCCCTACTTCCACGTGGAAGCTATCCTGGCATTCAAATACACCTGCATCGTGCAGGCATACTTGTCATTGAGGATAAAGGAGGTGGAACTGAAAGGATTTCTGGCCAGTCCTACCTCATCTTCTGACATTACCATTTGGGAGGCGGGGGGTGCGGAGGCGGGGGGTACAGTGAGGGGTGAAACCAGAAGAATCTTCACCCCACATACAATATTTATTTTCATGAAAAAAAGTTGGAGACCCGCTGGAATTGGCTCCAGTCCCAATTCCCGCCCCCCCCGTCCACTCGCTTTGCACTGCTGCATCATCCTCCCAGGACCAGGAATCTTGGGCCCCTAAGTTTGTAGAACTGATTCAGACTGATTTAGGTGATTAATAAAACATGCAGTTGACCTTCCTACTTTCCAGCTACTTAACTCAAGCATCTACAGCAGTACGTAATGGTCCCCAGGTGCCTGCCTGCCTGTTTCTAATTATACTAATATTGTTATAGACACCAATGACCATCGCACTCCACCTCTTTAGTTCATAATGATATCCACACCAAATGATTAATTATTGTGACATAAACACTATACGTTTATTGAGTGATAGTCAACAGTTATGAACAGAAAATCATACGGAGAGCGTATAATTAAATGAGACAGTTCTATTCTCAGGGTACGGTTTGTATAGGCCCAGAAATTCGGGTCTCCACAGGTGAGTACGCACGGGGTACTCACCCGTAGGCCCAGTGGAAGTGCCAGTTTCCTGCATGCACTGTGCATGCGTGGGAAACCGGCACTTCCGTTCCCCTGAAAGAAGGGGTCCAGAGGTCGAACGCGTGCGCAGGAGAGGCTGCGCGTGCGCATCGAACTTACGTTTTTTTGCAGGTTTTCCCGGGAGGGTAAGTCTCCAGAAGTTAGACATGTAAAAAGCAGTCGCAAGGCCTGCTTTTTACAAGGCAAGTGGTGAATTAATTAAAATTAAAACATTTTTTCCACAGGTTTATTATTTTTAAATACTTTAAAGAAAGGTAAGTTTATTTTTAGCCCCGTTAGAAAATAAAATTATTTTTTCAAAAATTTAAATTATTGTTTAAAATAGTTATTTCATGTAATTTATAGTTTATTTAAAAAATGTGATGTTTTTTTAAAATTTATTTGAAGATTTAGTGATGTTTTGGGGCTTCCTGTCAAACTTATGAATGGAGCATTCCCTGCTACCATTGGCTCCCCATGGCCCACGTGATCCCAGGGGACGCATCGAACTAACTGCGCCCATGGGATACGCAAGCACTGCGCGCCGGCAGTTGGAGGAGGCCCAGGGTCGGAATTCCACAGGGGCCCACAGCTCAACGGCCGGCACGCTAGGTAAGTGCAGGTCGGGGGCTTGCACCCGCGGGAAGCCCCCGACCCGAATTTCTGAGCCAATGTAATAAAATAAGACAGTTCTGCAAGGGATAGTATGGCTGGTATATTAGAAAGCTGTTGTACCCTCTGTTATTTATAGATTATAAAAAGTAACAGTTCTACACTGGTGTGACCTCCCCTGTTGTGATTTTCTCTTAATGCCAGTTAACAGCATTCCCACTGTAGAAACCAATGTTCACACTTCCTGAGAAATGGGTGTACTGTACAATTTCACATGATAGCCGGAAGTAAAGATTGTGGACAAAAGTACATGTAACTATAAGTCAACAAGCAGCCAGGACTAGTTCAACGCTTCAGGGTAAATATTCGTCCCTGTTATGCCCCACCGGCTGTGTTTAAACTGGGTGAGGGGTGGGGGAATTAGGAAATATGGGCAGAGGCCGCTTCTGCTGGATCTCAGCCCATTCGGTGTACTCCGACCACTTCCAATTGCATGGGAGATCGGGTCTTCACATAAATATTAAAACTGTCTGCTGATGTACACAAGTGAGCACGCACACAAACTCCCAGCATTTATACCAGAATTCTGACATACGCTCAGCCCAAGCATATAAAATGGTGCTGCAGATTGCTAGGTTACCGCCTGCCAACAGGAAATCAGAATTTATAGGGAGCTGATATTTGTAAATTTTGGAGGAATCTAAAATATTGTGTCATGGCTGTCATTTTAGACATTACACATTATGTAGTGACTTTGTACCAACAGTATTGGCACTGTCATTTTCTGTTGGTGCAATTTATATTGGCACTGGGTGTTTCCCTCGACTATGATTCATGAGAGAGGCAATGGCAGAGTTACGTAACATCCTCCAGTCAAATCATACGCAACCAGAGTGCTGCCAGGGCTACCGAGGTCACCACAGCACATTACACCGCAAGCACAGGCTCAGTCCAAGCTGCAACATCAATCAATCTTAAGTTCACAGATGTAGCAAGCAAATGACTGATGTCGTGATTGCCGGAGCAAGCAATTACATCAGTTTACCATGGACAATGAGCAAGAGAATGAAAGATGAAAGGCAGTGTCAACATGGTTTTATGAAAGGGAAATCGTGTTCGACAAATTTATTAGAGTTTTTTGAGGATGTAACTAGCAGAGTAGATAAGGGGGAACCAGTGGATGTAGTATATTTGGATTTCCAAAAGGCATTCGCTAAAGTGCCGCACAAAATGTTATTACACAAAATTAGGGCTCATGGGGTTGGGGGTAATATAGTAGCGTGGATAGAGGATTGGTTAATGGACAGAAAACAGAGAGTAGGGATAAACCAATATTTTTCAGGTTGGCAGGCTGTAACTAGTGGGGTGGTGTAAAGATCAGTGTTGGGGCCTCAGCTATTTACAATCTATATTAATGACCTAGATGAAGGGACCGAGTGTAATGTATCCAAGTTTGCTGCTGATACAAAGCTAGGTGGGACAGTAAGCTGTGAGGAGAACACAAAGAGTCTGCAAAGGGATATAGATAGACTAAGTGAGTGGGCAGTAAGGTGGCAGATGGAGTATAATGTGGGAAATGTGAGGTTATTCACTTTGGTAGGAAGAATAGAAAAACAGAATATTTTTTAAATGGTGAGAAACTTTAAAATGTTGGTGTTCAGAGAGATTTGGGTGTCCTTGTGCAAGAAACACAGAAAGCTAACATGCAGGTACAGCAAGCAATAAGGAAGGCAAATGACAAGTTGGCCTTTATTGCAAGGGGGTTGGAATATAAGAGTAAGGAAGTCTTGCTACAATTATACAGGGCTTTGGTGAGACCACACCTGGAGTACTGTGCACAGTTTTGGTCTCCTTATCTAAGGAAGGATATACTTGCCTTGGAGGCGGTGCAACGAAGGTTCACTAGATTGATTCCTGGGATGAGAGGGCTGTCCTATGATGAGAGATTGTGTAGAATGGGCCGATACTCTCTGGAGTTTAGAAGAATGAGAGGTGATCTCATTGAAACATACAAGATTCTGAAGGGAATTAACAGGGTAGATGCTGAGAGGTTGTTTCCCCTGGCTGGAGTGTCCAGAACCAGGGGACATAGCCTCAGGATAAGGGGTAGGCCATTTAAGACTGAGATGAGGAGGAATTTCTTCACTCAGAGGGTTGTGAATCTTTGGAATTCTCTGCCCCAGAGGGCTGTGGATGCTGAGTCTTTGAGTATATTCAAGGCTGAGATAGATAGATTTTTGGACTCTAGGGGAATCAAGGGATATGGAGATCAGGCAGGAAAGTGGAGTTGAGGTCGATGATCAGCCATGATCTTATTGAATGGCGGAGCAGGCTCGAGGGGCCGAATGGCCGACTCCTGCTCTTATTTCTTATGTTTTTATGAAAGGGCATTGCAATTTTTGGAAATGGTAGGATTCCCCAAATAGCAAGGTGCCATTGATGCTACCCATATCACCTAATAGTTACACCACAATGAACCACAAATATTACCACATTTTCAGCTGTTTGTGACCATTAGCCTAGGATCCAACAGGTCAATGCCTACTTCCTAGGTAGCAGTCATGATGTCTTTATTTTAAGACAATATGTCCTGGCCCCATGGTTAGACCACACTTGGAGTACTGCGTACAATTCTGGTCGCCATATTATAAAAAGAATATAGAGGCACTGGAGAGGATGCCCAAAAGATTTACAAGGATGATACCAGAAATGAGATGGTATACCTATCGAGAAAGGATGAACAAGCTGGGTCTCTTTTCTCTTGAAAAGAGAAGGCTGAGGGGTGACCTAATAGAGGTCTTAAAATTATGAAAGGTTTTGATAGAGTAGATACAGAGAGAGTGTTTCCACTTGTGGGGAAGAGCAAAACTAGAAGCCATCAATATAAGATAGTCACCAAGAAATCCAATAGGGAATTCAGAAGGAACTTCTTTACCCAGAGAGTGGCGAAAATGTGGAACTCGCTACCACAGGGAGTGGTTGAAGTGAATAGTATAGATACATTTAAGGGGAGGCTAGACAAGCATATGAGGGAGAAGGGAATAGAGGGTTATGCTAATAGAGTTTGATGAGGAAAGACAGGAGGAGGCTCGAGTGGAGCATAAATGCCGGCATGGACTGGTTGGGCCGAATGGCCTATTTCTCTGCTGTACATTCGATGTCATCTTATGTAATCCATTATTTCACCCAAAAAGAAATATTGGCATCTCAGAGACCAAGAATCCCATCTGGATCCCTGGCTAGTAACACTGTATGACACCCATGCTGAGTAGCTACAATAAGATGGACAATGAGATGTAGCTAACAAAATCATTATTGAGCACACAAGCTGTACATTAGATGCCTTCACAGAGCAGTAAGTATCATATGGCCTGGCCAAAGTCTGCAGGATCATCATGGTGTGCTGCCTGCTCGCACAATTTTGCAATCTTGAGAGGCATCTGACTATGGAGCAACTAGAGGAATCATAGAATCATAGAATTTTGCAGAACAGAAGGAGAGCATTTGGCCCAGTGTGCCTGTGCCAGCTCCCTGAAAGAGCTCTTCACTTATCTCCATTCTCCTATCCATTCCCCATGTCCATTTAATTCTTTAATTTTTAAACAAATGTCCATTTCTCTTTTAAAAGCTATTATGGATATTCCACTAACCTTCCCTTTCATTCGTTTAGTGATGATCTTAAACTTATGCACGCTAGTTAGCAACTCACCAACCAGTGAAAATAGTTTCCCCTACTCACCTTATGATTTTGAACACCTCTGTCAGACCTCCTCTTAAATTTCTCTGTTTTAATGAGAAAAGTTCCCATTTCTCTAGTCTCTCCTCAAAAGCAACAATTGTCATCCCTGGTATGATCTTACTTTAAGTGATTCACTAAGATGATACTAGAGATGAGAAGCTTTAGTTATGAGGAAAAGAGCAAGGAACAATCTAAAGTAGAATTTCTAAATCGGAAGAGGGCTAACTTCATTGGGATGAGAGGGGATCTAGCCAGGGTAAAATGGAACCAAAGATTGACAGGAAAAACTGTAACGGAGCAATGGGTGATCTTTAAGGAGGAGATGTTTCAGGTACAGGCTAGGTACATTCCAACAAGAGGGAAAGGTAGGGGAACCAAAGCAAGGGCTCCTTGGATGATGAGGGAGATAAAGAATATGATGAAGCAAAAAAAGAGGGTGTATGATGCATGTCAGGTGAATTCTTCAAGGGAGAACCAGACCAAATACAATAAGTTAAGAGGGTAAGTGAAGAGGAAAATAAGACTGGCAAAGAGAGAATATGAGAATAGAATGGCAGTTAACATAAAAGGGAACCCCAAAACCTCCTACCGGCATGTAAATAGTAAGCGGGTAGTAAGAGGCGGGGTGGGGCCTATTGGGGACAAAGAAGGTGGTTTATGCTTAGAGGCGCAGGGCAAGGCTAGAATACTTAATGTATACTTTGTATCGGTGTTTACTAAAGAGGTGGCTACTGACAAAATATTGGTAGAAGCGGAAATGGTAGAGGTAATGGATGAGGTGAAAATTGATACTGGAAAGGCTGGATATGCTTAGAGTGGATAAGTCGCCTGGTCCGGATGGCTTGCATCCCAGGTTGCTAAGGGAAGTGGGGGTGGAGATGGCTTGCCATAATCTTCCAATCTTCCCTAGATACAGGGGAAGTGCCAGAGGATTGGAAAGTGGCAAATGTGACACCATTGTTCAAAAAGGGTGTAAGGACAATCCTAGTAACTACAGGTCGGTTAATTTAACATCAGTGGTGGGTAAGGTTTTAGAAGCAATAATCAGAGAAAAAATTAACAGGCACTTGGAGAGGTTTAAGTTAATTAATGAGAGCCAGCACGGAGACGATCAATGTTTTCAGAAAGAAATCGGATCGGCACTTGAGGGAAATAAACCTGCAGGGCTATGGGATAGAGCGGGGGAATGGGACTGACTGGATTGCTCTACAGAGAGCCGGCATGGACTCGATGGGCCGAATGGCTTCCTTCTGTGCCGTAATGACTCAATGACTCTATGAGTCAAGAGAAATTGCAGCTCCTCTCATTAAAGCAGAGAAGGTGAAGAGGATGCCTGATAGAAGTGCTCAAAATCGTCTGCACCCCCTCCCATTGGTTTGACATTCTTCCTAAGGTAACGTGCACAAAACTGGACATGATATTTGAACTGTGGCCCAAACAATAATTTGTATAGGCGTAGAATTTTATGGGCCATTTATAAAATCTGTGATCTGATATGCCCTTTTGATAGTCCTCCCACTTTTAAAGTTATGTGTCTCTGAACCCCTCGGTTTCTTTGTTCCTTTACTCCTTTTAACATTTTCAGTTTAGTGCCTATTTCTTCTCCTTATTCTTCCTCCCTAATGTATCACGCAGCATTTCACTGCATTTTATGCCCAATTTGCGAATCTGTCGATGTCCTCTTCTAGTCACATACAGTTCTCATCACAGTTCACCACACTCCCGATTTTGTGCCACCTGCAGGTTTTGAGATTGTGCCCACTATAGCAGATCATTTATATATATTGAGAAGAGCACTGGATACCCTGTTTACGTACCTCCAATCTGACAAACTACCGGCCAGTCTTTTTTTCATAACCTCTCAGAACTTTTCTAATCTTTATTGTTTCGATACTTTTTCTATATTGATGTTCTTTTGTTTTATTTGGTGCTAGAGATAGACAGCCATTGGCATAGGCATTTGGGCAGGAGTAGCCAGAATCTCCTGTTTTAGCCAAACACTAGGCCCTTACAGATGACACATGCTCCCAGGTCCCCAATGCACTCTTTATAACAACACGCCTCTGTCCACCGTGACCATTCTTTCACCAAAAACACTTTCACAGGTATTTCTTTTAGCTGTAAATAAAGTACTAAGGATTTCATTTGTGTCACCTGAGGATGCATAATCCAACATCACCTGGGTGCTGAGAAGTCTGGGGCTTGAGGTGATATGACTACCCAGAACTATCACTCTCACACTGTCAGCTATCTGAAGAAGATCAACAAAGTAGCTTACTATAAGTCCCAGAATGTATCTGTGCCTCTACCTCTCAGATCTTTTCATAAATTGGCCATTCACAGATCATGACAGCACTTGCTGTTTGTAAGCCCTGCCTCCTTTTTTCCCTACCCAGTGATGAGTAAGTGCTGGCCTCACAAAGCCAGGAAGCCATTATGAAGCTTTTGAAGGTAAATATGGTTTTTTACTATTTAAACAAATCAAAGTAATATATAGCCTGAACTTTTACAGATGGAACATTTCACAGGAAATATTATGAAAATAACTAAATATAAAGAGCCAGAATTTGTGGTCAGCGGCGAAGCGATGGCGCTCACTGCTGACCTCGAAGAAAGCTGCCCACAAAGATCTAGCGATCTCTGTGGCGTCGATTTCAGCCTTTCATCCTTCTGGCACCAAACCAAGCGAATCTCCTGTGTCCAGCTACAGTGATGTCATCAAGCAGGCTGAACAGTCAATCACATTGAAGAATTCTCACAGACATCAAACCAGGAAGTAAAATGCACAGGTTCTGATTTAATTTTTATAAATTTTACAGAGAGCAAAATAAAAATTCAGACATACACAAAGGATTAAGGTAGAAGCTGAAATATCATAAACATACTTAAAAAAATTATTATTTTAAAGACCATGTAATTCTTAATCATATTACTATAATGGAAATATTTGACATTCAACAAATATAAATTTATTTTTTCAGGGCCAGAACGGTTGTTCAACAGTCAATATGCCATTAAAAACCCAGTTGCACCCCTTTCAGCAAGGCTTAACTTTTTCAGTGGGGGGGTGGTGTTTAACAGCGATTTTCCATTTTAATAGTGGAATTTCTCATCCTTCAGTGTGATTTGAATTGATTGCCAGCTCTGGGGATTTTCACAGCGCCACCTGTGGTGGAGCAGGGAATGATTGGCCGCCAGTTCTGGATTCCCGCGTTTATCTGCGCATGGGCTAAATCCTGACGTTGCACTCAGTTTCAGAGGGGTAATGATGGTGAACGCTAACGGTTTTGCCGTCGTTACCCACCGCAAAATCAGGGCCAAAGGATTCTGTAATTTATGTAATTTACGTTTATTAATGCAGCCACATGTTTATTTACACTTTCAGTGTTAGAATTTTCCCACTCCCCAGTCACTCACCTCGCTCTTTCTCGGGAATACTACCCTGGTTTGGTATGTGTATTCCTGAGGTGTGCTGGGCCTTTGCTCGCCTCTACATTCTTAACTAAACCAGATCAGCAATTGAACACAATGGCACCTCGTCCCCATCCAGTACACCACTTTATTTCTGCATGTTGCAAGTGAAAGGAAGATATTTATTTCTTCATTTATCGACCTGCAATGTGTAGGGAAAACATCGGAGACCAATCAAAACACATTTACTTCACTATCTCTGAACAATATCTCTGATAAATTCCTTTCTAAATTCTTTCAGTGGCTTATGGACAAAAGTTTTTGGGCAATGTGCCCACGATTCCCCGATGGGTGAGGCTCCCTGTCAGCAGTGTACATTTGTGAAATCAGCCCATATAATGAACAGTAATATTGAGCCAAGATGTTACTGGCCACAGTAGGTTTTGGCACAGAATGTACATAAGCAAGGAAAAGGCTCAAATAGAAGTGCTAAACCAGCAAGGAGCTTCATACAGATCGGTAACTCAACCCCTGGATTATCATTTACAGTATTTGGTTATCATTTCCCCCCATTCTGAATTTTGGACGATGTCCAACATCATTTTGACAGATATAATATTTCCTTGATGGTGCCTTCTCATTCTGTCTTTTCTTTTGTGTGGTACTTTTGGAGTTAAAACCTGATTGATTAAAGAAATAACCCAGACCTGGAAGCTGAACATTTCTTTATGTTACTATCCATTCCCAGAGACAAACCAGCTAGGGTGACATCAGGTGGCTTTTATGCGTTAATAATGGTTCAATGGAAAGGTTGATATCACCTGATAGCTGTTGGCTTTGTTCCGTGGATGGTTCATTAAGACCAAAGGGATTTGAAATCAGGAGATAAATGGACTTGGGTCAGATACTTAACTATATAGCCAATTAGTAAAAAATGCAGTAGCGAGAAAGATCAATGTGGGCAACAGGGAAGTACTTTCCTCAAATATAAAGCCATGTGGAGATCAGAAGTCAGAAATGAATATAAGAATAAGGTTAGGGAGGCTAAGAAACTAGCCAGCAGAGCCAAAACTGGCAACATGATCGGGTGGGGCAGCACGGTGGCATAGTGGTTAGCACTGTTGCCTCACAGCGCCAGAGACCCGGGTTCGAATCCAGCCTGGGGCGACTGTCTGTGTGGAGTTTGCACATTCTCCCCGTGTTTGCGTGGGTTTTCTCCGGGTGCTCCGGTTTCCTCCCACAGTCCAAAGATGTGCGGGTTAGGTTGATTGGCTATGATAAATTGACCCTTAGTGTTAGGGGGAATAAATACGTGGGGTTACAGGGATAGGGTGGGATATGTGTTGGTGTAGGGGTTACGGGGAATCGGGTGGGATATGTGTCGGTGCAGGCTCGATGGGCCGAAATGGCCTCTATCTGCACTGTGGGGTTTCTGTGATTCTGTGATTCTGTGATTGCTGGGAATATTAAAATATTCGTATCAAACAGCTTTAAATGTAGAAAAGGGAAGGTGAAAAGACAGTTTACAGAGGCTATTGAGTGTATGGCCGGAGTTAAAAAAGCAGTTGGGGCCTGATTACATCATTGTACCCAATCTGCATATTTAAAGAAGGAAAGAAAGAAAGACTTGCATTTATATAGCGCCGTTCATGACCACCGGACGTCCCAAAGTGCTTTCCAGCCAATGAAGTACTTTTTGAAGTGTAGTCACTGTTGAAATGTGGGAAACGCGGCAGCCAATTTGCGCACAGCAAGCTCCCACAAACAGCAATGTGATAATGACCAGATAATCTGTTTTAGTGATGTTGATTGAGGGATAA
This sequence comes from Somniosus microcephalus, assembly GCF_052327205.1. Classification (NCBI taxonomy): domain Eukaryota; kingdom Metazoa; phylum Chordata; class Chondrichthyes; order Squaliformes; family Somniosidae; genus Somniosus; species Somniosus microcephalus. Next base: position 188,515,029 of record NC_140995.1, on the reverse strand, counting down.
ATATTGGCCAGGACAATACAAGGACCCCGCTGGCTTTGGGCGAATGGCTCAGCCGCTTGTCCAGAAGTGCCGGTAAAATTTGGAAACAATGGGATCTTGGTGGGACATTGGCAGGCAAGTCAGCCGGTGCATTTTAACTGCTAACCTACCCAATTTCAGCTGGGTTTGTGGGGTTAAAATCTACCCCTTCACCTTCTCCTTCAAGGCTCAATATGCTCAATTGAATCACAGAACCAACAACCAACAGCACCCTCTGGTGTACATTTATCAGAACTGCAACAACAAGAGACCCAGACAACGAATTCCTGTCCAACAGGGCAGCCAAACAAGCTACAGCAAGTGTGAAGTGACAATGACAGGTTAATTATTTATAGATTACTCTACTTTGGGGTAATTTCCTCAGAACAAAAATAAAGATAAAGATTCCAGTAAAAACACCATAAAATAAGTTAAGTCATATTTTGTGCTTTATATTTGAGATTTTAGAGGAATTGTTCATTCAGAAAGAAATGTGAAGACATTTTGTGTAAAATGGAGGAAAGGAAGCTCTGGCTCGGTGTAAAACGGGCTGTCCCCTCGCTATCACGTGTTTCACATGACTGCCAAAGGCCAATTTCACCACCTCAGTTTCAAGTATCGGATAAAAGTTAAGCATTATGGACTGGAGTTAGCTGAGATTTATGAGAGCACAGTCTGACAATTATGCTCTGATATTATCAGAAGAGGGTGCTCATATCACTGTCCTAAGGCTGTTTTATAGAGGCACTGACCTGTTTCAAATCCCAGTTAACGCCTGCATTAAAAATAGCAGATAGGTGAACTTAATATGAATTGTGTTGGTCTTTACAAATTGGAACTGATGGAATCAGGCCCATATATTTAAGTTTTCTATTCCCTGAGTTGCCTTATATTCATCTCTTCTGTTTTTAGATGCGATCACTGGGCATTGCAGGCAAACGCAGTGACAGATATCATATCAGGTTCCACACGAAACTGCCAGCGAATATTAAAATTAAAAAAATACGATTATAATCTTCAGAGTCAGAGATCTGGAAGCTAATGTACTGAATCAGACGGTAAATCAGAATATCAGCCATGATTTTAACTCCCAGTGAGACTCAGACGGACTGGGGCTGAGGCAGATGGGATACTGAATATTTTAACTCCCGGGCCTCAAATGCATGGGCCCCATCAGTCGGCGGCTTCTACCTGGTGGGACGCACTAGCTGGTGGGTGGGTGGGAGCATGATTTCAGGTGGCAGGGTGACTCCTCTGAGGACCCAAGGGAACGGTCCCGGCAGTCAGGTAAGTGGTTGGGGCAGTGGTGGTGGTGGGGAATGGGGTCAGGAGGGCATCGCACTCCTGCTCCTCCTGGCCAATAAGGAAACAGAAAAGTAATTAAAATTCTGTATCCCTTCCAGGCCATTTACTGGCCCTTTGTTGGCCTGGCTGGCGGGGAGCGCTACCATGGCTTCACCGCTCAGGCCTTGGGTTCAAAGTGCAACTGGGCCCCGATAAAGTCATCGGAGCCTGATCTGCGTATTTAAAGAAGGACCCCTCTGCCTTCCGGCGGTGCCTCGCTCGCCTGCTCAAAAGAGCGTGTTAGAAATGCAGCTTGCGAAAAGGCAACTGGATGGGAGGGGGTAAGGAAGTGTGGCTATTGTAACTGCTACTTCAACTGGTTCTGCCAGGCGGGCAGGGTTAAAATCGCCCCTATGATTTCTGGAAGTGGATTCTTTGAATATTCTTTAAACCAGTTGGGCTCTTTGAGCCAAATGCAAAATTTATTTAGCGGAGACTGTGACTAAAGCTAAAATGCATTATAAAACTGCTCCACCTGGGGTTGGTTTCCTTACAGCAGAGATGCTTAAGGGGAGATTTAACAGAGGTGTTCAAAATCATGAAGGGGGAAATATTTGGTTGCTTTGCACCTCCTGTTAGCGCTCTAAGTGGGCGCTAACGGGACGCATAGCAACTAGCGCCCGGGCGCGGCCTGCCAACGCCTCCTGCAAAATTCAGCGGGAGGTTAGTGGCAGCGGTAACTGTAGTGTATGTACTTTGAAGAAGGAACTATATTCTGCAGCCCCTGTATACTGCAGTACCAGTAGTGACCACCCCGGTATATAAGCCTGTGTAGTAACTTTGTATAGTAGTTCCAGTTTTGTCTCCATTCAGTAAACACCTGTTATAACCAACTCCTGCAGTCCGTGTCTCAATTACACACGGACGTTATAGTAACCATTAGCGCCCCGCTGCGCCGCCGACGATGATGTCATCGCCGTGCGCAGCACCCCGCTCGCACCCCGGCTGCGATCTTCGGGCGTGCCCCCTGACTTACCGCCGGACGTTATGTCCGATGGGGTCAGGGGGGCCTACCTGTGGCCGGGGCGGCGCTATTTAAAGGCGAAGTGCCGGGCGGCCATTTTTGTTGCTGGCCGCCTGCCAGCACCTGCCTCCGCTGCCATCCCTGGCCTCCTGAGGACCCCCCACCTCACCGCGGAATGCCGGCGGCGCTCCATGAGCCAGACACTGCTTTTGAGTGCCGGGCTCTTTTGCCGGCACTCTAATCCACCCCCCGCAGTGGCCCAGCTGGGCCCCGTATCACGCTGAGCAAAGCCCCTCCCCTTTAGGAAGGGGAGGAAGGCCTGCAGTACTGCGGCACGTATTGCCGTGATATTCCCTCACAGCGCCCCAAGAGGGAGGCGGGGCGCTTCCAGTAGTGCCCCACTTTCCTCTTGGGGCACTACCACTCAATTTTGGTCGTGTGGGTGCTCATTTTTTCTTGCCGTTAATAGCAGCACCCCGGCGAAGTTAGCGCCCCAAAGGGGGCACGGCTCAAATTTTCCCCCAAAGAGTTTTGATAGAGTAACTAAGGAGAAACTGTTTCCAGTGGCAGAAGGGTCAGTAACCAGAGGACACAGGTTTAAGGTAATTGGCAAAAGAACCAGAGGCGAGATGAGGAGAAAATCATTAACACAGCAAATTGTTGTGATCTGGAATGCACTACCTGAAAGGGGGGTGGAAGCAGATTCAATAATAACTTTCAAAAGGGAATTGGATAAATTTGCAGGGCTGTGGGAAAAGTTCAGTGGAGTGGGACTAATTGGACAACTCTTTCAAAGAGCCGGCACAGGCACGACAGGCCAAATGGCCTCCTGTGCGGTATCATTCTATGATTCTGTTTTTCTGGCATGTGTTGTCGATCCTTCACGTATTTTAATGCAAGACTATCTCTTTCTAAATTATTTCACGACTTTCCTTTTCTTCGCTCCACCATTGGCGGCTGTGCCTTCAGAAGCCTAACCCCTAAGCTCTGGAATTACCTCCCTAAATCTCTCCGCTTCTCGACCTCTCTCTCCTCCTTTAAGACGCTCCTTAAAACCTACCTCATCCATCCTAATATCTCCTTATGTGGCTCGGTGTCAAATTTTGTTTGATAACGTTCCTGTGAAGCACCTTGGGATGTTTTACTATGTTAAAGTTGCTATATAAATGCAAGTTGTTGTTGATAAGCAAAATAAAAGCATCTTGGCAACATTTTGCCTAGTCCTTGAGCAAAATGCCAGAAGAAAAGTTAAGAACCCATGGGATCCAGGGCAACTTGGCACATTGGATCCAAAATTGGCTTAGTGGCAGGAGGCAGAGGGTGATGGTCAAAGGTTGTTTTTGTGACTGGAAGCCTGTATCCAGTGGTGTACTGCAGGGATCGGTGCTGGGTCCTTTGCTGTTTGTAGTGTACATTAATGATTTAGATATGAATGTAGGAGGTATGATCAGTAAATTCGCAGATGACATGAAATTTGGTGGAGTGGTAAATAGCGAGGAGGGAAGCCTCAGGCTACAGGACAATATAGACGGGTTGGTCAGATGGGCAGAACAGTGGCAAATGGAATTTAACCCTGAAAAGTGTGAGATGATGCATTTTGGAAGGACTAACAAGGCAAGGGAATACACAATGAATGGTAGGACCCTAAGAAGGACAGAGGATCAGAGGGACCTTGGTGTGCATGTACATAGATCCCTAAAGGCAGCAGGACAGGTAGATAAGATGGTTAAAAAGACATATGGGATACTTGCCTTCATTAGCTGAGGCATAGAATATAAGTGCAGGGAGGTTATGATGGAGCTGTACAAAATGCTAGTTAGGCCACAGCTGGAATACTGTGTGCAGTTCTGGTCGCCACACTATAGGAAGGATGTGATTGCATTGGAGAGGGTGCAGAGGAGATTCACCAGGATGTTACCTGGGCTGGAGTGCTTCAGCTATGAAGAGAGACTGGACAGGCTGGGGTTGTTTTCCTTAGAGCAGGGAAGGCTGAGGGGGGACCTGATTGAGGTGTACAAAATTATGAGGGGAATAGATAGAAAGGAACTTTTCCCCTTAGTAGAGGGGTCAATAACCAGGGGGCATAGTTTCAAGGTAAGGGGTAGGAGGTTTAGAGGGGATTTGAGGAAAAACTTTTTCACCCAGAGGGTGGTTGGAATCTGGAACTCACTACCTGAAAGGGTGGTAGAGGCAGGAACCCTCACAACATTCAAGAAGCATTTAGATGAGCACTTGAAATGCCATAGCATACAAGGCTACGGACCAAGTGCTGGAAAATGGGATTAGAATAGATAGTGCTTGATGGCCGGCGTGGACACGATGGGCCGAAGGGCCTCTTTAAGTGCTGTATAACTCTATGACTAAATGGTGGACCTAGATTACTTTTATGTGAAAGACCTGATGCCAGAACCAGTGGGCAGTGAGGTGTTTGGATGTGAGTTTGCCGGACCAAACAATACTACTTCAAAAGGTCTAGGTTAGAAATAGGAATTTCACAATAAGGTTCAAATAGAAACATTAATCTAACAATTTAAATAAAGCAAATGAAAGGAAACAAAAACAATCTTGTCGGACAGAAGCTCTAAAGCACGAATTCCAAACGTTGGTTCTGCGTCGCTGGCCTTTGAATAACCTCGCTACTATTCACTGCAATATTAAAGGGAACATTTAGAAGCACAAGACCCTGCCCAATGCCCCTGGCCATAACATGCTTATAATGTGACATTCTACTTGCAAAATTGGGTATTCATTCATTTCTTAGTACATTTTTGTTTATACATTATATTAGTAACTCAATACTACAAATTGGATCCAATTTTCATCTTCAAGTATAAGTCAGTTTTAATTTTGGTTGGCACAGCTTTAGCATCCATCTGAAAGTAAGGTTCCACAAACAACAAATGAGATGAATGAGCCGTTAATCTGCTGTCATTGGTTGAGGGAGGAATGCTGGACACTGGGACAACTCCCTGATCTTCTTTGGTGCCATGAGATCTTTTCTGTCCACTCCTTCTGTGTTATAAACATCTCTGGGTCCATGGGTTATAGATTGCCACATACGTGCTCCCTTGCACAATGCCATTACCTACGTGAAGAGGACAGGATCCCACTCACTGGTGTCCCGGGATACCACAGCTGTGTCATGCAGGACACCAACTGAGCTTAGGTTTAATGGGATGCATGAATCCATCCAAGTAATCACCATGTTGACACAGCACTTCAAGTGCCTGTGTAGATCTGGGAGTGCGAAATAACAACAGAAAATGCTGGAAAAACTCAGCAGGTCAGGCAACATCCGTGGAGAGAAATTTGAGTTGACGTTTCGGGTTTGACCCTTCTTCAAAACTGGAGAGAAAAGGAACTAGATCGAAGGCAGGGCTGCGATCGGACAAAAGAATAAAAGAACCAAAAGAAGTAAAAGAGATTAGAAGCTAGACGAGATGGTAATAGGCTGGGATTAGGTGTAAAGTGTACTGGCAGGGCAAAAGATAGCTGCCAGGTGTGAGAGAGAAACAAAAGGAAAGGGGGGGGGAGGAAAGGAGTGGAAAAATATAAGTAAAAATGAAATAGGGGCCGAGGTTATGATCTGAAATTGTTGAACTCGATATTGAGACCGGAAGGCTGCAGAGTGCCTAATCGGAAGATGAGGTCCTGTTATACAGTCAGGCTAAGGTTTCACGGATCATGGTAGTATGCTGCCGTAAATCTTCCAGGCAATTCATAAATATCATATTCCTGGCACTGGGAGGAGAATCTCACCTGCAAAGTCAGCACACTATATTGGTCAAGTGGGCACTATTCCTGCACTATCCCATTTCTGGTCAGCTTCAACACCACCCCACCCCCCTCACCCCTCTCCACCCCCCTCCACCTCTCCTCCCCCGCCCCCCCCTCCACCTCTCCGCCCCCCACCCCCCACCCCTACCCGCCACGATCAGAAAATCTAGGGAATTACCTCCAAACAACCTTTGCAGTTTTTTCAATGAATCTTTAAAATAGTGCATCTCTCAGGATGAAAAATCATGGTGATTTATCTCTTGTGGCATCTCTAATGCACACATTCCTAAAGCAGTCCTAAATTTATTTGCATGTATTTCCCTGGTGTGTATCTGAATCTGGCATTGCTGAAGGTGCATCTACTTTTCCAGTGGTCTAGAGTGAGAGGGGTCCAATCTTTGCTACTTCACTGTCAGAATACGTTTTCCCTATAGCTGGTGTGTGGGAAGCACGTTTGCATCTTATTCCTGCTGGTGTAAATGTTTATATAATACTAGTAAATATAGTGGGAGAGGGGTAGTAGTTGGCAATGGAATGGATGTGTTGCGATTCCTGGCTGTTTGCAAAGACCTTACACTTCACTAATTACCAATTTTAGGACTGTTAAGGCCAAAACTGACGCTGGTCTCAAAGAAGTCTGGATCTGTAGCTCGACAGACATTTCATAACAAACATAATGGAGATCCCTAGGGAGTGAGTAAGTTCCATGTGCCTCTCAGTATGGATAAAAACTCAGTGAAAATGAGCATGGCTGAAATGCGTTCATGCCTTGTGGACACTCAAGAGATTCAGCACAGGGCCTGTGAGTTAAGGATCAGTGCAGGTTTCCTGCGACAACCATACATACCACACTGAGAATCCTCTTTCAAAGCAGCACTTCAATCCCTTTTCCATCTGATGGACCTTTCCAGTGTTAATTAGATTGAGAAGGATAAAGGTGCCGAGTCATTTTCGCAAATGGTGTTCCACTGTGTAATTATACAGCGAGAAACTCTTTTCAATAAATGATCAGTAAACTATACAGCTTTTTTCACTAAAAGGAATCCATTAGCCAATTCTCATGATGCTTCCATGTGGGAATGATTACAACTTCATTACAGGGCTGGCTGGAGTCCATACGTTCGGGATTTACTTTCTCCCATGTTTCTGAAGGAGAAATTAATTAAATATAATGTCAGGTCGGATGCAAATGATGCGTAAAGATTGTGTTTGTGTTAAGCGATAAGGGATGACAATTAGCTTTCGCTATTTATACAGCAATTTCAAAAAGTGCGAATAAGACGTTGGACAGCTGGCAATTTCCTGCTGGCCGCATGCTTTAATGCTTTAGGCTGTAACCACCACAGGAAGGATCTGCAGCAGCTGTGCAATACTTACTTTCATTAAATACTGAGAGTCGAGGCCCAACAATGAAACCGGAATACCTGGCTGCATGGTCCCAGCATCTTTAAACCTGGTTGGTCAGAAATAGAGTGGGACGGCATTTTCACCCCTCACCCTTCCAACCTCCCACCACCCACCCCGTGCCCACTGGCAGCACAATGTACTTTGGTGTCACTACTTTCAAACCTGCCACTCTATTGCGGTTTGCGCAGTAAAGTTAATTCATCGCCATCCTAAGTGAAACCCGACGGGCAGGGAAAGGCCAACTCAAGGAGCAAGGTGGCGGTCATACCTTCTTCTGGAAAGGCAAACCTGAAGAAGAACGCCACTTCCATGGGGTAGGCTTCGCCATAAAAAATGAGCTAGTTGGGCGTCTCAGAGACTCCCCTTGCGGAATAAACTAATGCCTCATGACTCTTCGGCTCACCCTAGCCCGGAACCAGTGCGCTACGGTCATCAGTGCGTACGCCCCAACACTGGAAGCCACAGACGAGATCAAAGAGGAATTCTACTCCAGCCTCGAACAATCCCTGTCCCGAGTCCCAATGTGTGACAAGCTAATCCTCCTTGGCGACTTTAACGCCAGAGTTGGAAAGGACACATACCTCAGGGGAGGTGTGATCGGCAGAGAGGGGGTAGGGAAAGCCAACTCCAACGTTACCATCCTCTTGATGAAATGCTTAGAACATGGCCTTGTCATAGCCACACCTTGTTCCATCAGAAAGACAAGTACAAGGCTGCATGGCAACATCCTCGCTCCAAGCACTGGCATCTGCTGGACTACGTCATCGTCCGAGCGAGGGACCGCAAGGACGTCCGCATCACCCGTGCCATGATAGGAGCTGACGACTGCTGGACAGACCACCGCCGAATCTGCTCTGTCATCTCCATCAATGTAGCCCCAAAACAGCGGCGGCAAAAGAAACAATGCCACAGGAAAATCAATGCTGGAGCACTCAAAGATCCTGCTAAGAAAGTCCTATTCAGCCTGCGCCTCACAACCAACCTGACGACTCCCAGTGATTCAGAGACACAGTGTGTCCATAGTGCCTGGTCTGCACTCAAGGCCTCCATAATCAGCACCTGTGAAGAGACGCTCGGTCAATTGACCAGGAAACACCAAGACTGGTTCGACGAGAACGACCAGGAGATCCAGGAGCTAATAAGTCGCAAGCGCAAGGCATTCCTGATCTGGAAACAGCGACACAACTCGAGAGCAAGAAAGCAGCTCTACAGATGCCTGAAGGCCGAGGTCCAACAAAAAACTCGCGACCTAAAGAACAGATGGTGGGTGGAGAAAGCGCAGGAGATCCAGCAGCTAGCTGACAACCATGACGTGCGTGGATTCGTTAGTGCGGTCAAGACCACCTGCAGCCCAAGCACCCAAGTTCCTATCCCACTGCGGGCCAAGAATGGAGAGGTACTCATCAAGGACAGAGAGGCAGTCAGTGCCCACTGGAAGGAGCACTTCGAAGATCTCCTTAACCGAGACTCTGTCTTCGATACGAGTGACCTCAACTCCATTCTGCAGCATGCTACCTGTCACCACCTCAGCACAACCCCAGCCCGCCATGAGGTTGAAAAGGCCATCTGATAACTGAAGAACAACAAGGCCTCAGGAGCAGATGGAATCCCCACCGAGGCACTAAAGCATGGTGGAGAAGCACTATTGGTGCGAATACATGAACTAATTTCTCTTATTTGGAAGGAGAGGACATGCCAAGGGATCTCAGAGACGACGTAATCGTGACCATCTTCAAGAAAGGTGACAAGTCCGATTGTGGTAATTACAGAGGAGTCTCCCTGCTGTCTACCACAGGGAAAGTCATCGCAAGAATCCTCCTCAATCACCTTCTCCCAGTGGCTGAAGAGGTCCTCCGAGAGTCGAAATGCGGATTCCGCCCACTAAGGGGCACAATGGACATGATCTTCACTGCGCGTCAAATACAAGAGAAATGCAGGGAACAGCACCAACCGCTATACATTGCCTTCTTTGACCTCACAAAGGCCTTTGACACTGTCAACCATGAGGGATTATGGACTGTCCTCCTCAAATTCGGCCGCCTTCAAAAGTTTGTCACCATCCTCCGCCTGCTTCATGACGACATGCAGGCCATGATCCTGACCAACGGATCCACCAAAGACCCAATTCATGTACCTAATAACATAAGAAATAGGAGCAGGAATAGCCCACTTGGCCCCTCGAGCCTGCTCCACCATTCAATAAGATCATGGCTGATCTTGGGCTCAAAGACACTTCCTGCCCACTCCCCATAACCCTTCACTCCCTTATCTTGCAAAAATTTGTCTATCTCTACCTTAAATGTATTTAATGACCCAGCCTCCATGGCTCTCTGGAGCAGAGAATTCCACAGATTTATGACCCTCTGAGAGAAGAAATTCCTCCTCATCTCAGTTCTAAAAGGGCGACCCTTTATTCTGAAACTATGCTCCCGAGCTCTAGATTTCCCCACGAGGGGAAACATCCTCTCTGCATCTACTTTGTTGAGCCCCTTTAGTATCTTATATGTTTCAATAAGATCACCTCTCATTCTTCTAAATTCCAATGAGTATAGGCCCAACTTGCTCAATCTTTCTTCAAAAGTCAACCCCCTCATCTCAGGAATCAACCATGTGAATTGTCTCTAAACTGCCTCCAATGCAAGTATATCCTTCCTTAAATAAAGAGACCAAAACTGTACTCAAGGTGTGGTCTCATCAATACCCTGTACAGTTGTAGCTGGACTTCCCTGTTTTTATACTCCAACCCCCTTGCAATAAAGGCCAACATTCCATTTGCCTTTTTGATTACTTACTGTACCTGCATGCTAACTTTTTGTGTTTCATGCACAAGGACCCCCAGGTCCCTCTGAACTGTAGCATTTTGTAATCTCTCTCCATTTAAATAATAATTTGCTTTTTTATTTTTCCTGCCAAAGTGGATAACCTCGCACTTTCCCACATTATACTCCATCTGCGAAATGTTTGCCCATTCACTGAGACTTTCGAGAGGTGTAGTCGCTGACATCTGTGCAATGCTGTACCAGCACCTGGAGCCCAGAGGAGTGTGTGGACACTCCTTACCATTTGCTGTCAAACATCCCAATAATGGATAATCAAGGGGCCACAGGGAGGGGGGAACTAAAGACAATCACTATCACTAAGGCAAAGGTACTTGGTAAAATAATGGGATTAAAAGACGACAAGTCCCCTGGACCAGATGGCCTGCATCCCAGGGTCTTAAAAGAAGTGGCTGCAGAGATAGTGGATGCATTGGTTGCAATATACCAAAATTCCCTTGACTCTGGAGAGGTCCCAGCGGATTGGAAAACCGCAAATGTAACAACCCTATTTAAGAAAGGAGGGAGACAGAAAGCAGGAAACTATAGAACATCTGTTGCTGGGAAAATGCTGGAGTCCTTCATTAAGGAAGCAATAGCAGGGCATTTGGAAAATCATAATACAGTCAAGCAGAGTCAGCATGGTTTTAGGAAAGGGAAATCATGTTTAACAAATTTGCTGGAGTTCTTTGAGGATGTAACGAGCAGGATGGATAAGGGTGAACCAGTGGATGTGGTGTATTTGGATTTCCAGTAGGCATTCGATAAAGTGCCACATAAAAGGTTACTGCATAAGATAAGAGCTCATGGAGTTGGGGGTAATATATTAACATGGATAGAGAATTGGCTAACTAACAGAAAGCAGAGAGTCGGGATAAATGGGTCATTTTCCGGTTGGCAAACAGTAACTAGTGGGTGCCACAGGGATCGGTGCTGGGGCCTCAGCTATTTACAATCTACATTAATGACTTAGATGAAGGGACCGAGTGTAATGTAGCCAAGTTTGAGGATGATACAAAGATGGGCGGGAAAGTAAGTTGTGCAGAGGACTCAAAGAATCTGCAAAGGGATATAGACAGGCTAAGTGAATGGGCAAACATTTCGCAGATGGAGTATAATGTGGGAAAGTGCGAGGTTATCCACTTTGGCAGGAAAAATAAAAAAGCAAATTATTATTTAAATGGAGAGAGATTTTCCCAACGACAGATGTTAGGCTAACTGGTCTATAGTTTCCTGCTTTCTGTCTCCCTCCTTTCTTAAATAGGGGTGTTACGTTTGCAGTTTTCCAATCTGCTGGGACCTCTCCAGAGCCCGGGGAATTTTGGTATATTGCAACAAGTGCATCCACTATATCTGCAGCCACTTCTTTTAAGACCCTGGGATGCAAGCCATCTGGTCCAGGGGACTTGTTGTCTTTTAGTCCCATTATTTTACCAAGTAATTTTTCCTTAGTGATAGTGATTGTCTTTAGCTCCCCCCTCCCTGTGGCCCTTTGATTATCCATTATTAGGATGTTGTTAGTGTCTTCTACCATGACGACAGCTACAAAATATTTGTTCAGTGTCCCTGCCACTTCCCCGTTCCCCATTATTAATTCCCCATTCCCACCATCTAAGGGACCAATGTTTACTTTAGCTACTCTCTTCCTTTTTATATACCTGTAGAAGCTCTTACTTTTTGTTTTAATATTTCTTGCCAGTTTACTCTCATAATTCATCTTCTCTCTCTTTATTATTTTTTTAGTCATCCGTTGCTGGTTTTTAAAATTTCCCAATCCTCTGGCCTCCCGCCAATCTTGACAACATTGTATGCCTTCGTTTTCAATTTGATACCATCCTTTACTTCCTTAATTAGCCACGGATAGAGCTCCCTTCCCTTAAAATCTTTTTTTCTCACTTGAATATATTTTTGTTGAGAGTTATAAAATATCTCCTTAAATGTCTGCCACTGCATTTCAACTGTCTTATCTTTTAATTTATTTTTCCAGTCCACTTTAGCCAGTTCTGCCCTCATGCCATTGTAATTGCCTTTGTTTAAGATCAGGACACTGGTTTGAGATACAACTTTCTCACCCTCCAACTGAATTTGAAATTCAACCATGTTATGATCACTCTTTCCTAGAGAATCCTTTACTATGAGATAATTTATTAATTCTGTCTCATTACACAGTACCAGATCCAAGATAGCCTGCTCCCTGGTTGGTTCCATTACATACTGTCCCGGATGCACTCTATGAACTCCTCCTCAAGGCTACCATGGCCAATTTGATTTGTCCACTCAATATGGAGATTAAAATCACCCATGATTATTACCGTACCTTTTTCACAGGCCTCCATTATTTGTTGATTTATACTCTGTCCAACAGTATTGCTACTGTTTGGGGGCCTGTAGACTACGCCCACCAGGGACTTTGGGCTGGATTTTTTGAATGGAGATGTGCTGGAGGCAGGACCGCTGTTTGTCGAATCTCAGTCCCGCCTCCATCATGTTCTGGCCAACCAGCGGGATTTTCCCCTGATTGACCTTGTTAAGCCCGCCCTGCTTTGCCATCCGCCCCCACTTTCTGCAACTTTACCTGCAGTCCTGCCTTTATACCCGCCTCCTCGGCGCTGACAAAATCCAGCCCTTTTTTCTCTTATTATTTTTTATCTCCACCCAAACCGATTCTACATCTTGATCTTCTGAGCCAATATCACTTCTCACCACTGCACTGATCCCATCCTTTACCAACATAGCCACCCCACCTCCCTTTCCTTTCTGTCTATCCTTCCGAATTGTCAAATATCCTGGAATATTCAGCTCCCTGCCCTGGTCACCTTGCAACCACGTCTCTGTAATGACGATTACACACCCATTCTGCAAGTTTATTAATGTCTTCCTGTATTTTGCCGCAGTCCTCCTCTGTATTAACTGCACCCCCCAATATTGTTGAACTTTCCTTTACAGCCTGTTAAGAGCAGAGTCGCCACACACCCAACACATGGTCATCGATGTATGAGGGGGCAGGGCCAGGAGCAGGCACTCTCAATATCAAGAGTTCCCATGTATTGGGCCCGCAATGGGACCTGGCGTATGGTTGGAGGCAATGCGCCTCATTAAAAGTGGGGCCCACCTGTGGGTCTAGGCTGGGATTGTGATCTGGACCCCTGAAGACAAAATACTTCCGCAGCGGCCCCTGTCCTTCCAGCCTCGTCACGGGGCAGGCACCTAGATATACTCCTAGTGGCATGGGTGCCCACCACTGACATGCAATCTCCTTCTGGTCCTGGAAAGCCTTCCAGAGCCAATAGTGGACATATCCAGCAGCTGTGTGTTGGAAATTATGCCAAGATGCGACCCATTGCAGATTTTTGGGGTGAAGATATTGCACCAAAGCCACCCTTACAAACCAACTGGTTTTAAAAGCATGATAGACACAAGTCAGGGAAGTGATCACAAATAATCCAGTCAAATAATTTTTTTAAATACCACAAACATTGGGGTCAAGAATTTCCACTTGGGCCGCAATCGGCAATCCGGGAGCAAATTGAGCTCAAAATCGTGCTAGTTTTACAAAGTGAAATTTTTGCTCAACTTTCTGCTCAAGCTCATTTGCATATCGCCAAACATAAAATCTTTCTTGAACCAGCACATTCTGGCAGTGTTTTAGAATGTAATTTTTTTTTAAATTGCATTAAAAATATTCCTTGATATATTTCAGAGTGATAACCTGGTGCAGCCTTTTTAATCAGCGTCTAGACCACCACCTGTGAGTAACCTATTTTAAATAACTGAAAATGACTTAAAAAAACTATACAGAACCATTTGCTAGTTATATTGGGGTACAGTAGTCAGTTTCTTAGTAAATTTTAAAAAATTAAAAGCTTTTAAAAGGTGCCCTAGTGTCCTTGTGTCTAAAAAAAAAGCTTAATTTTTAGAGTCTCTTCAAAGGCCCACAAAAGGACGCAATTAGCGGAAACTTGCCAAGGTGATTAATTTGATCTGGGGATGCGGCCAGTTTTGTGGGCGGGGCCAGCCTCTAGCGCGATGTTTAGTAAACCAGCGCAAAAGATCGTGGAAACGGGATTTGCGCCGAATGTAATTTGCGCTTAAAATTTCGGGAGCTTTTGCATTGGTTTGGGCGATTTTGGGCGATTTGTGTCGGAAATACCATCACACCATTACAATTCCAGGCCCGGGTCATTTAAACAATTTTTTTTTTAAATCGATTTCCTCCGTGTATGAGGTAAACATGTTTATGATTTATTACACCAAGTACACAGGACAATTTTCCCCCATGGAAGCTATAATGGAGACCCAAAACTAAGCGTTTAAACATTACATAGACCAGCTTTGAAAATACTTTATATTTGTAGCTGTAAAAGCAGAGAGCTTTCAACATAAATCTCCACTTAGGGATTAGTACTATGGCAGCCAACCAACTGCTGCAGGCAAAAGGGGTGAATATAGTTTTCAGTATGGAGCTTAATCAGTGAAAGGTATTCTGGTCAAATAATTGCATGGAATAATTCTTTTTGGAAGAGTTTCAAAGACGTGATCTTCATGGCAAAGCATTTACGCAACATTTCACTGTGAATGTTGTGATGGAGGTGGTGCCATGGGCAGAGGCACCGTTAGTCAATCAGAGGGCCCCGTGTGGATCCAGTGCATGGACACCAAGGGCTGGATTTTGTCAATGGGGATGTGATGGAGGCGGGACTCCCACTTTTTGGGTTGTAGTCCCACCTCCATTGACTTGTGGCCAACCCACGCTACTTTCCCATGATTGACCTTGTTAAGCCCGCCCAGCGGGCTCAGCAGGCCAATTAAGGGACACCTGGTTACTGGTGACGTCAGTGATTGACATTTCATCTGTCAAGAGCTTTGATGAAAAATCAACGTTTGACAGCTCTGTGAAGCTGTCAAACGCTGACAATCTGTCTTCTAACTTGAGTCCTTCTACTCAGACTCAGTTAGAGATCTCTCCAGACCAGAAAGCAGAAGGCTGCAGCTTTTGATAGTTCAGTGGCCATTCTGCTTTCTGTGCCGGTGAGCTGAGGGACTCCCGAGAACTGAAGGAAGGAAGCCTGCAGGAGAAAGTAAAGGTAAGTAAAACTTATTAAAACACTTTACACTTACCTCACACACTTACCTCTGCACACATGCACCCATCACTCACCTGCACAACGGACATCTCGACCCCTCCAACCCCTGCAGACCGACGGTCAGCCTCACTAACTTGGCATGGTTTGGAGCCGTCGGGAAACCCACACTTCAGGTCTAAAAATAGGAATTAGGCAAAAAAACTGCCTGTTAACTACCTGTTAACAGGCAGTTAATTGGTACTAATCCCCTTCCCGCCTCGGGGAGGCGGCTCCCAGCTCAGGTCGGGTACCCACCTCCTGGGACATTGGCACGGAGGCGGGTTGGGGGCGGGATCGGTTTGTGCCCCTCGATTCTGCAATTTTCCCACCACTCCCGCCTCCAAACCCGCCTCCTCGGGGCTTGGAAATTCAAGCCCCTACACTCCATGGGACACGCTGATGGCCAGTACACCACCGAGGACAAGGGCGAGGGTTATTTAATTGTTCTGCCAGTCCATTTTCATATATTAAGTGGCAACCTGCCTTTATATTGAAAAAGAAACTATTTACCACTGTTGAAGGAAAGAGATTTACAGGCAGATATAAAAGCAAAATACTGCGGATGCTGGAAATCTGAAATAAAAACAGAAAATGCTGGAAATACTCAGCAGGTCAGGCATCATCTGTGGAGAGAGAAACAAAGTTAACATTTCAGGTCGATGACCCTTCATCAGAACTGGAAAAAGCTGGAGATGGAACAGATTTTTAAGCAAGTGCAGGGGCAGGGAAAGGGGGGAGGGGAGGAAAGAACAAAAGGGAAGGTCTGTGATTGGATGGAAGGCAGGAGAGATTGGAAGGCAGGAGAGATTGGAAGGCAGGAGAGATTAAGAGAGATTAAGAGATGGTGCAAGGCAAAAGGAGATGGTAATGGGACAAGATAAGAAACGAGATTTACAGGCAATTGGCCCCAACAGCAGAAATGATTGTGAGCCTGTCCCAGGCAGGAGCCTTGGTCTTTGGGCCCTGGCCGAACTTTAGACGCTGATTCCGGGGATAGACCTTCACTTTAGGGCTGCTGGCACTGTGCTCCATCGAGTGTAGGAGTCTGCCCCGGGGCTCTCACTGAACCAAAGGGTAAGGAAGGAGTGGAATCAAGTCCATGAGATAGATCAGGGCAGAAAGAGATAGAGAGAAAATCCGTCTGCACCTTGAGGTCTGGGTTACAATCTGCTCTCACCTTGAGGTCTGGGTTACAATCCGCTCTCACCCTGAGGTCAGGGTCACAATCCGCTCTCACCCTGAGGTCAGGGTCACAATCCCCTCTCACCCTGAGGTCAGGGTCACAATCCCCTCTCACCCTGAGGTCAGGGTCACAATCCCCTCTCACCCTGAGGTCAGGGTCACAATCCCCTCTCACCCTGAGGTCACAATCCCCTCTCACCCTGAGGTCAGGGTCACAATCCCCTCTCACCCTGAGGTCACAATCCCCTCTCACCCTGAGGTCAGGGTCACAATCCCCTCTCACCCTGAGGTCACAATCCCCTCTCACCCTGAGGTCAGGGTCACAATCCCCTCTCACCCTGAGGTCAGGGTTGTAGGATTCGCAAAATTGGACTTTGTATTATAAAGGGTCAAGTGGCAGAAGAGGCCATGATTTTAAAGACTGCTTTAAAAGAAGCCCAGAAAAAGGGGCATACAAAATGGCTGCCATACCACGTGACCGGCTTATTGGGACATTTTAAAATGGTTCCTGCGAATCCTCAGACAGCTTTGTGGATTCAACCCACAGTAAGTTCTGGGAGCCGTTTCTAAGAGAACGAAACCAGACCCATACATATACATATGGATTAGATGCAGATCCAGTTAAGATCGGCCTGGAGGCAGAGGCCATCTAAATGTTGACCCAGACAAAAGGGGACAATTTCATATTCATGAGACCAGCACCAAGGACTAGATAACAAGATCAGCAGGACATTAAAAACAATTAAAGTCATTCCAGACCAGAGATGGGCCTTTACCAGCCATTTAAAACATTTTAAAATGTAATAACTACCCCGCTGTGCTCCCAGCCCGCCAAAAGTTAAACAAAGACTAACCTGATTTTGGGCGGGAAGTGGAGACTCCTGAAGAAAGAGTATAACTGGAGAAGTTGGAGTTGTACAGACACACACCGGAGTTGCAGTGGAACTCGAGTTGCAGTTGGAGACAGTTACAGGGGCAGAGACCCACGACCGAGTGGCAGTGGGTGAAGAGGAGTCGCTTCGGGAGAAGATCAGCAAACTCCTCTCCACCATCGGAGGCAGACGAATAAGACTAAGCCGCCATCAAGAACATCGCTCGGGCCAGCGTCCCGCCCCGGGGAAACACATCAGGAGATCATCGACCATCCCCGGGCCGTTGCCGAAACGAGAGGCCATCGACCCAACTCGGGAGAAGTGACAAAAACGAACTGCAGAAACGATGGGAGCCAACCCAAGGCTCCTCTGACCGGGGTCGAGCCGACGATCCCCGACCCCGCCGACAGCCAGAACCAGCCGGTGTCCAGCCGCCCCCGACCCCCACCTCAGGAGAGAGGTGTGGCGCAGCTCGCTGGGGCTCCACGATCCACGTGGAGACGGAACGCCTGAAAGGATCAAACGCAGACTGGTTCAAAACCTTGCACTTCCTAGTGGGATTGGTGAGCATGTTTCTGGCCCTTCACAATCAGACCTAGATAGGTTTAATAAGGGGGTGGATTTAAGGGTACAATTAACATGAGTTGTTGTCCCTCGATGTTCCGTGTGTTTCCTTATTTCAGGATGATCTTTGTAGTGTATAAGATGCCTGTATTTGCCTTAGTTAGTATTGTGTCGTTGTGATTTGTTTGTGTTTTTCCCTCCCATGTACTCTCTTATCTGCTTGCATTTGATTTATTTTTCCTTATGCAATAAAATTTCATTTTGTTTCATCAAACTTGGTCTACGAGAGTTTTCTCTACATTGTAGTTCCTGCCCCAAAGTCCAGAGTATAGAATCTAAGGGGCGAGTGGGTCGAACCACTCAAGGTTTCACTGTGCAAGAGAGAGAGGCCTCTAGAGAGAGAAAACTCTGTGATCTAAAACCCCTTACAGGGTTACAATCCGCTCTCACCCTGAGGTCAGGTTCACAATCCCCTCTCACCCTGAGGTCAGGGTCACAATCCCCTCTCACCCTGATGTCTGGGTCACAATCCCCTCTCACCCTGAGGTCAGGATCACAATCCCCTCTCACCCTGAGGTCAGCGTCCAATCCCTTCTCACCCTGAGGTCAGGGTCACAATCCCCTCTCACCCTGAGGTCAGGGTCACAATCCCCTCCCACCCTGAGGTCAGGGTCACAATCCCATCTCACCCCGAGGACAGGGTCACAATCCGCTCTCACCCCGAGGTCAGGGTCACAATCCCCTCTCAACCTGAGCCAGGATCACAATCCCCTCTCACTCTGAGGTCAGGGTCACAATCCGCTCTCACCCTGAGGTCAGGATCACAATCCCCTCTCACCCTGAGGTCAAGGTCACAATCCCCTCTCACCCTGAGGTCAGGGTCACAATCCACTCTCATCCTGAGGTCAGGGTTACAATCCCCTCTCACCCCGAGGTCAGGGTCACAATCCCCTCTCACCCTGAGGTCAGGGTCACAATCCACTCTCACCCTGAGGTCAGGGTCACAATCCCCTCTCACCCTGAGGTCTGGGTCACAACCCCCTCTCACCCTGAGGTCAGTGTTGTGTATGTGCCTTTAAGAGAAGAACTGATTCTATACTGCAGTACCGGCAGTGACCACCCCTGTATATAAAGCCATAGCAGGCTTCTGTATTTCAGTCTTGAATTACTCTCTGTTCAGTAAATACCTGTTTTATTGTTCTCCTGCAGTCTGAGTATTATTGATCCTCGGACACTACACTGGCGACGGGCAGGTTTGAACTCACCTGCAGTACTGCATCACCTCACGGGGATCTTTTCCCTGAAGAGAAGCTTCTTGGAGGTCGAAGTCAGAACGGCGGGCGTCGACCGCGGGCAACCGCCCAGGGATCCATCGGAGAGTTGCAGGGGAGGCTGTGGAGAGCTGGGCCTGGCTCCCCAGTCGAGGTGTTCCTGCAAGTCGTGCTGGTAGCAGGTAGTGCGCTGACCCTTCCGGACTGCGGCAGGCTCGGGCTCGATCGAGCAGCTCTGCAAAGGGGCCATGCAGCGTTGTCGGGAGGAAGAGAGAGAGAGAGGGTGGAACACACAGGGTGCGGTCGGTGCTCAAGAACAGGGCAGCGTGGAGAGGATAGAATGCGGGGAAGGAAAAGTGAGATGCGCCGAAGCCGCGGGTCGCCGCCATCACCCTGTAGAACGCTAGGAGCAGCGTGGCAGCAAGGGGAAGAAGGAAAAGCGCGGGAGGCGCCATTTAATTCCATTGGGGAAGAAGGAAACGCGCGGGAGGTGCCATTTTATTACATTGGGGAAGAAGAAAAAGCGCGGGAGGCGCCATTTTAAATCACCCAAGATGCCGAAGAGTGGCCGTATCACTGCTTTCGACAACGAGGTAGAAGACTGGACCACGTATGTGGAAAGAATTGAAGTGTACTGCAATGCCAATGAGGTGGCCAATGGAAAGAAGGCGTCGGTATTATTAAATTTGATGGGCGCGAGAACGTACGGCCTATTGCAGAATTTAATTACCCCAGCTAAACCAATGGAGAAAAGTTTTGAAGAGATTGTTAATATCTTACAGGAACACCTAAACCCTACACCGCTGCTGATAGCAGAAAGATTCAAGTTCCATAAAAGAAACCAGCACAAAGATGAGAACAATGCTGACTATCTTACGGAACTACGCAAGTTATCGAAGCACTGCCAGTTCGGAGCAGGACTGGCAGACACCTTGCAGGATAAGTTTGTCTGCGGGCTCCAGAGTGAAGGAACCCAGAAACAACTACTTTCGGAAAAGGA
Source organism: Somniosus microcephalus (assembly GCF_052327205.1). NCBI lineage: Eukaryota > Metazoa > Chordata > Chondrichthyes > Squaliformes > Somniosidae > Somniosus > Somniosus microcephalus. Next base: position 188,494,691 of record NC_140995.1, on the reverse strand, counting down.
CCTGACGCTAGAACAGGCTTTCAGCGTGGCAGTATCCTACGAAGCAGCAGCACAGGGAGCTGCGGAAATACAACAGAAACCACAGGAATACAGCGCTAACGAAATGGCGCATGGAGCAGAAAAGTGCTATCGCTGCGGCAGAACAACCCATGATCAGAAGGACTGCTGGGTTAAGGACAAAGTATGCAGGCAATGTGGGAAAATAGGACATATAGCAAGAGTCTGCAGGTCGGGAAAGAAAACCAACACTACAAGAACTACTAAGGAAAAGTACAAGAAACTAAAGAAATTGACAGACAGTAGTTTGGAAGATCAGGAGAGTGATAAGGACTCCGGGAGCAGGAGACTAATTTGTCTAAAGTTACACAAAGTGATCGCAAAGGAGGATCACCGAACCATTTGGGTCACCCTCATGATAGCAGCCTTCCCAGTAAAGATGGAATTGGACACAGGATCAGCCCTAACTGTCATGAATCGACGAGACTATGAGCGGCTATTCTCACACATACCCTTGAAGGACACGGGGCAAAAAGTCTACCCCAGAGGAAAAATAAGGGTGCCAGTTGAATACAGCGGCAAGGAAACACAGAAACTGTATCTACATATACTACCAGATGGAGGACCACCATTATTGGGACGTGAATGGATCCGAAAAATACAATTGGATTGGCATTCCATTCAGGTGCTAACTGTGACTGATAAAAAGGATGATGACGTCACACCTGGACAACTGTCAAAAATTCTAACTGACGCAAAAGAGGTGTTCCAACAAGGACTTGGGACTCTAAAAGGAATAACGGCAATGATAAAAATCGAAGATAACGCAAACCCAAAATTTTTTAAGGCCAGACCGGTACCTTACGCGATCCGCCCAGCCGTTGAAGCAGAGCTGGAGAGTCTGGAGCATTCGGGTGTGCTGCCCAAGGTGGACTGGAGCGAGTGGGCCACACCCATCGTTCCTGTAATGAAGAAATCATTGAGCAGCACGCCTGGGGAACCGAAGAAGGTTCGCATCTGTGGGGACTTCAAGGTAACTGTGAACCCAGTCCTGCACACAGTACAATATCCACTTCCATGGATAGAAGATATTTTCGCCTCACTATCTGGAGGGAAACGCTTTACAAAGATTGATCTGGCCCAAGCGTATCTACAAATGGAGGTGGAAGAAGCGTCTAGGGAATACCTCACGATAAACACTCACAAAGGCCTTTACCAGTACAATCGACTGGTATTCGGGGTAGCATCAGCCCCGGCTATTTGGCAGAGGGCGATGGAACAAGTCCTGCAAGGGATTCCGGGGGCCCAGTGTTATTTGGACGATATCCTGGTTATGGGCGAAAATGACAGTGAACACCTTGCCAACCTGGAGCAGGTGCTCACGAGATTACAGGAATATGGGCTATGAGCCAACCACCCCAAATGCGAGTTCTTCAGGAGACAAATCTCGTATTGTGGCCACATGACTGATGAGGAAGGGTTGCATAAGTCGCCGGACAAGATTGAGGCTGTAGTCAAGGCTCCAGCACCGGAAAATGCGTCGCAACTGAGGTCGTTCCTCGGGTTGGTGAACTACTACCATAAGTTCTTGCAGAATTTATCTACAATTCTGCACCCACTGAATGCCCTACTGCAAACTGGAGTAACATGGAAATGGAGTGATGAGTGTAAGCGTGCCTTTCAGAAATGTAAATGCCTAATCACTTCAAAAGAAGTATTGGCCCACTACAATCCAACACTACCGATTCGGTTAGCATGTGATGCGTCTCCCTACGGCATCGGAGCGGTGCTGTCACACAAATTCCCTGACGGTTCAGAGAGGTCAATAGCCTTTGCGTCGCGCTCGTTAACCTCAGCCGAGCGTAACTATGCCCAGATTGACAGGGAGGCCCTCAGCCTGGTGTGGGGGGTGAAGAAGTTGAATCACTATCTGCACGGGCAGAAATTCACCCTACTGACTGATCATCAGCCCCTGGTCTCCATTTTTAACCCAAAGAAGGGCATTCCGGTGATGACGGCGCAACGGCTGCAAAGATGGTCACTTTTTCTAGGGGCACATCAGTACGACATAGAGTACAAGGGTACGAAACAGCATGGAAACGCTGATGGGCTGTCACGCCTACCGTTGCCTATGGTAGAGGAAGCACCTGCAGTGGACCCTGTTGAGATATTCCATGCGACCATAGTCGAATGTCTACCTGTTACAAACTCAAGTATAGAGAAGGAAACCCGAAATGACCCGACACTCTCTCGGGTCTATGATTTGACGGTGAAGGGATGGCCAGAACATGGTGACTCACTGTTGCCAGCATTCTCGCCAAGGAGAGAACAGCTGTCAGTGTGCCGGGGGACCTTGATGTGTGGATCCCGAGTGGTAATTCCACCCAAGTTGAGAGATAGAGTGCTCAATGAGCTTCATGAGGGTCATCTGGGAGGGGTAAAAATGAAGAGCCTAGCCAGGGCATTTGTGTGGTGGCCGGGAATCGATAAAGAAATTGAGGATATGACCAAGAGATGCACAGGATGCCAGAAGTTCCAAAACGCTCCACCGCAGGCCCCGCTACATCCATGGGAGTGGCCCTCATCTCCATGGCAACGGGTACACATTGATTTTGCTGGTCCATTTATGGACTCAATGTTCCTAATCGCTGTGGACGCCCATTCGAAATGGCCAGAGGTCATCAAAATGTCCTCCACCACCACAGAGAAAACTATTGCAGTCCTAAGGACCATCTTCGCCAGGAATGGCTTGCCAGAACAGATTTGCTCCGACAATGGGCCACAGTTTGTGTCCGCGGATTTCCGGAGGTTTCTGAGGAATAATGGGGTGAAGCATTGCACATCTGCCCCATATCATCCAGCCACAAATGGATTGGCTGAGAGGTTTGTTCAGACCTTTAAAAAGGCCATAAAGGCAATGCATAATGACGACATACCACTACAACACAAGGTGGATAATTTCTTGCTTGCTTACCGGAATGCGACACATACAGTCACCAACCAAGCTCCAGCCATAATGTTCTTCAACCGAAGGCTAAGATGTCACCTGGATTTGCTCAAACCAAACATAAGACGAGATGTTGAGGATAAGCAATTCCAGCACATAAATGAGAAGCCAACCAGAAGCTTCAAGATAGGGCAACCAGTCTTGGCCCGCGACTGCCAAACAGAAAAATCGCAGCCAGGAACGATATGCACACAGCAGGGACCACTAATGTACACAGTGGACGTTGGAGAGAGCATCGTGAGATGCCATGCTGACCAGATTCTAGAGTCACAGGAACAAGCCAAACCCATACCACGAGCAGGTGCACCTGGTAATCAACCCGAAGTACAGATTGCGTCTACCTCAGAAGCAGTGCTATTGGAAGCTGACGAACCAACCAATGACAATGAGCCAGAATCAACACCGCCGCAAGAACAGGATACTCGAGAAAGGCGCTAACCAGTCAGGATCAGGAAGCCTCCTCAAAGACTGAACTTATAAATGATTATTTCAGTTGATGTATATAGCACAGAGAAAATTGTAATTGTAATTAGTTATTATTTAGTTGTTAAATGAATGTTATGTACTGTTTATCTAAAAGGGGAGGAATTGTTGTGTATGTGCCTTTAAGAGAAGAACTGATTCTATACTGCAGTACCGGCAGTGACCACCCCTGTATATAAAGCCATAGCAGGCTTCTGTATTTCAGTCTTGAATTACTCTCTGTTCAGTAAATACCTGTTTTATTGTTCTCCTGCAGTCTGAGTATTATTGATCCTCGGACACTACAGTCAGGATAACAATCCCCTCTCACCCTGAGGTCAGGGATACAATCCCCTCTCACCCTGAGGTCAGGGTCACAATACTCCTCTCATCCTGAGGTCAGGGTCATAATCCCCTCTCACCCTGAATTCAGGGTTAGAATCCAATCTCATCCTGAGGTCTGGGTCACAATCCCCTCTCATCCTGAGGTCTTGATCACAATCTCCTCTCACCCTGAGGTCAGGGTCACAATCCCCACTCACCCTGAGGTCAGGGTCACAATCCCCTCTCACCCTGAGGTCAGGGTCACAATCCCCTCTCACCCTGAAGTCAGGGTCACAATACTCTCTCACCCTGAGGTCAGGGTCACAATCCCCTCTCACCCCTAGGTCAGGGTCACAATACTCTCTCATCCTGAGGTCAGGGTTACAATCCCCTCTCACCCTGAGGTCAGGGTCACAACCCCTCTCACCCTGAGGTGAGGGCCACAATCCCCTCTCACCCTGAGGTCAGGGTCACAATCCCCTCTCACCCCGAGGTCAGGGTTACAATATCCTCTCGCCCTGAGGTCAATGTCACAATCCCCCCTCACTTTGATGTCAGGATCACAATCCCCTCTCACCCTGAGGTCAGGGTCACAATCCCCTCTCACCCTCAGGTCAGGGTCACAATCCCCTCTCACCCTGAGGTCAGGGTCACAATCCGCTCTCACCCTGAGGTCAGGGTCACAATCCCCTCTCACCCTGAGGTCAGGGTCACAATCTCCTCTCACCCTGAGGTCAGGGTCACAATCCCCTCTCACCCTGAGGTCAGGGTCACAATACTCTCTCACCCTGAGGTCAGGGTCACAATCCCCTCTCACCCTGAGATCAGGATCACAATACGCTCTCACCCTGAGGTCAGTGTCACAATCCCCTCTCACCCCGAGGTCAGGGTCACAATACTCTCTCATCCTGAGGTCAGGGTCACAATCCCTTCTCACCCTGAGGTCAGGGTCACTATGTCCTCTCACCCTGAGGTCAGGGTCACAATCCCCTCTCACCCTGAGGTCAGGGTCACAATCCCCTCTCACCCTGAGGTCAGGGTCACAATCCCCTCTCACCCTGAGGACAGGGTCACAATCCCCTCTCACCCTGAGGTCAGGGTCACAATCCACTCTCACCCTGAAGTCCGGGTCACAATCCCCTCTCACCCTGAGGTCAGGATCACAATCCCCTCTCACGCTGAGGTCAGGGTCACAATCCACTCTCACCCTGAGATCTGGGTCACAATGTCCACTCACCCTGAGGTCAAGGTCAGGATATTCTCTCACCCTGAGGTCAGGGTCACAATCCCCTCTCACCCCGATGTCAGGGTCACAATACTCTCTCATCCTGAGGTCAAGGTCACAATCCTCTCTCACCCTGAGATCAGGGCCACAATCCCCTCTCACCCTGAGGTCCGTGTCACAATCCCCTCTCACCCTGAGGTCAGGGTCACAATCCCCTCTCACCCTGAGGTCTGGGTCACAATCCCCTCTCACCCTGAGGTGAGGGTCACAATCCCCTCTCACCCTGAGGTCAGGGTCACAATCCACTCTCACCCTGAGGTCCGGGTCACAATCCCCTCTCACCCTGAGGTCAGGGTCACAATCCCCTCTCACCCTGAGGTCAGGGTCACAATCTCCTCTCACCCTGAGGTCAGGGTCACAATCCCCTCTCACCCTGAGGTCAGGGTCACAATCTCCTCTCACCCTGAGGTCAGGGTCACAATCCCTTCTCACCCTGAGGTCAGGGTCACAATGTCCTCTCACCCTGAAGTCAGGGTCACAATACACTCTCACCCTGAGGTCAGTGTCCCAATCCCCTCTCACCCCTAGGTCAGGGTCACAATACTCTCTCATCCTGAGGTCAGGGTTACAATCCCCTCTCACCCTGAGGTCAGGGTCACAACCCCTCTCACCCTGAGGTGAGGGCCACAATCCCCTCTCACCCTGAGGTCAGGGTCACAATCCACTCTCATCCTGAGGTAAGGGTTACAATCCCCTCTCACCCTGAGGTCAGGGTCACAATACTCTCTCACCCTGAGGTCAGTGTCACAATCCCCTCTCACCCCGAGGTCAGGGTCACGATACTCTCTCACCCTGAGGTCAGTGTCACAATCCCCTCTCACCCTGAGATCAGGGCCACAATCCCCTCTCACCCTGAGGTCAGGGTTACAATCCCCTCTCACCCCGATGTCAGGGTCACAATACTCTCTCATCCTGAGGTCAAGGTCACAATCCTCTCTCACCCTGAGATCAGGGCCACAATCCCCTCTCACCCTGAGGTCAGGGTTACAATCCCCTCTCACCCTGAGGTCTGGGTCACAATCCCCTCTCACCCTGAGGTCAGGATTAGAATCCAATCTCACTCTGATGTCAGGGTCACAATCCACTCTCACCCTGAGGTCAGGATCACAATCCCCCCTCACCCTGAGGACAGGGTCACAATCCCCTCTCACCCTGAGGTCAGGGTCACAATCCCCTCTCACCCTGAGGTCAGGGTCACAATCCCCTCTCACCCTGAGGTCAGGGTCACAATCCCCTCTCACCCTGAAGTCCGGGTCACAATCCCCTCTCACCCTGAGGTCAGCATCACAATCCCCTCTCACGCTGAGTTCAGGGTCACAATCCACTCTCACCCTGAGATCTGGGTCACAATGTCCACTCACCCTGAGGTCAAGGTCAGGATACTCTCTCACCCTGAGGTCAGGGTCACAATCCCCTCTCACCCTGAATTCAGGGTTAGAATCCAATCTCAACCTGAGGTCAAGGTCACAATGCCCACTCACCCTGAGGTCAGGGTCACAATCCCCTCTCACCTTGAGGTCCGGGTCACAATCCCCTCTCACCCTGAGGTCAGGGTCACAATCCCCTCTCACACCGATGTCAGGGCCACAATCCCCTCTCACCCTGAGGTCAGGGTCACAATCCCCTCTCACCCTGATGTCAGGGTCACAATACTCTCTCACCCTGAGGTCAGGGTTACAATCCCCTCTCACCCTGAGGTCCGTGTCACAATCCCCTCTCACCCTCAGGTCAGGATCACAATCCCCTCTCACCCTCAGGTCAGGGTCACAATCCCCTCTCACTCTGAGATCAGGGTCAAAATTCCCTCTTACCCTGAGGTGAGGGTCACAATCCCCTCTCACCCTGAGGTCAGGGTTAGAATCCAATCTCACCCTGACGTCAGGGTCACAATCCACTCTCACCCTGAGTTCAGGGTCACAATCCCCTCTCACCCTGAGGTCAGGGTCACAATCCCCTCTCACCCTGAGGTCAGGATTAGAATCCAATCTCACCCTGTGGTCAGCGTCACAATCTCCTCTCACCTTGAGGTCAGGGTTAGAATCCCCTCTCACTCTGAGGTCAGGGTCACAATCTCCTCTCACCCTGAGGTTGTAGTGTATGTGCCTTTAAGAGCCCCATATGTGCTGTAATGCCGGTAATGGCCACTCGGGCTATATAAGCCTGTATGTTGTGTTATATCCTTTCGTACCCCTCCAGACTTTGCTTAGTAAACACCTATGAACCAACTCCTGTCTTCAGTGTCTCTATCAACACACGGACACTACAGTGGCGACAAAGTGGAAACGGACTTACCTACAATTCGGCAGCACCTCAAGAACATCGATTCCTCTGGCATCCAGAAGAATCAAGAAGTGAAAGAAGCTGTTGTTTCACCAGCTGGCCAAGCTGGTGGCAGGTACTGCGGTAATCCTTCCTGGGCATCAGGCTGGGGCTCCAGCGGCTGGCTCTACAGCTGGGCCAAGCAGCGAAAGCGGAGGCAAGCAGTAACAGACGGGGAGGGAGCATTCGGGAGACGGCCGCGGTTGCAAGCAGGTCGGCGTTCAGACCTACAGAGAGAGTCCGGCGGGAACAAGTCTCCAACTGTAAATAAATAAATAAATAAAAAAAGAATGGAAACCGCGGGAAACAGCGTTGTCGTCGGCAGCAGCGGCGGGAAAGCGCGGGAAGCGCCTTATCTTTTCTGCAGAAAAGAAAGAAAAGCACGGGAAGCGCCATATCTTTTCTAAGATGCCTAATTCTGGCAATATTGATGCTTTTGATAACGAGATAGAGGATTGGACCACATATGTGGAAAGAGTGGAGGTACATTGCACCGCAAATGGAATAGAAGATGAGAAAAAAGCTTCAGTACTTCTGGATCTAATGGGCGCAAAGACATACAAGCTGTTACGAAACTTAATCACTCCAGCCGAACCGATGGACAAGAACTTTAAGGAGATTGTTGATACCCTACACTGCCAATTCAAGGCAGGACTGGCAGATTCTCTGCGAGACAAATTCGTCTGCGGTCTCCTAAGTGTAGGAACACAAAAAAGGCTATTTTCTGAGAAAGATTTAACACTGGACAAGGCTTTCAGTGCAAGAGGAGCTGCAGAGATACAGCAAAGGCCACAGGACTTCGGCACCCATGAAATGACACGGGGTTTTGAGAGATGTTATCGCTGCGGCAGATCCACCCATGACCAGAGGGGCTGCTGGTTCAAGGACAAAGCATGCAGGCAATGCGGAAAGATGGGACACATTACACGTGTGTGCCGATCTGGAAACAAAAAATCCACTAACAGGAAAAGAATCAATAAGGAAAAGCACAGAAAGGTACAAATGATGACGGACAGTAGCTCCGAAGACCAGAAGAGCGATAGCGACTCCGGAAACAAGAGACTAAGCTCTCTCAAATTACATAATGTAATTGCCAAAGAAGATTACCAGACCATTTGGGTTACCCTCACAATAGCAGGGTCCCCAGTCAAAATGGAGCTAGATACAGGATCAGCTCTGACCGTCATAAATCAACGGGATTACGAGCGGCTATTTCCACATATACCTTTAAAAGACACATCCATTATCTTGAAAACATATACGGGGCAGAAAGTATACCCCAGAGGGAAAATAAGGGTGCCTGTTGTATACAACGGCAAGGAAATACAGAAGTTGTATTTATACGTTCTACAAGATGGTGGTCCACCGCTGTTGGGACGTGAATGGATCAGGAAAGTACGTTTAGACTGGCACTCCATTCAGGCACTGACGGTGACCAGTAAGGAAAAAAATGATGATGACGTCATACCTGAACGATTAAAAGACATCTTGGCCAACGGCAAGGAAGTGTTTCAAGAGAAACTAGGAACCTTGAAAGGCATCACCGCCTCAATAAAAGTGGAAGATGCAGCAATTCCCAAGTTTTTTAAGGTAAGACCGGTGCCATACGCAATTCGTCCAGCAGTCGAGGCAGAGCTGGAGAATTTGGAAAAGACAGGCGTATTATCTAAAATAGATTGGAGCGAGTGGGCAACACCCATCGTCCCAGTCATGAAGAAAACGTTGAATAATGATAAATCTGAAGAACACAGAAAAATTCGCATCTGTGGAGACTTCAAGGTGACTGTAAACCCGGTCCTTCACACGGTACAGTATCCTCTTCCGAGGATAGAAGATATTTTCGCCTCACTATCCGGAGGGAAACGTTTCACCAAAATTGACTTGGCACAGGCATATCTACAGATGGAGGTTGAAGAGGCCTCTAAAAAATATCTCACGATAAATACACACAAAGGTCTGTACCAGTACAATCGACTGGTTTTCGGAGTAGCATCCGCTCCAGCTATCTGGCAAAGAGCTATGGAGCAAGTCCTCCAAGGGATTCCGGGGACTCAATGTTACCTAGATGACATCCTTGTAACAGGAGAAAATGAAAACGAGCACCTTGCCAATTTAGAGCAGGTGCTCACTAGGCTGAGAGAACGGGGCCTATGAGCAAATCGCCCCAAGTGCGAATTTTTCCGAAATCAAATATCATATTGTGGCCACACAATAAATAAGGAAGGATTGCATACGTCACCTGAAAAAATTGAAGCGGTCATAAAAGCCCCAGCACCTGAAAATGTTTCACAATTAAGGTCGTTCCTGGGATTAATAAATTACTATCATAAATTTTTACCGAACTTATCAACTCTTCTACACCCTCTTAATGAACTTCTACAAACAGGAGTAATTTGGAAATGGAACGAAGACTGCAAACGTGCCTTCCATAAATGCAAAGACTTAATCACATCCAAAGAAGTTTTGGCTCATTACAACCCATCACTGCCAATCAGACTGGCGTGCGATGCATCCCCTTACGGCATAGGAGCTGTATTATCGCATAAATTCCCTGATGGCTTGGAACGGCCGATAGCTTTTGCGTCACGCTCATTGAACTCAGCTGAGCGTAACTATGCCCAAATCGACAGGGAAGCATTCAGCCTGGTATGGAGAGTGAAGAAATTCAACCATTACCTACACAGACAAAAATTTACCTTGTTGACTGACCATCAACCCCTCATCTCCATATTCAACCCTAAAAAGGGTGTTCCCATTATGACAGCGCAAAGGCTACAGAGGTGGTCCCTTTTTCTAGGGGCACAACAATACAACATAGAATACAAAGGATCAAAACAGCATGGGAAAGCTGACGGTTTATCACGCCTATCGTTGCCAACGGTAGAAGAGGCACCTACAGTAGACCCAGTGGAAATGTTCCACTCTACCATAGTGGAATGTCTACCAGTAACAAATTCTGCCATTGAAAGGGAAATGAGAAATGACCCGACTCTCTCACGGGTCTACGATTTAACAGTGAAGGGATGGCCAGCACATGGCGAACCACTGTTGCCAGCATTCTCGCAAAGAAGAGAACAGCTGCCAGTGTGCCGAGGAACCTTGATGTGTGGATCCAGAGTGGTGATTCAACCCAAACTCCAGGATAAAGTGCTAAAGGAGCTTCACGAGGGGCATCTGGGTGGAGTGAAAATGAAGAACCTAGCCAGGGCGTTTGTATGGTGGCCAGGTATCGATGGAGACATCGAAGAAATGACCAAGAGCTGCCTAGGATGCCAGAAGGTCCAAAACGCTCCACCACAAGCCCCTCTACATCCATGGGAGTGGCCCTCATCTCCCTGGCAAAGGGTACACATCGACTTTGCTGGTCCATTTACGGACTCAATGTTCTTAATTGCGTTTGATGCACACTCCAAGTGGCCGGAGGTAATAAAGATGTCCTCCACCACCACGGAAAAAACCATCACAGTATTAAGGACCATATTTGCCAGGAATGGGCGGCCGGAACAGATCTGTTCTGATAATGGACCGCAATTTGTGTCCGAAGAATTCAGGAAGTTCTTAAAAAACAATGGGGTTAAGCACTACACGTCCGCCCCACACCATCCCGCCACCAATGGATTGGCTGAAAGGTTTGTCCAGACCTTCAAGAAGGCCATAAAGGCCATGGGTAATGAAGACATAAAACTTCAGCACAAGGTGGATAACTTCTTGTTCGCATACAGGAATGCAACACATATGGTTACCAACCAAACTCCCGCCATGATGTTCTTCAATAGAAACCTAAGATGCCGGCTGGATTTGGTCAAGCCCAACATCAGAAGGGACGTGGAGAACCGGCAGTTTCAAGGCATGAATGAAAGGCCAACTAGAACCTTCCAGATAGGTCAACAAGTTTTGGCCCGGGATTACCGTACCGAGAAATGGCAGCCTGGAACTATCTGCACACGACTAGGACCACTGATGTATACCGTGGACATCGGAGAAAGCATAATAAGGCGCCATGCTGACCAAATCATAGAGTCATCCAAAAAGGGACAACCTACACCACAACTCTATACGCCGAACGATGAAGTAGAGATGCCCATATCTACCTCCGATCCGGTGATACTGGAACCCGATGAACCCGACACTGGCATTCAAGCCGAATCAGCCTTGCCAAAAGAACCTACTACACCACCAGAAACTACTACACCACCGAGGCGTTATCCGGACCAAGTCAGGAAGCCTCCAGAGAGACTGACTTATAATTAATTAACTACAGCAATGTGTATATTATTTTTCTTATAACATGTAATTAATAATTACATAAAATATGATGTACTGGTTAGCTAAAAGGGGAGGAATTGTAGTGTATGTGCCTTTAAGAGCCCCATATGTGCTGTAATGCTGGTATTTGCCACTCGTGCTATATAAGCCTGTATATTGTGTTATATCCGTTAGTACCCCTCCAGACTTTGCTTAGTAAACGCCTATGAACCAACTCCTGTCTTCAGTGTCTCTATCAACACACGGACACTACAGAGGTCAGGGTCACAATCCCCTCTCACCCTGAGGTCAGGATCACAATCCCCTCTCACCCTGAGGTCAGGGTCACAATCCCCTCTCACCCTGAGGTCAGGGTCACAATCCCCACTCACCCTGAGGTTAGGGTCACAATACTCTCTCACCCTGAGGTCAGGGTCACAATCCCCTCTCACCCTGAGGTTAGGGTCACAATGTCCTCTCACCCTGAGGTCAGGGTTACAATCCCCTCTCACCCTGAGGTCTGGGTCACAATCCCCTCTCACCCTGAGGTCAGGGTCACAATCCCCTCTCACTCTGAGGTCAGGGTCACAATCCCCTCTCACCCTGAGGTCAGGATCACCATCCCCTCTCACCCTGAGGTCAGGGTCACAATCCCCTCTCACCCTGAGGTCAGGGTCACAATCCCTTCTCACCCTGAGGTCAGGGTCACAATGTCTTCTCACCCTGAGGTCAGGGTCACAATCCCCTCTCACCCTGAGGTCAGGATCCCAATCCCCTCTCACCCTGAGTTCAGGGTCACAATCCCCTCTCACCCTGAGGTCAGGGTCACAATACTCTCTCACCCTGAGGTCAGGATCACAATCCGCTCTCACCCTGAGATCAGGATTAGAATCCGCTCTCACCCTGAGATCAGCATTACAATCCGCTCTCACCCTGAGGTCGGGGTATGGTTCTTATAAAGTGGCAGTTACTGAGAGAATGAGGGTTTGAGTGAGTGAGAGAGTGCAAGAGTATTAGTGAGTGTGTGAGCTTTAGTGTGCATGAGTGAACAGAGTGTGAGAGAGAATAAGTGAGTGTGAGACTGACAAGGAGTGAATGAGTGTGAAAGTGTAAATGAATATGAGAGTGAAAGCTATGAGTTACTGTATGTGAGAGAGGGACCGAGTGAATCAGTGAGAGTGTGAATGAGTCAGAGAGTGAGCAATAATGGCATCGATTTTGCGGTAGGAATAATGATGAGGCTATCGGCGCTCACCATTATTAAAGAGTATATCAGACAGCAACTTCCGGCGGCCGCATATGCGCCGTTAAATGCAGAAATCAGGAAGTTGCTCTCCGAATTGCCCTCTTCCTCCAGAAACTGCGCTATACCTGTACCTCGCTCAGAGAGTCGCCATTGAAACACAATTTTTTGTTAGCAGATAAAGAGAACTTTCATCCCATTGGTCTGGTCTCATGCTTTAACCCAGAAGTGAAAGGATAGTGTGCTAACCCACCATTAGTCATCCCTGTCCATTCAATGGTAAGTGATAAGTCTTTATTACTGCCAAACAGCCTCTCTGGCACTGAAAATTTACTTTTACAAGCATGGAGTCTCATTCCTTCTGATTTTAATTATTGTTGGAGATATAAGAAAATTAAAAAATCATTCTTGTTTCCTTTTTCTTTCTGTCTCTTTTATCTCTCTCTCTCTCTGAGTCCCATCTATCTTTTCCTCTCTTTGTTTCGCTTCCTGTCCTTGATTTGGCATTGAATTAAATATTCTAACTTACACTGGTTCAGACTCTGTGTGGCTCAGTAAGGATTCCTCAATCTGACTGGTTAAGGAGACATTGCTTGCCCTGTTTACAAAAGTCCCAGATCCATGCTGTTTTGGATTTCCAATAACTGCAAGTCGCAGTGTAAAAGCCCACAGAAAGGGCAGGATTTTCATTGTGCCGTGGAGTCGGGATTGGAGGCGTGCGGGGGTTTAAAACTCCCAAATCAGGGGTCCCGACCGCATCCCGCACCCAAACCCGCCTCCATACCAGTTTCAAAGGAGGCGGGTACCCGCCCCGCACTGGGACCCGCCTACCCGAGGCGGGAAGGGATTAGTGCCAATTAACTGCATGTTAACAGGTAGTTAACAGGCAGTTTTTAGCCTAATCCCTATTTTGAAGGTTGAACTGTGGGATTCCCGACGGCTCCAAACCACGGCAAGTTAGAGGAGGCGGGCCGTCGGATTGAAGGACTTGGAGGGGTCGCGATGTCGGTGTTCAGGTGAGTGATGTGTGCAGGAGTGCAAAGGTAAGTGTGTTTGGTGTCTCTAAAGTGATTAAAGAAGTGTAAATTACCTTTTTTTACCTTTTCAGCCTTCCTTCCTTTAGGTCCCGGGAGTCCCTCATGTCACCGGCACAGAAAGCAGAATGGCTGCGAACTGTCAAAAGTGACAGCCTGCAGCTTTCTGTGCAGGAGAGATTTCTAACTGAGTCTGTGGAGAAGGACTCAGGTTAGAAGTAAGACTGTCAGTGTTTGACAGCTTCAAACAGCTGTGAAACACTGATATTTCATCTGTCAAAAGGTCTTGACAGATGAAATTTCAGTCTGTGACGTTACCTGTTGCCGGGTGGCCCTTATTTGGCCTGCTGAGCCCGCTGGGCGGGCTCAACAAGGTCACTCAAGTTAAAATCGTGTGGATTGGCTGCATCTCGATGGAGGTGGGACTACAACCCCAAAAGTTGTAGTCCCGCCTCCTTCCCAACTCCTGAGTTAAATTCCTGCCCAAAGTCTGTAAACAAGTGTAAGTGTAATGAACAGCGAGTGCCGTTCGTTCACTGCTGACCGCAAAATCTGGGCCATTGTACAAGACTTCACTGCATGAGAAGATAGTTTCTGAGTTGTAATAAGGATCATACACTGAAATAATATTGGTGTTTCAAGATCTTGATAATCATTCTAAGCCACGTCCTATTGTGTTATCTATTGCTTATCAGTTTGTCAACTATTTTTATATTACCTATCGCACACATGCCTTTTCACAATCGTACATGCGCTGATTTGACACCAGATTAAGTGGGTAGTGTAATGATCAATAACATGTCATTCTATAGTGGACACTAGGTGGAGCCGTAGAGCTGTGTAGAGCTGTATATAAGACTACACTACCCAGCTGTATATATATTAAGACTACATTACCCATGAGGCACTAGGCTACCCACAAGGCAACAGTCAAGATGGCAGCCTGCACACAGGAGCACACATGCTGCATCTCTATGGATACTGTACCTAGAGAACGTGTACTGAATAAATGACTAGCTAGAAGCTAGCTGTGTTCATAATAAGAATGTCTAGTTATTAATGAACATAAGATGGCACCAGGGTGGTGAAGATCTGCTGAAAATTGTGAAAAGCGACATGGAGAATTTGAAGCCACCAGAGCGTTTGAAAATCACAGAAAAAATCGACTACAATTGGCATACTTTTAAACAACAATTCGAACTCTACATTGCAGCCATCAGATTCGGTATGAAGCCAGATGCAAGGAAGATAGCGTTGCTGCTCACAGTTGCAGGCCCACAGGCGATAGAGGTATTTAATACATTTGTATTTAATCCAGCAGAGAACAGAGAAAAATTAGAAGATGTGCTAAAAAAAAATTGAAGCACATTGCTCTCCCAAAAAGAATGAGACGTATGAAAGATACATCTTCCGTTCTCGGACACAGAAGCAAAATAAGACTTTTGATAGCTTTATAACTGATCTGAAACTGAAAGCACAGACATGTAATTTCTCTGAGCTCAAAGCACCCATGTTTCGTGACCAGATTGTGTTTGGTATTCATGATAAAAAAGTCAGGGAACATCTGTTGAGAGAAACCGAACTAAATTTGGAAAATGCGGTGAAAATATGTCAAGCCAGCGAGCTAGCTTGAAAACACGCGAAGATTTTCAGTGAAATCAATAATGATGCGATTGTAATGCGTGATAATGCTGCTGTCGGTGCTGTGTCCTACAAGGGGAAGAAACATGGGCAGAACAGAAATGAAAAGCAATCGGAGGATGAAATTTTAAATTGTAAATGCTGTGGTTACAAACACCAGTTAAGACAATGCCCAGCGTTTGGAAAAATGTGCACAAAGTGTAATGGAAAGAATCACTTTGCCAAACAATGCTTTTCAAAAGTAAAAACTAAGAAAGGGCAACGAGTTAATGTAATTGAGGACACTGATTTAAGTGAGACATTTTTTGTAGGAATGGTGTCATGTGACAATATCAAAAAGGATACAGAAAATGTGCAGCCCTCAGAAATGGACAATGCTGAACATAAAGTTAATGCAGTAAAAGAGGACAAATGGATGATCCCACTGCAGGTAAATGGAGCATTAGTTACCTTGAAACTAGACACTGGGGCAAAAGCATACTTAATCAGTATGAGTGACATTAACAATATGAAAGAAAAGCCCAAAATACAGAAAAAGTCAGTACTACTGAAGAACTATAATGGACAGAAAATAGATAGCTTAGGTGTATGCAGACTTAAAGTGACAGTCAAAGACAAAGTGCATCATCTCATGTTTTCTGTTGTGGCTGAAAGACTTGATTCAATACTAGGTGACAAAGCTTGTGAAGACTTAGAACTGATCAAGAGGGTCTACTGTATAAACTGTGCCATAAGCAGACCAGATGACTCAGGCGATGAAGCAGAGAGCCGATCAAGGATGAAAAGGCCAAAGGGTATCCATGTCTTCAAAAAGCCTAGTTTCTCCAAGAAGAAAGAAAAAGACTTTAAGCACAAAGAGAAAAAACACAAGGAGAAAAAGTCCAAAGATATAACCGCAGCAGATGTTGTTAAGCAGTGGAAAGAGAAAAAGAAAAAGAAGAAGCCTGCACCAGAGCAGGAAGCAGTTCCGGTGGATACTCCTTCTTCCCTCAGGCCAATCTTTGGTGTTCCATTAGCCGAGGCTGCTGAGAGAGGACTATGCTGTATGATGGGATCCAGCTGCCAGCAGTTTTTCGAGAGTGCATTGACTACATTGAGAGTTATGGCATGAAGAGTGAAGGAAACACTGAAACCCTCTCCAAGCAAAGATCGCAAGGAGACCTCGATCTATACAAGAGCAGATTGATGACAATGCCGCAACTGCATCTTGTCATTCACCGCCAGAACAATCTCATGAAGACACATCAGACTTACCCGTGTTGAGAAGATCCACACGTGAAGTAAAAGAGCCTGATAGACTTAATCTTTGAGTACAATGTAAAGCTTTGAAAATGTGTTGACTGTTTTGAAAATGTTTATGTTTATATTGAAAGTTGATTAATATTGATTTTGTTAAACCTCAAAGAAAGGGGGATGTAATGATCAATAACATGTCATTCTATAGTGGACACTAGGTGGAGCCGTAGAGCTGTGTAGAGCTGTATATAAGACTACACTACCCAGCTGTATATATATTAAGACTACATTACCCATGAGGCACTAGGCTACCCACAAGGCAACAGTCAAGATGGCAGCCTGCACACAGGAGCACACATGCTGCATCTCTACAGATACTGTACCTAGAGAACGTGTACTGAATAAATGACTAGCTAGAAGCTAGCTGTGTTCATAATAAGAATGTCTAGTTATTAATGAACATAAGAGGTAGTATTTAGAATTATTGTCTAATAAAACATAGAGGCATCAAACTGAACCTTTGCACGGGGCCCCTGCAAGGCAAATGAACAGAAATGCATGAGAATGGTCCAGGGTGATGTGATCCATCTTCAGGTTTTTACTCCTTCCTTGTGAAGTCATCCCTGGCACTTTCTTTCCAGCAGCACTAATTAAGATAAGGACTCGATGTGTGGGAAATCATGGGCAAGTCATGGCTGTACATTTGACGCTTCACTTTCTATCCCAACTTGATGAATAGGTTTTCACATTCAGTGGCAATTCTTTAGTGAACCGTTAATTAGTGGAAGCTATTTTGGTCAAATAATTGCTCAGAATAATTATTTTTGGAACAGTTTCAAAGATGCGATTTTCATGGCACAGCATTTAACATGACATTTTACTGTGAATTTTATAATGGAGGTGATGTCGTGGATCACCTCTGGGATATAAGCTTGAATCCAGACCAGACCAACGGGATGAAAGTTTCCTCTATCTGCTAGCTGTAATGGCCTTATATCAAGTGTCAGCTTGACTTAGTGGTAGCACTCTCAGCTCTGCATCAGATGATAATGGATTCAAGCTCCACTCCAGGACTTGAGCACACCATCTATGCTGACACTTCAGTACAGTACTGAGGGAGTGCTGTACTCTTTAGAATAATTTGTCCGTGACTACACAAACCACCCTGGGTCCAGGTATATGTGTATCAGTATAACAGGTTTATTAAGCATTAAACATCCAGCACAAAGAAGTAATACTTAACAAGAAGATAGTCGCAATCTGTTCATTGAACCCTGGCGTTCCTTCCGAGTGACTGTGGCGCGGCCTCTTTATCTCTTGCTGTGTTCTGTTGACTGAAGCTTCTTCTTCCTCCTCTGGCTTTGCGCTACTTTTGGTGTTCAATATCTGCATTTTTATTCCCCTTTTTCTCCCATTTTGCCTACGTGACAGTAATTAACTTCTCTGACACCTAGCAAATGTCCCTCCTCTCATTGCCAATCATCTTATGACCTGATTAGTTCCACTAGGCCTCTTTCTGTGCATAACAAAATACCCTTACCTAAGAATTTCACTTTACAGAACATCGTTGAGGTGTTTTCTAAACAGTTTTTCTATTCTGCAGTTTCTAAAATGGCGGCTCCAACTCCTATCCCTCTTCTCTAGTTCTTACCTCTTTTCCATAACATTACCGAACTCCATGTCCCCGACAGTCTCCACGTTTATTCAGCACCACATTCCATTACTTCAGTAATTTAAAGCAGAGGTTTTTAGTCAGGTTGGCATAATTTTCCCATCCTGCTTTGGCCTCAGTCATTCACCATTTTATTCAGGCTTTTTAGGTTTTTAACATACAATTTCACATATTATAGTTATATAAAAATGGTTATAGAATCTTAATAATTTTTACTAAATCCTACAGGTACACTCTATCCTACAGAAGTGTCATCTCTTGGAAGAGATGGAAAACCGAGTCCCCATCTGCTTCTTCAGCTGGGTGTAAAGAATCCTATGGCACTATTTGAAGAAGAGAAGAATATCAGAGTGGAGATGAATCCTGAAGTGATTGAGTGCAAGATGAGAGTGATTGTGATGATTAAAAGGACCATTTTAGATAAGTTCGTTAAGCTAAAGGAAGACAAAGAATCAAGGTCTGATGGGCTACATGCTAATATCCTGAAGGAGTTTATGGGGGAAATTGCAGAGGCTCTGTCGAGTGTGGATGGGTGCCAGAGGACTGGAGAGCGGCTAATGTCGTACCAGGTTTAAAAAGGGAGACAGAAGTAATTCGAAGCCAGTTAGCTTAACATCTGTGGTAGGCAATACCATAAGCCCTGAGGCATGAAGTGAGTGTGGGGCGAATGGCAATCTTACTCTGACTCAGCGGCATGAGGCCCAGGTCATTGTAACTCCCAGGCCCCATTACTATGGTGCAGGCCTAGCTCTCACCCAAACCAGGCAGGAATGACCTCAGGCCAACCGGCAAGCGATGGGATCATGGTGAGCCCATCAGGAAGCCGCCGCCGGGAATCCAGGGGAACGGTCCTCAGTAATCGTGGGTTTTCTCCGGGTGCTCTGGTTTCCTCCCACAGTCCAAAGATGTGCGGGTTAGGTTGATTGGCCATGATAAAAATTGGCCCTTAGTGTTAGGGGGGATTAAATACGTGGGGTTACGGGGTTACGGGGATAGGGCTTGGGTGGGATGGATGTCGGTGTAGGGACCGGGTGCTAGGGTTTGGATGATCAGCCATGATCTCGTTGAATGGCGGAGCAGGCTCGAAGGGCCGAATGGTCTACTCCTGCTCCTATCTTCTATGTTTCTATGTTTATGTTAATCAGATGTGTGGATCGGGTTGTGCCAGACATGATAGCGTCGGGAGAGGGAGGGAATCCTTGTGGGACCCGAAGGAGCCATTAACAAGGAATCGTTAAACAATGAAATTAACTTATTTTCTCAGGCTTTTTCTGGACCTACTGACATGGTGTAAAAATTACGTCAGGGTCTGAATAATGTTATCAGTCCCTGACTTTTGCATGTCAACGAGGCCCTTGACAGCTTGAGGTGTGGGCCTTGCACACTGCCCAAAATGCGTCTGTTAAAATGTCATGAGTGGGTGAGTATCACGCTGTTGATATTTTAAGCCCACACGCCATATTCTCATCGGCTGTTAAAATCGGGCCTTTAGTGTCTTTAATTAAGGATGAAATTATTTAAGATTAGGTTGAATAGGTGGATGAAGAAAAAGGGTTGAAAGGATATGGGAGCAGGGTAGATATCAAATGAGATAAATGACTTTGGTTTTTGTTGATGTTGGTTGAATTATAAATGTTGACCTGAACACTTTCTCTGATCTTAGAAATGATCACATGGAAACAGGCCATTCAGCCCAGCCAGTCCGTGTCAGCGTTTACTCTCCAGCCTGTGCCCATGTCCTTAATTAAGGCAAAATATAGCACTCAGTTAGCTGTCTCACAGAGAAATGCCAAAAGAATGGACTTTTCATATCTGCACACTCCAGACACTTGAGTACATAATCTAGGATGCCACTCTAGTGCAGTCCTGAGGCAGTGCTGCATTGTTGGCGGTGCCATCTTTTGAATGACATGTTAAACCAAGGTCCCATCTCTCCAATCAGTTGGCTATAAAAGATCCCATGCCTCTATTCAAAAAAAATAGGGGAGCTCTCCCAGTGTCTTGGTCAAAAAGAATCCCTCAACCAACACCACTAAACCATTTTAATTGATCATTTAACTTTTTGCTGTTGTAGGACCTTGTTGAGTGCAAATTGGCTGCTGCGTTTCGCTACATTACAACAGTGACTACA
This sequence comes from Somniosus microcephalus, assembly GCF_052327205.1. Lineage (NCBI taxonomy): Eukaryota > Metazoa > Chordata > Chondrichthyes > Squaliformes > Somniosidae > Somniosus > Somniosus microcephalus. The sequence continues at coordinate 188,474,095 of NC_140995.1, read as the reverse complement.
CTTCAAAAGTAATTCATTAGCTGTGAAGTTTTGGGACATTCTAAGGTCATGAAAGGCTCTATATAAATGCAAGTTCTTGCTTTCTTTTACCTCTCCTGAGTGACTATTTTTCATACAAAGACAAAATACTGCGGATGCTGGAAATCTGATATATAAAGAGAAAATGCTGGAAATGCTCAGCAGGTCAAGCACCATCTGTGGAGAGAGAAAGAGAGTTAAAGTTTCAGGTCAGTGATTTTTTGTTAGAACTGGAAAATGTTATAGCTGTAACAGTTTTAAGCAAGCACAGAGACAGGGAAAGTGGGGAGGGGAGCAAACAATAAAAGGGAAGGTCTGTGATAGGGTGGAGGGCAGGAGAGGTTAAAGGACAAAAGGGATGATGGTGCAAGGCAAAAGGAGAGGTAATGGGACAAGTAAAGAAACAATAGATGGGTCTAGAGGAGGTGTAAATGGCAACAGCATTATCATTACCAGCACCTGCTGTCTGCAAAAATGGAAACAGTGGTTATGGTGTGAAATTGTTGAACTCGATGTTGAGTCCGGAAGGCTGTAAAGTGTCTAATCGAAAGATGAGGTGCTGTTCCTCGAGCTTATGTTGAGCTTCGTTGGAACATGCCTAGCACGAAGGAAGATGGTTGTGGTTGTTGGAGGTCAATCATCTCAGCCCCAGGACATCGCTGCAGGAGCTCCTCGGGGCAGTGTCCTCGGCCCAACCACCTTCAGCTGCTTCATCAATGACCTTCCCTCCAACATAAGGTCAGAAATGGGGATGTTCGCTGATGATTGCACAGTGTTCAGTTCCATTCGCAACTCCTCAGATAATGAAGCAGTCCATGCCTGAAATGCAGCAAGACCTGGATAACATTCAGTCTTGAGCTGATAAGTGGCAAGTAACATTCGCACCACGGAAGTGCCAGGCAATGACTATCTCCAACAAGCGAGAGTCTAATCACCACTCCTTGACATTCAATGGCATTACCATCGCTGAATCCCCCACCATCAACATCCTGGGGGTCACCATTGACCAAAACCTTAACTGGACCAGCCATATAAATACTGTGGCTACAAGAGCTGGTCAGGGAATTCTGCGGCAAGAGTCTCACCTCCTGACTCCCCAAAGCCTTTCCACCACCTACAAGGCACAAGTAAGGAATGTGATGGAATACTCTCCACTTGCCTGGATGAGAGCAGCTCCAACAACACTCAAGAAGCTCGACACCATCCAGGGCAAAACAGCCCACTTGATTGGCACCCCATCCACCACCTTAAACATTCACTCCCTCCACCACCAGCGCATTGTGGCTGCAGTGTGTACCATCTAGAAGATGCACTGCAGCAACTTGCCAAGGTTTCTTCAGCAGCACCTCCCAAACCCGCGACCTCTACCACCGAGAAGGGCAAGGGTAGCAGGCGCATGGGAACACCAACACCTCCAAGTTCCCCTCCAAGTCACATGCCATCCTGACTTGGAAATATATCAGCGTTCCTTCATCGTCGCTAGATCAAAATCTTGGAACTCCCCCGCTAACAGCACTGTGGGAGTACCTTCACCACAATGGCTGCAGCAGTTCAAGAAGGCGGCTCACCACCACATTCTCAAGGGCAATTAGGGATGGGCAATAAATGCTGGTCTTGCCAGCGACGCCCACATCCCAGGAATGAATAGAAAAAAAATGTAAGAGGCCAAGGACAAAGAGGTCAGAGTGGGAGTGGAGCGGAGAATTAAAGTGACAGGCGGCCGGAAGCTCAGGGTCACACTTGCGGACTGAACGGAGGTTTTCCAAAAAGCAATCACCTAATCTGCGTTTGGTCTCCCCAATGTAGAGGTGACCACATCGTGAGCAGCAAATGCAGTACTCTAAATTGAAAGAAGTACAAATAAGAACATAAGAATTAGGAGCAGGTGCAGGCCATTCGGCCCCTCGAGCCTGCTCCACCATTCAATAAGCTCATGGCTGATCTTCTACCTTAACTCCACTTTCCTGCTTTATCCCCATATCACTTGATCCCCTTAATATCTGAACATCTATCGATCTCTGTCTTGAATATACTCAACGACTGAACCTCCACAGCCCTATGGGGTACAGAATTCCAAAGGTTCACCACCCTCTGAGTGAAGAAATTTCTCCTCATCTCAGTCCTAAATGGCCGACCCCTTATTCTGAGACTGTGACCCCTGGTTCTAGACTCCTCAGCCAGGGGAAACATCCTCCCTGCATCTACCCTGTCAAGCCCTGTAAGAGTTTTGTGTCTTTCAATGAGATCACCTCTCATTCTTCTAAACTCTAGAGAATAAAGGCCTAGTCTGCTCATTCCCTCCTCAGAGGACAATCCCCCCATCCCAGGAATCAGTCTGGTGAACCTTTGTTGCACTCCCTCTGTGGCAAGTATATCCTTCCTTAGGTAAGGAGACCAAAACTGTACACAATACACCATCCAGGTGGTCTCACCAGGGCCCTATATAATTGCAGTAAGACATCTTTACTCTTATACTCAAATCCTCTTGTAATTAAGGCCAACATACCATTTGCTTTCTTAATTGCTTACTGTACCTGCATGTTAACTTTCAGTGATTCGTGTACAAGGACACCCAGGTCCCTCTGAACACCAACATTTCCCAATCTCTCACCATTTAAAAAATACTCTGCTTTTCTATTTTTCTACCAAAGTGGATAACTTCACGTTTCTCCACATTATATTCCACTTGCCATGTTCGTGCCCACTCACTTAGCTTGTCTATATCCCCTTGAAGCCTCTGCATCCTCCTCACAACTTACATTCCCACCTAACTTTGTATCATCAGCAAACTTGGATATATTACATTTGGTCCCCTCATTCAAATCATTGATGTAGATTGTGAATAGCTGAGGCTCAAGCACTGATCCTTGCAGTACCCCCCTATTTACAGCCTGCCAACCCGAAAATGACCCATTTATTCCTACTCTCTGTTTTCTGTCCATTAACCAATCCTCAATCTATGCTAATATATTACCCCCAATCCCATGAGCCCTAATTTTGTTTAATAACCTCTTGTGTGGCACCTTATCGAATGCCTTCTGAAAATCCAAATACACCACATCCACTGGTTCCCCTTATCTATTCTGCTTGTTACAACCTCAAAAAACTCTAACAGATTCATCAAACATGATTTCCCTTTCATAATTACGTGTTGACTCTGCCCAATCCTATTATTATTTTCTAAGTGCCCTGTTACCACAGCCTTAATAATAGATTCTAGCATTTTCCCTTCTACTGATGTCAGGCTAACTGGTCTGTAGTTCCCCATTTTCTCTCTCCCTCCTTTCTTAAATAGTGGGGCCACATTTGCTACCTTCCAATCCGTGGAAACTGTTCTAGAATCTATGGAATTTTGGAAGATGACAACCAGTGCATCCAGTATCTCAATAGCCACCTCTTTCAAAACCCTAGGATGTAGGCCATCAGGTTCAGGGGATTTATTGGCTTTCACGCCCATTAATTTCTCCAGTGCTATTTTTTTACTAATACTAATTTCTTTCAGTTCCTCATTCTCGCTAGACCCTTGGTTCTCCACTATTTCTGGGAGGTTTTTTGCATCTTCTTTCGTGAAGACAGATACAAAGTATTTGTTTAATTTCTCTGCCATTTCCTTATTCCCCATTATAATTTCTCCTGTCTCAGCCTGTAAGGGACCCACATTTACTTTCGCTAATCTTTTCCTTTTTACGTACCTATAGAAGCTTTTACAGTCTGTATTTATGTCTCTCGCTAGTTTACTCTCATGTTCCATTTTCCCTTTCTTTATCAATTTCATGGTCCTCCTTTGCTGTTTCACCTGGAATGAGTGTTTGGGGCCCTGGACGATAGGAAGGGAGGAGGTGAGAGGGCAGGTGTTGCATATCCTGCACTTGCATGAGAAGGTGCTGTGGGAAGGGGGGGCAGGCGTTGGAGATGATGCAACACCTGCCCTCTGACAAAAGGTCACCAACCTGAAATGTTAACTCTGTTTCTCTCTCCACAGATACTTCCTGACCTGCTGAGTATTTCCAGCATTTTCTGTGGCTGTTATTCATGGTTGTGTCCTGACAATTGGCAAACCATTCGACCATTGCAGTCATCACAGCTGATCCAATCCTGTTGTTGTCCAATAGCCACACAATTACACTTCCAGCAGGGACCCGGGCCAATTTCTTTCTTCCTTTCTCGAGGCGTTGAGACTAATATTTGATGTCCTATCACTACCCTGGCTGAGATCAACTAATTCAGTTCCGACCAGGGGTCGAACCTGGGATTCTCTTGATCTCTATGGATCAGCTACTTATTAGATAAACTCACAGAGCTGTCGCCTGCTTTTTATTCCTTTCTCCCTCTGCATAACATACATACACGGAACTTAACACCTCTGCAAAAGCCATGTTTGGGGCTGTAAAATTTAAGTGATTACTTAAAATTTTAAAAGGGGCATTTTCATTTGTCAAATCCTGGGTGTTTAAACAGGAGGCCAAGTGGGAAATTTAAAATAACCACAGGCATGCAAGCCAAAGGTCGCACAGAAGGTCGTATTCACTCAACATGTGCAGAAGAACCTGTGACCCCCTTGTTAGTTTTTTTTCATCCCTTTATGAACATTCAAATATTCATAACACGGCAAACATCTCTCAAGTTACGTTAGAACATTGCAAGGAAGCATGGATATTAGATTAGTCCCAAAGACATTTGTAATGAACGTTTTATTGACCTTGTGTGAAATTGCTCTGTGTGCTAAGTTAATGCTTTTTCCTATTTGCTTTAAGTTGACTAACAAACAAGTTAAAATAACACAGGGAGAAAATTCACGTGGATGCAGTAACATTTTGTTATCAATATCACTGAGGGTAATTTCACCCCATGTCCAAAAGCAGATGGCCATCAAAAGGAAGCTTTTGCCGATATGACCAAGGACGTTGAAGTGAAAACACAGGCTCTGAATCTCTTCGGACTTTCTGCTGGTGTAACTTTGTCGGTAGTGCCATCTACAAACATAAAAAGGGGTTTGCACAGCACGGCCGACACATTTCTGGCTATGCAGTAGGAGAAAGTCAGGGCTGTAATGCTACACGTGCAGCAGTATTCCTAGGGCTAGGCAGGGCTGCCAACACTCTGGGATTGCCCGGGAGTCTCCAGGAATTGAAGATTAATCTCCTGGACACTGCTGTGAGCAACCCGGGAGAAAAATCATAAAAATTGAGTTTTAAAAAATGTCTTTGAACACTTCCATTTGTTAGTTATTATAACAATATTGGAGGTGGGCAGGGCAATTGGAGGTGAGAGGTCATGTGATTAACCTCCAGGAATATGTTCAACCAGAGTTGGTAACCCAAGGGCTATGGGGGAGGAGGGGCACTGAGCCCTAGCAAGCTGGCTCTAGAAACCCAGGAAACTCAATTCTATTTTGTTTATATCTGCTGGTTTGTTCTGTTTAAATTTTGTGCACCTGGAGCTTTGGAACAGGCTGTTCTCAGCACCTCTGCCTCATTGTTGTTTAAATCCTAAATCACAACACCAAGGCCGATTGGAAGCAGCAACTCGAGGAGTATGCAAATGAATGGAAGCATAGATTCAAACTTTATATGTGGTTTCCACGGTGCGCAGCCCATGAAGGCAAAAGATTGGACACCCCTGCTCAAGGTAGTAAGATAAGTGAACTAACCTCAGCCTGGATTTCCATTCAGTTTAACCTCAGCTGACCTCTGTCTGTTTAACTGGGTCAGTTCTGAACCTGGTTAATTGTGGAAGTAAAGTCTATAGCACGGATGAATACTCTCTGCTCCACTCCAGATTTTTTACAGGTGTGGCTTTCAAGTTCTTGGCAAACAAAACGGTCTCTTTAAAAGATACCTGGCTGGAACTGATTACAGCTCTGCTGGTGTTTGGACTGAGGGCACATCACACATTTGGGTGTTTTTAACTTTTTAGCCCAGTGCTGTGCCGAACTCTAATGGGTACTGTTTGTTAGGGCAGCTGTCTTTACAATTTTCTTTTTATCACCAATTTGCTCCCCGCTTGCCCTGAAGGTGCTGACCTACAGTGAGTACGATTCACATGCCCATTGACTAACCCCCAGGTAAGTAACTATTCTTCACGTCTGATTCAAGACACTGAATGCGCACCCAAAGGATCATTATAGTTGAGCCGGAATGTGTCCCCACTCGATATCCACTTTGGTGCACCAGCTAACCAGGGGTACTGAGGCCAATTCTGGTACCGGCTGCATAAGCAACCTGCAACCTTCCTGCGCAGTGTGGCTTAGAAGCACATCAGGCAGGGCACTTAAGAATGAAACCACAAGAGGACCTATCCTTCTGCATTACAGCTATACGCTGATAGAATGTTACTCTACGTGTATTACTGCCAAAGAAAGAAAGACCTATATATGGCACCTTGCACATCTTCAGAGCATCATAAAGCATTACGTAGCCAATGAATCAGTTTTCAAATGTTGTCACTGTGGTTTTGCCGGCAAATCTGCAGTCAATTTGCGCACAGCAAGGTCCCACAATTAACAATAAGATAAATGATCAGTTTTCTGGTGGTGGTGTTTGAGGGATGAATGTTGACCAAGAGACTTCCCATGCTTTTCTTCAAACAGTGCCATGAGATCCTTTGCATCCACCTGATGAAGCAGATGGAGCCTTTGTTTAACAATCTATCCTTGGCCCCCTTCTGTTTCTCATCTACATGCTGCCCCTCAGCAACTACATTCAAGGCGCTATACACATGCAAGTTGTTGTTGTCCCATCCAAAAGATAACATTGCTGACAATATAGCACTTATACATAGGGGGTCTTTGTGTGGGAATGGTGCGGGGGAGGGATTAAGATCAGGCCACGTCCACTCACCAGCCTAAGGCCACACCATCCCCGCCGCCGACATATCTTCCCCGACATTGAAATCAGCCAAGGCTCCCGCTGCAGGCCAGCGAGGGCCGAATTTAAAAGGAAAATTTGTGGCCAGATGATGTCACTGGTGCCGTGAGGTGATTTTTTTTGAAGACCCGGGGGAGCCCGCCCAGTGTCAAAGCGCCAGAGAAACTTGGCAGGATGCAGCAGAGTGGGCAGAAGAGGCCAAGATAAGTAAAATGTTTTAATCTTCGGAGGAGCAGGATGAAATCCTTGGGTCTCCCTTCTCCTGGCCTTCTGTCTCCTTCCCCACACCGGCAGCTGTTTGAGCACCACCCCCTGCCCCCTCCACCCGGCACTAACTTTATAACTGCTGGGAGCACCGTCCACTTCGGGACTCCCACACACCGTATCCCCCACTCCTTCCCTTTATAATCGAGGCTTTAGTGTCAGCTTAGTTTATGTACTTAGCCCTTGGAGTGGGTCTTGAACCCATAGCCTTCAGAAAGTGAGGTATGAGTGCTACCACTGGGCCAAGCTGACACACTGAAGGCATGTTATTCTATGAAGTACTGCTACAGACTGAAGAGTTGTAACTCTGTGTATTACTGCCACAGGCCAGAGGGGTATTACTCTCTGTGTGTCACTGTTACTCACTAAAAGGATGCTACTCTCTTTAGAACTACTTTAACTAGAGAGCCAATCCCGAACCAGGAAACTGACATTTTTATTGTCCAGTTTGGAAGTCATTTCTTAAGTATAAAGAACATATTTCAAACTGTTGAATGACATCAGACTTCTGGGAATCCAGTAGATGGAGGAAACAGAGAAATTAGCTTTACAGTTCATTCCTGTTAAGGCAATAACCTGCTTACCATTAAAATGAAAGGGCCACTCACCATAACAGGAATTCAACATGAAATTTTAGAATACGTGTCCATTGCAGAAAGTCCTGGCACACTTCAAACTGTAGCAATATTCATAAAACTTGAACCCATTGGAAATCCATTTGCAAATCTGCTGTCTCCCAGAAACATCAATTTAATAATTGGGATACTCATTCATTTAGCCTAAGTTTGCCCAGTCTTGCTATTTTCAGCAGTAAGTATCTTCTTTTTCAGTATTTCCATATCTTGAGACCTTTCCTGAACAGCACATTTCATCTCTGTATTTCTCCTATTTTTTCTTTCTGTTTGTGACATTTTCTGCATGCACACAAGGAAAAATAAATTAGTAAGCCAGCTTATGTCTGCCACATTAACATGTGAATACTTCATTTATTCATATTAAATTTCTTTTTCTACTCTCTTAATTGTGGCTTTAACATATTAACATAAATAGCCTAGCACCTGTGTCAGAACAACAAACCAGGAAATGTCAGCATTCATGTGCTGATATCCTCAGCAGTCATTTCTAGGTTAATTGAAATACCTTTCTTTGCCTGGGGTAAGTTTTTGTTATCAGTGCCCCAGGTAGAACTTCAGATACTGTGAATGCATACTGAGAGGGGCTGGATTTTCATGGGTCCCACCCACACAGGGGGACCCGGGAGACAGCGGGAAACCCGGAAGGTCGGGTTTCCCGGCAGGCTGTGGAGTTTGTGTGCGTGCAACGTCAGGGGTGGGCTGCCCAGGGCTGCCCGCCCGGAAGTCAGCCTAATTGACAGGATGGCTTCTAGTCGTGCGGGGATCTCGGACAGGGAGACCACAGCAACAGGTAAGTGCTGGGCCCAGGTTGGTGGGTGGGTGGGGGGTATCCAAGGCCGGAGGGGGGGCGGGGTTCGATCCCTGACCCCGGGGCCGAGTCGCAATCCCTGGGGGGGCAGGTGGTGATGCAGGCCCATGGGGGGGGGGGGTCCAATCCCTGACCCTGGGGTGGACCAGGCTGATGGTGGAGGAGCTTGGGTGGTCGGGAGAAAGCACTCCTTCTCCTCCCGGCCCACAAGCATTGCTCCCCGAGGCTGAGGCCGCCTCGTTGCTGCCACCGGGAATCCCGAGCCCTGGGATCCCCTGCCGCCTGCAGTAAAACCTTCAGGCCTCATTATCATATTTAAATTGCCAACCCGCCTCCTGGCAGCGAGCTGGCAGCCCGCCGCCCCATCCCTCCTAAGTTAAAGGTGAAAGTGGGCGGGTTGGGGTCGGGGTTCACATCTTTTCAACTTTCACTTCCCCCCACATCTCCAACCCACCCGCTCTTACCTCAGAAAATTCCAGCCCAAGAAAATTGTGGGGGCATGTATAATCGTGCCATGTGAAGCTCCATGTCAGTGAATTTGAAGACAAAAATGTCTGTGAATCCACAAATTTTTTTAAGAAAGGCTGCACTATGATATTTATCATTTCCTGTTTAGTCAAATATTGGAGGGGAGATTTTCCTTTGGAGTTACAACGGTTCCCAACATAAGTAGAAAAGTCACCTGGTCCGGATGGGATGCATCCTAGGTTGCTGAGGGAAAGAGTGGAAATTGCGGAAGCTCCGGCCACAATCTTCCAATCCTCCTTAGGTATGGAGCGGTGCCAGAGGACTAGATGATTGCAAATATTACACTCTGTTCAACAAATGGGAAAAGGATAAACCCGGCAACTACAGGCCAGTCAGCCTAATGTTGGTGGTGGGGAAACTTTTTGAGATAATAATCCGGGACAAAATTAATTGGCATTTGGAAAAATATATGGGTTTATAAATGAAAGCCAGCATGGATTTGGCAAAGGTAAATTGTGTTTGACTAACTTGATTGCGTTCTTTGATGAAGTAACAGAGAGGGTTGATGAGGGTAGTGTGTTTCATGTTGTGTATATGGACTTTCAAAAGGCGTTTAATAAAGTACCACATAATAGACTTGTTAGCAAAATTGAAGCCCATGGGATTAAAGGGGCAGTGGCTGTGTGGATATGAAATTGACTAAAGGACAGAAAGCAGAGAGTAGTGGTGAATGGTTGTTTTTCACCCTGGAGGGTAGTATATAGTGGTGTCCCCCAGGGGTCGATGTTGGGACCACTGCTCTTTTTGATATATACTAATGGCCTGGACGTGGGTATATAATTTCAAAGTTTGCAGATGACATGAAACTCAGAAATGTAGTAAAAAGTGAGGAGGAGAGGAACAGACTTCAGGAGGACATAGACAGACTGGTGAAATGGGCAGACAAATGGCAGATGAAATTTAACGTAGAGAAGTGTGAAGTGATACATTTTAGCAGGAAGAATGAGGAGAGGCAATATGAACTAAATGGTACAATTTTAAAGGGGGTGCAGGAACAGAGAGGCCTGGGGGTGTACATACACAAGTCTCTGAAGATGGCAGGACAAGTTGAGAAGGCTGTTAAAAAGGCATACGGGATCCATGGCTTTATTACAGTAATAGAGGCATTGGCACCGATTTTTGGGCAGCCGTCGGGCGGCTTTTCATGCGGCCGTGGTCCGAAAATTGCGGAAAAGGCGGGTCGGGACCCCCCCGCCTGATTCCCCGCCCTGTCCGACTTTCGGACTGCCGTTTCCCCACGCCCCGCTTCAGTCCCGCCCGCCGCTGGCGGGACTGGTCATCGGAGCACTAACAAGCAATTATCTGCTTGTTGAAGTGGATTTTCCCGTGCCGTTGCGACTTTGGGGCTTTCCCCACCTGAAACCCACCTGCGGAGAACCCCGCCGATGAGAGCTGGCGTGAAAACAGCTGGCTTGCTTGCTTGCAGCAGCAGGTCGCTGAGGGCTGAAGAGATTTAAAGAGGCAGCATTTGCAGGCTGCAGGACCTTGTTGATCAAGGCTTGGGGGAACTTTTTGAAGCCTTAGGAGCAGCTGCGGAAAGTTGGAGCCTCACACACTTCTTCAGTGTGAGCTCCTGGGAAGCCCCTCTCACCACCCTAACTCAGGACCTCCTCAACCGAGGCATCTGCTAGAAGCATGGGAGACCTTTGGCACCTTCCCTTCCTGGCATTAGAGGATCTCCAACAGCAGAGGTGGCAGCAGCAGAATCAGGAATAGCAGGATGATTACCAGGAGCACCAGGCTGCTGCTCACTCACCTGAAGCTGCACAAGCCAGAAGGGGCCAGTGCTTGGAAGTGGCTTGAGAGCACCTTGCTGCGCTTTAGGGGGCCAGTGGGACCCGTTTCTGCACTGGCAGTCCTACTCAGAAGGACTTCCATGAAGATCTGGTTTCTCTGTTCAACAGATGGCCAACGCTCCTCAAGAGATGCCATTCTCTTATGAGCACTCACCATGTTTTCCATATGCTGGCAAGTTATCTCCTCCATGGAGGTTGCCAACCTTTCCATGGTGCTGCGTTCATGCACCAATGACTCCACAAAGGCTCTGCTCATGGTCGCTATGGACTCCTCCATTCGCTCCACACTCGCAGCGACCCTGGAGACAAAACCTGCCAGAGACTCCTGCATTTGTGCATGGAGATCCATCACCTCTTCTCTTGCGGATGGACCCAGAGGCAGAGGGTCGAGATGCAGCGCAGCTGAGCTGAGCTGGCAGAGCCCTGCGCCCTCCGACGAGGACTCTCCACTGCTGTCCCTGTCTCCAGAATCTGCTGAGGCTCACTTGTCATTGTGAAACACCAGGTGACAACACTACTCTATGTCCCAAAGGTCCCCCCGAGGTGTGAGTGTCTGCGCTGGTGCTGGGTGCGCTTACTTCTGCTGACGCTGTGCCCTCAGAGGTTGGAGCTTCCTCTGAGGAGGCTGGCTGCACAGCCTCTTCCTCCTCCACAGTGAGGATGGGGGCTCTGGATGGTACTGTGGGGGAGTAAAGGAAGGAGATAGAGATGTAATGCCAAGGTTCTTCTGGTGACTCCCAGCAAGTTGGCATCTGCTGACACCTGCATCCATGCAGCCTTGGTCTCAGTGGGAGGCCTCTTCCTGCCTGACCTAGGGAAGAGGACCTCCCTGTGGGCCCTAACCCCATCCAATAATGCCTGCAGTGAAGCTTCGTCGAATTTGAAGGCAGCTCAGGGTCTGGCACTGGCCACAGCTGCTGCAGGCTCCTCTGCCATCCTGTATGGTTCGTTTGGAAGCCTTCAGAGGATGCAGTGCTTGCTATGGACCTTGAAAGCACCACGAATGATGACATCATACTGTGGGGATTTCTGACCCGATTTAGACAATTAGCAAGGCTTCCCACATGCTGGGAATTAATTGGCCAATTGAGGGAAAATTGCGTGGGGCTGGCTGACACTTTTTTATGTGTGTCAGAAACCCCACATTCGGGGAAATCCGACCATTTCCCACACAAGCCGAAAATCGGGGCCTATACAAAAGCAAGGAGGTTATGCTAAACCTTTATAAATCACTGGTTAGGCCTCACTGTGGCCAATTCTGAGCACCACACTTTAGGAAGGATGTCAAGATATTAGAGAGGGTGCAGAAGAGATTTACTAGAATGGTACCAGGGATGAAAGACTTCAGTTATATGGAAAGATTAGAGAAACTGGGTTTGTTCTCCTTAGAGCAGAGAAGATTCAGGGGAGATTTGATAGAGGTGTTCAAAATCATGGAAGGGTTTTGATAGAGTAAATAAGGAGAAATTGTTTCCACTGGCAGAGGACACAGATTTAAGGTAATTAGCAAAAGAACCAGAGGCGACATGAGGAAACATTGGGCCTGAATTTGCGGTCGGAGGCTTTCCGTGGACGAATGCCTCTGAACTGCAAGAAAAGTACAACCCTACCTGATGGTCCCGAGGTTCATAGACTCACGGTCTAGGGCCACTACCCGTACGCATGCATAAAAGACCACGTATCCCGGGGCGCATGTGGTTCGCAAGCACCCCTGGGATCACGTGGGCCAGGCCAACCAATGACAAAGGCGGATCCCTATTATGCTTATGGGGATTCCATTTACGTACGGAATCCCCATTAGCATGAATAGGAATCACCTGGAAAACACAATTACACACCAGTTAAATAAAAATAAATCATTACATGTTCAAAATTAATTAAAATACAATGAAATTAAACATTTAAGACAAAAATTAAATTTTTTGAAAAATAAATGTACTGTAAATGTTTTAAAGGGGCTAAAAATAACCTATAATTAATTTTAACATTTTTTTATGTTTAAAATTAAAAAAAAAAATTATTTTAGTATTTATTTAAACTATTACACTGGTAAAAGAAGACCCTATGCCTGCTTTTATCAGGCATAAGAGTTTCACGAGCATTCACTGGGCAGTAGTTGGGCAAATAGCCCAACTCTCCGCCAGCGAATGTCATTTCCCGGGGTGGCGGATGATCTGTCAAGCTGAAACTTGACAGAGCGCAGCGCATGCGGAAACCCGGAACTTGCGGGGCACTTACGGCGCGTACACGGTCATAGGCCCTGGAAATTCCGGGCCATTATTTTACGCAGTGAATTGTTATGATCGGGAATGCACTGATCGAAAGGGTGGTGGAGGCAGATTCAATAATAACTTTCAAAAGGGAAATGGATACGTTGTTTAAGGGAAAAAATTTGCAGGGCTATAGGGAAAGAGCAGGGGCGTGGGACGAATTGGATAGCTCTTTCAAAGAGCCAGCACAGGCACTAAGTGCTGAATAGTTTCCTTCTGTGCTGTAAGATTCTATGATCAGCTCCCTGTGGCCCACCGCAACCTCTGGGATTTTCCACTGGAAATGATGGGGATTACTGAATGTATTCACCCTAATATGGGTTGGCGAATTTAAATGACATTTAAAAAAAAATTTCAGCTGTCCCGAAAGTGATCCATTACATTACCTCTGGCTCTGAAATTTTAAAAGTATAACAATATATTTTTAGCCGCTCAGGAGGCTGCCAGCCATGCGATGGCTGAGGCCAACAGCAGCAATTTTTCTCCGTCTCCCTGAGGCAGACTCCCTGACGCAGGTGGGAATCCCAAATTTTCCAATGTGAGGCTGGCTCCTGGAAAATTGGATCAACCACAATAGCTATAACCATTACTCTGGAATACTTTTCAAACACTCTGTAGGATTTTAAGCCATTGGGAAAGTGATCATAAATTTATTTTAACCCATCATTTTTTTTTTAGTTGAGGCAGTCAGTTGGCCAATCATTGTGCATCTACATTCATAAAACCTTATCAAATTGCTATCCATATTATTTTACCATGATGAGTGATGGCCCCTCAAATTTTGAAATGCAGTGGAACCATAATAATCATCAGTGGTCTCAATTCTGAATTGTAGCCTACACTGTGCAATATTAATATATGAACGACTAAAATCTTTGTCTCATATTGCACGGCATAATTTCTAGGCTAACATCTCTTCAACCACAATAGCTATAAATATTCCCTGAGGCTCTTGGAGAACACATTATCCAATCTGCAGGGCTACTTGTCTTCCCTACAGCAACTCATTTCTCTAAATAGCAATTGGTCAAGACCAATAAGGTGATAAGGTTTCTGAGAATTGGCTTTATTAATAGTTTGCAAGCAACAATTGCATTTACATAGCGTCTTTGAAGTAGAAAAACATCCCAAGGTGTATTCAGACAAAAATGGATGTCGAGACACAGTCCAGTAACCCACTCCATAAGACCCTAGTTCCCTGCCTGACTACCTCGCCCCCTCCCATACCTGCAGGTCTTAAGCAACACAGATTGTCCTCACTGTCCAATGACTGGGTGAAACATGTATTTTCTACCAGCAGCTCGAAGAATCTTGCATGCTATTTTTGTAGTTTCCCTCACACAGACAAACCTCGAGATCATTCTCCGCAACTCCCGGTCTGCATCCATATTGCTGCCAGAAATCCTTTGAAATATAGATCATACCAAAAGATAGCACTGATTAAGAACATAAGAAATAGGAGCAGGAGTAGGCCATTCGACCCCTCGAGCCTGCTCCGCCATTCAATAAGATCATGGCTGATCTGATCTTGGCCTAAACTCCACTTTCCTGCCTGCTCCCCCTAACCCTTGATCCCCCTGTAGCTCAAATATCTGTCTATCTCAGCCTTGAATATATTCAATGACTCAGCCTCCACAGCTCTCTGGGGTAGAGGATTCCAAAGATTCACGACCCTCTGAGAGAAGAAATTCCTCCTCATTTCCATCTTAAATGGGGGACCCCTTATCCTGAAACTATGCCCCCTAGTTCTAGATTCCCCCACGAGGGGAAACATCCTATCAGCATCTACCCTGTCGAGCCCCCTCAGAATCTTATATGTTTCAATAAGATCACCTCTCATTCTTCTAAATTCTGATGAGTGTAGGCCCAACCTGCTCAACCTTTTCTCTTAAGACAACCCTTTCATCTCAGGAATCAACCTAGTGAACCTTCGCAAGTATATCCCTCCTTAAATAAGGTGACCAAAACTGTACGCAGTACTCCAGATGTGGCCTCACCAACGCTCTGTACAGTTTTAGCAAGACTTCCCTACTTTTATACTCCATCCCCTGAGCAATAAAGGCCAGCATTCCATTTGCCTTCCTAATTACTTGCTGTACCTGCATGCTAACTTTTTAGGCTGGATTTTGCCAGCCCTGGGGAGGCGGGTTTGGAGGCGGGACTGCCGGAAAAATGGCAGAATTTGGGGGCGGGTGCCCAACCCGCCCCCAACCCACCTCCATGCCATCTTGCCAGGAGGCGGGTAGCCGAACCGCACCAGGTCCCGCCTCCTCGAGGCGGGAAGGGGATTAATGCCAATTAACTGCCTGTTAACAGGTAGTTAACAGGCAGTTTTTTGGCTAATCCCTATTTTGAGCCCTGAAGTGTGGGCTTCCCGATGGCTCCGAACCTCGCCAGGGTCTGCGAGGCGGGCCGTCGGTCTGCGGGGGTCGGAGGGGCCGAGATGTCCGGTGTGCAGGTGAGTAATAGGTGCATGTGTGCAGAGGTAAGTGTGTGAGGTGTGTGTAAAGTGTTTTAATGGCCCAGAAATTCGGGTCTCCACGGGTGAGTACACACGGGGTACTCACCCGTAGGTCCAATGGAAGTGTCGGTTTCCTGCATGCACCGCGCATGCGCGGGAAACCGGCACTTCCGTTCCTCTGAACGAAGGGGTTCAGAGGTCGAACGCATGCGTGGGAGAGGCTGCGCGTGCGCATCGAACTTCGGGTTTTTATCAGGTTTTCCCGGGAAGGTAAGCCTGCAGAATTTAGAAATGTAAAAAGCAGGCGTAAGGCCTGCTTTTTACAAGGTAAGTGGTGAATTCATTAAAATTAAAACATTTTTTCCACAGGTTTATTACTTTTAAATACTTTAAAGCAAGGTAAGTTTATTTTTAGACCTGTTAGAAAATAAAATTATTTTTTTCAAAAATTTAAATTATTGTTTAAAATAGTTATTTCATAGTTATTTAAAAAATGTGATTTAAAAAAAAAATTAATTTGAAGATTTAGTGCTCTTTTGGGTCCATAGTAAGCAGGTCCCGGGCCGTCAGACCGTGGAGCCGGCGACAGTGAGGGGGAGGCCGCGGCGACCGGAGCTTATACATCTCGATGATGTGTTTGGCGAGTCGGGCGGAGGCAGCGCAGCAGCAGTAAGCAGCAGCAGCAGCTACGACTACCCGCTACAGCACGTCGGCCGGCAGCTCCTCGGCGGGAAGCTCGCAATCCGACTGGGAGGAGGGAGAGCCGGGCATGGTGGCCAGAGGCCGGACCATGAGCGGGAGAAGCAGGCCACCACATTGTGGAGCCGGCAACAGTGAGGAGGAGGCCACGGTGACGGAGTGGCTGAGGGACATCGCGTTCCCACTGCCATTGGATGCCAATGAATTGACTTTTTCTGAACATGGCGCTGGAGAATAGCGACGTGTCTCTGTGAGCTCCCACAGCTTATTGTGGGAGTGATCGGGGAGTAAGCATGCCATTGTACTAGTTACATATGGCAAATAAAATTGAAAATTGAAAATTGAAAAAAATAAGTCTTGACAGCACTTCCTGTCAGACTTATGAATGGAGCATTCCCTGCTACGATTGGCTCCCCATGGCCCACGTGATCCCAGGGGACGCATCGAACTAACTGCGCCCCTGGGATACGCAAGCACTGCGTGCGGGCAGCTGGACCAAGCCCCGGATTGGAATTCCACGGGGGCTCACAGCTCAACGGCCGGCGCGCAAGGTAAGAGCAGGTCGGGGGCTTGCACCCACGGGAAGCCCCCGACCCGAGTTTCTGGGCCATTAAGTTTTACTTACCTTTACTTCTTCCCTTCCTCCCTTCAGGTCTCGGGAGTCCCTCAGCTCACCGGCACAGAAAGCAGAATGGCCGCTGAACTGTCAAAAGCTGCAGCCTTCTGCTTTCTGGTCAGGAAGGCTTTCTAATTGAGTCTTGAGTAAAGACACAACTTAGAAGACAGATTGGCAGTGTTTGACAGCTTCACAGAGCTGTCAAATGATGACATTTCATCTGTCAAAAGCTCTTGACAGATGAAACGGCACTCGTTGACATCACCTGTAACTGGCTTTCCCTTAATTGGCCTGCTAAGCCCGCTGGAGGGGCTTAACAAGGTCAATCAAGGGAAAATAGCGTGGGTTGGCCACAAGTCGATGGAGGCGGGACTAAAACCCAACAAGTGGGAGTCCCGCCTCCAAAAGCTCCCCATTGACAAAATCCAGCCCTTTGTGTTTCATGTACGAGGACCCCCAAATCCTTCTGCACCGCAGCATTCTGTAGTCTCTCTCCATTTAAATAATATTTTGCTTTTCTATTCTTCCTACCAAAGTGGATAACCTCACATTTTCCCACATTATACTCTATCTGCCAAATTTTTGCCCACTCACTTAACCTATCTATATCCCTTTGCAGACTCTTTGGGCTGGACTTTACTCACTGAGACGAGTTGGGGGCAGGACTGCTGCCTTCCGGGTTCTCGTCCCGCCCCCAGCGACGTCCGACGCACAGACGCTATTTTACCCTGATTGGCCTTGTTAGGCCTGCCCTGCGTGCTTGCTAGCCAATTAAGGGAAAGCCAGTGCCAGATGATGTCAGTTGATGACGCTTCATCTGCCGGTTTTCTTAAAGGCCCATGTAGCATTTATTTTTGACAGATGATTTGACAGTGTTTGACAGCATTGAGGTGCTGTCAAACACTGACAATCACTTTACAAAGGTGAGCCCTTGCACCCAGACTCTCCAATGACTCTCTCCTTAGGATGAAACAGATGGCAGCTGCAGGTGAGGGTACAGAAGCGATCTGTCACTTCTCCCATTGAGGTGAGGCTACACAAAAACTTCAAACCTTGTCACATACAGAAAAATCCAAACACATTAAAAATGACTTTCCCAACAATTCCTTACCTCTGGTATTCACCAGTGTCCCATTGCATCCTTCACACCACTTCTGCAGCTGTCATCTATACACCAACAGTACATCAGGCCCACAGCATGCCTCACTTACCCTGGCGGGGTTCCCCAAAATCGGGAAGCCCGCAGCAGAAATTGCAAAATGGGAAAAAAGCCTTTTAACTGCCTGCTAACTACCTGTTAACAGGCAGGTAAATGGCTATAATGCTCTTCCCACCGTTAGGAGTCGGGTCCCTGCGCAAATCGGGGACTCGCCTCCCGGGAAGATTATTTGGAGGCGGGTTGGGAGCGGGTTCGGGACCAGCTCCCATTCTTTTTGATTTTCCCAGCAGTCCCATCTCCAAACCCACCTCCTCAGGGCTGGTAAAATCCAGCCCTTTGTGTCCTCCTCACAATTTGCTTTCCCACCTATCTTTGTATCATCAGCAAATTTGGCTACAGTACACTCGGTCGCTTCATCCAAGTCATTAATATAGATTATAAATAGCTGAGGCCCAAGCACTAATCCCTGTGGCACCCTGCTAATTACAGTTTGCCAGCCTGAAAATGATCCATTTATCCCGACTCTCTGTATTCTGTTAGTTATCCAATCCTCTATCCATGCTAATATATTACCCCCAACAACGTGAGCTCTTATCTTGTGCAGTAACCTTTTATGTGGCACATTATCGAATGCCTTCTGGAAATCCAAATACACTACATCTACTGGTTCCCCTTGATCCACCCTGCTCATTACATCCTAAAGAACTCTAATAAATTCTTGGGGTTTCTATTATACATGCACTAGAAAGGTTTTCATATTGCATTAGTTAGCGTGATTGATGATGTGCCGACATTACTGTATTCAGCTGCTACCTTCAAATAGGGAGGAACAAGTAATGACCAAATGGAGGCAATCAGGGTCAGCACCTAACCTCTGCTTCCTTGTTTTTTTCCGGAAAATAAGGGGGCATTTTTCAATACTTTTGCAGCTCCTTCTGAATCATAGCATTCTGCCACCAAGAGGCCAATCGTTGCTTCAACTTGCTTGCAGAGAAGTAATTTGCAAACCGGGCTAATTGTCTAAGTGAATACAGTGAAGCTAAACATTCAGAGTTGTTATAATACAGCATTATATATCACCCACACTGCATGTGCAGGTCTTTTTTTTCAGCAATGGTAAATGAAAGCTAGGACAAGAGGTGAAAGAGCACGCAATACTCACACAAATAAAACCCATACAGCAGACAGTGTATTGAAAAGAAGCTCCTAATTATCTGTAACAGATTTACAGCAGTCATTACAAAGTGTGCCCTTACACTCCATTAATGTCTGGGTTATGTACTTCCTCATGTAAGCATTCCTCTAATTAAACAGAATGGCCATTAAGTACCAATAAAATTATAAAAATGCAATATTGCTTCACATGGAGATTTAGGCCAGTCTGCCCTGAACTCTGACTTTCACTGAAGATAAACAAAATGGGAAGAGGGCAGAAATAACACCGGGTTTTTACAGTTATTGCCCTTGAGCCATGCAAAGAGCTGGGTTTTTTATGAGGTACGTGAAGCACTAAAGTCTTGCAAAATCTTGCATCCGGTTTTGATTAAACAATGTCTAGCCTTAGCAAACATTGTTAATATGTATTATGTTTTAAAGATTGATTGTTTTTAGTTTATTTCCCCCTTCCTGCCAGCACCCTACAGGCACAGACGCAGCTGCTGTTCAGCGCATAAGGAATCTAATCTTCAAGCTCACTCAAACTCGTTTTCTTTCCTACTTTTTAGTTACCCAGTGCTGAAGATTTATTTATTCTGCACCCATCTGCTGAAAAAAAATGCAGTTAAATCTTGTTAATTTACAAGAGGTTTTATTTCCACATTCCTTCGAGCTTTTCGAGTGTTACTAAAATGAAAATTGGGAAAACAGCAGCATGTTTCCCATATATATTTCATCAAAGATAGATTAATTCCAGCTTCCACAGATACTGAATCATAGACACGGCCAGCTTCAGAGGGCTACAGACCCATTTAACTGTAATGTTGTTTACATCTGTCTTTTGGGTTATTCCCCCTCCCCCGCCCATCTACTCTTCAACCAAGTGGGTAGTGCACTTGATTTGTCAGGGTTACCTTGAGTCAGCCACTGTGTTCTGGTTAAGAACGTCAGTGCATAAGAAGGAATGGAATCATTGTCCTCATATTCAAATCTCTTCTTACATCTGCAACCTTCTCCAGCCATACATCTCCTCCCATACGCTTCAGTCCTCCAAATCCGGTCTCATGTGCATCTCCTCCTTTGCCCTACCGCCAGTGGTAGAGCTTTCAGTTACTCTCTAAATCCCTCCAGTTCTCCACTTCACATTTAAAAACCTTCTCAACTAAGACTTCAGTCGTCTCTCCTAACTTCTTTCCTGTGGCTCAGTATCCATTCCCCCTATCATTACTTTGGAAAGCACCTTGGAATGCCTTGTATATTAAAAGCGCTACGCAAATGCTTCTTCTTCACCTTCTTGTAATGGTAGTAGTGTAACTGAAAGCTACCAGACACTGACACAATGGGCAAGCACGGCAATGCGCACTGTCACTGGTGTTACTCCCTCAAATTAGTCTCCAGGGTCATCTATAACACAAGCCACTGAGTAAAGAAGGACGAAAGAAAGAACTTGCATTTATATAGTACCTTGCATGATCTCAGGACGTCCCAAAGCATTTACAGCCAATGAAGTACTTTTGAAGTGTAGTCACTGTTGCAATATAGGAAAAGCTCATTTATGACTCCATTACAAAAACATACCATATATAATTTAACGTGTTATATCCTGAAGACGTAGATTGTGATATAATTGCTAGATTCTTTTCTCTTTCTGATACTGACAGGTCTCCTGTGTATTTCCAGCATTTCATGTTTTTATTATTAGTGTCAACTGCATTCATTTAAAAATCTATTCATGTAACAACTTTAGGAGAAAATGTCTTTGACTCTATTCTAACCTACCCTCTGTGGTCTGAAATATCACCACCTCAAGTAAAGAGGGTAATTTTGGCTTTGGAGAGGTATATAATGGGCGACTGACTCAATATCACCAGTTTTACATTATCACACAAAATCCAAATTACCCCCAAAGTGTTTAATCTCTAGATTCATTTAGGAAAACATTTTTTGGTACTTTGTCGTACATTTTTCAATGTTATTTAATTGTATGTATTTTTTCTTGTTTTGCGTAGTGTATGTGGCAAGTTCAAACTGCTTTTGTATATTGTTCCTGCAAATTGACAAGTGTGTATCAGTTTAAAAAAGTTAATGATCCCATAAGTAAATAAAACAGTGACAGATTTATATCTTTTTACCTGTTTCTGTTTTTCTATTAATGTTTTGAATATTTTTCAGTGAATATTTCGGTCCTGCTCTGTCCACTGGCATCTCTGACATATCAATGTGACCCTCTGAAGGTAAGTTATTATTTTTCAGATGGAAAAACTTACCTAAAGCAGGATTTATTCTTAATCTTAACAGATTTCTGTGTAATACGCTGCACACAACTCTGCAGCCACGAACAGCAAGGTTAAGTCTGGGCCTCGCACAAGTTAAGTTTGTGTTCTTTTCGGAGGTCGGCAGCGTACTTCATAGCTATGCTGCCGACTGCAATTTTTGGGCCCATCACTTTGTTATGGATGCTCTTATTGGAGGGAAGAATTGTTCCCTATCTACCCTGTTAATGCCCTTCATTATTTGAAACAATCGTGCACATTTCACTATATGCAGGAATATTGTAACCGTACATTCACTGTTGCAACATTTTTTGACAAGATAAACCTGGGTTAGATCGATGAAGGGTCGTTGGCCTGAATCGTTAAACACTCTGGGCTGGATTTTGTCAGCCCTGAGGAGGCGGGTATGGTGGCGGGATTGCCGGTAAAGTTGCAGGATTTGGGGGCGGCTGGCAAACTCACCCCCAACCCGCTTCCGTGCCCTTTTGCCAGGAGGCGGGAAGCCGGCCTGCCCCGGGTCCCGTCTCCTCAAGGCGGAAAAGGGATTAAAGCCTATTAACTGCCTGTTAACAGGTAGTTAGCAGGCAGAAAAAAGGATTATCCCTATTTTTAGCTCCGAAGTGCAGGCTTCCCGACCTCGGAGAACACCGCCAGGGTGCAGGAGACGAGAAGGAGGTCTGCGGGGGTCGGAGGGGTCTGAAAGTGAGATGTAGAGGTGAGTGATGGGTGCAAGTGTAAAGTGGTATGTATGTAAGGTGAGTGTTAAGTGTTATAAAATGTTCACTTACCTTTGTTTCTGCCTACAGCCGTCAGCTGCTGTGGATCCGGAGTCCCGACATCTTCATTGTAGATTTCAGAACCAACAGCCAGGTGATTTCTGCAAAGTTGAAAGGGTTCATGAGTCCTGAACACAAGGACTCCTCAAACTACACAGAATGTCAGTGTTTGACAGCTTCACAGAGCTGTCAAACACTGACATTTCTTCTTTCAAGAAATCTTGACAGATGGCACGTCAGATGTTGACGTGCTCTGTCAGTGACTTCCCCCTAATTGGCCTGCTGAGCACACCGGGCGGGCTTAACAAGGTCAATCAGGGGAAAATCCCGCTGGTTGGCCAGAAGCTGATGGAGGCGGGATAGAAAGCCGGCAAGCAACAGTCCCGCCTCCAAAAGCTTCCCATTGACAAAATCCAGCCCTCTGTTTCTCTCTTCGTAGATGTTGCCTGCCCTGCTGCGTATTTTCCATCATTTTCTGTTTTTATTGCCGATTTCCAGCATCTGCGGTATTTTGCTTTTGTTTCAGATGATCTTGTGTTTACTGCATCTGTGTCCATATGGAATTGTTTTTTTTTAAAGAAAGCCAAATCAAACGGAGTTGGCAAGATTTCAGACTTGATTTGGTTAGTTGGGTTGGCATTCTTGGTATGCAGAATAGTTCAGAATTTTATTCTGGCTGATACTCAAACTGAGCCACAACATAATGGTGTAGTTGAAAAGATATTTAAAAACTCGTTTCTCTTCATTCTTGTGGTTTATAATGCCACTGAAACCCAGACTTAGGTTAAAAGCTTGTAATTCACTCCCACTATTCTTTCCTTATTAAAAGCTCATCTTAAGATAACATTTCAGCACAAATTAATGATATTTTTTAATTAAAGGGCTTTCACCACCCTTACGGAGAGTTTGTAGACAAGCTCAGTTCATGGACCAGCCTGGTTAAGGCTGCTCTGAAGTCTCTGTTTTAAAGCTGAAATTGCCGGCATTTCAAAAATTTGCTCTGCTGACTGCTAATGACATAATTTTCAAGGAACCATCTTAAGCTGTTTTTTTTCTTCTTTGATCTTCTCCTTCAGGATTCTCTTAGTCTCACTTGGTCACTGGGGTGCAGTTCCGTGGTACAAGTTGCTCTCAGGTCCCTCGCTCAAGTGGCCTTAACTGTGAGTGCCAGCAGGCTATCCAACTGTGCAGCAAATCACAGTTGAGGCTAATCCTGGCTTCACCTGACATCCACCAACACACACGCCCACATACACACAGGCCTCACACTGGCTCACACACAGACATACATGCATGTGCACACGCACATGCTGAACATCATGCAGCATCTGATGACTGAGGTCTCAGCTTCCACTGCAGTCATAATAGCTTCCATGGACCTCAAACAGATTCCATGGAACAACAAAATGCTGCAATGGAAGCCCAAACGGTTTCCATTGCACTACTAGCATCTTCCATGAATGGCAGAGTGCTGCAGTGGAAACTCAGGCA
The DNA here is from genome assembly GCF_052327205.1 of Somniosus microcephalus. Lineage (NCBI taxonomy): Eukaryota > Metazoa > Chordata > Chondrichthyes > Squaliformes > Somniosidae > Somniosus > Somniosus microcephalus. The sequence continues at coordinate 188,450,280 of NC_140995.1, read as the reverse complement.
GCTGTCATGGTGGCTCTAGGCTCCTCAGTTGAAAGGGGCTTGCAGAGTGTCTCAGCTGCCCAGTAATCTGTCCTCCAGCAGATCACAGGGCTGGCTGAACAGATGCCTCAAGGTAGTGGGCATGGGAGTCATGGAGCAGGAACCTACTGGCCTCTCTCTGGACAGCAGCATTCTTGCTGCCTCCCCTGCCACTGCACCATTGCCCTTGCCGTTGCCTGTCAGCCAGGTGGCTCAGACTGCTGAAACCCATGCTGAGATGGTGCAGTCTGAGGCGGGGCCAACACAGCCCACAGCCTCTCAGGGGCATCGTAGGAGGACATCTAAATGGCCCTCTTCAGATTCTCAGCAGCCATCCACCTCGCGTGCTGCTGCCACTCGGGATGCACTTCGTAGAAGCACCGGCATAGGCGAGCACTTATAGGATAGCCACAAAGGGTACGCACCAGGGTAAATAGTTTAATATTTGTAAGTGCTGTTGGTTGTTGTAATGTTTTCATCGTTTGCTTTTGGTATAGATCAAGAGTGATTATGGTAATTGGGTAGTGGTGAAATTGGTGACCTTTTTTATTTTGTTCTTCATGGGGACGGGGTTGAAAGGATTGCGTGCAGACGTGGACTTCTTGATCGATCCTCACTCCTGGAAGGTAAGGCATGTGGCTCTGAAGTCTGATTGTGAAGGATGTCTCTCAAAAGTGGTCTTCAATTAGATGGCGGCGAGTGTCCTCCCAGGTGCGGACCGTCTACCTGGAACCCTTGAGTGCTCCCCTTGGTCAGCCTCCTCCTCCTCCTCTTCCTCCTCTTCCCCCTCCTCCTCCTCTTGTGGCTCCTGAGCTTGACCTTCTGGCACAATTGCTGGTGGTAACGTCTGGTCTCTCATGATCGCCAGATTGTGGAGCCTGCAGCAAGTCAGCATGAATCTGGAGACCTTCTTGGCTGAGTACTGCAGGGCACCTCCTGACCGGTCTAAGGATGTAACCCTCTGCTTGAGGACCACAATGGTCTGCTCAATGATATTCCTGGTGGCAGAGTGGCTCTCATTGTATGAGTGCTCAGTTGGTGTCTGAGGCTTTCTCAGGGGAGTCATGAGCCATGGCATCAGAGGGTATCCCTTGTCACCTAGTAGCCAGCCATGCACATTGCATTGGGGGTCAAACATCTGTGAGATGGATGACTGTCTCATTATAAACGCATTGTGGCAGCTCCCTGGATAGCAGGCATTCACCTGCTTGATGCGCTGCCTGTGGTCGCACACAAGCTGCACACTGAGCTAATGGAATCCCTTCCTGCTCCTGAACACCTCTGAGTTTAAATGAGAGGCTTGCATGGCCACATGCGTGCAGTTAATGGCTCCCTGGGCCATGGTGAATCCCGCAATCCTATCGAATCCTAGAGCTCTCTGATTCTGTTCTTCCAAGGCAATAGGGAATGAAATGTAGTCATTCCTCAGTGCATATAGAGCCACAGAGACCTCCATATGCAGAAGTGCACAGAGGATTATATCACCTGTGGCAGCCTGGAAGGTTCCAGTAGCATAAAAATTAAGTGCTACATGACCTTGACTGCCACAGGCAATGCAGTCCAGTCTGTGCTGCGAGGTCTGAGTCTTCCTTCCACCTGGCCACAGATCTCAGTGACGACCGCTTTGGTAAAGCGCAGCCTCCTCATGCACTGGACTCGGGTCATGTGAATGTAGGAGTAGTGCTCTCTGAAAACCCTGGGTGGATCGGGCCTCCTGCTGAGAGCCCTCTTCGCCCTCCTCGTCCTTTTATCCCCTCCTCACCCTCTCTCTTCCTGCTGCTCTGCCTGGCCTCATCTCCTCCTCCCATTCCTTCTCCAGACCAAGGGAGACCTGAGCAAGATCCCCATGACCAACCACTCCCTTTCTCCTGGTGACTCTCATAAGGTCTCCAATAAGGTACAGTAGCACTGCACTGACTCTTTTTAAGTGAAGTCCTCAGAAATTTCCAGGAAAAATGTTAGAGTTTTGGTGAAGTCTTGACAAAGTGTCGCAGAAAGTCTCCCGATGTGTATCAAAAGTCCTCTTCTAACGCAGTGTAGTCAGTCGATCTCAATCGGCAAGTGAACAGTGAAAGCTAAGTATGGCTTTAAGTAGCACTCGCAATCCTCACCAACGACTTCTTTACCACTGTTCAGCTGGTTGCTGTTAGGAGAGGTTGTTAATTGCAGCGCTAGCTAGCAAAATGTCATGCAGCCTCTTTAATGAGCATCATTGGCCAATTTAATTGGTAATTGTTTGCAACCATCTTCAGCCAGAAGTGCCGAGTGGATGATTCATATTGGCCTGAGGTCCCCACCACCATAGAAGCCAGTCTTTAGCCAAGTCGATTCACTCTACATGATATCAAGAAACAGCTGAGTGCACTGGATGCAGCAAAGGCTATGGGCCCCGACAACATCCCCGCTGTTGTGCTGAAGATTTGTGCTGCAGAATTAGCTGCACCTCTAGCCAAGCTGTTCCAGTACAGTTACTACACTGGCATCTACCCGACAATGTGGAAAACTGCCCAGGTATGTCCTGTCTACAAAAAGCTGGACTAATCCAATCCAGCCAATTATCAGTCTACTTTCAATCATCAGCAAAGTGATGGAAGGTGTCATCGACAGTGTTATCAAGCGGCACTTACTCCCTAATAACCTGCTCACCTATGCTCAGTTTTGGTTCTGCCAGGACCACTCAGCTCCAGACCTGTTACAGCTTTGGTCCAAACATGGACAAAAGAGCTGAATTCCAGAGGTGAGGTAAGAGTGACTGCCCTTGATATCAAGGCAGCATTTGACCGAGTGTGGCATCAAGGATTCCTAGTAAAACTGAAGTCAATGGGAATCGGGGGGAAAATGCTCCACTGACTGGAGTCATACCTAGCACAAAGAAAGATAGTTGTGGTGGTTGAAGGTCAATCATCACAGCCCCAGGACATTGCTGCAGGAGTTCCTCAGGGCAGTGTCCTAGGCCCAACCATCTTCAGCTGTTTCATCAATGACCATCCCTCCAACATAAGGTCAGAAATGGGGACGTTCGCTGATGACTGCACAGTGTTCAGCGCCATTCACAACTCCTCAGATAATGAAGCAGTCCATGCCCGCATGCAACAAGACCTGGATGACGTTCAGGCTTGGGCTGATAAGTGGCAGGTAACATTCGCGCCACAGAAGTGCCAGGCAATGAGTATCTCCAACAATCGAGAGTCTAACCACCTCCCCTTGACATTCAACGGTATTACCATCGCCGAATCCCCCACCATCAACATCCTGGGGGCCATGCCAGTGACACCCACATCCCATAAATGAATATTTTTAAAAAATGAACTGCGTTTGCTGTAAGTCCTGCCTTAAGACATACCCTGCCTCTAACTCATTGGCTGACACAGTGGTGTCAATACTGACTGCATTAGTTTTTTCTCCAATATCTCAAATTATTTATGCAGAGCAGGTTAGGAGCAGTGATGCCACCTCCTCATTGCTTTACTGACACTGGAGTGGAGAGAAATTGATTATACCGAGGCGTTAATAACACTGCAGCTAATGAAAGGAGGACACGTCTTTTTCGGAGAGCAGGAGCAACAATTGGAAGAATGTCTGAATGAACAGCAGCGTCAGGGAGAGGAGAATCCACAGCAGGAAGGGATCCCAGATTGTCAGATGCATTCATGGATGTTTTACTGGAAAGGGTAGAAAGTAATGACTCCTGGAGGCTGAGGGCAGTAGGCTCCATAAGAAGGTGGCTCAGGCCTTAAGAAGCAGTCAATCCAACCACCCCAAAAACTGCCACACAGTGGAGGAGAGGTTCAGTGACCAAGGTAGGTCAAGACACTGTTTCCAAAGCACATCCTGTATAAATGATAAAGGTTTCACTCACCTCACCTTTCATACTCTTTTGTGTTATCTCCTGGGTGTCAAGGAAGATGATGCATAGATGAACCTTGGGAAACAGTGAAGCATCATGTTAACTCACAACTTTTTTGTTAACTCCTAATGCCTGGCATTCTGCTAGTCTTGAAGGACAGTTGATTTAAAGGGACAATACATCAACAGGTCTTATCATTGTGTGATTGATGCACTCGGATGGGGGGAAAATAATTGTTTAAGCTGCTCACATTCCATTGTGTTCTTTCCCTGCTAAGAAAAGGTCATGGATAACCAGTGCCAATAAAATGCAACCAGGGAAGGAACGCCAGTACTGAAAACCCTGGGGGGAATTTTGCAGGGGGTCAGCGGGCGCGATCGGTGGCGGGTCAGGTGTGAAAATGTTTTTTTTTGACAGTGGGTCGGGACCCCACTGTCAAGCCACCACCACGCGCCTTTCCCAAATGACGGCTCTGTCAATGCTGAACAGGCCCGACACGCAGCGGCGTGGGAGGCAATTCAGGTCATTATGACCTTGTTAACAGCCCATTAAGAACTATTTTCAGCTCACCTTCAGAGTTTACCAGGTGGCCCACGGGGTCTACGCTGCTCGAGGATCACGTCAGGTAAGCAGATCGGGAGTTGAATGGCCATGGAATCATCTCTTTATTTGACAGCTTGAAATGTGCTATAAAAGCTCCCATCTAACAGCTGTTTACTTTCCAAGCTCAGAAGCTGTTGCTTACTGCATTTGGAAGACATATTGGCCTAGAAATTCACTATAGCCCCGTTTGGGGCGCCAGCCTCGCCAGGGCGCTAAAAGTAGCGCCCCGGAAGCATTCACGGCCGCCCGCCGGAAATTCAGTTGGAGCGCCCCAGAGGGAAGCGCGGCGCTACTAGAGGCGCTCCGCATCCCTCTTGGGGCGCTGCAACTGAATATCGTAGCGTAACGTGCCGCAGCGCCGCACGCTGCGGCACGTCGCGCTGCGGTACTGCAGGCCATCCTCCCCTACTTAAAGGGGAGGGGCCTTGTTCTGCGCGATCTGGGGCCCAGTTGGGCCCCAGAGGATCGCGAGTGCCGGCAAAAGAGCCCAGCACCGAGGAGAAGTGCCGGGCTCTTGGAATGCAGCTGGCACTCCACGGGGGGGGGGGGGGATCAGGAGGCTGGGGACGGCAGCGCGGAGAGGTGCTGGCAGGTGGCCAGCAACAAAAATGGCCGCCCCGCACCTTTCCTTTAATTTGCGCCTCGACCGCCGCAGAAAGGCCCCCCTGAATCGGTCGCACATAGCGTCCGGCGGTAAATCAGGGGGCGCTTCCTAATATCGCGACCAAGGCATCAGCGGGGCGCTGCGCACACCGATGACATCATCGATAGCGGCGCAGCGCTAACGGCTAGCACCACCATTAGCGTCCCGCTGAATTTAGCGGGAGGCGTGGCCAGTGCCTTCTGACCCACTTAGCGCCCTCTTAAGGTGCTAACGGGTGGCGCAGCCCACTGAATTTCTAGGCCATTGAGCTTTATGCAGCTAGCAGGTGTTTGGAGCAAACCCTCTATCCAGTGTTACCTCACTCACCATTGACAGATCGCTTCCGTCATCTCAAGTTCACCTGCCATCTATTCCGTCAGCATCGGTGCCCTTGAAATTATCTCAACTTGGTCCTCAGAGTCCCACCACAATCAGCCCCAACACCAGCAGCACCAGGCACACCAGCAGCACCAACAACAACACTAACCTTCTTGGCAATCAGCTGATGCTGCACAGGACACAGGGCATCAGCACCCGACCACATTGTTGCCCGGGAGGCCAGGGATGGCCTCACTATGACCAGATTTACTTCACTTGATGCTGTACACCCTGGCTGCCACATGATGCGTCAGGTTGTCACCACCCCACACGAACACCATAAAGCATCCCTACAATGCCCAAGCCATTCCTTTCACACTCATCACCATTGTGGGGTGGGGGGGGGTATCATTATGTCTCATCATTCACTGCAACTCACTAAGCCACTTCCAAAGGTTCACACAAATCTGTCCAAGAACGCAAAGTGTTGAAAATAAAGATTTCAATGTTAGACAGCACATTACCAGAAACTTCACATGAACATTGGCTAATACACACAAGTGCCTACTCTTGTGTGTTGTTAGTTGGTATGATTGGACTAGGATGAGGGTCAGTATGAGGGGTGGCTCGTGAGATGGGGAAGTGGTAATGCAGATAGAGAGGGTTGGGTGGAGGTGCAAGGTAAGTTGGTGTGAGTAAGGATGTGCAGGAGTAGGGTAGGGAAGGCAGAGTGATGGGGATGTGATGAGTGGCACAGCAGGATGAGGTTGAGTGTGGCTTTGCAGTAATGTTTGAGATCATTGAAAGGTTTGCGCCACTGTAGCCTGGTTCTCCTGATAGCACCCCTGCTTGTGTCCTCCTGTGCAATGTGCAGCCAGGCTGTGTTGGTCTCCTGGGGAGGTCTCTTCTGCCCATGGGAAGGGAAGAGAACCTCCCTGCATGCTGTGACTTCCTCCATAAGCATATGGAGAGAGTCATGGGAGAGCTTGGGTGCACCTCAATGCTGTAGAACACTGACAACACAAATGTCAAAATTAATTTGCGCTTGGTCCCTTTAAGGAAACCGGCTGGTGACGTGTCATCGAATGACATCATCAGACCCACTTCCTTCAATTGGACGGGAAACGTGCTGGGCGGGCTTAACCAACCCAATCAGGGGATAATCATTTTGGACAATGGGCTAGGGACAGTAGCGCGGCCGGGACTCGCCACCAACGTCGTCCGCCATGGACCCGCCAAGCTTGGTAAAATCCAGTCCCCTGAGTCCGCATGAAGAGCAAATTCTACAGATAATGGAGAGACAGGCAGGAGAAGCTGTGGGAGATGGTAAAGTTGGAGGTGAGATAGCAAGAGAAGATTGGTAAATTGGTCAAAGATGATCATATGTAATGGATATGGGAGAAATGGGAGGAGTCCACTACACACATCTGCAACACATTGCAGGAAGTTTCTGAAGACCTGCAGGTCATGCAGGAGAGAATGACTGTCCAGAATATTTCTGTGACAACAAGACACCAGGTGGAGCTTCTAAGGATATTGGCGGTTTCGAGATTGACAGCTACATACTTCGAGGGTTAACCTGAATGCAACTATTTCACAGGGCTTCCAAGGCTTGATTGGGACTATTTGGTCTGTTATGACACCACCAGTACTTTGTGCCCTGCACCCGTAGGCTGCAAGGGGTGGTCACAGATGTTGCTGTCTCTCTGGAGATTGGCAATGAGCCTGCTTCCTTAAGGCTCCACCAATGTCTGCACATGAGGAAGCTTCAGACATGGACCTGGCCCACTTTGACACTACAAGAAAAAGATTGTTGGAACCTGGTCCCCCTACTTCATTGAGATGAGTCACCTCAGATCTCTAAGCCTCCAGGAGAAAGGTCCCAGGCACCCATCGCTAAATCTGGTCTCACTCACATAGCAACTCATAGGGGTAAGAGAACAAGAGCTAGAGCAATTAAGGTAGTGGATACAGAGGGTAACATGCTAAGTAGTTATATGGATTTGTTTGCATATTTTGGTGAATGTTACTCTGGAAAGTAAACAGAGCTTGACCACAGACATCAGAGTTAATTTCAGTGTATTCTTGCAACTATTTGGAGTTGAACGATGTAATGCAAAATTTACATTTGTCTTAAAAAGGAAATAGGCAAACGTCTTTAACAATGAAACACTTTGTGCGGGTGGGTGGGAAAGAAAAGGCAAGTGTTAAGTGACTTTACTTGATGCATCAAATTTAATTTATTGAAAGCACTGGGCTATAAGTTGTCCTTCCTTTCCCTCACAGCTGGCTACTGGCTGTCCTATTCTCCATCCTCTCCTTCCTGTGCACCCTCCTCATGTTGTGGGGATGGAAGTTCTTACCCATCGTCTTCTTCATCATCCCATTCAGCTTGCGGTCTCACCTAGTACGCTGAATGTTACAATGGTTCAGGAGACTCGAGCTTAGCTGTGTTGCAGGGTTTCACCAGATTTATCCAAGTAGCTAAAATGAGGCTTTAGCGCATCTATAGCCTGCTCTGTTGCACTTTGTAGTCCTGTGGGCCTTACAAGCCACGACTGCAGGGCATAGCCCCTAATCACAAACCAACCTACTCCATGGTTTTGAGTCATCAAGGCTGGTATGATGGATTGGCACATGACAAAAGTATCATGATAGCTTCCTGCATAGTGGAATTATCATGCAGATGAGGTGATTGGCATTGAACACTAGTGTGATATCCGAGTAGTAAGGTCAGAAACTGAGTGAAGCGAGATATAAGGAACAAAACCCAACTGTTTATTACATGGTGTAGCAGAGAGACATAGCTCTTACAGGCTGCAGGCAAAGCACACAATTTCTTAATGCACGATGGCAAGATGGAAGATTCACCTCTGAGTCATACCCATAATGCAATGCCACATTACCTTAATAACTGGTGTACCAGGACATTGACTACATGACCCATTACCTTAAACACCGGTGAATGTGATCCCTTAATATCTGGCTCCATCTGGTGGATAACTTAAACATTACATCCCAGATTACTATATCCCTCCCCTCATAAGATGAACATTAATTTCTTAACAACATTCTTAAAAAGTCCCATAAGGAAACTCCTTTAACGATATTCCATACTGAATGAATCTAGCAGGTCGTTATCAATCTCTCTGGCGGCTTGTGAGACCTTGGTGAACGTCTTACAGTCAAGTCCCTGCTTGGTTGTGGTAGAGCCACCTGCTGCTCCTGAGCAATACTCAGAGTATCTGACTCTGCTACGATGGTTTCCTCTTGACGAAGGGGTCCAGTTGGAACTGGCTCTGTTCGTGGTGGTGGTACTACCGATGCATTTGGATAACTGGGGGCCAACTTGTCCTCCGACATCTCCTCTGGAACCTCCAGTTCAATTTCCCCTTGTCTGGTCAGTGTCTGATCTACATGTCTGCGTACTACCTGACCAGTTCCCACCATGACCGTATATGATACTGGACCGGTCATTGAGTCTATGACGCCAGGAATCCATTTTGGACCATAACTGAAATTCCTGGTAAGGACCGCATCTCCTTCTCCAAAACTGCGGCTCTTTGTCCTTCTGTCATGGTTCTCCTTTTGTTTGATTTATCGGTTTTCCACCTTCCTTTTTAGGTCTGGGTGAACCAGGTCAAGAGTGGCGCGTAGTCGACGTCCTAACAACAGCTCAGCAGGAGAGAGTCCTGTGGTAGATTGAAGTGTTATTCTGTAGCTGAACAGAACTCGTGACACCTTGGTTGCCAAACTCCCTTCCGTACTTTTTTTCATCATCTCCTTAAATGTTTGTACGGCTCTCTCCGCAAGTCCATTTGAAGACGGATGATATGGAGCTGAGGTCACGTGCACTATGCCATTGTTTCTCATGAACTCTTTTGTTTCTGTACTCACAAAACACGTGGCATTGTCACTTACTACGATCTCCAGTAGCCCTTGATTACTAAAACTCCTATTCAGGCAGTCTATAGTAACAGTAGATGAAGCAGAATTTATAGGATACACATCCATCCATTTGGATTGTGCATCAATGATTATGAGGAACATCTTTCCCATGAATGGACCCGCATAATCTACATGTAATCTTCTCCATGGTCTATTCGGCCACTCCCAAGGGTGGAGAGGAGCCGCTGCTGATGCCTTCCTGTGTACTTGACAAGTGCTGCATGTCTTGACTAGATTTTCTATCTCCTCATCTAGCTTTGGCCACCACAAGTAGCTCCTTGCCAAGGCTTTCATATATGTAAGCCCAGTCTCGGACAATAATCTCCGCTGCATTCGATCATCCACTATCCCGCAAACTAGCCTATCTCTCAGCATGTCTTTCAGGTTGTTCCCATAATTGCAATCATGTGCCAATTTTCTCAACACCACTACATAATCCAATACAGTCTCTCCCGGTTTTCTGTTCCGTGAATTAAATTTGAAATGCTGTACAATCTCACTCGGTCTGGGATTGAAATGGTCCTTCAGCAAGGCCACTAATTCAACAAATGTACTGTCTCCTGGCTTTGCAGGACTGCATAAGTTTCTCATTAAACTATACGTCTGACTTCCCACGGAAGTGAGCAAAATAGCTCTCCTTTTTCCGACATCATCTATAACTGTGAGGGTGCCAGTCAGTTCCTTTTTGTAACCTCTAGATGGCACCTTCACTTGTGTTGTTCCTTTGTTAATGTTCCTAGTTTTCTTTGTTAATTGCTCCTTGTTTTCTGTGTTAAGTCTTAACGGCCTGTTAGCTGTTCATGGGTTTCACCTGGTGTCTTGGCATATAAGTTCTGTTGTTGTTTTACTCTTTGCTCAGTCCTCACTAGGGTGAACCAGGGAGTTAGTCTTGACAATGTCACTTGTCTTGACTAGGTGCTCTGTGTGACTAGCCTTTTCTCTATGGCAGCTTGCCTTTACTAGCTGGCTGCCATAGTTCTCTTGAGCTATGTATCTAAGTCTGTGTCATAGTTCTCTTGAGCTATGTATCTAAGTCTGTGTTCTAGTTCTCTTGAGCTATGTATCTAAGTCTGTGTTCTAGTTCTCTTGAGCTATGTACCTAAGTTTGTGTTTTAGTTCTCTCGAGCTATGTATCTAAGTCTGTGTTCTTGTCTCTGGATTTAAGATGTATTTAAGTCTTGTTCTGTTGAGTTGCTTGTCTTGGTAAGGTGCTGTTTGGACTAGCGTGTTGCTATGTGGGAGCCGTTGGGATCTTGTCTTGAGCCTTGCATTGGTAAGCCGATTACCCTTGGGGTAGCTTGTCTGGAGTTTAGCCTCGGCAAGCCGGTTGCCCCCTGTGGTAGCTTGTCGCAAGCTCAGTATAGACAAGTGGGCTTCCTCATGGAAGCTGTCCGGAGTTCCTATCTTGACTAGCTGTCTTGTAACTTGTCTCTAGTTCTTATGTATGCTTATGTTTCTGTCTCGAGTTCTCTTGTCTCTAGTTCTTATGTATATTGCTGTGTTAATCTAGTTATGTGTGAATCTAGTAAAGTTCAAACAAAGTACTGTATATGTGTCTCTTGTCTGGTTTCTGCACTTGGGTCCAGAACCTACCTCGCCCGGAGAGCACGGCCTCGTATTTATACGGCCCCGTGGCTCCCCAACCCTGACAATAACATTTGCTTCAAAGAAATGCATCAGCACCTCGCAGTACTCATCCCAGGTCTGTGTCTGAACATCAAAAGCAGAGATCTTTCCTACCGTAGCAGCCATGATCCTCTATTCAGTGGTCTTTTTTGTTTCTTCTTCAAGATGTGATCTGTTGATCCTTGTCGCCAATATGTGATATCCGAGTAGTAAGGTCAGAAACTGAGAGAAGTGAGATATAAGGAACAAAACCCAACTGTTTATTACACGGTGTAGCAGAGAGACATAGCTCTTACAGGCTGCAGGCAAAGCACACAATTTCTTACTGCACGATGGCAAGATGGAGGATTCACCTCTGAGTCACACCCATAATGCAATGCCACATTACCTTAATAACTGGTGTACCAGGACATTGACTACATGACCCATTACCTTAAACACTGGTGAATGTGATCCCTTAATATTTGGCTCCATCTGGTGGATAACTTAAACATTACATCCCAGATTACTATATCCCGAATCATATTAATCAAATAAAAGCCTTTCTTGTTCATGAAATTAGGGGGATTCTTATATGCATTGCCAAACGTGTTCTATCAATTGTTTGTTATATCTGTGGGAACCCTGCTAATCCAAAGAATTGGAATGTTCACTCTCTTCCTTTAGCTGGCTCCAATGAGAAGGAAATAAACTGCGCAGTTCACCCGAAGAGAGTACCTTCTTTGGACATTGGTGAGCTGCTGCTTGACTGATGCACCAAAGGTCAGGCTATGCTAAACAATTCAAGGCTTGGACTGGTACAGACAATGCTGCTCTCTTGGTGAAATTAGGCTGCAGTTCTTCAGCCGACATATCTCCCCAATCGCCTTCAGGTGGAAGTGCAGCCTTCAGAGGCAGTGATGTACAGAGAAAGCTAAGTAACACCTTCTTGGTTTGTAAACCATATGGAGTGGGCAGCTACTTGTAGTTAAGAAGCATCTTCTGTGATTCCTCACTCTAATTGCCTCCAATCTAGCCTCTTCCATACCCTCCACCTCCTCAAAACATTATGAAAATTAGAAATCCAGTGGACTGGGAGAGTTATTAAAAGCAACAAAGGGATACAAATAAGAGATGCAAAAAGTGAATATGAAAAAAAAGCTTGCAAGTGATATCAAAGCTAACAGTAAAAGATTTTATAAATATGTTAAAAGATAGATGGTGATTAGGGGAATGTGGGTCCATTAAAGCCAGATGCAGGTGAGATTATAATGGAAAATAAGGAAATGGCAGACTTGTTAAATGAACACTTTGTATCAGTTTTCATAGTGGAGGAAGGAGACAAAATACCAGCAGTACAAGGGAACCTAAAAATAAGTCAAGGGGAGGAAATTATTGGATTTAATATAAGTTAAAAATTGATAATGGAGAAAATAATAGGACTTAAGATATCCCAGAACTCCTCTGCCTCCAATTTGTCCCCCAGCCAAGGCCTTCAGTGGAAGATGCATTGAAATCTTCAGGGGTTTTCTGCCTGCTTTAATTTGGCCCCGCCTCTTCTGGTGCAGCAATGATGCTTGGGTATTCCAGTTGGCTGCTGGAGGGCTCCCACTTGCTGGCAGGAATCCCACCAGAAGCCTGCAACAAATATCTAATAACCCCCTGACCCAGAAAACCAGGCTGGGGTCACGGAGCTTGAGGTCAGAAGTCCCACCCCGACATTTCAGGGACGGGATCAGGAAAATCCAGCCCTATGCCTTTGAACCCTCTTGTGAAGGCCGACGGTATTTGTCAGTGTAAAACCGCACTCAACCTAACTTTCAAAATAATAAAGTGGTACAGGACTTGAGGTAAGTTTCTGAAGGGAGAGGTCACTGATAAGTTTGCACAATCATACCAAAGGGACTCCTCTAGTAACCAGTCAAACTCAGAACCACTACCAATAATGGTCACCTTCCATCTACAAGAATGAAACCAATTTCTTATCCAATCTGCTCACTACACTTTAACAGTTAGCCCTGTAGCCAGGAGCTGCACTTTCTGAGTCTAAGCATGATAGCCTCCTCTCAGTTCATCAGCTCATCTCATCCTAGTGCCCATATGCAGGAGGCTAAGGGAGACTCCGTGAAGGATACACAAAACCTCATGCCCAAGAAGCTCTGCATTGATTTTCCTCTGCTGTCTATTTTTAATTTGTAGTTAATAGCCTAAATCACACAATCTGATAGAGTGTTTATTCTTCTGCTATGTGAAGAATACGGGAACAGGAGAGGGCCTCTGTCCATGCAGTGAGTTAATTAGTCATGCAGGTTTTTGTTCAACCCCTGGGCACGGCTACTTTATTGCAGACGCCAGATGTGGCCACTTCCATCCACCTGCAGCTAAGTATTCACAAGTTTTTAACACTTCATTTGCACCAAAGATCTGCTCCTCAGAGAGCAAGTGCTGTCGTTCATCACACCTCCAGGTATACAATGCTTCATGGAGGGATATTCTGTGATTCATCCATTCACACCGTCATTCAGTCTTATTTCTCCCACTATTAATTATATATTCCCTATTTTTCCTCTATATAACACTGCATACTTAACATGGTGGAGTTGCGACATGTGCTTTAGTGCTGCCGGGTGAATTTTCCAATGAGCATACACCACCATCAGGAACAAAGATCAGGGGGGTTAGTAGGCACCCATGCTCCACACATCCATTCCCACCACCACTTCCGATCTGAGGGTAATTACATTTTCGATGTGCGCTTCCCAACAGTCAATGCACATGGTTGGTGCTCTAAATCAGAGTGGGGGGCAGGGGGGGGGGGGAATGGGAATTCCATTGTGGCTGTACTTAATTAAAAATCTGCAGCAGCCATTAAAAGGCAAGTGTACTTTTGTCAAGGAAAATTTGTATTCAGCCTGAGAATTTTTTCTAGCCAGTCATTGCAGCCCCAGGAACCGCTGCAGGAGTTTGTCAGGGAAGCGTCATTGGTTCAACTTTCTCCAGCTGTTTCATCAATGACTTTCCCTCCATCACAAGGTTAGGAACAGGACTGTTCACTATGATGATTCCAAAGTGCTTGATTCCATTCACAACTCATCCAGTAATGAAGCAGCCAATTCCAGCCTACAGCAGGGCTTGGGCAACAGTTGCAGCTTGAATGTGTGCCCTCCTAATAGTATATCCAGGCATGGTACGGAATGAAAGAGCTGTTGTCTGTAACTATGCAACAGGTTGAGAGGAAACACTTTGTGGCACGCATACTTGGGTTATTTACTTGGTTTAGGGAACTGATTGGTAGCCTTATGTTGGCAACTTTCCTCAGATCTACTATCTTTTGCATTTGTAACCATATCCTCCAACTCCTGGCGGCATCATTAACTTTGCTGGTGACCTGTTACCAGGCGTTGTGAACTGCAATCCTTTGGGCATGCTGCCTTGTTGTGCCAAACAGGGTTGGTCTTCCTTCACCCATTGCATCCAACAGCATCTCTGCTGAAGCATCGATGAATGTTGGAGATCTTCTACTGGAGCAGTCAAGTTGACGCAATGCCTAACTTTCCTTCAGAACTTGTTCTTCCACAACTTTACCATAGTTTATTTGGGAAATTTCACAAAGCTCTTTGTATGAGGCTGTTAAAGAAAAGGTTAAGACTTAAGGAATGAATTAAAGGTTATCTCGATAGATTGAAAATTGGCTTTGCAACAGTAGCTATGTACATGTAGGATCTCACACAACCTGAATTGTTTGACAAACAATAGCACCTTGCCTGATATTGAAAACTGGATGTACAAAGTACAAGTCACTTATTAAGACTATCTCAATTCTTATGTTACTAGTTTGGAATATAATTTGAAGTGTGTTATTCTGAAGTGTCAGCCTTAGGTTACGGGGTTCCTTGTTCTCCCACTGCAACGTAGGCAGAAACTCTGTAAAGAGCCATTTTTGCTGCTTCTCCGGAGTTTTCCCTGAGCTTCTGCCAAAGTTACAGTGGAAAATCGGAAAAATCCCCGAAGAAATTCCAGGTGCAAATGTTCAAATCTGTAGTTGGGGCTGGTTCTGAGCCAAGAAGGCTATCAACAGAACCAAGCTAACACTATGGTACCTCTTGATACATATTGTTGATAATAGTGGGAGGGAGCAGCAGAAAGTCCACTGGGAGCACCAGCATTGTGGGAGGAAGTGGCAACAATGAGCGAGGGAGTGACGACATTGTGTGAGGGAATGACAACACAGTACGAGGGAATAACAACAATGTGGGAGGGAGTGGCACTAAAGCAGGAGGGTTCAGCAAATGGCTGCTGAAGACAAGGAGGAAACTGGTAAACAATAAAAAATATAGGCCTAGAAATTCATTATAGCCACTTTTGGGGCGGTAAAGTCGGGCGGCCGCTAAAGTTTGCGCCCGGCGCAAAGTCGAGGCCACTTCGCCGATATTCAGTAGCTTCGCCCTAAGAGTTTGCTCGAGCGCTAAAACTGGTGATGCACGACTCTCTTTAGGCGCTAAGCCAGCGGTGCTGAGCGATACCGCCGAGGCCGGGCGCAGCGCAGGTGCGGTCATTTCTTGATTGACAGCAGACACCCTGGCGCCGGCCAGCTCTTAAAGGGGGAGGGTGGATTTGTTTTTTTGAAAGGCCGAGACTAGTGTATTTGTATTTTTGGGGAGGGCTTCTCTCCATCAGTTTGTTATGTGGTATCATCCTCCTCCTCCTCCTCCTCCTCCTCCTCCTCCTCCATCTCCATCATCATCATCTCCACCATCTCCAAAGAAGGAGTGTTGCAAAACGGCTGCCTTTTCTACTGCAGGAGTGCCCTTTAATTTGCGCTCCCCGCGGCCCGCCTCGGCTGTGTACCGTTCCACTTCACAGTCGTTCGGGCCGCCAGGCGCACAATGGGGCGGCGCGAGTGAAGTTCCGGTTCCGGGCGCACAAAGGGCGTTGCACGACGAAATGACGTCATGATCTGCGCGTGCAGATGAGCGCGCGCAATGACTTTGCGCCGGCGCTAAATGTCTACTGAAGTTGGGGCGAGGCGCAGATCGCGCTGCGCCCGGGCGCTAAGCGCCTAGCGCTCGAGATCTACTCCTCCTAAGGTGCTAACGGCTGGCGCAGCCAACTGAATTTCTAGGCCATAAACTTTCCTGCATTGGTAATGGGCTGGTCTAGGACAGTATGATAGTACATTGAAGAACCACGATGTAACAGGCACAAAAATATTTTCTCCCAATTCAATGAGTTTCAACAACCAATGAAAAAACTTTGGAAATCTTATAGGAAAATAAAGAACCAGTAATTTAGGAGCTTATAAGGTCCAGGATCCTCACTAGAAGGGATGTGGGTCACAGAATTTCCCCTATAATGTTATAGTCTTGAGTCTGAACCCCGCTCCTATTTAGCATGGTTCCATATCAGGAGCGGAACCCTGCACAATTACCCTCTGATAAGGAACCAGTGAGACAAGAAACTGCCCACTTTAACCCCTCCATGTCAATCAAACTGGACAGGGGCTGACCTTTTAATATCCCCCTCAAAATCCCAGGTCATGTGGGGTATGCACCTGCTGAAGCAGGCCATTGATAATGTCCATGTGAGTGTGTTGTCTAGGAACAGAGAGATGCAAATATGATGAGACTCATTAATATATGTAAGTGGGGCAAACACAACTGGTGGAGCAAAAGGGCCACCTAATCAATCTTCTCAACCCACTGGTGTGAAATCATCAACTCTTGGCACATTACTCTAGAATGTAGCCATTCAGATAACTTTAGAGGCAACTAAAGACCTTTCAGTGGGGGAGGGAGGGGGCGCGGGTAGGATTAGTCATGACTTCACCTGTGGCTCAGGTAGCCCCTTCCACCATCCAAGGTATCAGTTTGTGGAGCATCCTTCAATGAGTGGGTCCACCTGATACTTGGAAATCAATGAATGAAGATAAGCTTGGTTGTATAAAGGGAGAGAGAGACACTCACCAGGTTAGTTCAGGTGGCAAAGTTGAAAATTATTCCACA
The DNA here is from genome assembly GCF_052327205.1 of Somniosus microcephalus. Taxonomy (NCBI): domain Eukaryota; kingdom Metazoa; phylum Chordata; class Chondrichthyes; order Squaliformes; family Somniosidae; genus Somniosus; species Somniosus microcephalus. The sequence continues at coordinate 188,433,296 of NC_140995.1, read as the reverse complement.
TATTTTGAAATTAAATGCTCATCCAGAACGCTCCGAGACATTGATATGTCAACATTAGTATTTGATGAGCATTATTTATATTTTGTATGAATTATGATGATATGGCAGACACTGCACAAAGATTTATTTCTTTTATACAGATCACACATTCAGTTAAACTAATTAACCCTGATTGTAGTGAAGATAGCTACAATTAATTGCTTGTATGACTTTTCTGCTCAATATTGATATTTAATGTACCTGTAAATTGTCATCATACAAACTTTATCTACACTGTTATAAATGTTAGTGTGAGTATCACTTACACCCTAAGATGTGTGCACCATGTAATCAGAAAATACATCATTGCTAAAGTTAGTTGGATCTGCCCCACTCCAATAATTGGTTAAAGTTATGTTTTTAAGCCAGTCAACACTTATGCCTAGATTTCCCCGACCTCGGCGGGTCCAGTGCAGCCGGGGTCGGTGGCGCGTGCGACCCCGCTGCTGGCTCCAGCCCACTGTCCAAAATGACCTTGCACTGATTGGGCTTGTTAAGCCCGCCCAGCGCGTTTCCCGGCCAATCAGGTCTGATGATGTCACTTGATGACGCATCATCAGCCGGTTTCCTTAAAGGGACCATGCACAAATTTAGTTTGACAGTTGTACTGTCAGTGTTCTACAGCATTGAGGTGCTGCAAACACTGACAATGACTGCACGGAGGCTGCACCCAGGCTCTCCCATGAATCCCTCCATATGCTTATGGAGGGAGTCACAGCACGCAGGGAGGTCCTCTTCCCTTCCCATGGGCGGAAGAGACCTCCCCAGGAGATCAACGCAACCTGTTTGCACATTGCAGAGGAGGACACAAGCAGGGATGTCATCAGGAGGACTAGGCTGCAGTGGCGCAAACCTTTCAATTATCTCAGTAGATCACGAAGCGTTACTGCAAAGCCACATTCAACCTCATCCTGCTGTGCCACTCATCACATCCCCATCACTCTGCCTTCCCTACACTACTCCTGCACATCCTTACTCACACCAACTTACCTTGCACCGCCACCCATCCCTCTCTATCTACATTATCACTTCCCCATCTCACTAGCCACCCCTCACACTCACCCTCATCCTAGTCCAATCATACCAACTAACAACACACAAGGGTAGGCACTTGGGTATTTTATGTAATGTCCATGTAAAGTTTCTGTTAATGTGGTGCCAAACATTGAAACCTTTACTTTCAACACTTTGTGTTCTTGGACAGATTTGTGTGAACCTTTGGAAGTGGCTTAGTGAGTTGCAGTGAATGGTGAGACATATCGGTACCCCCCGCAATGGAGATGAGTGTGAAAGGAATGGCTTGGGCATTGTAGGGATGCTTTATGGTACTGGTGTGGGGTGGTGCCAACCTGGCACATCATGTGGCAGCCAGGGTGTACAACGTCAAGTGAAGTAAATCTGGCCATGGTGAGGCCATACCTGGCCTCCTGGCCAGCAATGTAGTCGGGTGCTGATGCCCTCTGTCCTGTGCAGCATCAGTTGATTGTGGAGAAGGTTGGCGTTGTTGTTGATGCTGCTGGTGTTGGGGCTGATCGTGGTGGGATTCTGAGGACCAAGGTGAGATAGTTTCAAGGGCACCGATGCTGATGGAATAGATGGCAGGTGAACTTGAGATGACAGAAGCGATCTGTCAGTGGTGAGTGAGAGAGGTTGTTCCAATGAGGTGACACTGGATTCAGAGTTTGCTCCAAACACTTGCAAGCTGCGTAAAGCTCAATCTGTCTTCCAAATGCAGTAAGCAACAGCTTCTGAGCTTTGAAAGTGAAGAGCTGTGGAATGGGAGGTTTTATAGACCATTTGCAGCTGTCAAGTTAAGAAATGATCCCAAGCTGACACAACTCCCGACCTGCTTACTGGGCGTGATTCCCGAGCAGTAGGGAACCAATGGGAGAACTCTTAAAATTTAAAGGTGAGCTTAAAATAGTTTTTAAGTGCCTGTTATCAAACTCTTGATCATCTAAATTGCCTCCCTCGCCGCTTGGTGTCGGTTCCCTACCCGCTGTCAAAATTTTTTTTCCCACCTGACCCGCCACCAAACGCACCCGCTGACCCCCGAAAAATCCCCCCCTTTATCTCTGGGTTAAAATTAAGTCAGAAAATATAATTAGATTTAATACCAGCCATACCTAGAAGGCCATTATCTATGTGGCACTGAATGGTCAGAATTCACCACTTATTTCTTTCTATTTCTCCCTAAAATATGCTTTACTGACGAATTTATCATCAAACCCAAAGCCAGTTTAACTGGGATCTATGATTTTTCCACAATTTTCAGTTGTGATGATTGATGTGAATAATTATTTAACACATTAGCCATTTTTTTGTTACTCCATAATATTCCTGACTTATTTCATAAAGAATCTTTAATCAATTGAGTGCTATTGATAAGATAAACAGGCCAAATTTCTAAAGGCCATGATCCTATTACTTGTATAGAGATCACACCCGCTGGTGCCTAGCGGTGTTGACTGGAGTAAGTAGGCCAGGTGCTGCAGTTACAAAAGATAAATATAGACCTTACTATCTTAAGGAGTCCAGACCATGATCCTGGTCTGAGTTGCCATAACTGGGGCCCAGTTCCGCCATTCAGGTGGTTGGTATGCCTCTTTTCCCTTGGTGTACTGGCCTCCGACCTTACATAAGGTGGGTCCGTGTGAGGCTAGGGCATGGCAAATCTCAGCTTAGGGAGTCCTTGCCCGCAGTCCAGCCCTGCTTGACGTTGATGGCCTTGTAGGGGTGAGAGGAGGTTTTGCCTCCACATGGCCTTCCAGGAAACTAGGCCCCACAGCTGGGACTCAGCATATCCAGGTCCCGGCTAAGTTTGTGGCTGTTCTGGCAGACTCCCAAATTGTTTCACTGCGCCAGGGGCTTTCTGAGTGTTATCCCAAAAATCACATTACACTTTGACTTCCAGTGGCAAGACCAAATCAAAGGGTTAAATATCTGACTCATTCCAGGCAGGGAGCCTTGCCTGCCAAGAGAGCATACTGGCATTTCAGACATGTACTATCCACAATTTTCTGATCATTATTTTAGATGCTTACATGAATGATTGATACCACTGAACCCAAGAAAGTATCTAAAGGAGAATCTAAACTTATAACATGTTTAAACGTGACCTTTTAGTATAAGATTAAAATTATAATGATAAAGCACCTCCTGATATCTAACTAGCTTTGTTAGGAACAGAGGAACAGCAGTAGGCCATTCAGTCCCTTATGCCTGCTCCGCCATTCAATGAGATCAAAGCTGATCTGTACCTCAACTCCATTTACTTGTATTAACAGAAACAGCAGGAAGATGGGGCGGGAAGACCTACAGCTGCCTCTCTTGTGCCCTGGCCTTGATATTCCTCCCCCTGCCCATGCCAGAACAGCCACTGGCCATCCCTTCCCCATCCCTTGCAATTTTTCACATTCTCTTTTTGTAAGTAAGATAAAGGCTAATAGTAAAAGTTTTTATAAATATATTAAGAGTAAGAGAGTATCTAAGGGAGATGTGGGCCCCTTAAAGACTGACACAAATGATGCTGTAATAGATATCAAGGTAATGGCAGATTTATTAAACGAGTACCGTTTTCACAGTAGAAGAGGATAAAATACCAGTGATAGAAGGGAAAACAAAAATAAATCAAGGGGAGGCACTTACTGTATTCAATATTAGTTTTTTTAAATGGTAATGGAGAAAATAATGGGACTTAGGATAGATAAATCTCCAGAGCCTGATAATTTCCACCCCAGGGCATTAAAAGAAGTAGGTGAGGAAATTGCAGAAGTGTTAGCTATAATCTGTCAATGCTCTCCTGATTCGGGAATTGCACCGTTAGACTGGAAAATTGCTAATGTCACTCATTGGTTAAGAAGAGTGGGAGGGAGAAACCAGGTAACTACAAACCTGTCTGTTTAATGTCAGTTACAGGGAAGCTATTACAATCTGTCATTAAAGATAGAGTGACTGAGCACTTGAGAAAATATGAGCTAATCAGAGAGAGCCAGCATGAGGTAAGTCATGTCTGACTAATCTTGTTAAATCTTTTTGAGGAGGTCACTAATAAGGTAGATAAAGGTCCTGTACATTCGATGGGTGTTACCTATGTGAACTTCCAGGAGCGGCATTCAATAAGGTTCCAAACAAAAGATTATTGGCAAAAATGAGAGTGCATGGAATTGGAGGTAGCTTTTTGACTTGGGCTGGAAATTAGTTGGGAGGTAGTAGATAAAGAGTGGGGATAAAGGGTATGTACGTAAAGTATGACAAGTGGTGTTCCCCATGGATTTGTTCTGATGCTATTTGAATTTTGGGGCCAGTCAGATTGACTGCAATTGTCTTTTCTGGTCCTAGGAACAGAGGAACAGGAGTAGGCCATTCAGCCACTCGGGCCTATTCTGCCATTCAATTAGATCATGGCTGAACTGTACCTCAAATTCATTTACCCGCCTGAGCTCCATATCCCTTGACACCCCTTACCTAACAAAAATCAATCAATCTCAGCCTTGAAAGCTCCAGTTGTCCCAGCACCCATAGCCTTTTGGGGGAGAGAGTTCCAGATTTCTACTCTTTGTATGAAAAAGTGCTGCCTGGTTTCCTAAATGGTTCTGTACATTCTATTCTATGTTCTAGCCAAGAGTGGACAAGCAGCACTACAATAATAAGCAGACTTTTCTCCCCTTAAGCCAAAGTGAAAGCACTTTTAACACCTCTGAGTTGGAGTTAGCACTGAGGCTGTGCTTGATTCACAATATAACTATTTTTCACCATGCCTACTGAGATGGAAATCACAGTATGCACCATTTAATAAAATAACAATTGATGTAGAGTTAATTATTGAACTGCTGAGCAAAAAAAAAGAGTGGATTATAATATCCTAGTGGGATAAAAACTCATCTCATTTACATTTCACCCAGACTTCCCATGTGTAATTCAAGAAATATGTTTCCCAGTGTTAAACAATCCTTGAAAATGTTCCGTTTGAGACTCGGCTTCTGTTTTTTTTTCCCTTTTCTTTTTTTTTCTTCTCCCCTCTTTGTGCTAAATGAACCCACCTGATTCCTCACAACAGCTCGAAAATGAAGTGCTAACTGTTGTAGTTTTATTGAAGGGAAACAGAGTGGAACAGCATACCTTTTTGTCAGGATGTAAAAGGCCTTTAGTCATGTGGTGATCCTTGGGGTAAATTCTTTATTATGAATTACAACCTGCTTACTGATGAGCTGTTAATAAAAGAAAGTAGCCCCGCTGTGGCAGTAGTTTTATTTCCACACAGAATGTGCAGGCATTATTTTTTTTTTTGGTGGGGTGGGGGGTGGGGGCGGTGGTGGGGTGGAGTGTGTGTGTGTGAAAGTTTATTGTTAATGCTTCGAGTGTGAATAAATCTGCTTTTAATTTCTAAGTAGCATTTCTGGTTCATTCTAAAACTAAAAACACAATCGCCAGATTTCAAAGCTCTGCGGCGGTGTAATAATAATACACAGGCTGAAGATTTTTTTTAAGTAAGAGAGCACAGAGGAAATGTTCTGAGGGAAGAAAAATAAACACGCAGGGAAAGACGACAAAGCAAACCTGAAGGGAAAAACGCAGCCGGCAAAACGAGTGAACGCAATTGAGGACAGAGGTTGCCAGATCACACTCACCTGCTGGTAGCTATACACAGACCCCTCTCCAACGCTCCCCCTCCCAATAAAATATCTGGTGATTAGCCACAAAGTAAAGGAGAGGGAAACCAATAGGCCTTAAGCCTCAACTCATTTTAGCTGCCAGCTGGAGTCGAATATGTTCGACAAGATGGGATAAGGGAATTGTTGGAGAAAAAAAAACAAGAAACAGATGGAATCTTCTCTGACTCCACGGTTTTATTTAGGGCTGCAATTTTTGTACATTGGCATCTGTTCACACAGGGGAGTCTATACATTTTCTCATTATTACAGTTTGTCCCTGGCAATTGCACCTCATATTTGCCAAAGAAAATTACTCAATTAACAGGGTTATGTGATTAAATGGGAACTGTGGATTGTACAATTAGACTTAAAAATCTAATACTTCTGCAAAGCGTAGTGTTAAAGAGGCACTGTCATTATCGAAATCAAAGCGTTTGCCTCAATGTTGTTCTGTCGCAATAAAAAAGGAATAAAAACTGGAAACACTAGAAATCTGAAATGAAATATATTGGAAACACACCGCATCTGAAAAGGGAAAGGATGATTTAGTGTTCTGGGTGCAGACGCTTTGGGGGCTACTTTGTCAGTAAATGGGGATGAAGATTGGGAATAAAATAATTTGCCAATTTACCTTTCAAGGCCCACCCATTCGGATTTTCAGGCTGACCTCGATTCAGGCAGCTCGTGCTCTGACTGGAAACAGGTGGGGGCCTCGTAAATATATGTAAATAGGGGTCAACTGACGTTGTCGGGACCTCCAACCCCATTTTAGTGTCAATCAGCGCAGACACAGCCACTTCCTCCACCCACCCACAAACCACGCACAGGTCGGCATTGTATGGGCATTATAGTGCTAGTTAAAGGGATACTCAGCTGCTGTCATGTAACATGCTGTAAAGGTTGGGGAGACATTTTACTTGCAGGTTACAGTGGTTTTTTGCTATTTGATCATTTTAAAGTGCTTGTACTAATTGTACAACCTTCTAATATCTTAAGGGATTTCTGGCAATGCATTTTCTTCTACTTGGGGAGCCTTCTGGTAACATAGAAACATAGAAGATAGGAGCAGGAGTAGGCCATTCGGCCCATCGAGCCTGTTCCACCATTTAATGAGATCATGGCTGATCATCCAAATTCAGTACCCTGTCCCTGCTTTCTCCCCATATTCCTTGATCCCTTTAGCCTTAAGAAATATATCTAACTCCTTCTTGAATATATTTAATATGTTGGCCTCAACTGCCTTCTGTGGTAGAGAATTCCACAGGTTTACCACTCTCTGGGTGAAGAAATTCCTCCTCATCTCTGTCCTAAATGGCTTACCCCTTATCCTTAAAATGTGACCCCTGGTTCTGGACTCCCCCGCCATCGGGAACATCCTTCCTGCATCTAGTCTGTCTATTCCTGTTAGAATTTTATAAGTTTCAATGAGATCCCCACTCATTCTTCTAAACTCTAGCGAATACAAAACGGTTTGGGATGTCCTGAGGTCGTGAAAGGTGCTATAGAAATACAAGTTTTACTTTTCTTTCTTTTGCTGGCAATTCCACTCTAGCTAGAGGGTGAGGAAGCAGAGAAGCAGCAGCAACAAGAGTAAGGAGCTAATAGAGCTGCAGATAGAAAGAGGCGTGTTCGCAGGAATCCTTACCCTCCCAAAAGAATGTGTAGGCTCCGGCCAACACCTCTCTGAGGAGCAGTGCATAAGGAACCTGTGCTTCTCAGAGACTGCCCGGAGTTGTGTCAACTCCTGCAACAAGGCCTGTAACACACTGCTGCAGCTAGCACTGCTGTAATTAAGGATGCTGCAGCCTTGAAATTCTTTGCCTCCGGCTCCTTCCAGGCTGCAACAGGGGATATCAATAACTTCAGTCAGTCTACATTAAGCAGGTGACTCATTGTAAAGCAAACAGTTTCATCGCTTTTCCCGTGGATAACCGGAAACAGCAGGATAAGGCTCTGGGGTTTGCACAGCTTACAGGTTCTTCCAGGTGCAGAGTGTCATGCACTGCACACATATCACCCTGCAGGCTCCTTTAGAAAACCTCGCTGCTCTCTTGAATTGAAAAGTCTTCTACTGCATTAATGTGCAACTAATGCATGATCACAAGTCGCACATCATGCAGGTCTGTGCCTGCTTTCCTGGCAGCTTCCATGATGTATATATATTATGCCAATCGTCTTTGTCCCTGCACAGCAAGTGAAAGGCTGACTGCTTGGGACACAGGGGCTAGCTCCTGCATAGCTAGCTCCTGACTCTCCTCAGGAACCCATGCTCAATGGCTGAACTGCACTACAATCAGATCCATGGGTCAACTAGAGCCTTCATCGAGCAGACCATTGGAGACCTCAAGCAATGATTCTGCTGCTTGGCCAGGTTTGGTCTTCTTGCAATACAGCTCATGAAGAGTTTACTGTATGATAGCAGTTTGCTGCATGCTGCATAACTTTTATCAACAATGGGAAGAACACATGGATTCACCATTGGACAAGGACCTTCAGCATGATGGCAGAGACAGCATTGATAACATAGAAGATGGCAAAGAAGCGGGAAGGTCCAACATTTGCCTTCAGCTGGAGCTCTTTGGCAGAAGCTCGTTGAAGAGCTTCAGCTGAACAATTCCTGCTCTCCTGCATTAACAGTCATGTCCAACATCTCTCCCAATCCTTCCATGCTCAAGTAAACTGCTTTGATCAAAAGACTAACATTCATATTCTTGTCACCTGACATTGGAGGGTCACCAGCTAAAAAAAGGAACATTCTGCACATAAAGGGGGTCATTTTGACTTTGGGGGATAGTGTAAAACGGGCGCTATCGATACAGCCGTCTTCTATACATCTCTCTTGATTTTCATTTCCATTAAAGTCAGTGGAAGTTGTTGTGAGGGCAGTGCCACGTGCAGAGTGTTGGAGTGCAATTTGAAGGTGATGCCGTTAAGTGTCCTGTTATGATTGGAGGAGAGGCTTGTGAAGTAAGGAAGGGAAAGATTTGTAGTGCTGGAGCTAAAGTCTGGTGTTGTAGAGCTGTGAAGAGAGTAAGAGAGATGTAAAGAGGGGTCTTATCTAGATAACCCTGGTAAGGTCATTAAATTTATTCCTGCACTGTATCCAGGAGCTAGAAACTATGTTGCTTCCCAGCCACCTCTCTCTGTTGTTGCTGGCTAATTTTTCAGGGTACCCATAACCCATCTAAAGAAAAGAGGACCTCCTTGTTATGCCTCACTTGCTCCATGAGGACCTCCATGGCTGGCCTTATGCCTGCTAGCTCAGTAATGCGCTGTCAGCTGCCCGTTTTTGAAAAGTGAACCTCCCCTTTAAGAGCTGCGGGCTACCTTTAAGTGGCAGCAGATCCACAGAATTCCCAACCTCCCAAATGGCAAGCAGCCTGTAAGCAGCGTGAGTGTTGCTGGCAGCTCACCTGTTCTATTTAAATGCCGACATCATCAGGCGGGCAGAGTAGATTTTCTGACCTGCTCGACTCCACATGCGTAAATCTCTCCCTTTATCGTTATACCCAAAGAAATCAGCTGTTTGTTTCCTCTTTCAGATGCTGACAAGCCTGCTGTATATTTCCAACGCTTTCTATTTTTGACTTACCAAAGCCTCAGTAATGTAATTTGCATCAAAAGTGACATAAGAAAACTACTAGGCACTTGGTCTAAGTATTAAACAAGGCTTTAATCGACTGTCTTTCAACATGGAGATCTAGTTGTGTCCTTCACTAGTTCCTGTTAAAGAATATCCTGAGCAAGTTGGGCCCATGCTCAATTATTTATACTTTCCCTGGACAGCGCCACCAGCAGGCCGCCCAGTATTATTACATAAGTCATTTCCACATGAATAACAAGATTCATGTCAAAAAGTAGCGTGAAAACTTTGGGGGAAATTCTCCTCTGCCAGGAAGTGTGGATAAAAGCCATGAGGTTTGCCAGTGGAGGGAGAGGGTTTTGTAGCAGCCTCCTCTCCCTTCAGTCAGCCCCAAACGCCTCGAGTTGGACAGCTGATTCAATTTTTGGGTGGCTTTGCTGTCTCTTCTGGTGCTGCAGCATGTCCCCCACTGCAGCACCACTGGGATTTTTATGCCCTGACACTGGCAGACACTTGGTGGCAGGAATCCTGCCATCGGCTCACCGTGCATATCAAAAGGTTCCCAACCCAGGAAAATAGGTCAATTTGGAGTGAGCGAGAGTCCTGTATCGCTGGAACTCTGCCCCGAAGAGAATTCCAGCAATTGTGTCTCAAGAGCGTGCTGGGATTATGACGGACACGTGCAGTCATTCTGGCTGATCTCTCTCGCCATGTGTCACTTTAATAGCAGAATATCAGGTTAAAGAAAGGCTCACTGTGAATTAAATATTAATGGTGTTGGTGTATGTAATTGCTGGGCTGATTAGGAAAGCTATAAATGCAAATACTGGACAACCAATTGTATTCAGCTTTGTGTTAGAACACAAGAACATAACATAAGAACATAAGAAGTAGGAGCAGGAGTAGGCCATACGGCCCCTCGGGCCTGCTCCGCCATTCAATAGGATCATGGCTGATCCGAACCTAGACTCACGTCCACTTTCCTGCCCGCTCCCCGTAACCCCGAATTCCCTTATCAGCTAGGAAACTGTTTATCTCTGTTTTAAATCTATTTAGTGTCGCAGCTTCCACAGCTCTCTGAGGTAGCAAATTCCATAGATTAACTACCCTCTGAGTGAAGAAGTTTCTCCTCATCTCAGTTTTGAAAGGGCAGCCCCTTATTCTAAGATTATGCCCCCTAGTTCTAGTCTCACCTGTAGTGTATGTACCTTTAAGGGGAGAACTACTTTTTACAGCTCCTGTATACTGTAGTACCGGCAGTGACCACACCTGTATATAAAACATTTAGTTTTAGAGTAACCCTCATCCAGTAAATACCTGTTGATTGTTCCTGCAGTCTCGTGTCTAGTTATTGAAGGACACACAACATCAAAAATACACGGATCTAACAGTGGCGACGAGGCAGATTCGAACCTACCTGCAACTCTGCATTACCTCCCAGGGATTCGCTCCTGGAGAACAGTGGAAGAAAGTTGAGGCCAGAAGCATGGGCGTCGACCACGAGCAACCGCCCAGTCATCCAGCAGTGATTTGTGCATCGCAGGGGAGGCTGTTGAGAGCTGGGCTTGGTTCTCCAGTCACGGTGGTCCAGCGAATCAGGCTGGCAACAGGTACGGCGCAGACCCTTCCCGGACAGCGGCGGCTAGAGCCGACCGACAGCACAGAAAAGGCCGAGCAGCGTCGACGGGAGAAGAGAGAGGGTAGAGCGCACAGGGCGCAGCCGGTGTTCAGGACCGAACGGCGTCGATGGGAGAAGAGAGAGAGGCGCGAAGGAAAATGCGCAGAGCGCAGCCGGTGTTCAAGGAATGAGCAGCCGCAGCGGAGAAGAAGGGAGAGCGCGGGAAACGCCATTTTGAGCCGCAGCGGAGAAGAAGGGAGAGCACGGGAAAACGTCATTTTGAGCCGCAAGAAGAAGGGAAAGCGCGGGAAAACGCCTTTTTGAGCCAGTCTAACCACACCCAGGGATGCCGAAGAGTGGCAGTGTCACAGCGTTCGACAATTAAGTCGAAGATTGGACGACATATGTCGAACGCAAGGCGAATGAAGTGCCAGATGAGAGGAAAGCGCTGGTATTGTTGAATTCCATGGGTGCAAAAATGTATGGCTTACTGCGAAACCTAGTAACCCCAGAGAAGCCAGTGGACAAGGATTTTGGAAACATAGTGTCAATCCTACAGAACCACTTAAACCCCACACCGCTGCTGATAGCAGAAAGATTTAAGTTTCACAAAAGGAACCAGCATAAAGATGAAAGTAATGCTGAGTATTTAATGGAACTGCGCAAGCTATCGAAACACTGCCAGTTTGGAATGGGACTAGCAGATACTTTAAGGGACAAGTTTGTGTGTGGGCTTCAAAGTGAAGGAACCCAGAAACGGCTTCCATCAGAAAAGGATCTTACGCTGGACAAGGCTTTCAGCATGGCAGTATCACATGAAGCAGCCGCACGGGGCGCTGCAGAGATACAACGGAGACCGCAAGAATATGGCACAAATGAAATGTCATACGGAACAGTGAAGTGCTATCGCTGCGGCAGAACAACACACAACCATAATGATTGCTGGTTTAAGGGCAAAGTGTGCAGACAGTGTGGAAAAGTAGAACACATAGCAAGAGTCTGCAGGTCGGGAAAGAAAACCAGCAGCAAGAAATCTCCACAGAAGAAGTACAAGAAGGTACATAAGGTGACGGGGAGTAGTTCAGACAAACAGAAAAGTGATACAGACTCCGGAAGCAAGGAGCTCGGTTGTCTGAAACTACATAAGGTGATCCAAATGGAGGATCATCAAACTATTTGGGTCACGCTCAAGATAGCTGGAGTCCAAGTGAAAATGGAATTGGACACAGGATCAGCCCTAACAGTCATAAACCGAAGGGACTACAAGCGGCTATTCTCACATATACCCTTGAGAGATACAGAGATTGTCTTGAAGACGTACACGGGGCAAAAAGTCTACCCCAAAGGAAAAATAAGGGTGAACGTTGTATGTAACGGTAAGGAAACACCAAAAATGGACCTATATGTATTGCCAGATGGAGGACCACCACTACTAGGACGTGAATGGATCCGGAAGATACAGCTAGATTGGCATTCCATACAAGCACTGAATGTAGATGCCAAAAAGGATGACGACGCCACACCCGGACGACTGTCAAAAATGCTAACTGACGCACAAGAAATGTTCCAGGAAGGACTTGGAACACTAAAAGGCATAACAGCGATGATCAAAATAGAGGAAAATGCAAGCCCAAAGTTTTTTAAGGCCAGACCGGTGTCTTATGCGATCCGCCCAGCCGTCGAAGCAGAGCTGGAAGGTTTGGAACGTTCAGGAGTACTGTCCAAAGTGGACTGGAGCGAGTGGGCCACACCCATCATTCCTCTAATGAAGAGGTCGTTGAGTAATACGCCTGGGGAACCAAAGAAAGTTTGCATCTGTGGGGACTTTAAAGTGACAGTGAACCCAGTCCTTCACACGGTACAATATCCGCTTCCGCGGATTGAAGATATTTTCGCCTCGCTATCTGGAGGGAAACGCTTCACTAAGATTGATCTGGCCCAGGCGTACCTGCAAATGGAGGTAGAAGAAGCCTTGAAACAGTACCTCACGATCAACACTCATAAAGGTCTCTACCAATACAACCGGCTGGTGTTCGGGGTAGCATCAGCTCCGGCTATTTGGCAAAGGGCAATGGATCAAGTCCTGCAAGGGATTCCAGAGACCCAGTGTTATTTGGACGACATCCTGGTCACGGGCAAAAATGACAGTGCTCACCTTGCCAACCTGGAGTAGGTGCTCACTAGATTGAAGGAATATGGGCTCCGAGCAAATCGCTACAAATGCGAGTTTTTCCAGAAGCAGATCTCGTATTGTGGCCATGTTATTGATGAAGAGGGGTTACATAAGTCCCCTGAAAAGATTGAGGCAGTAGTCAAGGCTCCAGCACCGGAAAATGTGTCACAACTGAGGTCGTTCCTCGGGCTGGTGAACTACTACCATAAGTTCTTGCCGAATTTGTCTACAGTATTACACCCACTGAACACCCTACTGCAAACGGGGGTACCATGGAAGTGGAATGATGAATGTAAACGAGCTTTCCAGAAGTGCAAAGAATTGATCACATCAAAAGAGGTGTTGGCTCATTTCAACCCAGCACTACCAATTCGGTTGGCGTGTGATGCATCACCCTATGGCATTGGAGCAGTGCTGTCGCACAAGTTCCCGGACGGCTCGGAGAGGCCGGTAGCCTTTGCGTCTCGGTCACTAACCTCAGCCGAGCGTAACTACGCCCAGATTGACAGGGAGGCCCTCAGCCTAGTGTGGGGAGTGAAAAAGTTCAACCACTATCTGCACGGGCAGAAGTTCACCGTGCTGACGGACCACCAAGCACTTGTCTCCATCTTTAATCCAAAGAAGGGCGTGCCGGTGATGACTGTGCAACGGCTACAAAGATGGTCGCTTTTTCTAGGGGCGAAACAATATGAAATCGAGTATAAGGGCATGAAACAGCATGGAAACGCTGATGGGCTATCACGCCTGCCACTGCCTACTGCGGAGGAAGCACCAGCAGTGGACCCTGTCGAAATATTTCATTCGATTATAATTGAACGCTTGCCAGTAACTAACGCTGATATAGAGAAGGAGACCCGAAATGACCCGACACTGTCTCGGGTATATGACTTGACAGTGAAGGGATGGCCAACACATGGCGACTCACTGTTGCCAGCATTCTCATCCAGAAGAGAACAGCTGTCAGTATGCCAGGGGACCTCGATGTATGGATCCCGAGTGGTAATTCCACCCAAGTTAAGGGAGAGAGTGCTCAATGAGCTTCACGAAGGCCACCTGGGAGGGGTGAAAATGAAAAGCCTTGCTAGGGCTTATGTGTGGTGGTTGGGGATCGATCAGCAAATCGAGGACCTGACAAAGAGCTGCTCAGGATGGCAGAAGGTCCAAAATGCACCACCATGGGAGTGGCCCTCATCTCCATGGCAACGGGTGCATATTGATTTTGCTGGTCCATTCATGGACTCAATGTTTCTAATAGCCGTGGATGCGCACTCAAAATGGCCTGAGGTGATCAAAATGTCGTCCACCACCACGGAGAAAACTATTGCAGTCCTACGGACCATATTTGCCAGGAACGGCTTGCCAGAGCAGATTTGCTCTGATAACGGACCACAGTTTGTGTCCGAAGAGTTTCGAAGATTCATGAAAAGGAATGGGGTAAGGCATTACACATCCGCCCCGTATCATCCAGCCACAAATGGATTGGCTGAGAGGTTCGTACAAACCTTTAAGAAAGCAGTAAGGGCCATGTGCAATGACGACATTCCACTGCAGCATAAGGTGGACAATTTCCTGTTAGCCTACAGAAATGCGACACATGCAGTCACCAACCAGACCCCGGCCATGATGTTCTTTAACCGAAGGTTGAGATCTCATCTGGATTTGCTCAGATCAAATGTACGAAGAGATGTTGAGAATAAGCAATTCCAGCACATCAATGAGAAGCCGACAAGGAGCTTCAATGTAGGGCAACCAGTCTTGGCCCGTGACTACCGAACAGAGAAATGGCAACCAGAAACGATATGCACACGGCAGGGGCCACTAATGTACACAGTGGATGTTGGGGAGAACATTGTGAGATGCCATGTCAACCAGATCCTAGAGTCACAGGAACGAGTCAACCCCTTGTCTCGCGCACCGGGTGATGAACCCGACATACAGGTAGCATCTACCCCAGAAACAGTAGCATCGGAAGCTGATGAACCAACTGACGACAGGGGGCCTCTGCACCAAGAACAAGACACTCAGGAAAGGCGCTATCCAGAAAGGATCAGGAAGCCGCCCCAAAGACTGAATTTATAAATGGACTATTTTCAGTTAATGTGCATGTTAAAAGTGTTAATTGTTAAATGAATGTTATAGTACTGTCAATCTAAAAGGGGAGGAATTGTAGTGTATGTACCTTTAAGGGGAGAACTACTTTTTACAGCTCCTGTATACTGTAGTACCGGCAGTGACCACACCTGTATATAAACCCTGAGTAGGGATCTGTACGTTTAGTTTTAGAGTAACCCTCCTCCAGTAAATACCTGTTGATTGTTCCTGCAGTCTCGTGTCTAGTTATTGAAGGACACACAACATCAAAAATACACGGATCTAACATCACCCATCAGTGGAAACATCCTCACCACATCCACCTGATCAAGCCCCCTCACAATCTTATATGTTTCGATAAGATCGCCTCTCATTCTTCTGAACTCCAATGAGTAGAGGCCCAACCTACTCAACCTTTCCTCATACGTCAACCCCCTCATCTCCGGAATCAACTGAGTGAACTTTCTCTGAACTGCCTCGAGAGCAAGTATATCTTTTCTTAAATATGGAAACCGAAACTGTACGCAATATTCCAGGTGTGGCCTCACCAGTACCCTGTATAACTGCAGCAAGACTTCCCTGCTTTTATACTCCAGCCCCCTTGCAATAAAAGCCAAGATTCCATTGGCCTTCCTGATCACCTGCTGTACCTGCATACCAACCTTCTGTGTTTCATGCACCAGGACCCACAGATCCCTTTGTACTGTAGCACTTTGCAGTTTCTTTCCATTTAGATAATAACTTGCTCTTTGATTTTTTCTGCCAAAGTGCATAACCTCACACTTTCCAACATTATATTCCATCTGCCAAATTTCTGCCCACTCACTTAGCCTGTCTATGTCCTTTTGCAGGTTTTTTATGCCCTCCTCACTCACTGCTTTCCCTCCCATCTTTGTATTGTCGGCAAACTTGGATACGTGTTTGTGCTACTCTTTTGATAACTTTAACAAACAGATAGACCTGATTAAATGATGATGAAATGTCAGTAGAAGGCAGTGACACAGTATTTGGTGCTGCTCAAAGGATTCCTTTTCCATCAAAAAGCGATTAACAGACCTCAGCAAAAAGCACGAGATAAAGTTGCCTTTTTGCTTATGAAGGCCGTGTTAAAATTATTGGTGATAAACTCATGCACCGTTCCACAGCTGTTCCGTCAAATTGAAAAAAGAATATGTTACTCCAGGTCAGACCTAACACTATTGAGTTTAATGAATGGGAAAAGTTTGCAGTATGACCACAGCAGTGGCAGAGGTGGGTAGCACACACAAAGTTTTTTTTTTGCCAGACAGCATGAGCGCACCTGTGATACAGCGATAGGAGCAAGGTCATGGTGAGATTTAAATGCAAGGATGAGGATTTTAAATTTGTAGCATGGGGTACTGGGAGTCAATGTAGGCCAGCGTGCACAGGGCTCGTGTGTGAGCAGGAGTTGGTGCAGGATAGGATATGGACAGTAGAGTTTGGGATGAACTACATTTTATGGAAGGTGGAGGATGGGATGCCAGGCAGGAGAGTGTTGGAGTAATGACTTCTGGAGGTAACAAAGGCATGGATGAGGGTTTCGGTCTCAAGCATGTTCAACTTGATAACTTTTCAAGCTTTCACATTTATGGGTGTCAGGAACAATCTGGTACCTCAGCCAAATGGCCATTCTTCAAATGTGCACTCAGGTCAGGATTACTCGTTAATTTTTTTTTATCAGGGACACATGGAACAGCAGGTCTCCTGAGCGCCACAGTTGAGGGGAAGGTGGGCTACAAGTGATTTATGATTATGATTTATGAGTACTGCTCACTTAGCGAGAATATTGGCAGATTATCAATGAAAATATATTCTTTGGAAAACTCCTCGGTTCTCCCAATATGCAGTATGCAAGTGATAAATTATGGAACGCCCTTGGGTTGATCTGAGTTTGATTGTCTTGTGAGTCACCATTCCCTGCCATGGATCCTATCTGTACTTATTCCAACTGTGACAACTAAGTTCCAGTGTGGCGATAACAAAGAAAAAAGTAAAACATGCATTTATTCTGCTATCGCCATTTACAGCTCCTCTGGACCCATCTTTTTGTTTCATTGCTCATGCCATTACCATCATCTTTTATCTTGCACCATCATCCTTTTTGTCATTTAATCTCTCCTGCCTTCCACCCTATCCCTTTTGTTCATTCCTCCCCTCCCCACTTTCCCTGACTCTGTACTTGCTTAAAACCTGTTACATCTCTAACATTTTCCAGTTCTGATGAAAAGTCATCGACCTGTAACGTTAACTCTGTTTCTCTTTCCACAGATGCTGCCTGACCTGCTGAGTATTTCCAGCATTTTCTGTTTTTATTTTTATTTCAGATTTCCAGCACCCACAGTATTTTGCTTTTGTATTTATATAACTCCTTTCACAACTTCAGGACATCCAAAGTGTTTTATAGTAAATGAAGCGTTGTAATGTAGGGAACGGGACAGCCAATCTGCTCACAGAAAGATCTCACAAACAGTACGTTGATAATGACCAGATAACCTTGTTGGATCCGTGGTTCAGTGGATATGCTATTATTAAATAATCACACGGATGCTGTACATTAACAAATAACAGGTCTTTACTGGAGGAGGGTAGTCTCTAGACTGGGGGTACAGAGGCATGCGCAAAGCTTATATACCGGTGTGGTCACTGCCAGTACTACAGTATACAGGAGCTGTAAAAGTAGTTCTGCCTTAAAGGCACATACACTACAAACCTGGTTTTAGTGATGTTAAACATAGAAACATAGAAACTAGGAACAGGAGTAGGCCATTCGGCCCTTCGAGCCTGCTCCGCCATTCAACGAGATCATGGCTGATCATCCAAACCCTAGCACCCGGTCCCTACACCGACAACCATCCCACCCAAGCCCTATCCCGTAACCCCGTAACCCCACATATTTAATCCCCCCTAACACTAAGGGCCAATTTTTATCATGGCCAATCAACCTAACCCGCACATCTTTGGACTGTGGGAGGAAACCGGAGCACCCGGAGGAAACCCACGCAAACACGGGGAGAATGTGCAAACTCCACACAGACAGTCACCTGATAATGCTTGTCCTCATGCGGCTGACACATATTTTCGCATTGTCTTTTACTATTACATTGGCCCAGAAATTCTGTTCGCAGGCCTCCCGCGGGCGGAGGGCTGCGATCTAGAAAAATCTGCGCCTGGACCGGAGGGCTCCCGGGAGGTGCAGAGTTCTGTTGCTGGGCCTCTCCAAACTGCCGGTGTGCAGGGTACATGTATCCCAGAGGTGCAGGCGGTTCGCAGCATCCCTGGGATCACGTGGGCCATGGGAGCCAATCAGACAAAGGAATCTCCATTCATACATTTGACAGGAAGACCTGTCAAATATATATGAACTAGCTGGAGTGCCCGGCGGTGCCGAGGCTTTTTCGAGGGCATGTTGTTGTTGGAAGAGAGAGAGAGAGTGACTGGGGGAAGAGAGAGAGCGACTGGGGGAAGAGAGAGAGCGACTGGGTGGAAGAGAGAGAGCGAGTGGGGGGAAGAGAGAGAGCGATGGGGGGAAGAGAGAGAGCGACTGGGGGGAAGAGAGAGAGTGACTGGGGGGGAAGAGAGAGCGCAACTGGGGGAAGAGAGAGAGTGACTGGGGGGAAGAGAGAGAGCGACTGGGGGGAAGAGAGAGAGCGACTGGGGGAAGAGAGAGAGCGACTGGGGGGGAAGAGAGAGAGCGACTGGGGGGAAGAGAGAGGGTGACTGGGGGGAAGAGAGAGAGCGACTGGGGGGAAGAGAGAGAGCGACTGGGGGAAGAGGGGGGGAAGAAGAGGGGGGAAGGGGAGGGGGAAAGGGGAGGAGAGGGGGGAAGGGGAGGGGAGGGGGAAGGGGAG